>NC_081311.1:124507857-125136071 GCF_026419965.1 Kogia breviceps | reverse complement strand
TTCAAGTCTATCACATACCATATGATCTGACTAATCATTAAGACTTAATAATTAAGCAACACAAAACACCAAAACTTAAAACTTCTCTTTCATGTTTTTTAATACACTTATTAGAGAGGGATGAAGTTGAGCTCTGGGCAGACTAAGTTGTGCAAAATGACAAAAGAGAAATTTTAAAAATTTACCAAGATTAATTTATTTTCACATCCACTTAAATATTTTGGTATTTCAAATAACTACTACCATTATATCTTTATAAAAGCAAGTAAGGTTGGCAATGTTTTATCCCCATGAGAATTTGATTTTGTTGTCAAATCATTTTCAAATAAGTGAAAAGAACTTTCATAGCAGTGACATATAATTTTAAATGTCAAGTTGGATTTGGAGGCTGTGTTCCATAACTGGAATTTCAGAGCAATATTCTGGGCTTGACTGTTTTTATTAAGAGCACTCAGGGGCTTCCCTGGTGGCGCAGTGGTTGAGAATCCGCCTGCCGGTGCAGGGGACACGGGTTCGTGCCCCGGTCCGGGAAGATCCCACATGCCGCTGAGCGTCTGGGCCCGTGAGCCATGGCCGCTGAGCCTGCGCGTCCGGAGCCTGTGCTCCGCAACGGGAGAGGCCACAACAGTGAGAGGCCCACAAAAAAAAAAAAAAAAAAAAAAAGAGCCCTCAGGATTCTATACAAGCTAATGTTCTTGCCATTTCCTCCAACTTATCACCACACAAATGTCCCTTCTAGCTATAAAATACATGGTTCAATGTGTGTGTGTGTGTGTGTGTGTGTGTGTGTGTGTGTGTGTGTAGGCACATGCATGCATGCATATGTCTGTATGTATGCTAACATATAGTAATAAGACAAGGTTCCAGTTAATCCTAATGTACCCTTAACTTACTTTTCATAATGATATTAAATTAGGTTACCATGAAAGAAACGTAGTTCTGGACTTGACTCTTCCAATGTTTTGCTGTATTATAGCACCTAACACATTAATCTTGCTGAGTTTAATTTCCATATACTTTAAAGGGCAAATATTTGGACACACATTACTTTAAAATGTATTTTAAAAATTAAAGAATATTAAAAAACCAAAACTAGAAATACCATATGATCCAGCAATTCCACTCCTGGGTATATGTCCAGAAAAAACTAAAAACAATAATTTGAAAAGATACATGCGCTGTACCTCAGTGTTCATTGCAGCACTATGTATGAGTCAAGATATGAAAGCAACCCAAGTGCCCATCAACAGATGACTGGATTAAGAAGATGTGGCAAGCATGTATATATATATATACATACATATATATGTGTATATATATGTATATATGTATAGAATATTAGCCATAAAAAAGAATGAAATATTGCCATTTGCAGCAATGTGGATAGACCTAGAGAATAGTATGCTTAGTGAAACAGGACTGACAGAAAAAGATGAATACTATATGATATTACTCATATGTGGGATCTAAAAAAAATAATACAAATGAGTGTACATACTAAACAGAAACAGACTCATAGACATAGTAAACAAATTTAGGGTTACCAAACGGGAAAGGGAGGGGGAGAGAGACAAATTAGGGGTATGAGATTAACAGATACAAACTACTATGTATAAAATAGATAAGCAACAAGGATTTACTGTAGAGCACAGGGAATTATATACAATATCTTGTAATAACCTAAAATGGAATATAATCTGCAAAAAAAATTAAATCACTATGCTGGATATCTGAAATTAACACAATTTTGTAAGTCAACTATACTTCAATACAAAATTAAAGGATAAAAAGCATGTGAAAATAATCCACAAATTATAGCATTTCATAGAATATAAATTCTAATATAATATAAGAATATGGTCAAAACTAGGGTAGAACACAATAAGAAGACTTTCCTCTGATTTGACCATAGTTATAAAACATCAAAACTGCTATTACCAGTAATAATATACAATGGGTCTTCCAGTAGATTATTTTCTGTGAAAGGTTATTCTGACTTTGGAATGGCAGGAGTCCAACTATAAAAGAGATTTAGGCATCTCTGGGGAACTTCAGATATGGGTATCATGAAGGTAATTAGCCTGCAAATCCTCTTACATGTAGAAAAATGGTAATAACCAGGAAATTTTTAAATGAAAAAGATATATGTATTCAACATCAAACTATTTTAAAAAGTTATCTTAAAGCTTATGAAGACTCTCATTCACTTTAAGAAGCAAAAATAGAAATGATGGCAGGAATTTTATGAAAAAGCATATTTTGTTCAATTTATGAATTAGAATTCTAACAGTAGTATGTTCCCTCAGGAGTTAGTAAGCTTATTGTCCTTGAAATCAGATGGAGTTGTTGGTGTTGGCTTTCGGTGAATTTGTGCTGTTGGTGAGACACTGGACTTAGATAGGGCTTAAAGTACTTTTCATTTCTATGATTTCTTTAAGTTTTGATTCCATAGAAACTGTTAAAAAGAATTTTTATAGTTTCCATAGGAGCCCTTCTAATTCTGAAGTAAAGGACATAATCAGGCTATATAATACTACCCACTGACCATAGATATTTTATGTATGTGTCTGTATCTATATCTATATCTATCTAGAAGGAAATAGAGTCTCAATCTAGATTGGTAGAGATAGATAGATAGGTAGATGATAGATATTTTACATATTCTGGTCTGTAACATTAATGTCAGAAAATATAGGATTAATTTTTTTCTGGGAAAAAAATTTTGATTTTTGATACATTAAAGAGAGCTTAAAGAATTTGAGGTTAAAAAAATAGAATTTTTAGAAATTAAGAAAGCAATTCATTCACCATTCACAGTTCTTTAAAATATCCTCTATAAAGTCCAACAAAAACACATTACACTGCAGAGAAAGGCACTAGCATCAATGCAATGCTAACAAGACTACAAAATAGATAGGAATGACTTTTATGCTATGTAGAAAAACCATGGAGCTCAACTCCATCATTGTAGAGAATGAAGATCAAGTTATAGCACATTTAAGTACTTGTTTTTTGTAATATATTCAAAGCTGTGACCATTTCCTTTGCTTAACAGTATGAAAATTATAGTTTTGTCAGTGGTAGAGTAAGTATATCATCTTGTAGAGTTATCAACAAAAATAAAATTGTCATAAACAGTATCCGTATACTTAGAACTAGTTTGCAAGCACATATAATCATTCTCTTTAATTATTCTCAGCTTCTTAGTGAAGAATAGATGACAACTTAATGTGTATCAGGTTAAGTGTCTCCTCCCCAAAGTTAAATATACTTTTCTATAATAGCCTCTAATGAATGCATATTTGACATTTTACAAAATGTTTTTCCTTATGCATGAGCAGACCTATTAGTATTTTTCACCTTGCTCAAGGAAAAAATGCTAAGTGATTATAACGTGGAACCAGGCTTTTTCTTTTCCTGGCTCTTATCTGTCAGAATATATATTGCTAGAAGAAGCAGGGTTTTTTAAAATTATTCAAATAATATAAATAGGAAATAGAAAAGATTGTGCAGTTTAGTATGTAGTTTATCTCTGATCTCCAGTACCATTAAATAGCAACTTTTATTTTTTTTCTCACCTGTTTATTTCTGTCCTCTACATAGTTTAAAGGAAAAGAAAATCCACCCACACACCTATAAGATATCATGCTCCTCCACAGCCAAAGTAAAAAAACAGAAAGAAAAGTCAATGAAGTTTTGGTGTTACTTTTCCACTCTTAATAGGCAAATATAATGGAGAAGGCAACTAAATCTACATTATACCTTGACTATTGATTTAAATATGGATGGAAATGTCCCAATTCCAAATCTGGTTTGGACTATAAAAATAAATTAATATACTATGCTGGAAGGTATTTTCTTCCTGATTATATGTTTAAATAATTAAAAATGATAGATAATTTGACTCAATATGACATTATAAAACTTGCTGAAATATAAAAGCAGAATCATTATATATATGTACATATATATAACATATATCTTTCATTTTCTTTAACATCGTGCATACCATATAGATTAAATGAGATTTATTTTTATCATAGAATTCCCATTGATAAAATGATTGCCACCAAAATATAAATAAACCAACTGATCAGTCTACCAAAATGAACACTACATATTAATTGCATTATTGGCTTATGTACATTATGAACACTTTTTCAGTTGCAGAAATATCCCATTAACAATAAGCACTGTCTATTTGATAAAAGAGAGATAAGACAGTTTATATGTAAAAACAAACTTGAGTAAAATAAAATTTAGGTCATTGTAAAGTAATGATTTTATTATGTTCAAGAACACAGTAATATATGATGCATATTGGTAAAAGCATGACATTGGATCAAAATCTAAATGTTATCCCATCTGCCATACTTTCCAAAAAATTACCTCAAATTATATTTCTATCCTCAGATCTACTCAGTTGTTAATTTCTCTATATTTGCCTTTAAAATCTTTCTTTTCAATGATACTTCAGCTCTTCTCTAATTTTCATCTCTTCCAAATCATCAATTGAAATAAATTTAAAACCTTGACTTTTAATCTCTCTTATGTTTGAATATTCATACTTCATTGCTAATAAATCAGTTTCCCTAAGACAATGCTGCTTGTCTTGTCAATCATAAACAAGTCTGCAGTGGAGTCAGAAGATGAGGAAATCACACTAGCCCTTGGATCACCATCCTACCATCCAAACCATTTTGCTTTCCACTCAGTGTTCCATGGGCCATGCTCTTTTGCAAATCTACAGACCCTGAGTTTAAAAAGAATAATTCTTGTTAAAGTAAAGGAACGCAGTATATCTTTATTTTGTCCCATTTCTATTAGAAATAATGATAGACTTCAAATATCAATATTATAATACAGAGCTTAATATATATATATATCAAACAAAATTCATTCTATTTAATGTGGGAATAAATGGCAATTCATTTACTACACTTTTGAAAAACACTATGCATTTTTATAAATCTGATACATCTGTCAATAATACTTTTTTTTTAAAATTTTATTTATGAGTGTGTTGGGTCCTCGTTTCTGTGCGAGGGCTTTCTCCAGTTATGGCAAGTGGGGGCCACGCTTCATCGCGGTGCGCGGGCCTCTCACTATCGTGGCCTCTCGTTGCGGAGCACAGGCTCCAGACGTGCAGGCTCAGTAATTGTGGCTCACGGGCCCAGTTGCTCCGCGGCATGTGGGATCCTCCCAGGCCAGAGCCTGAACCCGCGTCCCCTGCATTGGCAGGCAGACTCTCAACCACTGTGCCACCAGGGAAGCCCTGTCATTAATACTTTAAAAAAAATTTTAACATGGCCATATGTGGTGGTCTGGTTTCTGACCATTACATTTCAGTAACTAGATTTTTATGCAGCAAGAATGTTGCAAATAGCAAGCTCCAAGGGGATCAAGTCTAGCAGATATTAGCTACTATTTCCCAGTAGGGTGGTACCCCTTGTTAGATATTAATAAGGCAGCATTTTCCACCAGCTAAGTGAGAGATCATTCACAGGACCAAGGGAACACTAATTTCCAAAACTGTCTTTTACTTATTTTTTAAATCAAAAATATATTCTTTTTATTATATATAAAAATAATACATGCTCATTTAAAAGAAAGAAGAAAGAAAGAGGGAGGAAGGTAGCCACGATGAAAAAAAGTGAAAAAATCAGTTAAACTTCTGCTTGAATGGTCAACTTTAATTTATTCAGAAACATACTTATGTATTTAAAATATGATTGTTCATGCATGCTTAATTTTATCACTTCATTTATCATTAACATACATACTTCTTTTTATCGTTTAAAAAGCAATTGTGAAAATCTACCCAAATAAATATGTGAATCCATACATACCTTATAATGGCTGAAAAATATAGCATAACATGGCTCTACCATGATTTATTTAACTAATTTTTTGTCTTTGAACATTTATGTTGTTTCCATAATCTCTATTATAAACGATGATTCAATTAATTTTCTTCCTTAGTCTACATCTTTAAAAATTTGTTTAAGAATTTGTTTTGAAAATATGGTGGAAATTTAATGAGGAAATTACAGATTAACCATGCTATAATATAATTATTGTTTATCTCATCTTTTTTGACTTTCCTTCTGATATTCCTCTGGCTAGGAATTTCCTCCTATGTCTGATGACTGAAATAATCCCTGTTCACCAATTTCAACTTTCAGATAAGGTAAACACTCTCTCTTCTGTTTTTATAGCTCTTTTACTTTATTCCATTACGCCTTTTATAATACTCCATTACCACTATCTGTTTACATGTAATGGCCGAGAGTCTAACTAGTGAACTGTCCCATTTTACTTCTTCCTGGATACACAAATATACAACATTCCTTAGCCTCCCCTACATTTAAGTGTGGTTTTGTAACTGAGGATAGAAATGCTATGGGCCTGGCCAATAAAAATTCCCCATGTGCAATTCTCCATGCTCTTTCCTTGGCTATAGCGACTTTGGAAGCCACGTGTTGAAAACAGCAGAGCCATCACAAGGAGGCAGTAACATAGATGCCTGAATCACCACTTGGAGGACAGCTACCAGATGATCAGGTATGCCCACTGCATAATTTATATGAGGGCAAAAACACTTTATTTTGCTAAACCATTGGGACTGCAGACCTATCTGTTATACCTGATAGTGTTATTTTAATTAGAGCACTTTGTTCTTTCCCCTTTGGTCTATGAAGACTCACCAATGTATTCTGCCTCAACTTTGACTCAGCTCAGTGCCTGACACCATTCATTCAATCAGTGAATAAGTTCAAAAAAATAGAAGGAAACTTTGAGACAATCTAGTTCTATCGAGAGACTGATGAACAGAGTAATTAAAGTAGAGGTTTTTCCCTCCTCAAAGATGTATAAAATGATCCATGTGGTATTTTAAAAAAAGTAAAATCTCTGCTTCATACCTATTTTTTATATTAAAAATTAGTCCTCACTAGTATTTAATATTTAGGTTGAGAATAATATATGTATGCATAATAAATAAATTTAGATACATTAATACAAGCTGAAAAATTTCTACAGATAGTGGCACACAATTAAAATGTGTGAAGACTATGGCCTTAAGAGGTTTTAATTAGATCACAAATCAGACCCTTAGCAGATAGTTAAAGAAATCATTTAAATAAAGTGGAGTATGCAGTTAATCTATTTCAGACCCCAATGGTAATTTTTAATAAAAATAGTAGTTTGTGTAACTATTACAAATGGTTCTCAATAATAACTCAATACAAAGTATGGCTGCTTAAATACTGGCAAATATTAGCCTTACAATAATGGACTTTTCTTTCTTGTCCATAATTTCTTCTTTTGTAAAATATTTAAATAACTTCACAGAGTTATATAAATGGAAGTTATGTGCCAATGCATATATGTACTACAGTAGATGCCCATAGCACACATTCCTGTAAAATTCTATAAAAGAAAATGAAACATAGCTTATAAATTATGACTCAGAAATCTTTTATAAAAATATATTCTAAGGAAATATGGATATGTCCCAAATTTTACTGGCATAGATAATTAAAGTAATACTATGTGATTTTACATGCAAGAAAAAAATAAATGTATATTTTCTCCCTCTCCATATAGATACTATATACTACATATATATTATACTAAATACTATATATACATTTTAAATACAATATAAATTGTGTTATATCCACATACAGAAAACATAAATTAAAATTATGCTATAGAAAAATATTTAATTATGTAGATGTTCATATTATACTTGAGTGAAAAAAGAGGTCATGAAACAATACTAAAAACCAAGCCCATTTCTATAAAAAAAGTTATATGATGTATAAACATATGTCACCAACGGAGACTTGCAGTGGTTTCTCAGATTAGAAGAACTTTTACATTCGTTCTTTAGCATCATCTGTATTGTTTAAATCAGTTCAACTGTACTTAATAAGGGGATTTCAGCTGCATATTAACCAAAACTCTGGTTTCAGTGATGATGGATATAGCATGGCTTTTACAGTGATAGATACAGAAGGTGAAGTTAGTGGATGTTGGGGGAATGAAAAAGAAGGGATCAGTATTGAGTGGAGTTCCTGAAAGAAGGAAAGCTACCGTCTTGTACCTAAGATGACAAGCAGGTAGAAGAGTATCAAAGAATTATGGTTTGTTTTAGCAAGAAAGTTCTCACAGGAGCTTCACTATAATTTACAGATAAGGAAATTATAGGAGCTTCACTGTAATTTACAGATAAGGAAAACTATTTGAGTAAGGACAGATAGCAAAGTTCTTGGTTCCTCTTTTAGGAAAAAGCAAATTTCTATATTAGTATAAATTTTTTTCACTCTCCTTTCACAATCGTCCTTACAAAACCATCTACATGTCTATTAAAGCCAGTGCTATTCTTCTGTACATTAAGAGGTTGTTTGGCACCTGTTACAGTCATAAATATTTCCTAGAAACAACGGACCCAACTTTTAAAATGTTCACTAAGGTAATATAATAATGCTGAAACAGGAAATTATTTCCTTCCACATTAAGAATGAGATTCCTCATTAAAAGTATTGAAAAGGTCCTCAGCTTGCAATGGCTCTAGTAATAACCTTAGTCTCAGCTTTAAATAGGAAATCTCCCCATCCCCCAACTTCTGCCTACATTGCCAAAAAAAAAATTTTTTTTTTGGAAACAAAACATGAATTTTAGCTTCAAGATGCATTGGGAAGCCCTTTGTAAGGAGACAGCACAGTGGAGCAATGGCCATTTTAAAGAAGTCCCTTACATAACCCAACTCTACAAATTATTCCTAAAATACACAGTAATAAACTCTCAGCATTTGATATATCATCACACATATGATTCAACAAGTTAGCAACCCACGTTGGCCAAAAAAAAAGAAAAGCACTGCATTCATTGACTGTACATCTAATTGAGGTAGTAGATACATATTTTTTAAATAATTTCTGAATGTAACATTTTACTTATTATGAAACTGCATAAGATGTCCAATAAAGCTTGGAATTTATTAGCTACTATTAGTCACAGAAAATGTGAAGCAAATATTACTCAGGAGGTTCTTATGATTCCACATGTCAGAAGTAAAAAAAAAAAAAATCCTTCACAAAGGTCTGCAATTTAAAATTATAATACTGTGAACAGAAAAATGGTTCATCTCAAATACCCTAAAGGATTTTAAGTCATAAAATTAAATTTACTGCTGGATTGTGCTTTTTTGATGGCAGTTGTGCTGAATGTCTTTATTTGGTCCACTAGGTCTCCCTCTGCACCATCTCCAGCCTGCTGTGTCAAGGGTTGCTGACCTCTATTTCACATCATCCACGTTCCCTTGTCCTTTGACTTCTGGTTGGGAAGGCACTGACTGATATTAGGGGATAGGAGATGAAAGAGGTTGAGGTATTTATTTGCCTGGTTCCTTCTCTGTGGGGTTGCTGACGGTTGGTTCTCTCACTCACAACTATAATTTATTTCATGGGGAGTGCCCTATGACCAGTTAATGAAGAAAGAAACAGTGCAACGCTGGATTAACTAAGAATCTACTAGTCCTTGTTAAAAGCTGCTACTTTACAGCCCTACTAAGGGGTGGTCCTGAAAGTCAGTGGGTGAAAGGAAATCCTCCCATTATGCAGAAAGTCAGAGAGGAAATTTGGCTGAATACTGTGTGACCGGAGAGATGGCTTGAGTTAGGGATCTACACTCATCCATGAGCAGTGGCTAACAGGTTGGACAACTGACAGGGGACTTAAAACACCAAGACTGGAAAATCAATGGCAAAGAGGTCTGATGGAGGAGTATATGAGTGGTCCCCTTGAAATGGGCAAAAAAGATGAAGATTCAGGTCCCATGTAATCTCCCAGAGAGGGCTTCCATGGCAGAGGAGCCTCTCAATAATCACATGGACAAAATTATCCTTCTTCTAGCTATCGGTCTTTTTTTAAATTTTTTCAATTAATCCAGTGCTTGCTCAACGGGAGAAGTACTAATAGGCCAGGATAGCACAAATGCACACTATGCACTGATCTGACAACATGAACTTCTCACCACAGTTGACATGGTTATGGCACCCGACTTGCCAATAGTAAAAGACAACACACAGCCAATCATATGGCACCATTCTTGACCAACTTGTATGAAGTCAATTCTATTGGACCCCTTTCATCATTGTGAAAAAAAAAAATGTCTTCTTAAAGGGAGAAACATATCTGGGATCTGTCTTCTCTGGCCATAATTCTGTCAGTACCACCATTTGTAGACTTACAAAATCTTTATTTTACTTGGGTTTTGACATAATCTTACCAGACCAAGGGAAATAATTTATGGGTGGAAAAAGAAAATGACCCATGGGCTCAGCAAAAAAAAAAAAAAAAAAAAATCTTAAGCCCTCAACATCTAGAAGCAATTGATTTGATAGAATGGAATAATCTGCTAGACTACTATAAAAACTTCGGGGAGAAAAATCTTGTGGATTGGGGATGCCAGCCCACAGGATGTTATGTACCTTAAAGCACTATCCAATGCATAATGTCCTGTCTCCTAAGACAGAATACACAGGTCCAGGAACCAAGGGAGGATGTGAGAGTGGCCTCTTTCAGCAAAGTCACTGAAGGAAAATTTCTATCTCTACAACCTAGCCTTTATGGGGAGAAGGGTAATAGTTTCCATGGGAAAAATGCTTCCACTAGAGAACACAATCAAGGATCTGTAAAATTGGAAATTGAGTCTGCCCTCTGGCCATTATGAACACCTTAAGCTGTCTAACCTTCTCTACAGAGAAAGGAACAACAATAGTGGTTGAGGTGATTGATATTATTTACCAGTAGGAAATTAGATTGCTGCCACATAAAGGGGGCAAGGAGAACTATTTCTGAACCTAGAGGTTTCTCTGGAATGTCTTATTTATTTGATAGGCTGTGTAATAGAAAAATGAGGTAACACAATAAAGGTAGACCAATCAGGCTTATAACACAGGATCATACCACCAGTAACTAGTATGATCATACCATACAGACTAGTTACTGACACAGCTTAGGATACACGTAGAATAACTGTAGCTAAAAAAATGTATAATTATCATCTAAGACCTCATGAGCAGCTACATGTCATAAGACTATATCAGCTATATTTTATGTTAAGAATTTTTTTCCTTACTTTTTTTTTCTAGATTACCTTATACAAAGAGCACTGAGGTTTACTAACATTTTAGATTTTGTTTCGGAATATGATAAAATGATATAAATTCATAAGAATATGGTAGTTGATATGATTCACATATCCCTTGTACTAGGGACACATTTTTTATCTGGAAAAGAGCATATGCTGAAAAAAAAAGAAAGAGGAAAGGAATGCAGAAAATTTTCCATTTGTTCCTCCAGATCCACATTCCACACCTTTCTCAAACTATGCCTCAGGAGGCTGACTTTTTTAAAAAAATAAATTTATTTATTTATTTGCTTTTATTTGGGGCTGTGTTGGTTCTTTTTTGCTGCGCATGGGCTTTCTCTAGTTGTGGTGAGTGGGGGCTACTCTATGTTGTGGTGCATGGGTCTCTCATTGTCATGGCTTCTCTCATTGCAGAGCACGGGCTCTTGAGCACAGGCTCAGTAGTTGTGACGCACGGGCTTAGTTGCTCCACGGCATGTGGGATCTTCCTGGGCCAGGGATCGAACCCATGTCCCCTTCATTGGCGGGCAGATTCTTAACCACTGCATCACCAGGGAAGCCCGAGGCTGACTTTTATAGACTTTCTTCTCTGGCTTCAGATTGGATTTGGCCAATGAGACTAACCAGTAAGAAGTTGGACAGTAAGACACAATAAAATCAAGACATTTACTCCCTTGGGTCTTTCTTGTGTAGTAGCCACAAACTGGCTACGTCTTCAAACTACAGACCATACTCTCTCAGGAGCCCTCTCCATAGAGGTATTTTTTGAGTTCATATAATTGCTTCCACCCCTCCCACTTAAAGTCCAGGAGTGGTAATGACTTAACCCCTGATTACTAGTGCCAGTGTACAACCATCTTTTGTTGCATTCTCTAAACTCTGTTGATTCTTTTGTAAACAGCCTTGCTATTATACTCTCCTTGGCTACTTGCTTGAAAGTGCCATCTGTTTCCTGCTTATAAGAGTTTAAAAAGGAATGTGGGAGCTGTAGTGGATTCCCCACTTACATGACAAAGTTTATGGTTTGACCAGTTTAACTAGCACTTAACCCATCATTTTCTCTGGATTGAATTCTACTTTAACTCTCTAATATACTTTCCTAATGGTCTTCAACATTTTTTTGCAGTCCTGTTTGCTAATCAATTAAAAACTGTATGAGCATGTATTCATAATATTTTATGTTTTTTGTTGATGATGAATATAGGTATCACAGCAAACCAAAAATAAAAAATTAGAGGTAAGGTAAAAAATAAAGAAAAAGCGTAATATTTTCTTTTCCCACCCCAGTGAAGTAACATGGGGTGCCTATAGCACATTTTGCAAATTACTGTAGATACAGTGATAACATGCATTTCTTCTTGTCTCAAGACATTTTGCTGTCAAAAAATGTTGTCTGTTTGTTGTCATCGTTGGTTGATTGTTATGTAGGTACTACTTCATTTTGGTACTCACCTCTTGATGCTAGGCATAGGGTTGACCTTCTTACTGATTATTCTTAATGGTACAATATCAAGAAAAAAGTAAAATTACTGGAAAGGATTTCTTAGGGCAAATATATGGATTGAGTTCAAATGGTAGACATGCTCTGCTGCCTTTACTGATAATCACATTGTCACATTTCATGGAATAAGGTGTGTTAAGGTGTTGTATATATGTATATATTCTGATGTGGAATGGTGAGTGGGGTTGGTGGGGAAGACAAAAACTGAAAAAAGATTAGAATGGTGAGGCACATAGCATGAAACCATGAAAGTAAATTTTCTTGTTTCATTTAAAGTATTAATCAAAATATATTCCTTGAAGTAGGAAATACTGCCAGTTTCTATAATGCTAAAAACATTATGGGGCTAATTGAAGGTTTGTAAGGTTTGCATTTCAGAATTATAAGATGTAAACCTCACAGGAAGCTTGCATTTTTCATCAGTAAATTAGAAAAATGAAATTACATCAATTCTTCAATTTAGCTGTCAAGTAATGGACTCAGATTTCCTATTCCCTAAATGGTGACTTGATTTTTAAATCAGATCTTTTTCAGAAGCTCCAGCAATAATTTCAGGCCATCAGAACAAACTGATGTAAACTTGCTGCAAAAGGCATCATGATATGAAATGTAACATTTTGATAATTATTTTTCATAAGACAATTTCTGGTAGAAGGGAAAAAAAGTCCAATGTTCTACCCAAACTAAAATCTAACCTCAGTGATCACATAGCTAATCACTACCTGCCTCCTGCTGCTACCCCTTATGTTTATGTTTTGGGCATTCGAACATTTTATTGGCCATCTGTATAAACCAGCTGCTGATCTTTGCATTTATTCACAGTTATTAGAAATCTTATTACTTAGCATTACTTTATACTAAGTTGTGAGTTTTCTATTGCCTCCAGGCATTTTGTTAGTTAATAATAATAAAAATAACCAAAATACTAATAATATGCTATAATAAAGGGTGACTATTTAATAGTCAATAGAATTAAATTGAATGTGCCGGCTGAATAATGCAAATATGTCAGTCATTAAAATTTCAGAAATCCATCATATACTACCTTTGTCCTTTTTTAAGTATCCAAATATTCCAGGAACTCACCATTCAAAATACACAAGGCCTAAGTCAAAATTCATTTAATAAGCATTTACTGTCTGTGCCAAAGAAGTATGATAATTTTAAAATTTAAATGCTGTTATAAAAATCAACACAATGCTCAACCACCAGTAAGGTACATATTTAAGAGAACACACTCTTTCTTAAAACTCATCAGATCTATATGAAATACTGTCAAATATACCCTGGTTTTTATTATCTAAACCATTTTTATTAAAGGAAATTTTGGTTACTTCATAAGGTCAAGGGCAAATTGTAGGTGCTTACTCACCTAGACAAGCTACAGATTAAATTAGTGACCCAACAGATGGTGTTCTGAGCCTGAGCAGAAACAATGACCCCTTCCTTCTTCTTTGTCTATAGTTTACTCTTAAAATCCTTAACATTCTACCTGACTATATATAATATGTATATCATATATATGTATGCATATATACATATATGTTCATATTTGTGCAAAAATATATATGTATACCCACATACATACATACATACATAGATTTTGGGGGATGGTAATGTTTTAAAATATCTTTACCGATACTACTTTTTTCTTTCGTATTTAATAATTTCATTGTCACTCTTTCATAACTACCTATAGAAGTGTTAAATTTTCATTACATACACATTGCTAGTTTAATCCTCTACTACTTAAAACCTATTGAGGTTAAAATTTATTTATGGAGATTCTGCCCTAGGACTTGAGTTTCAAGGTAACTATGAATCTTTTGAGTAATTTTTCCCAAGAAATTATTTTAACCTGAAGGAAAAGCAGTTTACTCTGGCACAGCTCTCTTCCAACATTTGTAATAGATCCAGTTTTCTGTAGGAATAAGTAATAGCAGTCATTTTAGGAAACAACTTTAAAATTTGTTTGCATTAGTAGTTAATGTCATCCAATAGGTTAATTCCATTGCAATTTGTGGTTAATAGCTCTTTATTCATGCTACTGGGAAGGGGCAGCTAATTTCATATGTATCATTATATTGTTTTATTTTCAGTTATTTTATATTTATTCCTCTGCATGAGTAAACTGATTTGAACTATTACCTTTCTTATTTTATATTTCAAAGAGGTAAAAATACCCCAGTGATTTCAAAATGAGGTGGTTTTTCTTCCTTTTTTTTAAGTGCAGCTATGAGTTTTTTAACAAGTGGACTTTAAGATTGCTTATTGACCATATTTTAGTTGCTTGTCCATTGTGGCACAGCAAAAAAAAATTTCACTATCTTTTAGATATTGTTTCCTTCCAGCTCTGTTTCTTCATTCTGGCTTCTTTTTTCCTATGTACTCTGCTAATTCATACAGTCTCAAATGGGAGACCAATTGGATGAAAAGACTTAATCTGGATAGGTTATATGCATCACGTTTTGCCATACTGACTTGCATTCATCAAAACCCAGACACCTACATATCTTATAAAATTATAGACTCACAATATCTCAAGATTGGAAATTTAGCTGTTTTGTCTGAGTGCACAAAAGTGTTTTCAACAGAGAATTGTTTACAGCCAGTTTACCTCAGCTATCTGAAATACAAAAGAGTTTAGCTTGCAAATGTTTTGCAAATTTACCTCTATGATCTTAACAATAAAAAGTATCTCAGGAAAAATAGGTTGATGGGAAAATAAAGCAGGTAGACTAATGCAGTAAAGTTCCTTTACATACTGAGTATTACATCTAACTAAGCAGAATCACGTGATAGTAGCAACTTGTTATTGCCTTGTATTAACTGACATAATATGTTCACTCACTGAAAACTACTTAGGGATCCCCAGCTTGAGATGCTAAAGATGGTACGATATCTCCCTTGTAAGAAAGAATATGGGATCATTATATCAAAGCATTCTGCTCTTGCTAAAAGATGTTCCCATAAATTTAAAGCAAGCTTAAGAGGAGGTGCAAGGCAGAAGTTATAATTATTTAACTGTAATTATTTAGGTTATCTTCATTTTAATCTATGCAGATTAGAAGAAAGGAAGCAGCAAAGACAGAACCAAACTTTGTCAAGTTTAACTGTGCAAGGTTCAGGATATATCTCCCCACAGAGTACAGCTCAGAAATTCATAGATTAATACAATTTTTTCTTCTTAGAGTTTTTCCTCTTCTTCCCATTTTTCTCATCTAATGTGAATTATCGTTACCTCCTCTTTGTCCTGTCAGATCCCAACAACTTATCAAGACATTTCCTAGCCTTTCTTCCTACCTACAAATTATCCAGTTCATGCAGATTTCCTTTTTCAAGTGTGCGGTAGTATTTTTTTTTCATAAATTTATTTATTTCATTTATTTATTTTTGTTTGTGTTCGGTCTTCAGTGTTGTGCATGGGCTTTCCCTAGTTGTGGCACACGGGCTTCAGGAGTTGTGGCTCGGGGGCTCTAGAGTACAGGCTCAGTAGTTGTAGCGCACAGCTTAGCTGCTCCGAGGCATGTGGGATCTTCCCAGACCAGGGCTCAAACACAAGTCCCCCGCATTGGCAGGTGGATTCTTAACCACTGCACCACCAGGGAAGCCCCATGTGTGGGGTAGTATTTCATTAAACTGTTGCAAGTTCTGTTTTTATGTATATTGCATGTTTAGTTATAATTGTTGAGATATAACTGAACACTTAACTCATAAGATATGAGGGAACCATCTCCTCACATTCAATTCAATTTAACTCAACAAGCATTTATTGACTTCACTATGCCAGGGTCTATCTGGGATGCTGGGCACATGTCAGTAAACAATACAGAAAAAATTTCTACCCTAGTGTTTCTTACATCTTATACATTCCATAGTTCTGCTTCACCCACCAACAGTTTTCATTTTCTTCTATGATATCTTTCTTACCACTACCACTAGAAAATTTTCGTTGGAAAGTTGTGTTACTGTCCAGTATAAACAAGAACAAAACACACAAAACTTAAGCTGTGTTCATGTGCTAGGCACTGTTCTTAGCATGTTATATACATTAACTCAATCTGCATAACAAGTTTATGGAATGTGCACTAGTTATCACAATCCCAGTTTTATGGAAGAGTAAACACAGAAATAAAGAAAACTTAAATAATGTCAAGCTTGCCCAGTTAATAAGTGAAGTCCTGATCAAACCCAGGCAGCTTAACCTCAGAGTTTGTGCTATTTACCAGTAAACACACACACACACACACACACACACACACACACCGTATCTGCCCAAAATCTCTCCAGAAAGGTTTTTTATAGCATTCCTTTTAATGTGGTTATTTTAATTATCTGTTTGATAGCAAAGCAATCCAAAACTCAATTCAGGATCTCTAATTTAGCTGAAACTATGCTGTATATTTAAAATCTAAAGGCATCAAATTCTACTGAATAATTTTCAGAGCACAGTATTTTTCCTTTTTGTAATCAGTTTAACTTAATCTCATCGTCACTGATTTAAAATGTCCCTCTTTAATACTGAACTGATATTCTTCATGTTAACTCAGAGAATTCACATCTGTTAAAAATAATTAAATTTTCCCTACAAGTGAGAGATATATTGTATTAAGAGAATAGAGTATATATTTTACTTCTCCCTAATGCCATGACTTTTCTGCCTTGTGACAAAGCATAGGCAGTCCATACAACCAAATATTTCATCCTTACAAAATGATTCTAATAATTGTATAATTATTTCTGCAGGAAACATAAAGTCCCTTTAGATAGTAGCTTAATTTGCATATTGTTAATTTGACACAGACATATAATAAAACATAAAAGAGCAAACCTTAGTGAGTCAGAATAAGTTAATCAATTTAATACCTAATAACAAATGTACCTGATTCTTATTCTAAATCCATTGTTCCAAGCCTGTGAGCATATTTCTCCTGGCTAGAAACCTGTGAATGCTGGATATCTCTTTCTTTTTTTATCATATCTATATACTTATTAGATACAAATATAGTTTCCCTAACTTCCGTATAAATGAGATTGCCCTCTTTTGGATGATTAAATGTCTCCTCGATAATGAAGTAGATTCTGGGTATATCCATCCTCAGGTAAAAAAAGAAAACCCAGAAATGCCACTAGTTTTAAGGTTAATTCTTGGCCCTCATAGTTAAGGTATATTTTTCAAAACTAACTTTATTTAAATATTATTTAAACACAATAAAATATACTCATTTTGTGTACAGTTCAATGAATTATGACAAATGTATATATCTATTTAACCACCCCTCCAACCAAAACACAGAATATCCATCATTCCCAAAGTCCCCATGTGCCCTTCCAGTCAAGCCCACACAATGCTCAAACTTGCTCCTATGTCTTCTGTCACTAGAGTTTAGATTTGTTTTTTATAGCATCTGTATAAATAAAATGATACAGTATGTAGCCTTTTGTGTCTGATCTCGTTCCCTCAGCATATTGTTAAGATGCGTCTGTAGAGATGACTACTGAGTGTATCAGTAGTCATCTCTCTTGAGTAACACCTAGGAATAAAATTGTTGGACTGTATGGTAAGAGTATTTTTAAATTTATAAGAAATTGCAAATCTTTCTCAAAATCACATTCCTGCCAGCAATGCGTGAGAGTTCCAGTTGTTCCACATCCTCACTACTACTAGATGTTGTTATCATTTCTGATTTGGGCCTAAAAATGAGTATGCAGCTACATCTCATTGTAGCTTTTATTCTAAGGGTAAAATATATTTTATTTGATAGTTTGATATTGATTTATAAATTGTAAGTATTTAGACACATAGTATAAGTGTCATATTTGTTGTCTTGAGCTCCATCTGGCAACCCTTTGGAGGTGAGCCTAGATTGAGGCATTGTAGGGGCATCAATAAGGAAACAATTAGCTTCAACTCCCCTACACAGTTCTAGAGAGGACACTATAGAAATACATTTTATGTCCACATGACAAAAATTTCTTTCTCTAGATGGACATCATAAAAGCTGACTTATGCTTCTCTGTGTGTGTCAGTCACACACAGTCCCATTTCCAATTTTTTTTGATCTCAGATATTTCAATAGATATCACCTCTATCTCTCATGGTCCTTGTTTGTAAAAATAGATCTTTTGCATGTAGAACACTATCAATATACTGATACTCATTTGTTTTTCTTCTGACATTTCCTTTATGTAGATCCAACTTTCTGCTATGTTATTTTGCTTCTTTAAAAGAACTTCTTTCAAAATTTCTTATGGTACAGGTCTGCGGGCAATCAATTTCCTCAGTTTTTGTTTAAGAAAATGTTTGTTTCACTTTCATTACTGAAGGATAATTTCATTAGATATAGAAGTCTACACTGGGAGTTTTTTTTTTCCCCAACACTAATGATTTCACCCCATTCTCTTCTTGTTTGTGTGGTTTCTGATAAGCAGTTTGTTATAATTCTTATCCCTTTGTAAGGTTTTCTCCCTTCACATTTTCTATTTGTCTTTGGTTTTCTGCAATTTTAATATGGGATGCCTAGGTGTGTGTTTTTGTTATTTATCCTACTAGGGTCCTCTGAGCTTGTGGGATCTGTGGTTCAAGGAAACTATTATTTCTTCAAATATCTTATCTGCTCGTTTTCCTTTTCTTCTCCTTCTGTTATTCCAATTACACAAATGTTACACTTTTTACTTGTTCTTATAGTCTTGGATTTAAAAAAAACTCTTCCAATCTTTCTTCTCTTCGTGTTTCAGTTTAACTTTTACTGCCCTGTCTTCAAGTTTGTTCTTTCTTTCATTGCTTGTGTTAAGTCTGCCAGGAGCACACTGAATGCATTCTATATTTCTGTTATGGTGTTTTTAATTTCTAATGTTTCCTTTTAAATTTTTGTTATAGTTTCCATATCTCTGCTGACATTATCCAAGTGATGCTGCATGTTGTCTACGTTTTCCATTAGAGTAACATATTATCATAATCATTTTAAATTCCATATCTTATACTTACAACATCTGAACCATATCTGAGTCTGGTTCTGATGATAACTTTGTTGCTTCTCAATATATTTTATCTTGCCTTCTGGCATGCCTTACAAATTTTTGTTGAAAGGCAGACTTGTAGAGGGTAATGAATACTGAAGTAAATAGGCCTTTACTGTGAGAATTTATGATAATCTGGCCAAGAGTTGGGTTGTTTGATGTTTATTCTATCTATCCCATTAAAGTTTTTGTAATCAGATATATTAATATAATTTACATACAATAAAATTATCCTTATTAAGATTAGTTTTGACAAATGTATATAGATATAATCACCACCAAAGTCAAAATATAGACTACTTCCAGACATCAATTAGTTTCACTGTGTTCAATAGCAGACAATCCACTTCTCACACTTCCAGCCCAATAGCCACTGTAACTGTTTTGTGTTTCTACAATTTTTACTATCCTAGAATTTCACATAAATAGAATTGCACACTATTCAGTTTTCTGTGTCTTTTTGTGTGTCTGCCTCCTTTTACTTAGCATGATGTTTTTGATATTTAGCCATGTTCCTCTGTGCATTAATTTTTTTTTATTAAGTAGTACTTCTCAGTCAGTATGTATCAAAATTTGTTTAAATCATTCACCAGTTAATGGACATTTGATCATTTACAATTGTTGGATGTTAAAGATAAAGCAGTTATAAATATTTTCACATGGGTATTTGTGTGGACATATCCTCCTGGTTAAATATTAAGGAATTGGATTGGTGGAGCATATGGTAAGTACATGGTTAAATTTACAAGAAGCTGTCAAACTGTTTTCCAAAGTGTATCTTTTTCCATCTTTACCAGCAATTAATAAGATTTCTAGTTGCTCTGCATTCTAGCCAGAACTTTAGTCTTTTGGCTTTAGCTACTCTAGTACATATGTGTTCTTATTTTGAATTTAAGTTAAATTTCCCTAATGCTGTGATGTTCAGCATCTGTTTAATGTGCATATGTGCCATCAAATCATCTTCTCTGATGAAGCATCTGGTCAAATTTTTTGCCCATTTGTTTTACTTATTAGTTATAGGAGTTCTTTATGTATTCTGGATAAAGTCCATTATAAGATATGTGTTTTGCAAATGTTGTCTGCCACTTTGTGATATTTTTTTTCTTAACAGTATCTTTTGAAAAACAGAATTTTAAATTTTTATCGAGTCCAATTTATCAATGTCTTTTTCCTTTATTATTTGCTCATTTGTGTCCTACCTGAGAAAATTTAACTGCCCTAAGTCACTGGATTTTCTCCTACAATGCTTATAGTTATGCCTATTACATATAGCTCTATACTCTGTTGAAAATGAATTTTTAATAGATAAGTGTTTAGTTTAAGGTTCAGCTTTCTGTTTTTGTTGTTTTATATCTGCAATGTGGATAGCCAATTGTTTTAGCACCACTTCTTGGAAAGACTGCCCTATCTCTTTTGATCACCTTTCCAAGATTGTTTAAAATGACCAATAACTGTCTAAAGTAATAATAGTAATATGATACTGGTTGATGATAGCATACAGATAAGAGTAGTGAATGAAAGAAATGTCATGAGGCATAGGATGGAGGTATTGGTAATATTCTGTTAAAAGTTACCTGTACTATAAATGTCTTAGAGTATAGTAAGACCAGCTATTGTAGTTAGGTTTTAACTTTCTATTAAAACGCATATTTTAAAAGGAAAAAAGAATTACCTGTACTATATGTGAAATGATATAGCATCATTTGAAGATATACTTAGATTAGTTTAAAATATATATTGTAAATTCTAGGGTAACCAGTAATTTTTAAAAGTATATATACAGTAAGAGAAAATAAAATAGAATCATATAAAACCTTAGTTATATTAAGAGAAGGCAGAAGTAGTAGAGAAAAAAGGATGCAAGGCACAACTGTAATAAATAGAAAACAGTTACAAACATGGAAGATATTAATACAACATTACAAATAAACATTTTAAGTGTAAATGGTCTAAATACACCAACTAAAGACAAATTGTCCAAGTGGATTAGTAAAATGGAACTGCATCTCTGTCTAGAAGAAACCACTTTAAATATAAAGACTAGGTTAAAAGTAAAGGGATGAAGAAAGACTATGCTACCACAAGTCAGAGAAAGCTGAATTAGCTATGCTAATTTCAGACAAAGTGTACTTCAGAACAAGGAAAATTATCAGGGGTAAAAAGTTGCTACATAATGATAAAGTGGTCAAATGTCTGAAAAGAGATAACAATCCTCAACTTATACGCATCTAACAAAAAAACATCAAACTAAATTAGTCAAAATCTGATAGAACTATATGGAGAAATAGAGAAATCCACTGTATGATTAAAGATGTCAACACTCCTCTTTCAGTAATTGATAGATCTGGTAGGCTGAAAATCAGTAAGGATACAGATGACCTGAATAGTTCTATGAATCAATTTGATCTAATTGATATTTATAGAATACTCTAATAACAGGAAAATACACATTCTTCTCAAGCTCACATGTCAGATCAGTACAGTCACTTTGGAAGACAGTTTGGCTTCCAAGTGACTGTAAGATGGTTCTTACAAAACTAAACACTATGTTTAAAACAAGCAATCACACTCATTGCTATTTAGCCACTGATTTGAGAACTTTTGTTCACATAGAAACCCATGTGTGAATATTTACAGCAGATTTATTTATAGTCACCAAAATTTATGAGCAACATTTTTACAATTACATGAAACTATATTCTATAGTAAAAATTCATATTATTTTAGTATATTTTACTGACTCCAAGTATTTTGCCAGAGACAAATTCAGCTAGAGAAGAGGAGATTTTAGTTTACACATAATTTTGAGTATTTGTTTCTACCCATATATTTTTCATTTCTCATAGCACTTCCTGTGCTGTGATATAAACAGCTTCAGCTTATTATCTGAAGTATAAGTTCTAAACAACTCAAGTCTGAGCATTGCCTTGTCCTAGAGTTTATCCCCTGTTAACAATGAAATAAACAACCTCTGACCAAAACAACACTAACAAGCCTCAATTCAATTTGATTTGATAAACATATCATACAATCCTAACTGAAATAAATATATATAACATACTCTCAAACATCCTTTTCAAGTCTACCTCAATATATCCATTAATTCCACTGAACCAAAATGAGATCACTGCTAACAAAGCAAAATCATTTTAAAAAGCTTATGATGACTAAAGCTAGTCTGACATAGAATCTTTTGCATATTATGTTCATGATAAGTTGTTATCATTTGTTTTTTTTTTTTTTTTTTTTTTTTGCGGTACGCGGGCCTCTCACTGTTGTGGCCTCTCCCGTTGCGGAGCACAGGCTCCGGACGCGCAGGCCCAGCGGCCATGGCTCACGGGCTCAGTTGCTCCGCGGCATGTGGGATCTTCCCGGACCAGGGCACGAACCCGTGTCTCCTGCATCGGCAGGCGGATTCTCAACCACTGCGCCACCAGGGAAGCCCTATCATTTGTTTTTGAAGGGGAGCAAAATATGGTATCCCCAAAGTTGCTACTTTGGCATATGGATTATTTGAATTAAAGTTACTTGAGAAACAGCCAGTACAAGAAGGACACTCTGACCCTTCTTTATGTCCCTGAAAGCAGGAAATAAATCTCCAATGTAAAAGGTACCCTCCTGTACCAGAAAAAAGAGAGACATCCTTATCACCAGAGACAGGGAATTTAGGGGCAAGAAGACCATATAAATAAACCTCGTTACTTCCTCACTAATTTATTACACCAAGCCCAAATTTCTTTGTCTTCAAATTCTTCACATATTTATTGTTTCTTTGACTAAAGGATATAAAAGTTGTTTGCCTTGGTCACTTCTATAAGTCTCATATTTTTAATGGGGCTCCTGTACATACAAAATTAAATCTTTCTCATTAATCTGGCTTATGACAATATAATTATTAAATTAGCCAAAGAGTCTTGAAGAAAGGAAAAGTCTTTCACCCCTACAGTTTTCTATAAATAAAGGATATAGTGTCAGATGTCAAAAAAGAAAAGGTGTTGAGAGGTTTCTATATACAGGTTCATAGTATAATTTATATATACACACACACACACACACACACATATATTTGGGAAGAGCTCTTAAATGCTTTGAATATGATCCCACTGATGTATGTAACTGATACTGATCTTTTTTGCTGATTCTCTGTTAACAATAAATCAAAGTTCTCATTTGAATCTTTAATGTATTCTTCTGCCTATTAAAACAGATGTTTTAATTGTTAATATTTATGCACCCAACATAGGAGCACCTCAATACATAAGGCAAATGCTAATAGCAATAAAAGAGGAAATTGACAGCAACACAATCATAGTAGGGGACTTTAACACCTCACTTTCACCCATGAACAGATCATCTAAAATGAAAATAAGGAAACACAAGCTTTAAATGACAGATTAAACAAGATGAACTAAAATGATATTTATAAGACATTCCATCCAAAAACAACAGAATACACTTTCTTCTCAAGTGCTCATGGATCATTCTCCAGGATAGATCATAACTTGGGTCACAAAATCAAGGCTTGGTAAATTTAAGAAAACTGAAATCGTATCAAGCATCTTTTCCAACCACAATGCTATGAGACTCAATATCAATTACAGGAAAAAAACCTGTAAACAATACAAGCACATGGAGGCTAAACAATACACTACTAAATAATCAAGAGATCACTGAAAAAATCAAAGAGGAAATAAAGAAATACCTAGAAACAAATGACAATGAAAACATGACAACCCAAAACCCATGGGATGTAGCAAAAGCAGTTCTAAGATGGAAGTTTATAACAATACAATCCTACCTCAAGAAACAAGATATATCTCAAATGAACAACATAACCTTACACCTAAAGCAATTAGAGAAAGAGGAAAAAAAACCCCAAGGTTAGCAGAAGGAAAGAAATCATAAAGATCAGAGCAGGAGTAAATGAAACAGAAATGAAGGAAATGATAGCAAAGAACAATAAAACTAAAAGTTGGTTCTTTGAGAAGATAAACAAAATTGATAAACCAAACTCTATGCCAATAAAATGAACAACCTGGAATAAATGGACAAATTCTTAGAAAAGCATAACCTCCCGAGACTGAACCAGAAAGAAATAGAAAATATAAACAGACCAATCACAAGCACTGAAATTGAAACTGTGATTAAAAATGTTCCAACAAACAAAAGCCCATGACTAGACAGTTTCACAGGTGAATTCTATCAAACATTAAGAGAAGAGCTAACACCTATCCTTCTCAAACTCTTCCAAAATATAGCAGAGGGAGGAACACTCCAAAACTCATTCTACAAGGCCACCATCACCCTGATACCAAAACCAGGCAAAGATGTCATGAAAAAAAACTACAGGCCAATGTCACTGATGAACATAGATGCAAAAAACCTCAAAAAATACTAGCAAACAGAATCCAACAGCACATTAAAAGGATCATACACCATGCGCAGGTGGGGTTTATCCCAGGAAAGCAAGGATTCTTCAATACACAAAAATCAATCAATGTGATACACCATAATAACAAACTGAAGAAGAAAAACCATATGATCATCTCAATAAATGCAGAAAAAGCTTTTGACAAAATTCAACACCCATTTATGATAAAAACCCTGCAGAAAGTAGGCACAGAGAGTACTTTCCTCAACATAATAAAGGCCATATATGACGAACCCACAGCCAACATCATTCTCAATGGTGAAAAACCGAAACCATTTCCTCTAAGATCATGAGCAAGAAAAGGTAGTCCACTCTCACCACTGTTATTCAACATAGTTTTGGAAGTTTTAACCACAGCAATTAAAGAAGAAATAAAAGGAATCCAAAACGGAAAAGAAGAAGTAAAGTTGTCACTGCTTGCAGATGACATGATACTACACATAGAGAATCCTAAAGATGCCACCAGAAAACTACTAGAGCTAATCAATGAATTTGGTAAAGTAGCACGATACAAAATTAATGCACAGAAATTTCTTGCATTCCTGTACAATAATGATGAAAAATCTGAAAGAGAAATTAAGGAAACACTCCCATTTACCACTGCAACAAAAAGAATAAAATACCTAGGAATAAACCTACCTACGTAGACAAAAGACCTGTATGCAGAAAACTATAAGACACTGAAGAAAGAAATTAAAGATGATACAAACAGATGGAGACATGTACCATGTTCTTGCATTGGAAGAATCAACATTGTGAAAATGACTCAGTACACAAAGCAATCTACAGAATCAATGCAAACCCTATCAAACTACCACTGGCATTTTTCACAGAACTTAAACAAAAAATTTAAACAATTTGTATGGAAACACAAAAGACCCCAAATAGCCAAAGCAATCTTGAGAAAGAAAACCAGAGCTGGAGGAATCAGGCTCCCTGACTTCAGACTGTACTACAAAGCTACAGTAATCAAGACAGTATGGTACTGGCACAAAAACAGAAATGAAGATCAATGGAACAGGACAGAAAGCCCAAGGATAAACCCATGCACATATGATCACCTTATTTTTGATAAAAGAGGCAAGAATATACAATGGAGAAAAGACAGCCTCTTCAATAAGTGGTGCTGGGAAAACTGGACAGCTACATGTAGAAGAATGAAATTAGAACACTCGCTAACACCATACACAAAAATAAACTCATAAAAATTGAAGACCTAAATGTAAGGCCAGACACTATCAAACTCTTCGAGGAAAACATAGGCAGAACACTATATAACATAAATCACAGCAAGATCCTTTTTGACCCACCTCCTAGAGAAATGGAAATAAAACAAAAATAAACAAATGCAACCTAATGAAACTTAAAAGCTTTTGCACACCAAAGGAAACCATAAATAAGACCAAAGACAACCCTCAGAATGGGAGAAAATATTTGCAAACGAAGCAACTGACAAAGGATTAATCTCCAAAATTTACAAACAGCTCATGCAGCTCAGTATCAAAAAAACAAACAACCCAATCCAAAAACGGGCAAAAGACCTAAATAGACATTTCTCCAAAGAAGATATACAGATTGCCAACAAACACATGAAAGGATGCTCAACATCACTAATCATTAGAGAAATGCAAATCAAAACTACAATGAGATATCATCTCACACCAGTCAGAATGGCCATCATCAAAAAATCTACAAACAGTAAATGCTGGAGAAGGTGTGGACAAAAGGGAATCCTCTTGCACTGTTGGTGGGAATGAAAATTGATACAACCACTATGGAGAACAGTATGGAGGTCCCTTAAAAACTAAAAATAGAACTACCATACTACCCAGCAATCCCACTACTCGGCATATACCCTGAGAAAACCATAATTCAGAAAGAATCATGTACCACAATGTTCATTGCAGTTCTATTTACAATAGCCAGGACATGGAAGCAACCTAAGTGTCCATCAACAGATGAATGGATAAAGAAGATGTGGCACATATATACAATGGAATATTACTCAGCCATAAAAAGAAATGAAACTGAGTTATTTGTAATGAGGTGGATAGACTTGGAGTCTGTCATACAGACTGAAGTAAGTCAGAAGGATAAAAACAAATACCGTATGCTAACACATATATATGGAATCTAAAAAAAAAAAAAAAAGTCATGAAGAGATTAGTGGTAGGATGGGAATAAAACACAGACCTACTAGAGCATGGACTTGAGGATATGGGGAGGGGGAAGGGTAAGCTGTGACGACGTGAGAGAGTGGCAGGGACATATACACACTACCAAATGTAAATTAGATAGCTAGTGGGAAGCTGCAGCATAGCACAGGGAGTTCACCTCTGTGCTTTATGACCACCTAGAGGAGTGGGATAGGGAGGGTGGGAGGGAGGGGGACACAAGAGGGAAGAGTTATGGGAACATATGTATATGTATAACTGATTCACTTTGTTGTAAAGGAGAAACTAACACACTATTGTAAAACAGTTATACTCAAATAAAGACGTTAAATAAAAATGAACAAAGCAAACAAACAAAAAAAGAAGATGTGGCACATATACATAATGGAGTATTACTCAGCCATACACAATGGAGTATTACTCAGCCATACACAATGGAATATTACTCAGCCATAAATAGAAACGAAATTGAGTTATTTGTAGTGAGGTGGATGGACCTAGAGTCTGTCATAAAGAGTGAAGTTAGTGAGAAAGAGAAAAACAAATACTGTATGCTAACACATATATAAGGAATCTAAAAAAAAAAAGTCATTCTGAAGGACCTAGGGGCAAGACAGGAATAAAGATGCAGACGTAGAGAATGGACTTGAGGACACAGAGAGGAAAGGGTCAGCAGGGACAAAGTGAGAGAGTGTCAGGACATATATACACTACCAAATGTAAAATAGATAGCTGGTGGGAAGCAGCTGCCTAGCACAGGGAGATCAGCTTGATGCTTTGTGACCACCTAGAGCGGTGGGATTGGGAGGGTCGGAAGGAGATGCAAGAAGGAGGAGATATGGGGATATATGTATACATATAGCTGATTCACTTTGTTATACAGCAGAAACTAACAGAATATTGTATAGCAATTAAACTCCAATAAAGATATTTTTTAAAAAAAGAAAAAGAAAACGTTTTTATTTCACTTTATGTACCTCATAGCTGTGAATAAAATACAACAATGGTAGTCTTAAAACAAAAAATACAAGAAAAATACTCTATCTAGTTAGTGTTTGATTTAACCAAAATACAGGGGATGGTTTGTTTTTAATAATGTGTATAGTAAACATTACCAAAATAGACAAGCATAACCAGGTCCTTCAAAAAAATTCCAAGACTACAACAGCATCATCTTGTCCTTCCAACCAACCTCTTTCCCTGGGTATTTCTGTTAATGGCTCCCAATTTTTCTTTGTGGTCAACTTTGAACAAATCTCTCCAGAGCCCCTTCATTCCATTAACTCCGAATGCTAGGCATTCTACTTGCCATCTTTCCCATTTATTTACTCCTTTCCGATTATAGAGCTAATTCACTTTGTTTGATGATCTACTCAGCAAGGAACTGAGTGTTTCCTATTGAACATGCACATAGTTAAGGAAACTATGTAATCCATTAGCTGTGACTTCCCTGATGCAGGTGGCTTCATTTTGCCACCTCCTACATGCATCATTTTTCATGATTCCAATTGTCTGGATCACTTGTTCCTTTACTTGTTCTTTACATCAAGTGGGAAACCTACCTCATTAGTTATGTACTGAAGGAGAAGAGTGAGGGCTGAATGGGCTTCAGGGACTAGGAGAGGCTTCAACAGTTTCTACTTTGGTTTGTCATTCTGGCTTCCTCGTCTCATCAATTAACCAAGAATACCCCAGACAGTTTTTCATAAATACTCTCTAAAGTTGTGTTGTGCAATATAGTAGCCACTAGCCATATGTAGCTGTTTTAAGTTAAATTAATTGAAATAAAATAAAAATTCATTCCATCAGTTGCAGTGGTCACATTTCAAGTACTCAAGATTCACATGGGGCTAGTAGGTACTTTACTACACAGAGAGAATTTAAAATATTTCTAGCATTGCAGAGAGTTGTATGGGATAGCACTCTGTCCAAGTTATTTATAATATGAAAAAATAAGATGTTGTTAAGCTTCTTATTTTTTTACTAAGCAAAATCTAAACCTGAAGGACCTTTCACAACCTAACAGTTATTAGGCATATTTAACAGATGATGAGTACTGCAATATTTGATGAAGGGTCACAATGGAACAGGTACTAAAGTTTCAAATTTCAGAATATTTCTGGAGAGATATTTCAATAATATGCTTATTTTAATGTATAGTGTATATTATCTTCCATGTTAGGTTTATCAAGATAAATATAGAAATAAGCTTTTTCTTAATTCTGATTTATTTAGAACATTTTTCTTGTAAGTAGGATCTCCTGTTGAACAGAAATTTAACTTTCTTCCTTCCTACCATCATAGCACATCATTCACATGTAATAGCATTTCCCACATTTAGTGTCATCCCAGAGGTTTTGTGTTATTGTTTTTATTTGTGCATCCATCTTACCCACTAGTTTATGAACTACGGGAACACAGAGACTTTCCTAGTCTCTATTTCCCCATTAAACCTAGTACGATGCTTTCAACAGAGTAAGCACAAAATAAAATTTCAATAAAACAATAATGTAGCACTAATTTGAAAGAAAAAACTGTGTAAATGTACATCAAATCCCCTGTTAAAGACTTACAGTCACAAGAAACAAGATCACTCTGGATGTGATCTGTTGTGTGTTTCAAGGTTTTAAAAATTATTTATTTACTTACTTACTTATGTTGATGGTAGAAGATATGTATTCCCAAAGTACCCTGGGCCACACTGGACAGGTGTGCTTGATTCTCTGATTCATTTAATAGGACCATTTGGTTCTCATACAAAGCTCTGTCTTGCAATTTAATCTTTATTATTAGTAGAAGTCCTATTTTAACCTTCAAGTACTAACACCTTTTTATATATTTCAGTATTTTAGAACCCATGCAGGGAAGAGGGCTGCTACTTATTGGTATTCCTCATAGTCATTGTCCACAAGAACTTGATAACTATGCTACTAACTTTGGATTTATCCTGGAAGCAAGTAGAAGTTATTAATCATATTTGAACTACATGGTGTAAATATAGTATTTTATAACTAATCAGTGTTAGCAAAGGGAATGGTTGTTTATGATAAAAATGAAAAGCAAGAATATCATTGGAGAAAATACCGTAAGTGATGATAAACATTTCTGTGTATCCAAGTCTCTGAGCCACCGTATATATGCGATGAGAGGGCTTGAGAACCGTTTCAGTGTAGAGACATATTTGTTATTTTTAACTCAGTTTGAGATTACTATAGCCATTTCAATGTCATTGCCCACAGCCAGTTGGAAAGATGGCATATCTCTTATGAACTTCTTCTGATTCATAACGAAAGTATTTGTCTCTTTTCTCCACTCTACCGATTATGCTGGTTGAGTTTGTTCTAGAGCCAGAAGCCAGAAGAGGAGTAGGTATGTACCTAGTGCCAAGAATGGTATCAGGAATGAGGATGAAAAACAATATTTTGTGATTTTATTTTCTTGTGATTTTCATTTCTTTCAATATGTTACATAAATTTCACTGGAAGACTTCAAATCCTGTTTCAATTTGCTTGTCTACAAAATATGTATTTTAATAAAAGTGATATCTTAAGGATAAATATAATTTTCCTTAGTATACATACACTAATAATATATAGACTAGAATACCTGTTCTCAGATATGAGAGAAACTTCAAATCATTATCGGGTCTAGCACATTGCTAATGAGAAGATAAACATTATCAGCAGATGTGGTATCTGGAGAGAATAAAACCAATTATTGAATCTACATATTTTATGGTTTATAGAAGCTGATGAGCATACTTTGAAAAAAGACAGTATTCAACTTATAGGGGTTCATGATTAACACTGCAATCTTTCATAAGGTACAAAATCAAAATCAATGTATTCAATATTATAAATATTAAAGCCAGTGCCTCTTAAAATATGATCTATTTAATTTCCTAAAATTTATTCAGATAAAAACATGCAAATTCTAAATAATCCCATAAGTAATCCATGTTATTCACTTCTTTTCTAAGTTTAATAAATAGAACACTTTGGGGCACAACCCATGAATAAATAGAACTAAATAAATAGAACTGAATTCTATTCAGATATAAAGAAAAAGCTGTTTTCTTCCTTTTCTCTTCTTGCAGAGAGACCATATGCATTATGCATAAGAAAGAGATTTGAGGACAAAAATGAATTGGGAGTGGAGTGCAAAAATTAGCCTGTTTTTGGCAATGATTTGAAAGTAAATATTAAATTAAACCTTTAAAAATAGGAGTCATCATCACCCTTCATTTGTTCCATACATCCCTTTGGCATTCCAGTGAAGCTCTTATAGCTCTTTTCAGATTAATGTTTTAAATATATAAAATAAAATATATAGAGTTATAATGGACATTAATTGTATTGAAATACAGTTATAAAAATATTTTAAAAAACAAATTTATGATACAGTAATATAAATTCTTCTCTGCTAACTCATCATATAACATGATGAAGTACCAAATCTACTATCTCCAATAATTTTGAAGTAGTGATTAGACTAAATGATACTTAAAGATATCAGAACATCTGGACAATAAACTAACAGCTCAAAGAATCACAAAAAAGATCTAGCCACTAAAATTGTCAGTGCAACATTAAACTGGCTATATCTGAACAACACAGGTCAGATTTATTAAGTACTAGATGTTTGCGATAGGAATTCTCACTTCGAAAACATCGCTCACATCAGTCAATTTTGCATCAGGTAGAGCTGACAGACATTCATCCTCTGTAAATAAGTATTTTTTCTATTGAAACAAAAAAATGTTCAGCTTCTTTAAAAAATTGAAGTATAGTTGATTTACAATGTTGTGTTAGCTTCTGGTGTACAGCAAAGTGTTTCACATATATATATATACACACACACATATATATACATATATATTTTTTTTATATTATTTTCCAAAAATTTTCAGCTCTTTAAACTAGACCTGGAGTCAATGAAATAAATGTAGGTATTGGGAAATTAACTGACAGAAAGCATTGTATAGTAACAAAAATAGTAATATGCATTATATTATTTTGAACATAAAAATTTTTTTTCATCTTTTCTCCTTAATACAACAAATAAATTAGGTTATATAAGACTGAGAGCTCTGAAAATAGAAATACTGAAGATGAGGGCAAGCAAGATAATTAACTGGGAGAGAAATAGTTAACGTGTAAACCAAGAGAATGTGTTAAATAAATATTTTCCTTCGGAAGTGAAATCAGTCAGCCAATTAAGTATTGTACATAACTACTCAATGCCAAGTTAAATACTGAAATGTATTTGGGGAGAAACAGAGAGAGAGAGGAAGGGAGGGAGGGAGAAAAGGAGGCAGAGACACAGAGAAAGAAAAATTGATTGAATACAAGATTATGATATGTACCAATTAAAATGAAATACCTTACTTTTTATTTTAAAAGATACATTTATTCTCCAACCAAATAGGTCTTTAGAGTTTATCTGAAGTGGCAATTTTAAGACAATAGTTACTGCTGGCAAATAATTTTTACACATTTGCTATCCTGTGTCTTAAAGTCAATGCCTTATTGATCATAGGCAACTAGTGTAATAAAGGATGATAAGAGTATATGCTGAAGCTGCACCGCATTACATCAAGGCTTTGAGCCCAGCAAGCCATCTCACAGAAGGGAACCTCATTGCCCAAATATTTCCTTTCGTGACTGCGCTTTTTGCTCATCTCATTGGGAAGCTACTCTATTTTGCTACCCTGGAAACTGCCTGGTGGCCTAGTTTTACAGGAACTTGTCCAGCTGGCTTTAACAGGCTGCTCAATAGCATTGAGTTTTATACAGAAGAAACAAGCTTGAGAAAAACAATAATAATAACTTATCTACACAGAACTGTGCCAGTTTTAAAGACACTTTATATTTATGAACTCGGAGATAACTCTCTGCAACATCTTGGGAAAATTAAATGCCAACCTCTAAACAGTGACAGACTCTACATGTAGCAAATGGGCACAAAACCACCACATTAAAAGATATTACTTTTAAAATAAGCCAACAGGCAGTTCCATTTATTGCCTTATGTGGTCGTATTTATATACTACTTTTATTCCGTTTAACAAACAGCTTGATGTAGTTTGGGGGTCGGGGGAGAAGTATTTAGAACAAGATTTCCTGGGTTAGAGTTAAGTTTTATGATATACTAATTGTATACTGAAATATATGGATATTGAGCAAGGATATTACCATATTATGAGAAATTGTCTCATTTGCAAAATGAGGAAACTATCCTGTGAAATGTCTGGAATCTCCATGAGATTCAAATGAAACAAAGTCTGGCAAAATAATTTAAATGTTAACACGATATTTTGTAAATGGTTTTCTGTATCTACTTTTATTTAACTGTTTTACCTTTATTGTGGCAACTCTTCCAAGAAGTCTCCCCTAAACTTTCAGTTTGGACTTTTTTTTTTGAAGCTAGTGCAAATGAGTAACTAATTCATCTTCCTCACCAAACCCACAGCAAGTATGTACTATTCATTTTTGTACTGGCACAGCATAGTATATTAGATGCTAAACAAATACTGATGAACTGCATTAAGCTAAAATTAATGTTTTTTAAATGCTTAAGGGGATTAGTGTTGACTACAGATAAGCATTAATTGTATTTTGGGTTTCTCTTAATCTCCACAATCACTAATATTTTGGTTACAAATATCACTTACAGAAAAGGCACCAAAGAAAAAGATAAAAGAGAATCCTCTATCCTCAAAAAGTTGATAAAAATACAGTTTAAAGGAAATATTCAGCATTTACTACCTATTTCACATCTCATTTTCTTTATTCATATTATTTTATTTCTTCTACAATTGAGATTCTATTGAGACATAAATAGGACTATATTATTTTCATTTAATGGGACATGAAATCTTTTGAGCCTTTAAGTACTTGAATTTATATTTTAAATTTTTCTACTCAGTGCTATAAAAGTAGATGTGTTGAATACTCTATATTTTTTGAACAAGCAGTGGGACACAATCCAGATACTTACTTGGGCACAGCACAGAAACAAGTCATTTTTCTCTGCAAGGAGTCCTTTAAAGTAAAGAAATACCTTCAGCTGCCTACATCCCACAACGTCCCCTGTACTCATGTTTCGTGCCTCTTACCGAGTACACACAATTTATTTTTCTTATTGAAAATTAGGTGCTAACCTAACCTTGCCTCAGTTACCATTGGTAGTGCTGATTATAGAGTAAATGATGCTTCTGTACAACCATAAATTTCTCTTAGTCTTGATGCTAAGTACAGTCCTAGGTCCTCTTAAAGCAACCTCTGGTTCTAGCAAGAATAACTGTACCTTGTAAGTACTTGACTATGCCAGCACAAGTCCAACAGTGACAGTTTTCAGTTAATTAAGTTAATTGGAGGAGATATTTTCAGCATTCCAGGAGATATAGCCTACATGGAGCAGGCATTTCAAATTGGGTAGCTGCTTTTAAACTCCAAAAGATCCACATTATAACAGACGTTTTGCATCTCATTTAGTCTAGCAAAACACCTTCACAGAAAAGATAGGGCCTTCTAATGCATACAAAACGTCAAACGTTGCCTCAATTTTCTTCTTAATAATTTTAATTGGCTCTTATTTTAGAACCAAATTAGTTTTGAAGAGAGCAGTGTAGAGTAATCCCTACCAATATAAATGAGATCTGTCAAAAATTACTGCAGTTAACTTGGCTGGGAGTTTACAATTTTTCACAGGAGGACTCACCGGCCGGAGCAGCTAGAACTTAGTCAAAGCACTCATGTGAAACCATCTGAACAACCGTACACAACTAAATTACAGCATTTTTTGCGGACATGAAGCATAAAATGCCTCCGCTGACAGCTAGATTCTCTATACTTAGCTTGTGATAACAGCATTGCCAGGCAGGGCTTCTGCTTATCTAAATTTTGATAATAAACACTCAGGATACCATTAAATATCTGATCAGTTCAAATCAGTTCTGTGATCTAACTGATCCATTTAGTTATTGACTATAGAGCCTTACACTGGTCACTTGATCTCATTAAGCCATTAATTAATATCTAAATAAATATTTATAATTACCCCAATAGAGTGAAAAATAAAAACTTTCAGTTTAACCATTATGTGTCATTGTCTGACAGAAACGCTTATAATTCTGTTTATGAACACTTTTATATATAAATTAGATTATTTAAAATGATTTAATATAATAATCCCCTATTACAAAAGATACTGAAAATGGCAGAGGTCTTAATCAACGGTCTTCAATTCTTCTATTTAAAACTGTTGAAAGCACAAGTTTAATAACATACAACCAGAAAATACGATGTATGATATAAAAATGATAAACGGTACTGTCATCCCTTTTATTTAGCATATTTTAATGCTTAATACAGACTATATGTATATATCGATATGATCATTTTCTTCAGCTTGTGAAGATTATTTTGAGAGTCTTGAGTTTTTGAGCCACATAATCAATATCTTCCCCAAGCTGACCATCTTTTAACATGTAATAAGCATGCCTTTTTATCATCATTCTAATCAAGATTAAAAACTGAATACAAATCAAATTTATTTATACATTTATAAAAGTACATAAAATTATATAAATATTAAAAATAAAACTATCAGTTAAATAAGTTAATAAAACTATATAGACATAGGTTAATAAACCTATATAAATATGTCATTCAGCATATACTGCATTGTCTCCATTCTAAAGTGAAATCTTCTCAAAAAGAATATTATCAGAGACTTCAAATACCTTGAGCCCTAGACTTCAAATATAGTCTTAGCAATAAAATGGGGAAAACATTATTTATTGTATATCATTACAATATTATAGTTTATTTATGCAGTCTAAATTATTTTAAGCAGGGCTTCCCTGGTGGCGCAGTGGTTGAGAATCCGCCTGCCGATGCAGGGGTCACGGGTTCGTGCCCTGGTCCGGGAAGATCCCACATGCCGCGGAGCAACTAAGCCCGTGAGCCATGGCCGCTAGGCCTGCGCGTCCGGGGCCTGTGCTCCGCAACGGGAGAGGCCACAGCAGTGAGAGGCCCGCACACCGCAAAAAAAAAAATAAAAAATAAATTTAAAAAAATAAATTATTTTAAGCAATTTTTATAACAGTTGGCTTTTACTGAATTAATCTTTTTCATCCCTGTTAATAATTTTGATAATTCTATATTTAATATTTAGTCTGGCCCATCAAATTAAGAACCTAAACCATTATGCAAAAGATTCTAATGAGAACATCTGCTGTTTTCTTCCTATATCAAAGAAATCTGATACAGTGCATTACATTCTTTAATGCTGCATTTTAGATTTTTAAAATTTTAAAGGGTGCTGATGTATAGATATTTCTGTTGGATAATTATAACAAACATGTTTATGCAAAATGGGGAAAGAAATGGGGGCATAAAAGGGAGTAGGATAAATATAAATTATCCTAATTGAGAAAACATTTTTATAACAGTAAAGGAAATTTGAGTTGAATATCCAGAGCAACTTCCTGACTACGAACAATAAAATGAATTATGGAATAGCTTCCTGAGACTGTGGAATAAGCTCAACCATGGAGGTTATTTTAAAATAGACTGGGAAAAGTGCTGAAGGTACATTTTGCAGCATAGGAAATCTGGGTTTTCAAAAGGACAGAATGAGTAAAACAAGTTTGCTATTTTTAATGGGTTTACATTGGGGGCTTGAATTAATAAAATAAATTTTAAATTGTAGACAGACAACATTCTTATCACCCCTCCCCCACTAAAGGTCTGTGTTGCAGAAGCTCTATGCCAGACAATAATGGCTGAGTGGCTTGGGTATGCCATACCCTATACCCCAGGTATGGCAGGGTGAAAAAACATCTGGCAGGCCAAGAATAGTGGGGGCCTAATCACATTTGCCCCAACACACACCCATAGGCCAAAAGTTCTATGCAAGGAGAGGCAAACCAAGAAGACCAGAAGCTACCACCTCCATCAGTATCCTTCTTATGAAATAGGAGTGTCACTACTAAGAAAAGTAGACCACTGTCCCACCCTCAGCTTCAGAGCAGATAGGCACAGAGATTTTGGCCAGGGGGAAGGCAGGCCATAAAAACAGAGAGCACCAAAGTTCTTCCCAAAGGAACAAGCTTTGTTTAGAAGAGAGTGCAGAGAAGATCAAGCCTAAAGGCATTCTCTTTAATGAGAATTATTGGGAAGTGAGAACTGGAGGGGGCAGGTAACCAGATAAAGAAACAGGCAAGAAAAGTCCTCCTGGATTTAGAACGAATCTCAAAGACTAGTCTCTAACATTACCTCTGCAAAGGAGTCAATGTAATTGGATCATACTCTGCAGAAATTTATACTCCCAGGCATTTTTTAAAACAATAGAGCAATCAGTTGGCAAACTGGTGTTGAACAACAAACATAGCTCTCATATTTTGTGCAAAATCCTTCCCAAAGTTGTCCTGATATTTATTTTAAAACAAGCACGGTTACCTCTACTTTTTGCTGTATATAGAAATGACTAACTATATACAGAACATTCATAGAAAAGGTGGACAAATATTTTTAAAATACATAGAATATGTATGATTAAAATAAGATTAACAGTCAAAGGAAATAGGATCTGAATCTAGTTCAATGAAAGTACAGAATAGTTTCTTCTTCATATCTACTAAAGATTAAACAAGAAAAAAGAATAATAGGATAGAACAGAGGAGATGAAGGCTGGGGTTACTTTTACAAAATTAGAGCCTCAAGGCTACTCTAAAGAATCAAGTATAAAGGACACAGCCTGTGACCACTTCTGTTAATACATTTGCACCAAATGGTAAAACTTTTCACCATGTTTTATAGTTCTATTTTTTATTTATAATCTACTTCGTTCAAAAAGGATATAAGACAATTTAAAGAAACACTTTGAAAATTCTCCAAAACAAAAGCATTAGTGGAAAGTGGAAAACAATCAGTAGCATAAAGCCATGAATAATTCCTGCAAAAATGTTATAAGATTCAAAATAGCTATGAAGTCAAGATACAGATTTAGTTCTGACTCTTTTTTTGACAAAGAAAAGAGAAAAACATGAAGAGTTTCAGTTACACATTTTTATTCCAAGAAAATTATACTGTTGCTCTGAAGGTCAGCCTATCCCAGCACTGAGGTCTGACAGAAACATGTCCAACAAGTCCTCATTCTGGGAATATTGAGTAACGACAGGAAAGTGCACCGTAAATATAGTAGCATCCTAAATTGAATTTATCACATTTGAAAATATTATCGAATTTACCCAATTTTTTCAGTTATTTTAGCGGGATGCATGAATAAATATATTTGAAGACTACTAGTCAAGCAAACAATCATATTTTAGAAGAATAAAGTCAACTGTTTGGAGTCAAGAAGTGATGGTGACAAACAAATTGACAGCAAGACCTAGACAAGAAAACTTATAATAGATTATGATATCAAATCATAGTCTCATTAAAATAAAATGAATTTGAAGAAACTCTAAGACAGACTTCTGAGTGTTAAAGTAAAAAAGGACCCTGTAAAAAATAAAAAAGGTCTCTGTATAATCGGAATATAAGTGCTATGAATTCCACACAATGTGCCTTCAATTAACGTGCAACATATTTTGATACTTCATGATTCAGAGACTTTAAAAAAAAAAATCATGTACCATAGTGTTTATCTAAGGCTCCACTAATCTGTACAACTTCTGAAAAATTAGCCTATGAGGGCTTCCCTGGTTGCGCAGTGGTTGAGAATCCGCCTGCCCATGCAGGAGACACGGGTTCGTGCCCTGGTCCGGGAAGATCCCACATGCCGCGGAGCAACTAAGCCCGTGAGCCATGGCCCCTAGGCCTGCGCGTCCGGAGCCTGTGCTCCACAACGGGAGAGGCCACAACAGTGAGAGGCCCGCATACCACAGAAAAAAAAATTAGCCTATGAGCCAATGGTATAGGTAACACTGTTAGAAGAGCAATTTTTTGGACAGTTAAGGTTTCCATACAGATAACTAAATTCTTTCATGAAAAAGAAATGATGATGGCAGAGTGCATGTAGTGAACTAATTCCACGTATTTCATCGCAAGCTAGATTTGTTTTTTTCATCCAGAAAGCTGTTTTAGTTGTGTTTAATAGTACATCTGTAAATTAATTCCATCTTCTTTAATAAGGTCACTTTCTTGAGGTTATAAATCTGCCAGTTCCCTCTATGTTATGTTGATAACATTTAGAAATATAAATAGGTATACCTTGCTTTAGTAAATATTTAGTTCCCAAGTTGTAATTTAAACAGTAGTTTTCTAAAAGTTAACTCATGCTTTAAGGTATCACCAAAAACAAAGTCAAAGGTAAATCTGTGGACAGAGTTACATTTATTGGATGAAAAAAAAAATTAGTGCTCTGAATAAAGATGCATACAATCAAAAGTTTAAGTAGATGAGTATGTAGAATACTGATTATAAATTTACAAATACTCATATCTTTAGCTGAGACAAAACCTTAAAAGTATATATAAAAAGATTTTTCTGTGCAAAGAGAAAAGTATGTATTTCACTAAAGGCAAAGGGAAAAAGGGTTGGTCAGTTTCATACTACAACTTGCTGAGGTTTGTCTGCTGACAATGGTCAACAAACACAGTATAGTAACTTTTTAACACAGACTAATAATGACACTGTAAAATTAAACAAACCAAATTACAAAGGACTTGAGAAAAAAAATTTCACGAATTAATCTTTTTTCTTAATTTTTATGTTTCTTATTTAAGGGATCTCCTACGAATTGTATATTTGGGACCAAATTTTTTTTTTAACATCTTTATTGGAGTATAATTGCTTTATAATGGTGTGTTAGTTTCTGCTTTACAACAAAGTGAATCAGTTATACATATACAAATTAATCTTCATTTGAAAAAATCAGAAGGTGGGAGATGAATCCTATTTATGCCTAAAGCTTAAAATGTATTATCATATGTAATCCTCATAGAAACTCTGTTATTTGATCAATGAGAAAGCGGGGCTCAGAGTTTAGGTAATTTGCCTGAAGTTTACTTCAATTAAATGATGGAAGCAGAAATCAAACCCAAGACTCTGGTTTTAGTGCCTTCTTTGTAGCTCATCAGTTAGGACACACAAACTCTTAGCACACTCTCCTGTCTCTCACAAAGTCAAGGAATTCTGAATGAAACCTCTAAGTGCGGTTTCTCCAATTTGTTCCTTTGGATTTAATTATTACTACAACTAGCTTTGTGATGCTAAGCTGCACCTGAAAACAACAAAGGTTTACAGAAACAGTCATTCATATACTGCACTTTCAGCTTATATTAAAATCATAATTGTTCATTGTCATAACAGTGAGTCTCAATCCACAATTTTCAGTTCCCACTATTTCAAACCTAAGCAAGAAAATAAGGAACATTTTTCTTCTTCAAAGAAATTATCTAAATTGGCACTTTTCTTCCATTAGAGTGTTTTTATCTTCTGAGAATTAGTCCTGCCAACGATTTCTATTTCCTGAGCAAGGGGAGGGGTGGGTGAAGGGGGACTAACACAGCTCAGTGGGAATAAAAATATAAATCAATTGTGTGGAATTGGGTTCTCTGGCATTTTCATTCCGGAAAATCTTCTGTAGGACCAGGCACAGGACCAATAACTAAGCATGACCTTGAAATTGCTTGAAAGCAATTAAACTGCCTCAGTGAGAAAAAAAAAAAAAAAAAAAAAAAAAATGAACCGTGACAGAGAATATAGGAATTTCATTCTTAGTCACAAAATTTGATGTGAATGTTCAAAATTGATGCTTGTGGTAAATTACTCAAAATATAAAGGATTTCTGAACAATTTTAAATAAAACGTGACTAATCATTGGTCTATGAAGAGGAGTAAAAATGAAAGATTCAGAATGACGAAGAAAATATTCATAATATCTTAGTACTGGAGTTCATCTTAGTTTATCTTAGTATTCATAGCATGAAATCTTATTTGAACATTAAGAGCAAGCTTCCCTATTATTTTAGCTAAAACAAATACCTTAGTTTTAGTTGGCATGAAAGATGAATTTGTTTTCTTATATGGATTTTTCAGCATTTGTGATAGAGGCAAGTGAAAACATTAGTATTATAGTAAGCAGTTTTAAATAAAATATGACCTTTCTAAGAATATTTAAATAATTTAGGGATTATGCTATACTTAAAATTAATTTCCTGAAATTTAGTGAGCTTACCTTAGAGTTGTTAACACTGTTTTATGGATCTAACTTAGTTTTATTTTTTAATTTTTTTTATTTTTTTGCGGTATGCGGGCCTCTCACTGTTGTGGCCTCTCCCATTGCGGAGCACAGGCTGCGGACGCGCAGGCTCAGCAGCCATGGCTCACGGGCCCAGCCGCTCCGCGGCATGTGGGATCTTCCCGGACCAGGGCACGAACCCGTGTCTCCTGCATCGGCAGGCGGATTCTCAACCACTGCGCCACCAGGGAAGCCCCTAACTTAGTTTTAAACAGTCCTTTTCATACTCAAATATATCAACCAATTTTTTAAAATAAAATCCAAGTTGGATTTGTATAGTAGAAAGTATATAAACCAAGAATCTTGTTAACCAGTTCAGTAACAAATTTCCTGTAATAAATTCATAATTAGATTATAGAGAGAATCCCAGGAAAACAAATATAAGGAACTTAATGAAAATAATTTTGTCATATCCTTTAATCTATTACAATAAAAAGTGGCATTTATAGTTAAAATATTACTTATGGACCATTACTGCTTGGGCCTCTAAAAACAGCCACCAACAGATAGCATTTAAATTAAATTTCTCCTATAGTAAAAACTGAAAAGCATATATTTTTAGTATTCCTGAGGCAGCCATTTGCATACACGGTATCTCTCTCAAACCCATTCAATCTGCTCTCCACTTCCACCAGATGGACAGTCTCAAAATAGCTGCCCCTTCAGCCCTTGGGTTCAGAATACAGCCCTTTCTCCCTTCCTATTTATCCATGAAAACATGAAGGTTGAGTTATTCTTCAGGACATTTAACACTTATTTTCCAGGACTCCCCTGTCCTGGCCATCTCCTCTTGATACTAAAGCCTGTCATTGTCACCCAGACCCCACACACCATTACTTTGCTGCCTTTTTCACTTCAGCAGAGACTAAACTAGAACCTTTGCTCCCACAGAAAGGGAAATGGCACATAGAATGTGACTATGAGATGAAAGGACACAGACAGTACTTAATTATCAGTGTGCAAGTCATTATAAAAAGGTGAGTCCCAAAAAGAGGTATCCATGCATCAGAAAGCAGAGGACAAAGGAAGATGTCTTTCTCACCTTTCACTCAAGGAAGCCTATTCTTTCTCCAACTTAGAGAGATGAACAACACCACTTATTTCTTTTACCAATCATTTGATATTTATTATTTCTTCCTTTGAGGGAAGGAATTATTTGCTACATTTCATGATATTCATCATAACAGAGGTGCAGATAAGGTATGTTCAAAACACAACCGTTACTGCTAATTCAGAAAGTGAGAACATTAAAGAACTTTAGACACCATTGTGTTCAACAACCCGAATTAAGAAGTGAGGAAACAGAGGTACAAGGAAATTAATAGAATCGATAATCAAATTAATTTTCAAAGTTTATGAAATAAATATGAAGAGATTTTTAATGTCATATAGATATTTCAATTGCTCTGAAACATGGTAGAGAAAACTTGCTTTGAAGACACACAGCACTTGGCCAAATGTCAGCGCATAAAACCATGATCATGTTCTTCTTCTTTACACTCATGGATATAAGGCACTACTAATAGTTAAGAACAAGCCTGTACCCAGAGAATCTGTTTGGACACGGAATAGTATACTGGTATCTGGATTCTACCCTGGAGCCAGGTACTAATAAACTATGTTATTTGAGAAGAAATCTCTCATTTATAAAATGTTTAAAGAATCTTTTGGTTGTAGAGACAGGAAATTGCTTGAATTAGAGCCCAGAGACTAAGAGAACCGAAGGCTCAAGCACACTGCTTTATTGTGGTTCAACCACAAGTGTCCATTTAAGGTTGAGGCTACTTCATATTGTTAAAACACCAGACATATTATCCAAACATGAATAAGATAAATCAATGGTCATTTGACAACGGTCTATTTTCAAAGTGAACTGCATTCGGTTTCTGATAGCATTCATGTCCATGGGAAGTCACTCAGTAGTATGGGAAAAATCATTGCAATGTGGGGTAAAGGGGTATAAACTGGGTGTGGAATAGCAGTAGCAAGTAATTCAGGGTGTGTTCAGGGTCTATGACCTGAGTTTGGTCCATCAGAGTCCATTTTTCTACTATCATTCACTCACAGCAAGGACTAAAATAAAACTGCTGGTACTGCTACATAAAAGGAACTCATGGGCAGTGATGTGGATTTTCTGGTAAGAGGACACAAAGGCACTGCTTAATTAAAATTGATGCAAGTCATTATAAGAAGGTGAGTCCTGAACAGAGGCAGTCGTGGAGCAGAGAGCAGACATAGAAGGCTAAGAGAATGCCTGCTTCTGTCTCAAAAAGAAGTATGTATGCTAATATTGAGGTGGTATCACATATGAAAAGAATGTAGAAGGAAATTAAAAATAAAAAAGTCAAGAGAAGGGTGCTAGGGTGGAGATCAGTATCCAGAAATGAAGGAGAGATTTAGATAGAGGATGAGTCTGCAGGCTTCATAACTTCTTCGTGGAGTTTATACTAAAATCAACTGGGTTATAGAGGTTCCCCAGGTACATCCAGACAACAAGGGCATAAAACTCAGGATGTATGAGAAGTATCAGGGAATCCTGTATGCACAGCAACATAAAATATAATATCAAATGTTTCAGTGTGACCACATAACATGGTGACATATATTAGAGGCCATGGAAAGAATGAAAAAATAAACTTTCTTCAAAATCCAACACTTTTCTGATCTCTCTTTCAGAGAATAAATGTGATGCTCTGCTTAGAGAGCCTGATCTCTGAATTTACCCAAGGAACTGCAAAATTTCTAACACTAGTATGAAGAGCAGTATAGTTTTGCTGATGTAGGTTCCCAATGCACAGAGACAAATAGCTGAAATCATCATGTTTTGATAACATCATTAGAAGAGCCTAAGGATTAGGGAGAAATATACATGTGCCTCTGGAGTATGGAAGGGTGCTTTGGGCTCTGGATATCCAGGACTTTGGCAATGTAATATGTCAGGAGAATCTACAGAGGGTGCCAAGTTAGAAATCAAGTTAATGCTCCTCCCCTTGCCACCTCCTTATAGGAAAACCATGTTTTTTAAGAACCCTAAGGGAAAAAAAAATTCTAAAATTTCCTTCTACTGATTGCTGGGTCTAGAATTTAATCATATTTACAGATTGATATCCTAGTCCAGGTGCATTTTAACTTTACCTTACTGCTATTTAACTCTCTGTTCTCAATTTATTCCTAAAATGCTAAAGCAACCATTTCAATACCTTCGTCATAAAGATAATCCCTAATCCTCCTTCTTTTCCCTCTTTAGTTTCATTCAATCATCAGTGGGGAGGACTGGACGAGAGTCACCCATATTCTAGTCCATACCCAGTGAATTTTTATAGAATAAATAAATGATGCCAGGTAAAGCAGCCAAGTTGCCTAGTTAAAGATTTCCACAGTATACTTCCTTCCTAGCATGCTTTGTTGAAATAATACTTGCACAGATCATCAACTCTATTAACTAAAGGTTGTTAAGAAAACAAAGGGATGGAAGGAGTCCAAAGTATTTGGGGGGCACATTATATTCAAATATTCTCAAGACCATAATATGGATTACCTAAAAAAAAAAAAAACTATTTAAAAATAAAAGGGTAAAATGTAATGTTCATTTAGCTCAATATTCTTTCTCAATATTTTCAATGTTATTAAAGAGGGTTCAAAGTTATTTGATTTTTTTCTATTAGTTTTTTATGTTTGATAATGATAGTTATTAATAAGAGAAGTAGTAACACCTTACATTTGTAAATTACTTTAAAGGTTATTTTCTGTATTTCAAAGTATTCCTATTTATCAATTATCTAAGTTTAAAAAAGAAAATTTCAATTAAGGAAAACTATTTACATAATGTCTTCTATAGAGATTAAAGACTTGCTTTTATCCTGCTCCACGAATATTTATCAACATACCGTAAGAGTATCCTCCTCTAAAAGCTCATGAATGTTATGGGATATCACTTAAAAGTTTTATCTAATTATAAATTAATCAATAAGCAATCAGGTTATCATACATTCCTGATTAGCCTACGTGTCAATTATCTCCAACATCCCTACATATAACAGTAGAGCTCCCAACAAATTACTCCCAGGTTTGCATATGTTTATGTTTATAATGCAATCATTGTAGTCATTGAGAAAGGAAATTATCTTCCAATAATTATAAATAAATGTGCTATGTGCCAGGAACTATTCTAAGTGTTTTGTAAGCATTAACTCAGGCAATTCTCACAATTCTGGAGATGGGTAGCATTGTTTTCCCCATATAAGTATATTTGAGATAACTGAGGCACAGGAAGTTAAGTAATTTTCCTTAGGTCACGTAGTAATTCATACTGGGATTCAAACATAAGCGATTTGGGTCCAGAGTTGCTCTTTCAAGCATTGTATACTGCCTGTCTGTGTGAATGCAAACATGTGTTAGTAATTTAGTCTCAATCATTTATCTCACATGTGCAATGCATTTGGTAGTTTGGAAAGATACAGAAAGGGAAGAGATCAAGATGGCAGAGTAGGAGGACACTGAGCTCACCTCCCTCATGAACACATCAAAAATACATCTACATGTGAAGCAGCTCTCACTGAAAACAAACCAGAGACTGGTAGAATGGTTTTTCTATAACCAAGGCTGTAAAGAAAAGTCCACACAGAGTCAGGTAGGAAGCAAGGAAAGCAGTAAGCTAAGAACCCACACTCCTAGGAGGAGTCACAGAGGAGGAAAAGGATCTCAAGGGCTTGGAGACCCTCCTTGGGGAGTGAGGGGTTTGAGCCACATGGCGGGTACCCAAGCCCTGGGGTCTGACACCAGGAAGACGAGTCCCCTTGGCTGGTTTGGAAATCAGTGAGACTTACAGGAGGGCTGTAAGAAACCTAGACTCAGCCTGCGAAGAGCGCACACATGCTTGTTTACTCCTGGAAAAAAGGCAGTGGAAGCAGATTGACACTGCCCGGGACTCTGGCCCCTCTATCTCCAGCATAGCTCTCCACTAAGTTAAAGGCTGCTTTTGCCCAGGAAAGTGCACACTTGGGAGGGACAGAGCCAGCTCGATCTGGCACTGCATCCGAATGGGGTGAGCACAGGCATTACTGGCTCTCACAGAGGCAGTGGATCTGGAGCTGTCTGGAACTCTGACTGCTATGAAGGGACTGGCCCAGGGTATGCCCTAACCTGCACAAGGTGCCCCTTCCAGCCCCTCTTGCTTCAGCACTGCTTCCCTCTGGGGCAAAGCTGCCATTGCTGGGACGGGGAGAGTGCACACTTAGAGGGAATGGCAGACCCTGCTTAGACCCTACATTCATGGTTTCTGCTCCAGCACTTTGGGACCCAGCCCACCACTGATAAGGTGGTGATGGCCACTGAATATAAAAGAAGCCCCAGCTCACAGCTGGCTCTGGCTCTAGCCCCTCCGTATCCAGCCCCACCCCCCACCAACATGATAGCTGCCAGCACACCTTGGGCAGACACAGCCAGTGCTCACTTCAGATCTAGCTCTCCCACCAAAGCCACTGGGCACACAAGACTGCATAGGGATGTTCCCACACAAGGACACTCTTTCCAGGCCAGGATAGGTAACTGTTTCACTAATTTCAGAGACAGAGAAAGTTAAACAAAATGAAAAGACAGAGGAATTCGTTTCAAATGAAAGAACAAGAAAAAAAACCCTGAAAAAAACAACTAATGAAACAGAGATAAATAATTAAACAGGTAAAGCGTTCAAAGCATCAGTAATAAAGCTGTTAATTGAATATTTTAACAAGGAACTAGAAAATATAAAGAAAGAACCAATCAGAGCTGATGAATACAATAACTGAAATGAAAAACACACTGGAAGGAATGAAGAGCAGACTAGGTGACACAGAAGAAGGTATAAATGACCTGGAAGACAGAATAATAGAAATCACCCAATCAGAGCAGCAAAAAGAAAAACAAATTTTATAAATGAGAACAGTTTAAGGAACCTCTGGAACAACAAGCATGCTAACTTTTGCATTGGGCGAGGTCGGGGTGGTGATGGTCCCAGAAGGAGAAGACAGAGAGAAAAGGGTCAAAGGTGTGTTTGATAAAATTATGGCTGAAAACTTCCTGAGCCTGAGGAAGAAAACTTATCTACAGGCACAGGAAACACAGAATCCCAAATAAGATGAACATAAAGACACTCACAACAAGATATATCATATGAACAGACTATGCATGATTTGCTTAACCATTCATTATTATTTCCAGTTTTTCAGTATTATAAATAATACTGGTAGATACATTTTCATCAAATTTATGAGTATTTCCAAAGGATAATTTCCTTGCTGTCAATGTGTAGAAATATTTATAAAAGCTTGCTCTACTATTTCAGATTTTTTCTGCAGAAGTTGTGTCAATTTAAACTCTCACTGGCAGCATATGAGAATGCTCATCTAACCACACCCTCACCAACACTGAATGTTATATTTAAAAAAAAATTTTCCAGTTTGGTAGATGAAAATGGTGTCTTATTTTAATTTAAAGGGATATTCACAAATAACGTCACAAGTGATATGGAATACATTTTTGTTTACTATTATTTTATATTTATTTTGGGAATATTCTGCTTATTTCAGATCCTGTATTTTCCAATTTCGAATGTGAGAAGCCAATAGAAGCCTTGTAAATAAATGTTGTACCACGGCAATTAATGAGTCTGATAAGCTTATAAACGTTTATAAACCAAAACTCCCCTAAAGGTTTCTAGTATATGAATAAGCAATGTTAAAATTAATAAGCTTTTATAGTTTGTATACTCAGCTACATTTATAAATCCCTTCACTAAGCACACATAACAACAGGAACAGAATCTCAGGTGAGAAAATCTTGGTCCTTTTCATTGTTACACTAATCAATTCCTAGTTTAAGTTTTATTATTTATTATACTCTAAATATTAAAACTTTGGAACTATTATCTAGCATCCTTTAGGGATATATACTACTTCAGAGTAGTTAAACTAAACTAAAATAGAGCCAATTTTAGAGATCATCTTGGAAAACACTACAAAGATTAATAAGTTTCACTTACAGTGTACCGCAGACAAGCAAAGCCAACTTAGAAATTTACTATGCCTTGAATGGTATTACTTCATGTATTTTGCAGTGAAGCCTCTGATTTAAATCATGAGGTGTTCATGATTAATATTCCTTATCCAAATTTGCCAAAGCCCTTTATTACTGTCAAATAGTACAATGTTTTATAAAAATTGTCTCTAGTTTAATCACTCATCTTGGTTTCCTTGGGATAGCCCTAGGTTAAAAACTGGTCCATATAGCCCATTCAGTTAAGCATTATCAGAAAAGGGGTGCAGGTTTGGGCAATAAATTATAGATCTGTCATATTTATAAAATACTGTGAGGGGCTAGTTGATTTTTACTGGATGTAATTTATTTTGTATCACTGGACCAGAGCATAGTCTCTAAAACCAGAGTGCCTGGGCTTGTGTCCCAGCTCCAACATTTACTAAATCTCTGAGTATGGGCAAGTTACTTAAACTTGCTGTTTTTCAATATTAGAAACATTACAACTTTGTTTTCTCAACCATAAAATGTGGAAAGTGATAGATCTAATGTGACAGATATTTTTGTTCCTAAATATTTGCCACCCATCCTTATGAAGAAGGTAATATTTTCCATTCCCCATTGAAAGTATGACTGATCTGTGATTTGTGTTACCCCTCCACATGAAAGGATTATACATTCTCACCCCATTAAGATACATTTAGCCATTTAATTCTTTTGGTCAAGCCATGTGAACAAAAGTGACTTATACACATAAATTTTAAGAGTCATTGTATGGTTAAACCTTTTCTCTTTCCCATTTGTCATAAAATTGACAAAATCCCAATAGAGATTAATTCTTCAGCCTGGGTCCTATAATGAAGAAAAGGTAGAGCAGAGCTGCTATTGATCAACAACAGATATGTAATGTGAACAAGAAATAAAACACGGTTGCTGTTGTATGCTCCTGAGATCTTGGGTTGTTTGTTACATTGGTATAATATATATATGTATATATATTTGTGTATATACATATACATATATAAGACATTTAGAACAGTGCCTGGCACACATTAATGTATAATTGATGATGCTTACTTCTAGTAATACCTTAATAAATATTTTTAATTGTAAATAGCTTATAATCATATGAAACAATGTAAAGCTCATTGTGATATTAGCAATAAAAAATTAACATTAAAACAAAAATATTTATTCCAGTAGTAACCTGACAATAGATATCAGAATAGATTTATATTAATGTATTCTGCAGTACAATTCAGAGGTATATATCCGTAATTCCAGATTCAATATTTTTCTGGGGAAGGAATGATGGATATATTCAAAATTTTAATTGAAGAGTATCTACTGCTACATTATTTACAGCTGCAAAATACTGGAAGCATATTGATCCTTAATAAGAGGAATCCATTAAATAAATTCTGGTATAGCCATACAGTTAAATTCTTCTTAGGAAATTAAACTGTTATGGAGGAATATAGAGGAATAGCAATGATACATAAGAACATTAAATATATATATATTTATAAAGATATTATAGACATATATTAAATGGAGTATACAGTAACTCCATTTCAGAAACATGGGTAAGTTTCTTGCCTTTTATATTTTCAATTTTTACATGCATTAATTTTATAACAAAAATCATTTAAAATTAAAACATACCAGGTTTTATTTATTGTATGTATATGGCTCAAAACCGAAAAAGGAAAAAAACAGAAATCCGTCTCATTGCAATGTGGTGAAACAGAAATAGCAAGGACTGTGGTGTTGAGAATACCTGGTCTGAGGCTTAACTCAAGAATTTCAGCTTAGTCAATGAGCCACATTGTCCACATCTACCAAATTATGATAGTAATATCCACCTCAACTGGTTGTGTGGAAAGGAAACAAAATCATATATGTAAAAACTGTTCTCAATAAATGTTAGCATCTTACTGCCCACTCATGAATAAGAAGTGGTGTTACGCTATACCAGTTGACTGATTCTCCAAACCTCAAGCAAGCAAAATATTTCTTCTGTTCTTGTGGTTTATCTACATCCTTTCACCACATAACAACTGAGTAAGAATTTTGCTGTCATTCTTTTCCCATGTACTTACTCCAGGGACTGTGTCAGACAGTACTACCTCAATTGGTAATAAAATAGCTAAGTCCCGAGACCTTCCTTTTGATTATTCTGTATAACTGCCATCTTTACTTTTAAGCATAACTTATTAAAATTTATATGCATATTGGGATATCTTCAACATGTAGTGTAGCAGCTCTCAAACTTTGCTTTTAGGACTTCTTTACTTTCTTACAAATGATTAAGGACCCAAAGAGAATTTGTTTGTTTTGGCCAGAGCTATCAACAATTACTGTATTACAAATTAAGACTACCCATTTCAAAAATTATTTTGAATGTAAAATAATAATAACCCTAATACATGTTAACACATAAAATATTTTAATGTAAAATAATATTTTCCAAAAACTGGTGAGAAGAATAACATTTTTATACATTAAAAAAATCTCTATAGTATCTATCTTTAAGAAAAGCCAGCTGAATCCTCATATCTGCCTTTGAATTCAACTTGTTGCAATATGTTATTTTGGTTACACTGTTTTGCTGCACACATATATTCAGTTAGAAAACAGAAGTATTTTTGTAGCATTTTTCCAATAATTGTGGACATGCTTCTTTGATACTACATCAAAATTCAACAAGTAATAGTTTCTTTTTTTTTTAACATCTTCATTGGAGTATAATTGCTTTACAATGGTGTAATTAATAGTTTCTTAAAGGTTACTTGCAATGAGGAAATGGAAGCCATACAATGAATATTTGATACTAGAGTTAGATTAAATTTGCTGGTCCACCTTGCACTTTGAACTGGCTTTTAAAATCTATGAATAATTTTGTAACATCATGCACTGTAACCTTATGCATAGGAAATACTGGTTTGAGTTATGCAGATCTTCCAAATGTTGGGACATTTCATATAGAATATTAAAAAAATCACATCTGCTTATATCATCATGAACTTCACAGTGAGGACATACAAGTTTTCCAAAATTCTAATTTCCACTTGAAAGCTCGACTTTTATCATTGTCAATAAATACTGTTAATAATTGTTTTCCCTGAGGTGAATGACTCACTTTATCTTTCAAGGAAAATGTCTACCAAATAACCAACTTTGAATCCCCGTAGTTTCTCTGTCATTCTTCCAGTTTAAAATGATGCTATGAAAAGAGTAGTTAGTTTAGCTTACGACTCAAACAATTGCACAAGAGCTTTTACTCTAGACAGCCACTGCATAGACAGAATGAGGTATAAGTGCTTTATGTTTACTTCCCATTTTATCATAAATGATATATACTCACTGACTTCATTCTTATGAAGGGATCAGCAGTTCTACTCAACTCACTACTTGTTATCTCCATAAGAGCAAATTTAACAAAATGAGAGGGCAAAGAATATTTTGGTATTATCATGAAAAAAAAATACTGATCTCATGGACCCTATGGAAAGGTCTCAGGGATCTCCAGAGGTCCACAGACCTCAATTTGAGAATCATCAACATAGCACATATACAAGTCCTGGAGTCATACAAATGTTTACATATTCTTACTTCTCCAGGGTAGGGAGGACTTTGTTAGACTTTGCTTTATCCTTTTAGGAGAAATTTCTCCTGTCATCATTTAACTCTTCACTTTCCTGATAGCCAGTGAATAATTTTCCAGTAAAAAATTTGTTTGCAGATTTCAGTCTCATCGTATCAACTTTATCTACATGCTGAAGCTGCAGACCCACCTCTACTTGTCCTAAGGTTTCCCAGGGGTAGACAGATGGGTAGCTTCAGTCTTATGAAGCTTACTTATGAAAAGGCAACAATGTTCAACTGATTCTGTTAAAGCATTACATAATCTCTTGGGTGAAATGCTGTAGATGAGGGAGCATTAAACAAGGAAGGATAGGTATGGGCTCTGATAACCTACTAACAGTTATGAGCTGTAGGGCTAGGTTGTGATTTTTTAGCCAAGTCTTGAATACATTGTAATGAAAGAGAAAAAGTTGCAATTAGCTTTAGTGTCTTTGACAGGGAACAATAGAGTGTAAGCTATATGTCAATGTTTTGTTTTCCACCCTAGATATGAACAACAGTCCCATACAGAAGTCTGATGCTCAAGCACGATGACTATGCACATATGTAATAGAAAAAGTACAGTTGATTCTCATTATTTTCAGTACTTATGTTCTATAGAGTTTCTGTGAATACTGAATTAATCAATACTGAACTATTGCTCTCAGGGGTAATACAGAGTTAGGTTCCTGCAAGCCTGTGGTCACAGCATTTTTGTCATTCAAAACACTATTTGCGTCACATAGTTTTGTTTGCTAAATTCCTTATAAAATAAGGTAGACATATCTGCCTTGAAAATCCACTCTTCTACATAACCCTTTTCGCAGGGTTTTTTTTTTTTTTTAATTGTTCTATAGCCTCCTATCTGCAGAACCTGCCTCACTTGCAAGTTTAACATTTTCTTGCTGTATTACCCTTTGAAATGAGCAAGCCAGCTAGCAGTAGCTGAGAAGTGTTTAGCATTTTCCTAACCCTGGGTAACGTGCTGGTAAATTTCTCTGGCTATCAGCCTCACAACAATGCTGCCCACTATGCTTTCTATTGGTCATCATCTCATGAATGTACAAGTTTCGCCACTTTCTCGTCTTTTCCACGGCATTATCATGCACTACACGTTAGTTTAGCACTTTGTACAGTGGCCTCATGTACAGATCAGTGAACTTTCTCCTCCTTTTTCTGGATGGACCATATTGTTGATTCACTAACATTAAACTCACGGCTAACAGCACTATAACTCGCAGTGGAACAAAGCTTATCTAACACATGTACTTTCTCCATAAGGCACATCACAGCCTTTTGCACTTACGAACACTAGACAGCACTTCAGCACTATGTTTGAGGGTTATTTTCAGCAGCAAAAGCACCAAGAAAAAAAAAAAAAAAAAAAAAAAAAAGCAAAGAACGTGGCACTAAATAGACTGCTAAAAGGATGCTTTTTTTTTTTTTTTTTTTTTTTTCAGCATAAGAGCTAAAACAAGAACAGGCATTACCTTCTCAGCTGGGAATGTGTATATTGGGCAACTAAAAATTTCTGCTGCTCTGCATATGTGCAAGAATAAGTATAAAAGCACCACCATAAGTATTGATTTTGTGGTTACAAGTATATTTTTGTGAGTAGGTGAATTCACAAACACAAAATCCCAAATAATGAGGGTTTACTGTACTTACACAGAATTTAAAGTTCAAAGGTATTTGGAATTATAAAAAAGATACAATCAAGAACAGAAAGATGAAACTGCAAGTGTTTTTTGTGTTTGTTTTTGCTTTCGGTAATGAAAGTGTTCACCTATAAATTTCTAATGTTTAGAGATGACACTGTATTACTATTAAGGATATTAAATTAGCTTGTTACATATGGTATAACATTAAAAACCCAGAAATTCTGAACAATTTTAATTATGAGCTCTTTATCCAAATGCATCAATTCCCAGTATAAGTCCAATGAAAGAAAATACATTTCAGCTATTAGTTTTTAGTATTGAATGGAATATTGGTAGAAAAGCTATGATGCCTGAATTAAGAAAAAGTGCCAACTTGAATAAAAAAGTAATAAATCAGAAAACGTTTATGAAGCATTCAATTTTATCTTGAAAATTCATTTTTGGAAAATTACAATTTCCCTGACTGGGATTAATTCCAGAAGTTTTTAGAGAGGCAACCAAATGTAGACAAACCTCATTATTATCCATTTTTAATCATCCATAAGTACTTTAAGATCTCCTTAATAATGGATAAATGCTACAACTTTTCTTATCTCAAACTTGAATCATGCTTTATCACAATATGAAGAGGAAAAAGTAGGTTTTTTTTCTTTTTTTGGTGACTTAACAGTTTTTCCTTGTTTTTTTCCAAGTCTTCTCATATTCATTAAAATACACCAGCCCCAAGTTACTTCATCCATATTAGTCTCTCCTATATCTGGTTTTCATGGTAAATTAGATTAAATCTTCTTGAGTCAACTAATTTGCATGGAGTTATCAGTATGTGGAACTATATGATAGTATCATGTTAAATCTCAGAAATTTAAGAAATCATCTTATATGATGAAGTTTCCCTTATTTAGTGACAGAGAAGCAACACGAAAGACTACCCTTCCACTCCTTCTTTGCTCTATAAACTTCAAAACCAAGTAAAGAACTCTGCTTTGTGATAGGCTCAGTTAATGCAAAACTATAAATCCTTGGATGACAGCTCAGTTATGAGTCTCTTTAAGTTAAACCTGGGGTCATATATCAAGCACCTGTAGGAACAGCCCTCATTTATATTCCTCTAACCCTCAATAGGGAAGGTTCTAGGAGGCTAAACTCTGGGTCAGTCATATTGCTAGTCTTAACTATGCATTCTAATAAAATTTTCTCAGTAATGAGGTTTACGTTAAGTGTCATTGATTTATCAACTATTTATTTAATATACGCCTTGAACTGTGTGAGTCATCTGGGATAGAAAATGAATGATACTGTCTATTTCTCTCAATTGCCATTTTTCAAGTTAATTTTATGTATGGAAAGAAAGAATCACTATTTTCATTAGAAGATCATCCTTTCCCCAATGTATATATGTTGGTTTATTTCTATACTTCAGTCTGTCCTACTGGTTGACCTGTTGACCCCTGCACTAATCCCATACTCTATTAACTTCTCAAACTTTATGATGAGTCCTGAAATCTGGTAGCATGTATTCTTCTTAAGGATTGTACTAGCTATGCTATATCTTTTGAATTTCCATATAAACATGAAAATTATCTAATTAATATCCACCAAAATGAAAAACTATACTTATAGTTGGAATAGTAATAAATCTGTAGGTCAATTATATTCCTCATTTATTTAGCTCTTCATTAAATTCTCTAAGCAATGTTTTAAGGCTTTCAGTGTAGAGATCTCACACATCTGTGAAGTTCTCTCTGGGGTATTTCGTGGTTTTATGCTATCATAGCTGGTATTTTTAAAATTTCATTTTGTAAGTGTTTCTTACAAGTATATAAAAATAGAAGTGATTTTTATATACTGACCTGTACCTATAATTGACCACTCTGGAGCTCTTTTACTATTTTTGCAGTGTGTGCTTCCATTTGGAATTATTTTCCTTCAAGACAAAGAACTTTCTTTAGTATTTCTTGTAGTGAAAGTTGCTATAGACACATTGATTTGTTTAAAAAGTATTTATTTTGTACACAGTTTTGATGAATATTTGTCAAGTATAGAATTCTATGTTGATGTTTTTTCTTCTTTTAGCCCTTTAAATACATCATTTCATGTTTTCTTACTGCAACAGGGAAAAGTCAGTTACCAGTCTTATTGTTGCTTTTACAAAGATAATGTATATTTTTTATTCTGGCTATTTTCAAGATTTTCTTTTTACCTTTGGCATCAAATATCTGGCCCTGCTATGCCTTGGTGGTGTTTTCTTCACATTTATACCTTTTAGGGATTACTAAATTTCTTAAATCTGTAGATTTAGAAATGTCTCATGTATTATTTTTTTCTAATATTGTTTCTGTCCCATTCTGTATCTCTCTTCTCTTTCAGAGATTTTAATCATTTATATTTTTTACCCCTTTTACTACATAATACATCTCTCCTATATTTTCTTTTCTTCAGTTTTTCATCTTGAGCTTCACTTTGTATGTTTTCCATTGGCCTGACTTGAGCTCATTAATTCTGTCAAGATTGCAGTTAATCCTCATCCAATGAAATTTTAATTTCATATATTGTATTTTTCAGTTCTAAAATGTCCATTTGATTTTATATTATATATATATATATATATATATATATATATATATATATACACACACATATATATTCAGATATTGTTTGAGATCTCTTGTCATTGATTTTTTTCCATTCTTCCTTCTATTTTCTTTAACATATTTATAATAGTCATGTGTGAGTCCTTGTTTGGATCACCTGTGGTTCTGCTTCTATTATCTGCCTTTTTTCTTACTGGTCACATTTTCTTGCCTCTTAGCATGTCTAGTATTTTTCTATTAGTTTATGTAGACACTAAATATAACTTTGAGATAAAATTCCTAAAATAATTCCCCAAGTGGGCTGCATTTCTTCCATTAGGCAGGTAGACTGAGAAGCTGAGTCGAGGCTGGGTTGGAACTTTACTTACAATTAGCCCACCCTCTATTTTCAATTATCAAAAGGATGAAATCTGTTTTGTGGTTATTTCAGGCTCCTCCCTCCAGTGGGACTTTGTTTCCCAAGCACCATAATAAGAAGGGAAGTTGATTCTGACTTTCCTAACTAAGAACCTATTCTCCTTTATGATCCCAGAGCTCAGCACATGCCCATAAGGGATGGGATAGGAAGAGCTGCCATTTGGCTCTCCTTTAGTTTTTGATCTGCAACATGACAAAATATGAAAAGCTCTGATATTTCGTTCCTCCACGAGACTAATTCTGTCTAACTCAAACCCACCCTATGTCCAGGGTGGGTGGGAGGAAGAGAGAAAGATTGAGAAAGAGATTGAAGAAGAGAAAAAGAGAAGAAAAGCCAATGACATAATTTCAGGATGCCTGGGAAAGGCTCTTCCCTATCTGAAACTTTAATTCAACTACTCTTTGTTTTCACAGCTTTCTGCCATCCTTTAAAAATAGGAATCTGTAATATATCTGTCACTTTTTCCCCCAAATTCTCTCAGTGACAACAATGGCATGCTACCATCAACTTTATTCTACCAAATAGTGGAAATTTATCTGAAAATTTGTCTCAGTTTTTCAAGGTAGGAACATCCCACCTAAACTCGTGTTCAGTTTTTGACAGTCATTAAAGTTAGATCTTACTAACTTTTAAATATTCTAAGTTATAATGATGTTAATAAAAGAAATGGCTAATTACATTAAAATGTCTATCAAACTGGTAGAATGACTAAATTGCCCTGTCAATTTAGTCAAAACAGTAAGTATGCCAACTGTTTTAGAAAAAGTCAGAGATAAATTAGAATACTTAACATTTTCTCAGAAACTTGCAAATACGTGCTGGTTACTAAACATTTTTCTTAATGTTATTCATGATTAATTATATAACTATTAAGCAGCAGATTGGCTTTGTGTCACAAATATTTTAATGTCATTAGAGTATCAAAATTCTAAAACAGTATGTCTCTTGTTACTTGTTTTATGCTAATAAGAAACTATAAATTGTTCTTTTATAGAATATATATTTCTGCAAAAAATCCCTTGCTTTTGAAACCAGATCTCTCATTTCATAATCAGCATAATAGTAAAACTTTGTGATTATTTAAACAAAATAAAAGTTTTTGAAGTTTGCTGCTGTTGTTGATGTTGTTTAAAATAAAGATAAATGAATATTGCTGGGCTTGGAGAACAATGATGGCTAACTGACACTGAATCTCACCCACACACTCTTCCAAATAAATCATAAACATGACAATAATGGCAAATAAATCCAAAAATAACCCATGACTTCAACATCACTAAGAGACAGAGAATATAACAATCTTTAAAAACAGAGAAAAGAAAATTCCAGCAGAGTTTCCACCTGATGTTAAGCCTGTAGGTATGGAGAGGGAGAGAGAAAAGGCATAAGAGACTCCAAGAAAATATGTGAAGGAAGCAGAGGACATAGATGAAACACAGACCAAATCATTCCCAAAAACACAAACTGCAGCATTATATTCCAAAATAATAAATTCAGGTAAAATGTGGTTGATTATAACACTAGCTATAGAGAAGGGGCTTGGTAGTATATAGGATCAGCAGTGGCAGCCTGGAAGAAGCATTGCTTCCTGAAGAGAAAGATTTATAAAGAGGCTGGAATGAGACATGAAGGAAAATGAGAAAATAACAGGGCAAAATTAATGCTTCTTGCAGAAAAAGGTGACAAAACACCAACTCTTCAACTCTCCAACACCAATCAACAACAACATTCTTTTAAAAACTGAACAGAAAAGGGCAAAAATGACAAATTGTACTTTTGAATTAAGAATGCTATTCATAGAATAAACAAAAGAAAAAAAGCAGATAATGTCAATATAAAATGACTTAAAATTTTTAAGTTGTGACTAAAGCAATTCTACTGATGAAAACTATCTCCTAAGAAACAAACATTAAGCTAAAAGAAATAACAAAAACATTCCAAGTTGAATTAAACATCCTAAAACATGTATTTGGGGTCGTGAAAAATACATCTTGAATTATAAATACAAAAACTAATACCAGAAATGGACAAATTAGAAGAGAACTGAATGAACTCACAAAAGAAATAAAGAGTAACATATCAGAAATAAAGACTAAAGGAAAAGATTCCCAAGGGAAAAGAGGTTCAAATGAAAATTTAATAAAGGCCATTGTATAAAAGAAGTAAAATCCCCAGGAAAATAAAAAATTATATTTAATAAACGTAAAAAGGGCCAGAGAGAAAATGTTTGAATTGGAAGACAATCAAAAATAGTCCAAGGTGGGGGAGGGATGAATTGGGTGATAAGGATTGACATATATACACTAATATGTATAAAATAGATAACTAATAAGAACATGCTCTATAAAAAAATAAATAAAATTTTAAAAAAGCCCAAGGCATGTATAATTATAATCTATAAAAAGGAAAATCAAAAGAATAAAAATTAATATTTCAATATTTATAATGATAATCAAAAAACTCTGGCACTTATCTAGCAAAGCCATTAAAGTTTAAAGACAAAGTCCTCAGAACCTTCAAACAAAGGGATGCAAATTCAACAGAATTATAATAGATTTCTCAAAAACAAATACAAAGCAAGGCACAAGTAGAGTGGTATTTGAGAAAGTTAAAGAATAAAAGTGTGAGCCAAAGGCATTATCTTTAGTCAAAACCTTTTTTTAAGTATCAAGGCTATAGAAAAACAGATTTAAATGTGAAGGACTCAGGGAATATTGTACAAATGTACACTTCCTGAGGAGTCTACTTGAGGATGAGCTTCATCTAACCAAGAGAGGACTGGAAAAACTTGCAAAGGCAGTGATGGTGAGCATTCCATATGTTTACTTTTAGAATTAAGACTAAAACAAAGGTGGAATCACAGGTAGAAAAATAATAGTCATGAAATTATAATTTATGACAAAGTTTGAAGAGTCTGGCTCCTGGCCAAAGTCCAGTGTTTGGGTGTGTGATCTTTCGGGCCTCATGGGGGAAAGCTGCCCACACCAGACTTGGCGGATGCCAGAGCACTGCAGTCTCTGAGGAAGTTGTTAGTCAAGGACCCAGGTCCTACTGGCTGGCCATGTTCTTAGAACAGAATAGTATAACATAAAATATATTAGAGAAAGAGGTAAAGAGCATATGGTAAGGCAAAAGCAGTAAAATGTTTACAAAGAATAAATTTGGTTAAAGGACATACAGATATTCTTCATAATACTCTTATTTTTGCAACTTTTCTATGTTTGAAAATATCTTCTAATAAAAATTCAAAAATATGTATAAACTAAAAAAGTAAAATTATTTGCAAAATGTATTTACTGGGGAGTATAAGAGGTCATAACATTTGATGTCTTTGTGGATCTCAATATAAATCAATTCCTCCCTTACAAAATATAATTTCACATTGGCTGGATTTCTCTGCTCCTTCAAATCTGTTCTTTGGCTCTCTACAGTTTGCTGTGTCCCTCTGGATGCTGACATTTATGGACTGAATGAATTGGCTCCCTTTTCCTAAGGTACTCTCTTGTGTTTATCCAATGAGATATGCAAGAAGGATCACCATGTGTGAGACAAGTTAGGTCAAGCTTGCTTTGTTCAAGGCTTTGTTCCTCTACTAAAGTTTACTATTTCTTTTGAGCGGTCCTTTTGAACAGACACAACTGTACTTAAAGCTACAACTCTATCTTCAGGAACCTGCAAAACTGTTTCTTTCCCTTGCTTAGGATATGTAACAGCAACCTTAGTCTGTGAGCCTAATGCCCAAGCTTCACTGTCCCTTGCTGGTTTCCTTTAAGCCTGCCCACACTTTTGTAAATATTCCCTTTATTAAGCTTTTCCACAGTCACTCTTTTTTGAGAGTGTTGTATCTTTCTTACAGGGATCTTGTCTGGTACATAATACTAATGGAAAACAAAAAACCTAAAAAAAAAAAATGGAATGTACTTAAATGCTGAAAATATTCTGAAAACTGTATATTACAAAAAATGCAATTATTAGTAGAAGCAGTGAAATAGTATGTAACATTAATCATTTTGAAATATCTACATGGACTGTTTCACAGATGAAGAAAGGATAAAACTAATTGTGTTAAGAAAGCATCATCTGTTTTCTCAAAAGATTTCTACAGAGTAGCTTAATGTAATGGTGCATATATAGTTTGGTAGGGATTAAATATTTATATATGGATACCAGAAACAATACCTTAAACACGAAATGAAGCCCATGCTATTTCTGATCATTTACATTATAAATTATTATCACTTAAATTTTATCACTCTCCTTGCAGCCATGGTTAACATCCTAAAGACCATTCAAGGTAAATGAAGGGTCAAAGTAACTAAAAGCAATTTAAATACAAAAGATGGCTATTTTCCCTAATTTTTCTTTATCTTCCCTCCATTTTTCTCAAAATATTCTATCCATATTCTTTAACAAAATCTACCTGAATCCTACCACTGAATATTAATATCAGCAGGTTAGGTAAAAGGGGACATTTTCTTTCATTCAGTTTAGTTAACTCCATCTTCTAGTTGCTCAATCTCAAAATTTTGGAGTCATGCTGGATTCCTATCTCTGTCTTGTACCTCAAATCCTATCCATCAGCAAAAACTATTGGTTCTGACTTCAAAATATAAAATCTGACTACTCATCACTTTCTCCACTGCTCCACCCTCATCTGAACTACCTTCTCCTCTCACTTAGGTTACTATAATATCCTTCCAATTGCCTCTCTTAATATCTCTGAACACAGTGGCCAGAACAATCCCTTTAAAAGGAAGACAGACTATGTCACACTTTTCCTCAAAACTCTACAATGGTACCTCGTTTCACTCAAAGTAAAACCCAAAGTCTACACCTGCTTAAAAGGCCCTATGTGATCTTTTTCCCATTACCTCTCAAAACTCACTGCCTACTAATTTTCAACACGTTCTCTCTACTCTAGCCAAACTGGCCTCCCTGTTGCCCCACAAATGCAGCAGGGATGATCGCCACCTTTATACTAGCTATGCTCACTGCCTGGAATGCTCAACTTCCAAAGATCCACAAGATAAACTTTATGTATTTTCTTAAATATCACCTTTTCAAGGGGTCTACTAAGACCTCCTATTTAATATTTCTAAGATGTCCCTCATCCCCAACATCCTATTGCCCACTCTTTTCTATTTTCTTTGTTTCACAAGAATTATTGTCTTATAACTTTCAATATCATTTATATATTCCATTTATTATTTATGGCCTCCTGTGACTCAAGTGCAATGACTGGCACTAAGCAAGTGTTCAAGAAAAATTTGTTTAATGAATTGATGAATTAATACATGCAAAAAAATATGTATTGAATGCCTCCAAAATTGTTAGGTACTCTAAAAGTTATTTTTCTAATAAACATATATTCTGTAGGTTAATGATATTGAATATCTAAATGTATGAAAATCATAATACAATTTTATCACAAAAAAGGAATTTCTAAGTTCTGAGTAAATCGTACTCAAATATTTCTGTATATATATTTCAAACATACCAAAACAGAAAGATTTATCTTGTCATTACTCCCCTTTATATTTGCTCTCCACTGCCATCTCAGCTCCAAAGCTGGATTATGTGGTTCTACTTCTCTTTGTACCACCATGGCACTTAATATATTTGATTGGGGTTATCTCTTAACGTGTCTCTATCCCATAATTGATTAAGAAATTTTCCAGGGCTATGTCTATTGCATTCACCTTAGTTTTCCCAGCACTTAAAGTCGGTACTGCATAAATGTTTAATGAATAAAAAGGAGAAAAAGAAAAGAATACGAAAGCACACAGACCTCCCTGTATATTTGTTTTGCAACCTGTCAATGTATTAATTGTTTCAAAATTGAGAAAAAGAAGTTTCCTTCTAGCCTTTTTCTTAAACTTTTCTTCAGTTGTAAGTAGTCAGATAAAAGAAGCCTATATAAAAGCCCAGACAAAAGAATGAAAACTCAACCTAAGACTAAAAAGAATTAATTTTTCTAATGGTTTAGTTTTACTACATGTAGGTAATTGACTGTTTTCAAAATGTCACATAAACATGCTAACATTTTTACTGTTTTAACACTCTTTATCACCCCTAGAGTACCATGAACATTTTATTAGTGTTTGTAAACAATTCAGGGATCCTGGGTCATGGTGCTTTAAGCAAAGGCATATTTAAGAGCTTAACTAACATTTGAGCAATTCTTCAGCATCACCTATGGATTTGATTTCAAATTCCTATTTATTTAATGATGGCTCTACTAACAATAACTTGAAGTACAGTAAGAAGACTGAAAATTATTTCAAGCACAAGAATCAAGAACTCAAGATTTTCTAAGTACTATAAAAAGCACTTGATCTATGAATCTGAAGCTATCAGAACAGTTAAATTGATCAGCTAATGTATTAGCTACATCCTAGGATAGGCTGATCAATATTTTGCCTTAGATTAAAAATGTAAGGATGCTACTAAGATATTTCTATGATGAATAAGATAAACCTAACTCTCCAGTAACACTTAAATTATTATAGGCAAATAAAATGTATCATCAACTCAGGAACTTATTTATTTATTTATTTTCAAATTGGAGAGCATTTTTGGAGAAAAACTCAGAGTTGTATTGACTTTAGCCAACATGTTTTCCAATTATTTTATCCAGAAAAATAACTCATTAGGTTTTTTTTCAACTTGACAATATAAAAATAAAAATATAATATAATATAATCTTTTTACAATATAAAAAGATGCACAGCTCTAAGAAGTAGGGATAAAATCAGCTTAACACATTTTTCTTACCTAAGCTTTTGTCTTTATGGGGGATCAGTAATTCTGTCATGAAGAAAAGCCTATCACAGAATTATAACTACAAAGATAAAACTTCTTATTGGTTTATTTAACAATAAAATTTAGATTTCCTTTGCCTGACGTAATAGCCAATGCTTGATCCAGTAGACAGATATATTATGCATTAAGGTTAGAGAATGACCATTTGCCTTTGTTCTGGTTAGGTCACAAGCCTCTAGAAGCCTATTTGAAATGTAATATTCTTAATGAGAATGAGTCTGAAACTGGAAATTTAACAAGCATATGTTTATGAATACAGACACTAACTTGCCTTTGTGCTGTCTTTGTAGTTAGCTGCTTATTTTTAAAAGTGAACCTCCTCTACTCTACTCAGACTGTTTTAATTCTATAGAACAGCATCCTTCCTCCTATCCATAGTGCTTTCTTCCCTAAAATTGTACCTAGGATACTTCCACTAAATAGTCACTCCCATTCTTAGAGCTGAAACTCAATGCAATCTTATAATTATGTGCTTATCCCTGTTTTAATGATTATACATTTGTTTTGTTTCTAAAACTCTGTACAGGTTGCAGAGGAAGGGATATGTTTGAATTGCTGTGAATGCTGTGGTCAGATAATAAATACTAGATGACTAATGGACTGATCACAGTCCCATATAAAAAAGGCATTGTATTTACTTCAGTCTGTATTTCCTGAACAATACTGGTTTAAACAAAAAGAAAAAAAGAAGATATACAGGTTACAGGCTAGAAAATGTGGCTCGAGAAGAAGGATTCCTGCTGTGGATAAACCTATCAAAGATAGTATCTTGCTTTCTCATAGGGAGAACTGCTGCTTCAGAGTGATAGCTGTATCTACATAAGTAGCAAAGTAAAATATTGTATGGCAAAAATTCCTCCTTATAAGGGAAATCATATGAGTAGAGAAATACTTATGTGGGATTTAGTGACCCAGAAAGTCTAGATCCTTGATCAAACCTCCACTTAACTTTGCCTGAGGAGAGTAATTTGGCATACATATGCAAAGGGTTACAATAGGAATTCTTTTACTTTTAACGAAATTTGTCCCACATCACATTTTAGCAATATAATTAGACACTGAACATGTCATACAGCCCACTGAAATTATACAGAGCATTTAAAGACCATTTTAAAGTATTCTCATAATTTCTAATTCTTAGATATTTTATTATGGATACAGTTTTCACTTCATAAAGCTTCCTGTAAAGGAACTTCTACCAATATTTTTATTGTCAACTTGATCAGCCTGATTGCTTTTTTCCTGCTACACAGAAGTTGCTCTGTTGGCTACCAGCATACATTCCTCAAGGGATGTTATAAATGGAAATAAGGCACTTAGGGATGTTATAAATGGAAGAATAAGGCCAAGAAGGTAGTGAATAAAGAATGGGGAAATTATTCTTGTGAATATTTGTACACAAATATAATTTTGAGGAATTGTACATATGTTTGTACACATGATTTATACCTTTTTTTAAAAAATGAATATTAAGAATTTTTTCCCTATTTATCATGGGTTTTTAAGTGAAATGCAAAATATTTCATGAATAAATCTCTTAAATACTAGAATAAGTAATCAACTGGCAGCAACTTTGATAGTTGAGTTTATGTTTCTTTTATCACTTTTCCATCTTTGTTCCTCATATGGATAGTAGCAGAGACAGAGAATGTTGCTTCAGAGCATGAAAATAAAAGTATATTATTTGAAATTCACAACACAATTGTTCAGAAAGCATTCTGGAGAAAAAAATAAGAATAATGTAGCATGGAAAACATTCACTGTGGGGGGGCACCAAAAAGAAAACCAAGAAAAAGATGTTGAATAGTCAAAACAATCTTGAGAAAGAACAAAGCTGAATGTATCATGCTCCATAATTTCAAGCTGTACTACAAAGCTACCATAATCAAAACCGTATGGTACTGGCACAAAAACAGACACACAAATCAATGTAACAGAACTAAGAGCTCAGAAATAAACCCACACATATATGGACAATAAATTTACAACAAAAAAGCAAAGAACATACAACGGAGAAAGGATAGTCTCTTCAATAAACGGTCCTGAGAAAACTGAACAGCCACATACAAAAGAATAAAACTAGGCCACTATCTTATACCATACACAAAAATTAACTCAAAATGGATTAAAGACTTGAAAGTAAAACCTGAAACCATAAAATTCCTAGAAGAAAACACAGACAGTAACTTTATTGACATTAGACTTAGCAATGATTTTGTGGATCTGAATCCAAAGGCAAGGGAAACAAAAGCAAAAAAAAAAAAAAAAAAAAATGGGATTGCATCAAAGCAAAAAGCTTCTGCACAGAGAAGGAAATTATCAAAATGAAAAGGCAACCTACTGAATGGGAGACGGTATTGGCAATTCATATCAGATAAGGGTTAATAACCAAAATATAGAAGAACCCATAGAATTCAACAACAAATGAACAATTAAAAAATGGTCAGAGGATCTGAATATGCATTTTTCTGAAGAAGACATACAGAGGGCCAAGAGGCATATGAAAAGATTTAACATCACTACTTATTAAGGAAATGCAAATCAAACTGCAATTAGATATCACCTCACAACTGTTAGAATGGCTATTATCAAAAAGATAAGAAATAACAAATATTAGAGGATGTGGAGAAAAGAAAACCCTCATGCATGGTTGATGGGAGCTGTAAAATGGTGCAGCCACTACTGAAAGCAGTATGGAGATTCTCCAAAAAACTAGGACTAGAAATACTATATGATCCAGCTATTCCACTTCTGGGTATTTATATAAAGAACATGAAAACACTAATTCAAAAAGATATATGCACCTCTATGTTCAATATTCATTGCAGCATTATTTATAATAATCAAGATATGGAAGCAACCTAAGTGTCCATGTAAAGATGAATGGATAAAGGAAGGTGTGGTATATTTATATATATGCTACTCAGCCATTAAAGAAAGAGAATGACATCCTGCCACTTGCAACAACCTGGACAGACCCTGAAGATATTATACTAAGTCAAATGCATCAGACAGAGAAAGCCAAGTACCATATGATTTCATTCATATGTGGAATCTAAAAAAGAAAAAAAAAAAAAAAAAAACAAACTCATAGATACAGAGAATAGATTTGTGGTTTCCAAAGGGGAAGGGGGTTGGACAGTGGGTGAAATGGGGAAGGAGGTCAGCTGTATGGTGATGGGTGGTAACTAGATTTGTGCTGATCACTGTGTAGTGTATACAGATGCCAAATTACAATGCTATGCTGTACATCTGAAACATATATATATTACATTTATAGACACTGAATCTGCACTATAAAAAGGAAACAATCATACATAGAAAACTTCCCATCAGTATAATAGAGATTCAAATGATAAAATATTAAAAGTGAATGTAAAAGAAAAGTTTCATGCAAAAACAATGCATTGTATTCATATGAAGAGAGTAAAAGCAGAGAACTACTGTGATTATAAAATAAAGGGAAATAATCAATTCCTCATGCAAGAAGGTGGTAAAAGGAGAAAGAGAAATGTCAAGAACCCAGTGTTTTTACCTGTAGGTACACTAATAGGAAAATCTACCCATTCTGTTAAATGTTCATCATCACCCCAAACATAGTAGAACAGATATACTCTGATTTTATAAGAAAAGGAAAGTCAGAAAAAGAAACCAAAAAAGATCATTTACCTCAAAAGTGACTCTCAACACTGGCCTTTCATCCACTGTTAGCCCAAATTCAAACTGCAAGTTTCTTTAAACCCTATTTCTTTAAAATCTAAGTCATAAAACTGCAGATTATCTAAACTCCTTTATGAATACTCTAATATCTAAAAACATTCACTCTACTGTTTGACACAGGATCTAAATACCTTAACACAAAAAGAACTCAATGTTAGAAATGATACTTGTCTCAGGCAGAGAGGCAAGATAGCCCTATAGAAAGAGAACTTGGTTTAAATAAAAACAAGCTACGTTTATTGAACAATTATTATGTGTCAAACACTGTTATTTACATGTATTATTTCACAATGATCCTATGGGATAAGCGCTATCATTACCATTACTTTGAGAAACTGTGGTACAAAAAGTTAAGTAATTTTTCCAAGGATTTAAGTCCTGTAGTTGGGGGAGGTGACAAGAATATAAACCTGATGTGGGTAAACCCATAAGGCTGAGCTTTTACTCATGAAGCATCCTATGTTAAAGGGCTGACTTGGCAACTAACTAGCTATTCAACCACAGGCAAATTATTTAGGCTTTTTGCCATGCCTCAATTTTCTTTAATTGTAAAGTCACTTTAAATGTTTTTCACAATAGCTAAGTTCTCTAGGTTTCAAATAAAAACAATTTGAATTAAGCACCATCATTGAGTGAGTCATCCTATGAGGCAATATGATGATATAAGAGATCTTTTCTCTTAAAAAACATACTTTTTCTTTCTTCTTCATATTTATTCACATGTACTTGTCTCTGAGGATAGGAAAGAACAATATTTCTCTTCCTGAATCCATGAGTATGAAGAAAGAAGCAATGCAAGACTTGACTCTGTTTCTTCACTAAGGAACCCACAAAGTTTATGAGTGTCATTTTAATTGGCCAAGGAGAATGTACCTCCTGCAGGGTCCTCCAGCCAGAGTTCCTTTGCCTACTCACTCTTTGCATCAAACCAGAAACACCGACACCACACCCAATAACTCTTAACCTCCCAGATATCTTAGTAGAGGTAGAAATACCCATAATAGGACCCAGAAATCGCATCAGCTGTGGCAGCACCAGTCCTTATCCTCCAATCTTTGATTTAAACCAGAGTTTACTTAGCACTGACCTATGTTAATTTTGGTTCCAAGGTAACCAGAAGTGAACTTTCTCCGAATGATTATGAAATAATTAATTTTTTAAATTAAAGCATAATTTACCTTCAGAAAAACCTACCATTTTTTTAATGTACAGTTCTAAGAGTTACAGCCATGCAATCACCACCAAAACTGAGTTATAAAATAGTAGTTCCACCACTCCTAAATTCACCCTTTTTGGCGTATAGTTCTATCAATTCTGGAAAATACAGACAGTTGTGTAACTACTATCACAATCAAGACATAAAACAGTTCTATCACCACAAGACTCTCTTGTGCCCTTCTGTAGAAAATTTCACCCTCTGTCCCCTTCCCTTGGCAATTATAGATCTGTTTTCTGTCTCTATAATCATATTTTTTCCAGAATGTCATATAAGAAGAATCATACAGTTTATAGCCTCTTGAGTCCAGTTTTCCACTTAGCATAATGAATGTGAAATTTATTCAAGTTGTTGCATTTATCAGTAGTTAGTTCAATTGCCAAGAAGTATAGCATTAAATGGATGTACCACAGTTTGTTTATCCAGTCACTAGTTGAAGGACACTTGGGTTGTCTGAAAGTGATTAGGAACAGAGTTGCTCTAAGTATTTGTATACAGGTGTTTAGGTAAACCTAAGTTTTTACTTCCCTTGGGTAAATACCTAGCAATGGAATTGGTGGGTTGCACAGTAACTGTGACTTTACCTCCTAGGAAACAGCCAAACAGTCTTCCTAAGTGATCATACTATATTGCATTCCTACTAGCAATGTATGGATTTTAAAGTCCAATTTGCTCTCCATGGTATTATCAATTTTGTTGTTGCTAACCATTCCAATAGGCATAAGATGGTATCACAGTGTTGTTTTAATTTGCATTCCCCTAAAGACTAAAGATGCTGAGCCTGTTTTCATGTGCTTACTTGGTGTATACCTTTTTGCTGAATATCTATTCAAATATTTTGACCTTTTAATAATTGGGTTGTTTGGATTTTTTTTATTATTGAGTTTTGAGAACTCTTTATATAATCTGGATAAAAGAACCTTATCGGGTATATGATAACTTACAAGTAGGTTAATTGTATTTTCATTTTCTCAACAGTGTCTTTGAATAGCAGATTTTTAAATTTTGATGATGGTCAATTTATCAGTATTTTCATTTTATGGGCTATGCTTTGGAGTTTTATTTAGAAAATCTTTTTGCCTAACACAGGGTCACAAAAACTTTCTACATTTTCTTCTGAAAGTTTTATAGTTTTACGTTTTAGATATAGGCCTATGACCCATTTTTTAGTTAATTTTTATATATGGTACAAAATATGGATCAATGTTCATTTTTTCAGCATACGGATGTTCAACTGTTCTAATGTAATTTTTTGAATTGCCTTTTCACCTTTTTTGAAAATCAATTGACCATACATGTATGAGTCTTAATCTGGCCTCTCTATTTAAGCAATTCATTCTGAAGGAGACTTAGGAAGTAGATGCCAGAAGCATATCTAGGTATTGCCAACCAATAATGTTTTTTAAAATAGTTGTATTGATATACTTCGTCCTAGGAGCTTAAAGCAGTATTGTTTCACTAGTCTTCTGCTTTATATAGTCAACATAAAACAAACTGATTTCCCATATGCAAAAACTGGACAAATTTTAAGGCTCTAAAAGAAAAAAAGATGAATTGGTATAAAATCCAGGTCATAGAAGTTTTCAAAGAGTTAAAAGTTTAAAAGGATTAAAATTTATTTAAGAAAATTACTATTTTTAAATGGGATGACAGAAAAGGAAAGAAGAATAGGAAAGTGAAGGAAAAGAATAATAGAAAATGAAAAAAAAGGTGGGGGCATTTACTGAGCACCTATTATTACCATATACCATTTTAGGTGTTTTTTCATGTGATGTTAGTTATTTTGAATCATTGTTTCTGATACCAGTTTATTCAACCAGTTTGTAGAGAAGGCAATCACAGAAGTCAAGATTTTTCCACCCAGTTCAATGTTCAATCCTGTTATGTATCTCAAATCAAAAGTTATTCTTCAGATAACTTTAAGAGCCAAATTCTGTTGAATTCCTAATGAATCACATGAAGTGTGGGAAGTTTTTAAGATATCCAGGAAAAAAGAGACAAACTAAAAGATAATCAATTCTGTAGTGAAGTGTGGACAAGGAAGCCATGTGTCCATTCATTCAACAATCATTGAGCATCAGCATACTGAAAGGCCTATGCTGGGTACCACTGAAGCAAGAGGAGTTAAGACACACTCCAACTTCTTAGACTCAGGCACCTCAAGGAGGCAAGAAAAGATATATCCAGCAACCGTGATTTGAAAGAAAAGAGAAAAATATTTAGTAAAAGAAATGCAAACAAAATGCTGAGGTAGTTTTAAGAAGACAAAAAGAAAAAAATCGAAATGGGAAGATTAGAGAAACCATAGGAACCGACTACACTTGAGCTGGTGGTTCTTAGAACGAGAAGCAGATATGATGACACTCCATGTTAAGGAGAAAAAGCACTTAAAATGCCTGGAGAAAGTGGAGGTATGTGCAGGGAACAGATAGAATAAGCTCACTGGGTTAAAACATAGAATATGTGGAGGTAAGTTATGGGAGGTAACCTTGGGAAAGTAGACTGAGGTCAGATAATGCATGCCTTGCTATGACATTTATTCTTCCTATGACAAATATTTCCTGAGTTCCTCCCAAAAGACAGGCATAACAGCAGGCACTGACAATATTAGCCACAAACAAGACACACAAGGTGCCTGCCCTCATGAAGGCAAAGTCTAGAGGCTCAGGAGTTTGGACTTTATTCAAGAAGCAAAGCAGATGAATGGATAAAGAAGATGTGGCACATATATACAATGGAATATTACTCAGCCATAAAAAGAAATGAAACTGAGTTATTTGTAATGAGGTGGATAGACCTGGAGTCTGTCACACAGAGTGAAGTAAGTCAGAAGGAGAAAAACAAATACTGTATGCTAACACATATATATGGAATCTAAGAAAAAAAAATGTCCTGAAGAGATTAGTGGTAGGACAGGAATAAAACACAGACCTACTAGAGCATGGACGTGAGGATATGGGGAGGGGGAAGGGTAAGCTGTGACGATGTGAGAGAGTGGCAGGGACATATACACACTACCAAGTGTAAATTAGATAGCTAGTGGGAAGCTGCCGCATAGCACAGGGAGTTCACCTCTGTGCTTTGTGACCACCTAGAGGGGTGGGATAGGGAGGGTGGGAGGGAGGGTGACGCAAGAGGGAAGAGATATGGGAACATATGTATAACTGATTCACTTTGTTGTAAAGGAGAAACCAACACACTATTGTAAAACAGTTATACTCAAATAAAGATGTTAAAAAAAGAAGCAATGGCTCTTGCATAGCACAGGGAGATCAGCTCGGTGCTTTGTGACCACCTAGAGGGGTGGGATGGGGGGTGGGAGGGAGATGAAAGAGGGAGGGGTTATGGGGATATATGTATATGTATACCTGATTCACTTTGTTATAAAGCAGAAACTAACACACCATTGTAAAGCAATTATACTCCAATAAAGATGTTAAAAAAATTCAGTAAATACTAGATTTAACAAAATTAAACAGCTTTCTTAAATGAAAAAAAAAATAAAATAAAATAAAAAATAAAGATGCAGACGTAGAGAATGGACTTCAGGACATAGGGAGGGGGAAGGGTAAGCTGGGACCAAAAAAAAAAAAAGAAACTGTCTCTTAATGAAGATTTTCAAGCAGTCAGGCTGGTTTTGGGAGGTGGGATGGTAGAGGAATATTAGTATAACCAGGAAAACAAGTAAAAAAAATTCAAACTATTTTCTTTTGCATCCTAACTTTGATTTTGCTAAAAAGTGTGAACAATGGGAAATACATAGTGTTTTATAAATGAAAATCATTTCTAAATAGACTTTTGAACGTTTAGAGTTTAGATGAGACAGTACACTGAATAAAATGTTTTGCTAAATAGGAGAATCACATTGTAGTGTGCAATATTCTGCACATTTGATGTCTCCTGGCATTATCTTCTGATTTCCACTCAGACAATGCCCGATTCATGAGATGATCAGACAAATATTGTTATTGAGAGTGAGAACTACTGCTGGCTCTTATCTGAGTACCATATATATATAGTATATAAACTATATATCTCTCTATATATCATATATACATCATATATATCATATATACATATCATAAATATCATACAGTATGATAGTATAGTATATATAATATAAATATCATATATAGTATGTATATATGTAATATATATATATATTTACATGTATATCTCCTAATATTGTTAAACCTTGAAAATAAAGCAGGTTTACATATAGGGCATAAAGTTCATATAGTGAAGTGGAATTTATATTATGTTAATCTAGAAAGAAAAGTAACTTGTATCTAAACACCTTAATGACTTCCATCCACCTAATAATACTTGTGCCAATGAGTATGTACACTCTATTTAGAGGAGAAAAGCTAAATTAAATAGATTTTTTAACTAGACTCACACCCCAATTAATATTTAATTGTTAAAGGCTTAACTTCAAGGAAGGAGATCATTTTTCACCACCTGCTTCTTTCAGTAATTGAGATTTAAACAGGAGTGAAATTTAACAAGTTTTACTCTACATAACATTCTGCACATTTGATGTCTCCTTGGCATTATCTTCTGATTTCCACTCAGACAATGCCCGATTCATGAGATGATCAGACAGATATTGTTACTGAGAGCAAGAACTACTGCTGGCTCTTATCTGAGAACCACCCCTCAGTCTGACACAATGCTCCCAAAGTTTCCGAGAGAAATTCTATTCTGGAGTTTATAATGTCCTAGGTCCTCACAGTGGGGGTCAAATAGTGTGTCTGTGTTATAAAACAGACAGAAAATACTCAGCTTTGGTTATTGAAACAAATGACATGGGATTTCTTTTAAACTTTTCAATGATGTATTCAGGGATTTTCCAGTATAGTACAATATAAAGACACAGTATTTCTGAAATGATAATTAATTGATTTTGAAGATGATGAGTATGTAGAAAAATGCCATAACAAAAATATTAAACATTAAAATATTTCACTATGCTGGACCCCATGAAGTAAAACAACTCATTTTTCTCTCTACTATATAAATAGTATATAAACTATATATTTCTCTAATATCATATATAGTATACATAATATATATCATATATACATAACATATATCATATATAGATATAAATATCATATAGTATGATAGTATAGTATATGTATAGTATAAATATCATATATATAAATACATAAATCACATATATATAATATATATAATATATATTTACATGTATATCGCCTAATATTGTTAAGCCTTGAAAATAAAGCAGCAATCTATTCGCATATTCTCTCTTTGAGCACTCCACCATATCTGATATTTAACTGTTAAAATGCATATTTATATTTCAATATTATTTCCCTTCTAAACTGGCTGCTGTGTTTTTCAGCATCAGAAGGAGAGATTCTCAAGGCTTTGTAAAATGAAGAAAAGCAGGGGGGAGCAGTACTTAAACATCCTCCACAACCCTGTGGCTCTCTTTCCTGGTCTTTCAAAGACTCCACCAACAGGAATTACACATTACAATAAGGAATCCAAGTTCATTTTCTCAGCAACAAATGTGAGAGAAGTTTATCCAGCAGACACTGTGGTGTAACAAAAGAGCACCAGCTATGGAGTTGGAGAAACAAGGATCAAATACCAATTCTGCCTCCCTCTTACTCCTCACCTACCAAGCCCTGTTCAACCCACAGGCTCAAGTTTCCCCCCCACAAGCAATTACATCTGTATCACCATACTGTTATGAAACTTTTTAAAAAGTCATGTATGGGAAATTATACAAATGTTAATTACCATTACATTTAAAATCCCTTGTTTCTCTATTATTGATTTCAATGTTGACTCTATAAGACAAAAAGAAGAAAGGAGAAGGAAGTAGGATTGAAAAAAATTTTGCTTCTAGTTTTTTGATGGCATGATTAGAATAACATTGAGAAAAAACCCAAACCAATAATAAACATTTAAAATAACTGAGGAAGGAAGATATGCTTAGATAGAGCTATATTCTTCTTTTGGAAAGACTTGCTGCAATCGGTCCAAGAGAAAATGTATCCAAGAAAATGAAAACAAAAGAAGTTTAAAATTCTGAGAATGACAAAAACTGTACGATACATGTATTAAAGAAATGTATATATATATATATATATATATATATATATATACACACACATATACACACACACACACACACACACACATTACTATTCCATGGAGCAGTATATCGGTAATAATACACCCCAACTTCCAAGGAGCAAAGGAATAATGGATGGTAATTGACAGGTGCTAGTCATTTTGACTGATCCCAAAGAAATGTCAGAGATAAGATTTGATATATTATACTTCGGGATTTACACAAATACATTGGACTTAAAAATTTTTTTTCTATTGTTTTATTGGTTCTATTGTTTAAAACACAAGAAAATCACATTAATACTGTAATGTAGCAGGATGGAATTATTCATATCCATATAACCACCATGTATTTTATTTCTATAACAAAATATACATCTACGGTACTTTCTAAAATTCCCCACATACTTCATCTTTCTCCACCTTTGACCATGAAATATGGCAGCAGCACACTTTGATGAATATTTAAATTTCTCTCTCCTACACCCAATACTACTTTAGTCAAAGTTTTCTACAGTACATGAGAAACATCAGACAGTAGTTACTTCCATTGCTGATAATATTTGAGTTTACTCTGATAAGATGTGGGTATAACTTGTTTTATCCAAGTAGAGATCTTCATGACAATGTATCTGATCAATTTTTAAGTCAATTATATTTTTTCATTACTATACATTATTTTTTTAAAAAGACATACCAAGATATTTTGGCCTTATGCCACAATAAAAGAAATTATGTGTTACATTTCAGCTGACCTAGTTTAATTGTATTTTAAAAGAAAAACTGTCTTACAAAATCCCAATAGTAACACTTAAATCAAGCATCAGGTTAGCTTACTTAAGCAGCAGGCAATAGATGTAATATTTTCCAAATCAAGTTTTTATTTGTCAATCAAATATTTTCCAGTGATTCTCAACTGGAGACAATTTTGTCCCCCAGGGAACATTTGGCAATGTCAAGCAGGTGCTTTTAGTTGTCATAACTAGGGGCCACTGGCACTGGTTAATGGAATCTGATAGAGATCATGGATGCTACTAAACATTCTGCATGCACAGGATAGCCCTCACAATAAAGAATTATTGAGTCCAAATGTCAACAGAACCAAGGGGGAGAAACCCTGCCTTAAATTAATATCACAATAAGGTTCTAATAGGAATATTAATACAAAATGATTTTTCAGACCAGCAAGCAATAGGATTCAGGGAAGTAATAATAATAGCTTAGATGTAGGGAGTATTTATCACGAGCCAGTGCTGTTTTATTAATTCTCTTATCAGTGTTAACCACAGTCCTATGTGTTAGGCACCATTATTATCAACCTTCTTCTATAGATGACAAAAATGAGACTTTACTTAATTATCGTGCTCAGTGTTACCCATCTTCCAAGAAGCTGAGCCAAGATTTCAACCACAGCCTGCTAACTCTAGATCATATACTCTCGACTACATCATTATACAGCTGACTCTTGAACAACACAGGTTTGAACTGCACAGGTCCACTTGTACGTGGATTTTTTTCCCTAAACATATACCAGAGTACTACCACCTGCAGTTGGTTGAATCTGCAGATGCAGAACTGCGGATACGGAGGACCCACTGTGAAGTTATACTCAGTTTTGACTGCAAAGACTATCCCCCACGTTGTTCTATGGTCAACTGTATAGTCTTCGTGTTGATCAGAGAACATGCTTTCTGACATAGGTTTTTGAAAATGCATCATATTTAATAAAAGCTATAGAAACCCTGATGTATTATTCTCTACTAGAAGATCCCATTCTTGAAGATCAATAAAAGTTTGAGACACTGCAGATGTCACTAAATCATTATTTATTCATTTATTGAGATTCTCATTTCAGCTTTAGCAAATGTACTCACAATGTCTAGAAGAATGAAAGACGCAACTAAGTGAAACACATCACACTAACAAGAAAATGAGAACAGAAAACACTTAGCTCTGGTATAATACTACAAGTGTAAAAGCAAGTTAGGATAAGAGAAAGCCTCATCAAATCATCAGGAGGTCTCATATTTTCAGAACAGCAGAGATAAGTTATAGGCTACCTAAAGTTCTCTCAGGAAAAATACAAAGTTACTAACTGGAAAATACAGTGTACTCGTTTTCTAGGATTACCAGAACAAAATACCATAGACTTGGTGGCTTAAACAACAAATTTATTTCTCACAGTTCTAGAGGCTAGAAGTCCAAGATCAAGGTGTTGGCAGGTTTGGTTTCTCCTGAGGCTTCTCTCCTTAGTTTGCAGATGGCCGTGTATTCACATGGCCTTTCCTCTGTGTGCACACTTGTTTCACTTCCTCTTCTTATAAGCATACCAGTCACATTGGATTAGGGCCCCACCCTAACAGCCTCATTTTTACTTATTTAAAGACCTTATTTCCAAATACGGTACATTCTAAATGTACTGGGGGTTGGGACCTCAACATTAGATTTTGGGGGTACATAATTCTGCCAAACTACTGAGGACAATTTCTGAGAACACATGGGGTTTCACCTGCCCAGAATTCTTGCATGGAGGATCAAAAGAACAGTTTGTCAGATATTAGGAAGAATCTATAAAACAGTTATGAGAATAAATAGCACAGTGTCATTCCAAGGTGGCACCACAGGCACTAAACCTAAAGGGAGATGGCCAAGATTCAACTTTTTCCAGACCCATGTTGAAATTTGTGTGTACAAATGGCAATCATGGTCTCATCAATAGCCCTGTAATGTTTTCCCCACATATACTAAACAGAAAAATAAATTAATAAATGAAAGACCTTAATTGCAAAAATGCACTGACAGTCAAAGTGTATTGGATCTTTGTGTCAGTGAGGAAGAGATAAATGCAATCTGGAATCCCTCTGCTTTCTGATAGGTTTCTTTTTTGTTTGTTTGTTCTTGCTTTTTTTTTTTTTTAATTTCCCTAAACTCACAGGAACCTCAGAACTGCTGCCTTGAACCTAAGGGAGTTGTTTTCACTAGAATTTAAAGCCTGCTTCTCTGTGCCTGCCAAGAAAGCAAAATCATAACTGCAGGACATGTTTTTCTTCCCCATACTCTTAAAGCAACACAACTTGCCTCCAGAGCTGTCTGCCTACTCAGCAGGACAGCAAAAACAAAGAGGAAAAGATGAGTGAGAGTCAAGCAGAACAGAAGGAAAAGACCAAATGGAGAGATGACTGAAGCAAGCATCATAATGTTTTCTTAGAAAAATGGCTAATTGGAGCAAGATAAGAAGAAGGATAACAACAAAGAACATTTGTTAAGTATAAGCAAATCACTAATATAATTATCAATCTTGTGTCATTTGAATATAAATTTCCATTTCATTATTTTTCTTAGTTTCCTGTATCATGTCTGTAATGTTCCTCTATCTCTTCTAACCACAGGAACCAAAACTCACATGGGTTTGACTGTAATAAGCTCTCCCCCTTCAACCTCAACTTGATTACTTATCCTTAAACAGCTCTTTCATCATGTGATTTCATTCCTCTTTTCTAAAAGTCTCTTCAATTAAAAAGGACTCAATCATTCTATTACTTCCCTGCATTATTTGGCCTCACCCTGTAGGTCCACCATCCATCCTTATTACTCATTACTCCAAAACACACTCAGTTTAGTAATGCCTGTCTCCTCATTATTCTAAGATCATGTCACCAGTCAGCCCAGAATGTCTTCTCTTTTCCCCTGTACTGACCATAGACACCTCATCTTCTGAAGCCCAGCTAATAGACAGTCCATTTCCACTGATGCCTTCCAAATGGATAATACCAGAGCTGAACCTAACAATCCATCTACCCTCTGGATATCTTACCCTGTATCTCCCACAATTACCTCAGGTTAAACATAACAGTTAATTCATTATCTCCTCCAAAAATAGCTGCTCTTGTCCCAGGGTTCCCTTTACATACTCAGCCAAGACAGACCCAAGAATCAACCTTCACTATCCCTCCCCTTTACCCTACCCCACATCCAGTCATTCATTAAATACTACTGAACTGACTCCTTAAAATCCTCTCACATCTAGTACTGCTTCTTTGTGTTCTTCACAATGTTATTCATCATCCCCCACCTAGCCCAGTGTGTTAGTATCCTAACTCTCTTCTTTGTCACTCCATCCTTTTTTAATGCAACAATCTATGGCTCTAAGCAGGGGAACCAAGGCCCATCTTGATCTAGCACCTGGAGTAGTGGTCAACTTCTACCACTGTGACATCCCCAAGCCAGCAATATCATCCTGGCACATGACTGATGGTGAATGTCTCCAAGTTATTACACTGGGAGATTTGATCTAAAATGCCTTTTCTTCTGTTATCCTTCACATAAATTCTTAGATATGTGTTAAGGCATTTTAATTGCACCTATTAGATGAAGTCTTCCCTGACTTCACCAGGCAGACTTGGTCACATCTTCTCCAAAATTCTATTTTGTACAAACTCTGTTTTTACACTGATAATCTTATAACATATTCCTTGTACATTATCCCAGCAAGTAGCCTGTGAGCAATTTGAAGGTTTGGCTCATGCAGTTCTTTTTCATTTATATATTCCCAGAATATATCAGAGTAATTATTCCACAGAAGATTCCAAATAGATGCATGTAACTGATTGACAAAACAAGGATTAATCATCTAATATATGTATAGTAGCATATTAGTTGGACGCATTATAAAAACAGATAATCCACAAACAACTTTTATAGATGTAAGAGTAATTCTGATATTTAAAAACTTAAAGCATTACTTAACTTCAGAGTTTTAAGAAAATGGTAAGTCTTGGTATCTTTTTATATTAAAATGTGTAGGAGTATATTAATGATACTCTAACAATATTTTAAACAAAGACAATGTTACTACATGTAACATGATATCTTGTGAAATATTCCACAGAAATCCTAGAAGAAAATACCTTACCATTACATGAGATATAAAATTGATACAAAGTAATATCCATAGCAAAAGTATCCATTACATCAGTAAATAACTAGCTTGTAACCAATTTAACAAAAAGAAAAGCAATATTTTGCTATTTTAAAGGGCCTTGTGAAGAAGTATTTGTACATGTTTTAGCAAAAATTATTACTTAGGCTCAATATTTTTGAAAATAAAAATTTAGGATGTTAAGAAGCAATTCCATGAAACAAGAAAGGTGTTTATCTCAAAAATAGGAAAATTACTTTGAAGGCAATATTTTTTAAGAGAGATCAATTTATATTATATTTGAAGATAATTCAAAGTTTCAACTCATACATAAATGACAATATTATGCTTTAGAAAGCTTTTTAGCCAGTTTCTCTAGAATTTTAACTAGATGTTGAATTATTTTCCCTTTGTAATTCATAGTGCAAGATCTACTTTATTATAATCTTTTGTCAAGGTAACTTTCAATTAAGGTCTTGGTTTTTATACTCTTGAACTTAGTCTTTTCATAAAAATCGATCTACGTTAACTTTACACATCTAGCTAATTCTTGCTTCTTTGACTTGGACCTTGTGCCTTTGTTATTAACATTCTTCCCATTCTCCCCACTTATTCATTAATATACACCTTTTTTTTTTTTCAAAATCGAATTCAAATCTGATCCCCTGCAGAGCTTTAAATACTTAACTAAGCCCAGATCTTACTTACCTCTTCCCTTTTAAATTATGTATCAGCTTTGTGTTTGCTATGATACTTTTTACATATATAAGTTTTAGCTCTCAGTTGAGTTTTTGAAAGTATAACGAGCTGTTTTATCTCCTTCTATACCAAGTAGATATTCAATAAAGTTTGACTTATTTATAAATGTATTTGCAATTTTCCATTCTCTATTGTTTTTACTTTACTTCAGTTGGACAGATAGCTTTTCACTTTCTCAAAGATTTACCTATCTAAATATAAGTGACTAGCAAATAACTGTTGACAACTGTTTCATAGATATCTTATTTCTGTGTGCAATGGGTGTGTGTGCCTGTGCATATGTGTGTGTGTGTGTGTGTGTGTGTGTGTGTGTGTGTAACACATTTAAATCCTTACAGTAGAAGTAGGAGAAGAGATTTTGAAAATGTTGATCTTTCAAAGTAACCCATTTATAGCTCAGGACTATATGTATCATTGACTTTTTTCCTCTTTTCCTTTGCTTATATTATTTCCTCTATATGTGTTTTGCTTTTTGATATTAATATGGAGCAAAATGCTCTACACGTTCTGGGTTCAAGATGTTGGTCACGTCTCTCCTACTGTACCATGTGCTCCCTAGAGTTCATCCATACTTCTTTCACTTTCTTAAAAGACCCCAGCTACCACCACCACAGTGCCTTTGCGTATGACAGTATCACTACTTTTTCATGGTTAACTCAAGTCACTCAAATGTTAGCCCAAATGAAACTTCCTCAAAAGGCTTCTGATCTCTCATATTAGGTTATATTTTGTTACATGGTTGTATGCCACCCTGGACTATTCATTCATTGTATTTACAATTATTTGTAATTATATAGTTGGTTGATGTCTGTCTCCCTAGCAAGCTAAGATTCACACAGTATTCCCAGGAGCAAGTACTATGCCTCTGAAACACAGTAAACATAAATACCCATTATAAATACCCATTCAATGAATGAAGTTGCTTTATCTGTGCTTATTTATTTGCCAGAAGGGCTGGTGAATACACCTGAAAGTAGTGTGACCCAGCAGTGCTCAAACAGAGAAAGGAAAGCAGATCTAATAGTTTTGCAGAGCAAAGCCAGTAGCCCTGTTCAGCCAGGAACTTGGGGTGCAGGTCAGCTTGAGTTAAGACAACAAACAAAGTGCTTTACTGGTGCTAGAGCTGCTTCTCTTACTGCATCCATGCAGGGAATCTAATCTATACCCCTACTCATTGCTAAATACAGGTTTCAGTGGGTCTGACTAGGCAACCTAACACAGAGAGCACACAGGAAGCTACAAAGCCCATTCACCAGCCCTACATACAGTGACACCTGAACAGAGAGAACATCATGTAGTTTCTCCCATCTGCAGAGTAAAACTGATGGCCTCACCTAATCAGGGAATTCACTGCACACTCAGGACCTGAGTCAGGTCCCCAAACAATGAGCTGTACAGTCCCTGGGACCTGGCCTGCTGTCCTGCCAGAGCAGGGAAGCTAATTCATAGTCGCATCTATTACTGAATATAGTATCCAGTCCTGACCATCTAGTATGTCTGACTAGAGATTCCAGGCAACCCCAGAACTCATCCTACAGCCTCACTTGAGCAGGGAACCAAGACAGCAGTCCTATCTAACTTACTCAGCCAACGCCACATCTCCCCTTCTCTGTTCACAGAGCTCAAACAGTTGCCTTGCTCCAAAATAGACAATAGCAGGCCCCACCTGACCAAGGACATTACAGCAGACACACCCAGAAATCCAAATTGAGCTGACTGATGAAGAACTGTCTCAGCCAAAGCAAACTTGTAAAGTCTGGAAGAGGAGCCCCATTACTCAAATGTGCAGATACCAGCATATGAAATCAAAGATCATGAAAAGTCAAGTAAATATGACTCCAAAGGAAACTAAGAAAGCTCCAATAACTGACCCTAAAGAAATGGAGATCTATGAACTGTCAGGCAGAGATTTTAGGATAATACTCTTAAGGAGGTTTAGTGAACTACAAGCAAACACAGACAGACAACTAAACAAAATTAGGAAAACAATGCATGAGTTCAACCATGAAATAGGAACCATAAAAAAACACAAAAAAACAAAAAACAGAAATCATGGAGTTGAAAAATACAGTCACTGCACTGAAGAATTCAATAGAGTTTCAAAAGTAGATTCAACAAAGCGAAGAAAGCATCAGTGACCTGAAAGATAGACATTAGAAATTACCCAGTCAGAGGAGCAAAAGAAAGAATAAAAAAGAGCGATAAAAGCCTATGGGAATTATGAAACACAATGGAAAACAAATCACATTATGGGAGTTCCAGAAGAAGAGAAAGAGACAAGGACAGAAAGTATATGTAAAGCACTATGGCTAAAAACTTGCCAAACCTGGGAAGAAAAGTAGACATCCAGATCCATAAATACTCCAAATAGATAGAACCTGAATAGAGCTATACCAAGATATATTATAATTAAATTAGCAAATTTCAAAGACAAAGAAAAAATTTTAAGAGCAGCAGGAGAAAAGAGAAAAGTTACATACAAGGGAAACCCCATAAGACTAGGGGAAGATTTCTCAACAGAAACTTTTCAGGCCAGGAAATGAGATGACATATTCAAAATACTGAAAGAAAATAAATGTCAACCAAGAATTTTATATCCAGTGAAGTTGTCATTCAGAAACAAAGGAGAGATAGATAGACATCCCCGAAACAATTAAAAGTTGAGGGAGTTCATTAACACCAGACTTGCTTTACAAGAAATGTTAAAGGGAATTCTTTGAGTGGAAGTAAAAGAATGCTAATTAACATCATAAAAATATTAAAACGAAGCATGTCTCATTAGTAATGGTAAATACACAGTCATGGTTAAATTCTGCAATATGGTAAAAGTGGTACATAAGTCAAAACTCTAGCTTAAACGTTTAAGTAGTAAAAATAACCATAATTACAATAATTTGTTATTAGCTGCACTACATAAAAAACATAAATTGGAACATCAGTACCTAAAATGTGAAGGGAAGGAGAAGTAAAAGTGTAAAGTTTATGTATTCTAATGAAGTTAAGTTGTTATCAGTTTAAAATAGGGCTTCATTTGTTTAAGATATTTTATGTAAGTTTAACGGTAACCATGGAAAAATCCTGTAGTAATTATACAACAGAGCATGGTAAAGAGTCAAAGCATACTGATACCAAAAGACATCAAAACACAAAAAAGAGACAGCTAGATAAGAAACAAGGAACAATGGATGTACAAAAAAAACCAGAAAAATTTAACGAAAGGGCAGTAGTAAGTCTTCACCTATCAATAATTGCTTTGAATGTTAATGAATGAAAGTAATCAAAAGACACAGAATGGCTTAAATGGATGAAGAAACAAGATCCAACAATATGCCATCTACAAGAGACTTATATTAGTCTTAAAGACACACACAGACTGAAATTGAAAGGATGGGAAAAGACATTTCAAGCAAATGGTAACCATAAAAGGCAGGAATAGATATCCTTATATCAGACAAAATAGACTTTAAACTAAAAATAGTAAAAAGAGAAAAAGAAGGTCACTATACAATTATCAATACGAAACATCACATTAATAGAATGACAGTATCATATGATCACCTCAATAGATGCAGAAAAGCATTTGACAAAATGCTAATCCATTCATGATAAAAACTCTCAACAAATTAGGCACAGAAGGAACGAACATATCTCAACAGAATAAAGGTCATATATGACAAGCTCACAGCTAACATTGTATTTAATGGTGAAAGGTTGAAAGCTTTTCCTCTAAGACCAGGAATAAGACAAAAGTGCCCTCTCTCACCATGCTTATTCAACAAAGTAGTTGATGTCCTAGCTAGAGCAATCAGGCAAGAAAAATAAATAAAAGTTACCAGAATTGGAAAGGAAGAAATAAAATTGTCTCTTTGCAGGTGATATGATTTTATATATAGAAAATTTTAAAGATTCAGCAAAAAAACTGCCATATCCAATCAATGAATTCCAGATCTAATCAATGAATACCATAATGTTGCAGAATTTAAAAATTAACATACAAAAATCGGTAGTGTTTCTATACACTAACAATAGTTACCTGAAAAAGAAATAAACAAAATCTCATTTACAGTAGCACCAAAAGCAATAAAATACTTAGGAATAAATTAACTAAGGATGAAAGATCTCTATGCTGAAAACTACAAGACACTGATGAAAGAAACTAAAGAATGAAAAGGTATCCCATGTTCATGGATTGGAAGAATTAATATTGTTTAAATGTCAATATTAACAAAAGTCATCTATAGAGTCAATGTAATCTCAATTAAGATTCCAATGGCATTTTCTTTTTTTTTCTTTTTTTTTTCTTTTTCTTTTTTTTTTTTACAGAAGTAGAAAAAACACTCCTAAAATTTATATGGAATCACAAAAGAGCCAAAGAAATCCTAAGAAACAAGAACAAAGGAGAACCTTCCTGATTTCACACTAAACTATACAGCAGTAGTATTAAAAACATACAGGTACTGGCACAAGAACAGACAAATAGACCAATGGAACAGAATTGAGAGCCTGGAAATAAACCCAAGCATATACAGTCAATTAATATTTCACAAGCAAGGCAAGAATACTCAATGGAGAAAGATAGTCTCTTCAATAAATGTTGCTGGGATAATTGGATATTCACATATCTTACACCACTCATAAAAATTAGCTTGCAATGGATTAAAGACTTAAATGTAAGACCCAAAACAATGAACATCACAGAAGAAAACATAAAAATAAAGCTTCTTGACATGGGTCTTGGTAATGATTTTTTTGATATGACATGTCAAGCATAAGCAACAAAATAAAAAATAGACAAGTGAGATTACATCCAACTAAAAAGCTTCTGCACAGCAAAAGAAATGATCAACAAAGTGAAAGACAGCCTATGGAATAGAAAAATATATTTGCAAACCATATATCTGATAAGGGGTTAATACCCACAATATATAAGGAACTCATAAAACTCAACAGCAACAAAAACAATAACCCAATTAAAAATGGGCAAAGGACCTGAATAGACATTTCTCCAAAAAGATATACAAAAGGAGAACAGGTACATGAAAAGATGCTCTACATCACTAGTCACTAGGGAAATGCAAATCAAAATCACAATGAAATATCAACTCATATCTGTTAAAACAGCCATCATCAAAAAGACAAGAGATAACAAACACTAGAATGAATGTGGAGGAAAGGGAATACTTGTGCACTGTTGGTGGGATTGTAAATTGGTAGAGTCACTATGGAAAACAGTATGAAAGTTCCTCAAAAAATTAAAAATAGACTATCATATAATCCAGCAATTCCACTTCTGGGATTATATCCAAAGGAAACAAAAATACTAACTGGAAAAAATATCTGCACTCCCATGGTCATAGTAGCATTATTTAGGCAAGACACAGGTAAGACATCAAAACAGCCCAGGTGTCCATCAATGGATAAATGGATAAAGAAGTTGTTGTATAAATATTTGTGGAATATTATTCAGCCATTAAAAATGAGAAAATCCTACCATTTTTGACAACATGGGTAGATCTTGAAGGCATTATAAGTCTGACAGAGAAAGACTAATACTGTTATGATCTCACTTAAAATAAAAACCAAACTCAGAGAAAAAGAGATTAGGCTTGTGGTTACCAGAATTGAAGTGTGAGGGAAGGAGAAATGCAGGAAGTCAAAAGATACAAATTTCCAATTATAAGATAAGTGAGTACTGGAATGTAAAGTACAACATGATGACTATAGCTAATGCTGCTGTATAATATATAGGAAAGTTTTAAGACAGTAAATCCTAATTTTTCTCATCATAATAAGAGGTTTTTTTTCCTTTTCATCTTTCTTTTCTTTTTATTGAACCTGTATGAGAAGGTGGATGTTAGATGAATGTATTATAGTAATCACTTCACAATATATGTAAATCAAACCATTATGCTGTACAACTTAAACTTATGCAGTGATGTATGTCACTTATTTTTCAATAAAACTGGGAAAAAAAGTGAATAAAATAGCATCTGCTGTCACAGGACTGACATTTCATTTGGGAGAAACAAAATAGATGATTAGATAGATAAATAGATAGATAGATAGATAGATAGATGATAGATAGATGATAGATAGATGATAGATAGATATAGATAGATAGACAAACGAATGATAGGAAGGAAGAAGACTTAGAGAGTATTGTGCACTTTAAAAATGATTATGATATTGTCAGGGAGACTGCTTTAGACTTGGTGGTCAGGGATCTCCTCTCTGAAGATGTGTCATTTAAGCTGTGACCAAGAAATAAAACTCAAATTATAATGCTGTAACCTGTAAACCTGTAATAAAAGAGTCTGCTAGTTTGTCTACCCCACTGACTGTAAGATCCTTCTTTGAAGGTAGGGATTAAGCCTTCAGTACTTTGAAGAATGAGTAGCACATAATAGTACTCAGTACCTATTTTTAAGGTGGCTGGAAAAAAAACTGATTAAATGGGGCAAATGTGATCATTTCCAATTTCTGTGCAAGGTGAGATATCCAAAGAAGTTAAATCATAATGGATATTCAGAGTAGAACCCAAGTTCTGCCTGAGTTGCTTCTCCAATCTTTTTACCCATCAAAATCTTGATCTTGCTCCTCCTTTTAAAAGCTATGATATACTGCCAGTAAGTCTTCCATATCAAGTCACAGAGTTGATATATTTGTAGTAGATGTAGTACAGTTATTGTATAGAAAGAATACCACTTGCATTGTGATTTGTTTAAATCAATTAGAAAACATTGCAGTTTAAAGTTTTCGGTTTGAATCTGTTCCATAAATTCACGAAACACCTAGTTTATACAATTCCATGGAAAGAAAAAAATATTATTTTATTGTCATGAGATTTAAAAACTAGTCAGAAAGACAAACATGAGAAAAACTAACTATAAACACTATAAGGCATGAAGTTTGATGGAAACATAGCAGAAGTAGCATCCAATATTCAAAGAACTGTTCAAGGTACAGAACAAAAGAAAACACACAAGCTTTAGCCCTAAAAGGCTTATTAAAGCTTACAATCCAAGGGGAAAATGCACCAATAAACTGTTTAACTGAATAAATTAGATGTTTCTTGTTGATAAAGTTGTTTCTCCTATTCTGAATTTTTTTTTCTCTGTCTTTATTTCTAAATGTCAAGAAAAAAAAATTAGCAGTTAATTTGTGGCTGTACACATATTATGGTGATTTAATATTAAGTCTTAGATATAGCCTTATGATGAGGAAAAAAAATCATACCTTAGTTCAATTTTATTTTTGGTTGGTGTAGAAACAAAGAAAAAAAAGTAGTAAAATCTATAGCTGAATTAGATATGTATTATAAAGCTCATCTCCAACATGAAGATTATTTTGGAAGACATTAGAGGCTTCCTATATCAGCAGTAACTATATACAAATTATATTTTATATTGTAAGAGAAATTTTCTGGAGTATCTATATAAATCCTTACATCAGTTTAAAAATATATACTCTCAACAGGATAAGCCAGGCTGAAGGAATTCTGAACTTCTTACTTTTCAATAGGTTTTATGGCCATCTTGATGATTTATGTAAATTAATTCATGGTATACTTCTTTTCTCATGTGTAAAGTTAATACTGTGTTTACTTTGGTTTTGTTCAATTCGGTCATAATACTGGCCCAGAAAGAAAACCACAGCACATTTTCTAAGATAAAATTACAATTAAAAGTCAATGAGAGGGCTTCCCTGGTGGCGCAGTGGTTGAGAATCCGCCTGCCGATGCAGGGGTCACGGGTTCATGCCCCGGTCCGGGAAGATCCCACATGCCACAGAGCGGCTGGGCCCGTGAGCCATGGCCGCTGAGCCTGCGCGTCCGGAGCCTGTGCTCCTCAACGGGAGAGGCCACGACAGTGAGAGGCCCGCGTATCACAAAAAAAAAAAAAAAAAGTCAATGAGAATATATTGTATTTGTATAACAGATGCACTTTGCTGTACACCTGAAACTAACACATTGCAAATCAATTATACCCCAATAAAATTTTTTTAAAAAGGCAATGAAAATTTTCCATTCTTTGAATCTATCAAGAGACTGCTTTGTTATATATATATATATATATATATATATACATATATATATATATATATATGTGTATATATATATATATATATATAAAAGAAGCAAGAGTGTAATGCCTAAAAGTAACAATGTACTTATTGGGTAAAACAAGCAAAATACCATAGTCTAAAAGATGTCCAGAGAGTTCCCCATTTAAGTTAGCTTGAGTAATTTTTACAAAAAAACACATTCAGCCAGGGAGGAGGAAGCCACATTTCATAAGACCCTTCAGAAGCCCCTGACATCTATAAAATAAAGTTTTTTATCAAAGAACAAGGTAACCACTGAATTTACAATATCAATCCATCTGAAATGTGTAGTTTAGCTTATAACTGTGTCCTACACATAATAAACAGTCAAATCAAATCAATATAAATCCCATGCCTTAGCAGTAGTCCTAAACTTTTTATAGGAGGTTTACTATTTTTCTATTGATGAAGTTTCATAGCAGCACTTTCTACAAAAACAGATGTTCTCTTTAAAATTACCACATCGTATTATAAAGGATATGAGTGTCTCATGAATAATAATGAATAGGTTTGAGTCAGAAAGCAGAAAAAGAAAATACTGATATGATGATTTAAAATAAAAGTATTTCACATTTGCCAACTTTTTCCTTTATCTTGCTAATGAAATCATTTTTTCTCTAGTTCAGTAATGGCTTGCACCTACCTTAAGAGTAATATAGTTCCACTTAAATATTTTGACACATACAAAAGCAGAAAGGATATTCTCCCTGACTAAGCAATATCATCAGAGCAATTTTACAATAAATTGTGACTAATGCCCATTCCCTATGTGTCATACATCATTCAAAGAAATTTAAAGGTATTACCTCATTGATTCTCACAATTCTGAGAGGTAGGTATTGTTATTTTACAGATGAGGAGAGTAAAACAGAATTTAAAAATCTGCCCGAGGTTGTGTGGCTGACTTCCAGTAGAGCAAAAATTTGAAGCAAGACAATATGATTTCAGAGCCTACACCTTTATCCACTAGTAGTTTATACTGCCTCCCAACAAAAACGTTTTTTTAATCACACTGTATTCCATTCAATGGACCAAAATGTCATTGCCCAAGAGACATTAGAAAAATGTCTTATATTTGAATACATTTGGTTTAGGCTTTAAAGGACTCCAAAATGACTTTCTGGATTTGGCATTTTCATATTTAAGTGATGCATATCCTGGACTTTTAGCTTTCTCTCATCATCAAAAATACAACTGTGTGTGTGTGTGTGTGTGTGTGTGTGTGTATCTTTCTTCTGCATTAGACAGTGATTCAACTGAGACAGGAACCAGGTGTGGCTCTGTATCTACAATATCTAGTAAAGGTCTGAAAAACACATAGCAGGCATTTGAATAAAGGATTACTTAATGAAAACATACATGAATGAGTTAACAGTAAATACATTAGTCAGTAAAATGATCTCAAAAACATACATTGTACCCCAAAAGGCTAGAGATAACAGTGAATAATTACATCTAAAATCTGTGCAGTACTTATAAGAATTTCCTTCACATACTCCATTGAATTTGCAAAATACCATACGGACTACAATATTACCTGTACTTTATACATAAGGAAGTTTCATAAGAAGCCCAGCCAAAGCAATATACTTAGGAACTGGTAAAATCACCACTCAAACCCAGGTTTTCTGACTTTTAATGCAGGTCATTTTCCCTTACATACACTCCACAAAAAGAACTAGTTACACTTTAATTCATACCCCTTCTTGAAGATTGCTATAGTACAACAAATAACTTTAAATTCCTGATAAAAATAACTTCAGCACATTTTTAAATCATAAAAAGTTAATAAAATGGTTGCTTCTTGTTTCAAAATACACAAGAAGCTTTGCTTATTAGGTACTTATATATATTACATTTTCTAGAGCAGTGGTTTTCAGACTTTACTGCACATTAGGAACATGTGGGGAGTTGATATTTTTAGAATCCTAATATCCCATCTATGCACCAGAACTTTTAAATTAGAATCCCTAGGGCTGTGTCCAAGGCATCAACATTTCTTTAAAACCCCACAAGTGTTTCCAATGTGCAGCCAAGTTTGTGGACTTCTGAGTTTTCATAAACTTTGGCAGTGTTGTCTTTCTCCCCTTATTGGATTAGAGGGCAGATTTGTGTTAGGTTGTAGAGGTAAAAGTAACAACACGTGATGGTGTAAAGAAAAATGAAAAAAAATAGTTTAAAGAAGAAAGTTTATGTGAAAAAATATACATATATAAATGTGTGTACACCACAGACACGCATGGGACTTGAAGAATAGAATGTCTCTTTAATACTGTATATTTTCTTGCCGTTACTTGTGTGCATCAAATGAGTCAATGATAAGTCAAGGCTGATTTCCACTTTAGGAATGGAGTCTGAGATGTATAAACTACCTTGTGGTGAAACAATTATTCTCTCAGAAACTTGTGTTTTGTCATCTTTCTATAAATTTCACATAAGGTAAACAGCATTTACCATGACGGTAACTGCAATGCAGAATTTGTGGTCACATTCTAGGCAATTAGAATATATCGAGGGATCAATTTTGCTATTTTCAGTAGAGATAAATGTAAGCAAAGGAGCTGTAATATTAACTATTCCAACTTTAAAATTGAAGAAGATCTCTAGAGAAGTCACTGCTGCTATAGCAGTATTTAAGTTGGACACTAAGAGTTGGGAAACTGCATCAATAAATGGGACAAAAATTTTTCTTAATAAATAATTCTTCAAAATAGATACATTTATATATATGTGTGTAATATATATATATATATATATATATATATATATATATTTAGGAAAAATAACCATTCAGCTCTTATTAGGGACAAATTAGAAACACCAGAACAGAGAAATCATCAAAAAAAAAGTACATAATAGAAAGCCAGGTTTATAAGTCTATCAACAACGAAGATTATTGGGTACTTACAATATTAGGCATGGAAGGAGGTCTTCATCTAAAAACGAAATATTTTTTACCCTTCTGTGCCCCAACTATGAGTAAGGTTCAATCAATATTTGTAGCACAATAATACTAAAATCCTAAAACATGTTCAAGGGGTGTGTGTGTGTGTGTGTGTGTGTGTGTATTCTAGATTTTACTAAAGCATGCCTTAGAAAAATGGTTTTGTTATATTTAGTTATGATGTGTTCTCATTATGGATTCATCTAACAAAATTTTCAACAAATATGCATCAGATATCTACTATGTTCCAATCACTGATGTAGGCACTAATAAATAAGTGATCAAAATATGTCTGTCTCCATGGATCAAACATACTGTTTAAAATCAATTAGTAGTTTAAACGACTCCACTTTGAAATAGTTTTCATACTTTAACAAAAATAACTGTTCAATCACAGCACGCTAGACATCTGCTAATCTTCTTACTATATATATAGTTCAGTGATGGAGAGACAATTTGCAGTGACATTAACCAGTGTAGGTGAAATATAACTTAGTTCTGGGGCCAATTTAAAGTTCTAGATTATACTAAATCCTGATGTTTGACTTCCAACTCCTTTGTCTTCTGGATTTATTTCTGATGAGAAGTCAACTGTGTATAATATATCTTTTCCTCCTGATGACTTCAAGATTTTCTGTTGTCTTAATTTGTCATTTGTTTGTAATTTCTTCTTTGAGCTTCTTCAATCTGTGCTTTGGTGTCTCTCGTTTTATTTTCTCATTAGATTCTCAATGTTTTTCTTATTAATTTTAAAAAATTATTTGCCATTATTTCTTCAAATTTTATTTGGTTCTGTTCTCTTTCTTCTCCATCTTGGATTACAATTACACATATGTAAAACTACTTCTGGTATTACAAATGCACTACTTGATATTATAACTCTTGTTTTTTTAATTTTTCTGTTTTAAACTTTTTTTCCTCTTGGTTTTTCAGTCGGAGTAATTTCTGTGAACCTACTATTCAAGTACAGTAAATCTTTGCTCAGCTGTACCAAGCATACTGATGAGCCCATAAAGGCATTCTTCAATTCCATTACTGTGTTTTTCATTACTAACATTTCTGTTTGATTCTTTCTTATGGTTTCCAGCTTTGCTAAAATTGCCTATGTGATATGCATATTATCTGCCTTTTACATTAGGGTCTTTAAAGTATTAATAATGGTTACTTAAAATATGTCTGATAGTTCTATTATCTGGGTCATATGTCTGGTTTGTTGAATTTTTTTTCTTGGCAGTGTGTCCATTTTATTGTCTCATTTTGTGTGCCTAATTTTTTTTTTTAAAGCTGGACGTTAGAGACTGAGTAAATAGTTTTTATGTTTTTAAATGAGAGTGACTGTCCTTCTGTTAGTGCTAGGGTTTGGATCAATATACTCAGGAGTTGAGCCAGATTTGGGATTTATTGTTACCAAGTTTACTGTCTGCATCACAGGATTCATATTCTTTAAGTATTATCTTTGTTTAGGGTAGGGACTAGTTGGATCAAGGGATTTTTCTCAATAGCTTCTCAACCCTCAACTTTAGTCTTCCCTTTGCTCTGTGGCTCTGAGAAAGCCTCTCTGCATGTTCTTTTACTCACCCAGCAGTGTTGCACTGTTACTTTTATTTGAAGCTTGTTAGCCTGCTTGGTGGCAGACCGGGATGATGGGTATTCTCTTCTATTCTGATTAACCCTCAGTCTTAACTAGATTCTGTGGCTCTGGGCCTAGAGGTTGTGGTCCTCTCAGCACTTCAATTTCTTCCTCCAGCTGTAGATCTGAAACTAGGTATATTCTTGCCTTTTCTCTAGGGAAAGAGGGTATTTTTCTGCTGTCTTTCCCCTGCTTCAGTGGGTTTTCAGCTGGGACGCTATGAGTCATGGTTTGCCCTTCCCTTAGCAGCTTGAGGCTTTTCTTCTATAAAGAAGGAGGAATGAAAAATCCAGGTGGTGTTTCCTGCCCTTCCCAGAGTGGCTGCTGCATCCTACACTAAGCCTGTGCTAGAATAGATGCTTTCTGAGGACTCTAGCCAATCTTTTTTTTTCTTAATGAGCATCCATTAAGGTCCATGGAGAAAAGCATACAAGTGAACAAAAATTCCCCTTAAATCTGTGGCCTCTGGGTATACTATATTCTTTCTAACCTGCATTGCCTTTATAAAGGAGTTCGGTTAAATTCATTTTTAAATTTGTTTTTACTGAAAAATATTTGACATATAAATTTGTGTAAATTTAAGGTATATAACATCAATTTGTCACATTTGTAATTTGATTGCTATTGTAGCAATAATTTGCACCTCTCACATCAAATAATTACCACCTCTTCTTAGTGGTTAGAATAATTAAAATTAGTCTCTTAGCAAGTTTGATGATTATAATACAATATTGTTGTCTATATTCACTATACTGTGCATTAGATCTCTAGGATTTACTTTCTACATGATGCAAGTTTGTACACTTAAACACCTCTCCTATCCCCCCAGCCCCCAGATCCTGGTAAGCACAATTTTTCTGTTTTTATGAGTTAGCTGCCTTAGATTCCACATATAACTGATTTCATACACGACTGCTGACTGATGGCATCTGACCCAAGCAAACAAGTGCTTGTTTCCTGTCTTAAGTTTCAAGTTAGTTGGTTGCCCTATCACCTCAGCTCTCTGATGTGTCTAAGAAAAACTGTGAATTTGCAGATTGTCCAGCTTTTATTATTATTGCTGTTTTAAAGGTTAGAGTAATGCTCCATCCAGATTTCTATATCCCAAGCAGAAACTAGAAGTCTCTTGTTTACTTACTGATCCATACATTGTATCATATTTCTTTATAAAGGCATAATCATGTCCCTTAAAATGCAGCAGAATTAAAAGCCATAACTAAAGTATAAGCAAATTCTCATAAACATGTTAGGTTAAATTATAAATAAATTTTATGTACTCTGGGCAAGGCTCCAATTACCTGAAAGAATTGGTCAAAATAATTACAGAAAAGTTACCTATTATTTATTAGAACACATGGAATATTATCAATATGTTTGAAGACTGGAAATGGGCAATTATGTTGCATTTCTTAAAACCGTATGTTTATGTAGAAAGAAGTAAATGAAAGAATAACACCCCAATTGATAGGGATATTGAAGTTTCATGCTTGCAAATATACTGGTGCAAATCATAAAACAAAAAATCAATTTGCAAGCTATAATAAAATTACAGGCTATTGAAGAAAAAAATCATCATGCCCTTGTGAAGAATAAATTTATCAAATGATCAAATTTATTTCCACAGCAAAATATTGTAGGCAAAATAATAAGCTGTAATATACTGTGACCTTACATAGCTTCTGATTTGGGCCTCAATTAAATACTCTTAAAAATCCAGAAAGTAATGTTTAAGACAAAGTCAATATTCCCTTCAGTTCATATCATTGTGTAAATACCAACTGTCCTTACATGCTAGGAGGTTCAGCATTAACTAATAGTTTGCCATACTTCTTTGGCCACAATGCTCTAGAGATACGGCTATTACCATGTGATAACCAAGGTTCATGTTTGATGGCAAAAACCAAAATTTTATAGGCAAAGTTTACCAAAAATGAAGATATATAATGTTCATGCCATTCACATATACTTTTGATATGTAATATTTAATAACATGAGATGAATTTTAACAAATATTGTTTAATTTCTTTTTTTAAATTCAACATAATATTAAATTTAAGTATACGGAAATGCCTTTGTCATCAAACTGTTCTGTGGAATATCTGGAGACAGATTTCCAGTTCCTACTTATACATTCCTTCATTATATTTCTATATATTATACAGAATTTATTTTGTAAATCTTTTCCTAACATTCTTTTCATAACACTAAAAATGTTAAGTTCTCTTAACACTAACTCTCAATATCTTTCCATCTGAAAACAAACTCTTAAAAAAATTTTTCTTTCAGGAAAGTTCGTGCTTGAACAGTTCTAAGCTCATGTCCTCTGAGTTATATATCTCATGTATCATTCGAATGACTCCAAATAGAGAACCACTATGGTTTGGCATCTGAAGGGGGACACATCTGTGACAGATTTTCTCCAACTGGATATTGTCTGCCTATTCGACAATCTGTCCCTACTGATCCCATGCAAACTTTCATCAATGACCATTTTTTAAAAGATCTAACATTAAAAAATTGTAATCTGCTGATTATGGAAGAGTAGACATCAAACAACATTTCTATATAGGTGGCAAGTCTAAATACTGTGCCATTAACAATGTTCATTACAAACAATGTAACATAGAATCATAGAGCTCAACATGAATCTTTGAGTTCTTGACCCATTTCCTTTCTTACTCTGGATGTCCAACCTGAGCATACTCATCTATTCTCATCAGGCATACTCAACTATATCTCCAGTTCCAAAATATCACTTAAATTCTAGGTTTATATCTAGCTTCTATGGACTACATTGTGTCTCCCCTAAATTAATATGCTGAAGCCTTAAGCCCCAAGGTAACAGTACATGGAGATAGGATCTTTAGGAGATAATTAAGGTTAAATGAGGTAATAAGAGCTGGGCCCTAATCTGATAGGACTGTGGCCTTAGAAGAAGAGGGAGTGAAAGAGCTTGCCCGCTCTCTCTCCACCATGTGAGGACACAGAGAGAAGGTGGGCACTGCAAGCCAGGGGAAGAGCTCTCACTGGAACCTGACCATGTTGGCACCCTGATCTTGGACTTCCAGCCCCTAGAACTAAGAGAAAATACATTTCTGTTGTTTAAGCCACAAGTCTATGGTAATTTTATAATCAGCCTGAACTGACGAGTACACAGCTGACTACTGATCAACTCTACCTGGATATCAACAGATAACTCAAGCCAAACACATCTAAATTAATACTCATCATCTTTCACTAAACCTGCCCCTTCTCTTGTATTCTATGTAACAAGTAATAGTAGCAAGCCAGAAGACTGAAAACAATCTGGGATTCTCCTTACCCTTCACCTTCTGACAGCCATCAACTACCATAAATTATCTTTTCAATGTATCCATAACTTAATCTCTCTCCACTCCTAATGTGGTGATATTGGACCTCTTATTTTTTTTTTTTTTTTAAACATGGACGATTTTAGCAGATTTCTCGCTTTGAGTAGCTTCCTTACATCAAGATTTACACCTGAGCAATCCATCTTCTGCTGTCACATAATCAATTGAAAATGCAAATCTCCCAAACCCCCCTTCCTCCTTGAAACTGTCAGTTTTATCCATTGCTTATATAATGGTCATGATTTGGGCCCTGCTTACCTTTCTAATTTATCTCTTGTTGCTTCACATGTACCCTCATCTCCAGTCATTTATTCATATGTCAATATTCAGTTCAAGACCCAGTTTCCCCCTAAGAAGCACTTCTTCACCTCTTTTCCCTCAAAGAAATGACTGATCTAAAGTCGATGAACATATTGCTCTTTTACATTAAGGCTCTAATCCCCACAAGGTAAGCAAACATATCTTATTAGCTAGTTGTATCAAACTATTCGGTACACAGTGGACACAAGATTTGTTGAATAAAAAAGAAATTTAAAAAAAATCAAAGAACCAATGAGGCTACAGTTAATATCCTTTAAGTTAAAAATCGGAATGATCATAAACAGGAAAATGGTTCATTAAATGGTGTTACATAAATAACAACCATCTCCAAAAATAATTTGTTAAATAAAAATAGTAAAACAAAACTATACATGCTGTTGATCATGATTCAGTTAGAATTAATGTGTGTGTGTGTGTGCTCAAGTGCATGCTGGCATACACAGAAGATTACAACAAAATATACCAAACGTTAACAGAAGCTACTTCCAGATGGTGGGATTAGAGGCAAATTTTATTTTTGTTAAACATGTGTGTATTTTCAAAATATGAGACTGGTAAAGCTCTTATTTAATTTATGTCTTAGTTAAGGTTCTTAGGGTTGTAAGAATGAAGCAAAATAAATGAACAAACAATACAAGTGCAACTCAAGGAAGCCAAGAGCAAGTTGTTCAGTCAAGATGCTGGGAACTAGAATGAGGGAATAAAAAGATAGTCTGCAACCTGAATCTTTATTTCTCTAAGGATACCTAATCTCTTGATCATGCTGTTCTCCATACATCTGGTTTGTTTTTTTCTTAGAATATCCCCCACTCCTCACTCCCTCTCTGGGTTGGCTTTCTGTGCTTTTCTGTACACATAGACTAAGCAAGCCTGAACCCTTCCATTTTGAGTTCATATTACTTTAGTTTGAGTGACCATAGAGACTAACATCAATGAATCCCAATTCTAAACTTCTGAAAGAATCTGACTGGCTCAGCTTGGATAATGTGTGGCCAATCAGCTGTGTGTAGGTTGCTGGGGAGGGACTAACAGATTACATTTTACATTTTTTTTTTTTCCTCCTACAGTTGTGAATGACAGTTTATAGGAGAGAATAAACCCTAAGCAATAAATAACAATGCAATAATAGCAACACAAATGAAAATATAAAAATTGTTTTTCACTCATACATTTACTAGGATTTTGAATTTATAGCTGGGAATATACCATCTGAGATTTCCAAAAGGATAATTCTCAGGTTGCTATCACCCTTGAATATTTACATATAAAAAGAGAAACAAAAAGACAACCTACAGAATGGGAGAAAATATTTGCAAATGGTGCGACTGACAAGGATTTAATCTCCATGATATATGAACAGCTCAAACAGCTCAATATCAAAGAAAAAACAACCCAATCAAAAAATGCGCAGAAGACCTAAATAGACATTTCTCCAAAGAAGATATCCAGATGACCAACAGGCACATGAAAAGATGCTCAACATTGCTAATTATTAGAGAAATGCAAATCAAACTACAATGAGGTATCACCTCACTCCAGCCAGGATGACCATCATCAAAAAGTCTACAAATAATAAATGCTGAAGAGGGTATGGAGAAAAGGGAACCCTCCTACATTGTTGGTGGGTATGTAAATTGGTGCAGCCACTATGGAGAATAGTATGGACGTTCCTTAAAAAACTAAAAAAGAGCTACCATATGATTCCGCAATCCCACTCCTGGGCATATATCCAAAAGAGATGAAAACTCTAATTGGAAAAGACACATGCACCCCAGTGTTCATAGCAGCACTATTCATAATAGCCAAGACATGGAAGTAACCTAAGTGTACACCGACAGATGAATGGATAAGCAAGATTTGATGTATGTATATATATATATATATATATATATATATATATATATACACACACACACACACACAGGATATTACTCAGCCATAAAAAAGAACAAAATAATGCCATTTGCAGAAACATGGATGGACTTAGAGACAATCATACTAAGTTAAGTAAAACAGAGAAAGAAAAATATCATGATATCACTTATATGTAGAATCTAAAAAACAATGATACAAATGAACTTATTTACAAAACAGAAACAGACTCCCAGACACAGAAAACAAACTGTGGTTACCAAGGGAAAAGGCAGGGGGAGGGATAAATTAGGAGTATGGGATTAAGAGACACACACTACTATATATAAGATAGATAAACAACAAGGTCCTACTATATAGCACAGGGAACTATATTCAATACCTTGTAATAAGTATAATTGAAAAGCATGTATATATATTTATATATAACAGCATATATATGTTTATATACATATAAAATCACTTTGCTGTACACCAGAAACTAACACAACAATGTAAATCAACTAAACTTCAATTAAAAAAAAATAATTAGAAACAATAAAACAAATATTGCTAACAAAAATAGTGATATGTCAGTATACATTGTTTGCTCTTCTGTTTGACTACAACTACCTAATCCTCTAAAAATCACTCAAATTTTATTATAACAAATTAGAGAGATATATAATAAAGACCACAAGACATAAGAACTTGAGTCTAAACCAGTTTTCCCATTTAGAATATATGTAACAATGATAAAATCCAATAATTTCTCTAATTAGCAGCTTCCTCAGTTGCAAAAGGGAGAGAATGAAATCTGACATGATTACATCTTTACATTGCTATGAAAACTGAAGTGGAATAAATGCACACTGATTAAAAAGAACAACTTTGGGGGGCATAAAAGAGCAATGCACAATGACAAGTGTCAGCAAATAACCTCATTTCCACCTGTATGTACTAAAGATACAAGTTAGAATTTGAAGACAGTACATGTCATAACTAAAGCTCATTTCAGCATTTCAGAAGGCAGTTATAATGCAATGCCAAATACTGTCCATATGAAGAATCAAAACAAAGTCCACATTGTGCATGTCAAGTCGCAGTGGCAAGATACAAACACAATAAGTTTCAAATATATTAAACATGGTTATTTAGAGAAGAAAAGTTAACCCTGTATTTCAGAAAAGTGCTGGTTTGCTCATGCTTGGCAGAAAATCGAAATACTTTTGTCAGTCATATATAGGAAGTTAATTTTTGTGCATCTAGGCAATAAAAAATACTAGTCATTACATCTGTGCCAAATTACTTGTAAACTATGTAGATTTCCAAATGTTACTATTATAAATAACACCTTAGTAATTTATAAATAACAAAGCTTTGAATAAGACCTAAAGTAGTGTGTTTGTTATTTCCAAAGATAGTGTTCTTTAGTTTACACTGTAATATCATAGCAATTATTTAAGAAGAGAATGGCTTTTGATGGTTTTTTAAACCAGTGAGCATATTATGGTTCCAAAGCTAGTACTTCCACACTTCCCATTCCCACTTATACAGGTAAGTTAAGAGTATATGCAGATATAAGTTCATTTACATTTAATAATAACAATTATAACATTCACATAACTTACAGTTTTAAAAATACACTCAAAAATTCATATTAGAATAAACAGAATCAACAATTCCCACTTTATGAATAAAAAAGGAGGTCTCTGAATTCCTAGCAGTGCTTTTTATGGGATACCATGCTGCCTATGGAGACACCATTCTTCCCAAGATCATGGGTTCCTCATCAATCTTCTATTATCTGTGTGATAATCCTGCCAGATACATTATACAACTCCTCCATGTCTCTACTTGTACTTTCCTACCCACACTCTCAGGAAATTCTTATTAACTCCATTTTCTTCATTGTTAAGCTCTAGCACATTAAGGAAAAACCTCCCCTTGACTTATCACTTTGTCCTTTCAATAATGATCATCTACATCACACCCGTTAGCATTCAGTTATTGATTTTTTATCTCATTTAAAAGTAGAAATTATTACTCTTGTTTCCTAGCTGTTTCATATAAATTATTCAAATCATCTGGTTGGCTTGACTTGTTGATTTAAGAGTCTGGCACAATGACAATCTGCCCAATCTCTTCTGAGGAGGCTAACAATAAAAACTTAAATTTCAAAAACTAAAACTGTAAAAATTGCCTCCACGTTCATGAACAAACAATCCAATATTATAATCCTATACGCAACTTAATTTCTGTTTCATTCACTTTGTCCCAGCTTCCAATCTTGGAAACTGAGATCAATTGTTCATGGAAAATTGAGAGGGAGCCATCTAAAATTATTTAGAGTGTATTAAGCTAAGTTATAGTTATAATATTCAATATTCCCATTCCACTATCAATCAAAGGCACATGCTTCTCAAGTGGTCCATATCAGTCTGTCAGGTATTTCTCCAGAGTGGGACACATATAATTTGGGACTCTTTGATTACTATAGCCCTCCCAACTTCCTTTTCCTCTCTGTAGAAGAGTTCTCCTTCCCTTATAGTGAGGGGACTTGCACCTGGCTCACCATAGTTGCAGATCCCCAACTGCAATTCTCTGCTGATCCCAAATAAACTCATCTATGCTGCAGAAATATCTGGCAGTCTATTTATTTCAGGCCAACAATGTATCTTAAGACAAAGAATAACCTAATTTGCTATATATGGGTTGGTAACTGCCTAGAACAAGTAGATAGTAATTAGTTTCATTTTGGTTGGCACCTGAGGCTGTACCTAAAACTTTCACATTTTCACATCAGAATTCACATAGTTACAGGTACTTGCTTTTTGTTATGTAAGATGTTAGGGGGACTACAAAGATTTAAAAGTTTAAAGAAAGAACATAGGATTTATTTTTTCAGGTAGAAGAATATAAAATTATGGCACTAACAAGCTAAGTACCAGAGGGAAAAAAACATGATTTCAATTAGGAACATTCAAAATATCTGGGAGTAAAATCCTCCCTGTAGACACTATCTTTTTAAAATTTAAGCTTTTGTTCATTTCCTCTAAGCGTCGGGGTGACTAGTGTAGAAGAAGGCAATGTGATGAGTAACATATGTTTCCAAGTGAAATTTTTAAAAATTAGTTTTTAAAATCCGGAATAAATAACGTTGTTCACTGAGAGATGGCTTTTCTCATAGAGGAATTGAGAAACCACGGAGGTATCGTTAAGGAGAAGAGAACATGGCAATGTCACCAGCCACAGTTTACAGATACCCCTTATTGATATAAATGGCAGAATCCCACCTATTAACTACAAACCCCTACTTCAGCAAAAGGATTTCCTAAAAAATTAATCAGTGATGCCATGTCTTGGGTCTTACCTAGTATCAGGAAATAAGTAATTTTATTATTTCTTTTCTCATACTCTCCACTCACAACTTAAAAATAAGATGCTTAAATTTGATAAATTAGATTTCTTTTGATGGTGATTTTATATTTTAAGTTATTATGGCAAATCTTAAAGTTATGTAAAAATTGAAGCACTTCAAACCCTGATGTTGGAAAAACAGTACCTATTATCTTTTTATATTTCCTGTGCTGACATATATGAATGCTTGTTTCCTGGCTTAAAGATTGGATAAATATTTTTCTGTACATAATATGTGCATGTTGTTTTGTTTTTCTATTTCATATCTATGTCAATAAAAGGAAATTATACATATTTTCTATTGGTATATTTAGTCGGGTAGATACAGGTAACTGTCAGACAGATAAAAAGTTGCAGAAGAAACAACTAGAAAATTGACCCCAAAGAGGAATATATCATTAGCACAAGTGGTAATACACTAAGGTCAGATAGGAAGATAATATGGCATTATGTTGCAAGATAATGGATAACCCAAATATCCATAAAGGAGCATGGAGTAAGCAGACTTGATTCCCTGTATCTTGAGAGAAAGATTTTGGATCGCTCTACCAACTAGAATAAGATTCTAATAAAGAATAATGAAGTAAATTATAAACTGAGGTTGGACAGCCAGAGACCAAAATTTGATGGATATGGTTGTAGTTGGGAAGCACTGAAGAAGGACTGGCTATGGGGAAGAAGTGCAACATGAGGGCTCTTTATTTTCACTGAATACAGAATGGATTCCACACTAGCATTAAATCTAGGTTAGGCTATAGTTGGTAATGGATTCCCTCAGGACTGCACATGGAAATAAATTTTGGCCCTAGTGTGTATATCAAATTTGATATCAGAGTGCAAGAGGCTGAAGAGTAAACACTCCTACCAAAAAGTCAAAAGTAGAGAAGTGTATAAAGAAAATGTTAGAATTTTCTTCTCTTTCTCCCATACAGAACTTTCTAATCCTATGCCCAATGTAGCCAAGATGACATCAAATGTTAAGGATCTGGCAAATTTTCTCATAGGGCTTTTCCTAGGTATATAAAATCCTTTTCAATGAAACAAAGAACAAATCTCTTCACACAGAGTCCACTCTAAAAAACTCAATTCAGGATATAATATTAACACAATTAGGGAATATAACACTTAGAAATGAAAAGCGAGGGCTTCCCTGGTGGCGCAGTGGTTGAGAGTCCGCCTGCCGATGCAGGGGACGCAGGCTCGTGCCCCGGTCTGGGAGGGTCCCACATGCCGCGGAGCGGCTGGGCCCGTGAGCCATGGCTGCTGAGCCTGTGCCTCCGGGGCCTGTGCTCCACAACGGGAGAGGCCACAACAGTGAGAGGCCCGCGTACAGGAAAAAAAAAAAAAAGAAAGAAAGACACTATACAAATTACCTAATCAAAACCTTTCATCTTACCTTTGAAGATTCTCAGTTTCCACGGGTCAGTATTCCAGGCAAAGCTGAGCTGTGCCATCCGCTCAGGGTCTTACTAAGGCTGAAATTAAACGGTTAGCCAGGCCATGTGCCTTTCTGGAGTTTAGAATTCTCCTCTAAGCTCACATGACTGTTGACAAAATCCAGTTCCTTGCAGCTACAAGAGTAAGGTCCCAGTTTTCTCAAGGTTCTCAACTTCTAGAGGCCACAGGGCCCTCTCACAACATGGCTACTTCACACTACAAGGCCAGTAGAAGAATCTCTCACTAGAAACTGCTTAGTCACTCTTTTAAGCAATTATGTAAATAGGTTGGGTTTACCCAGGAAAATCTCCTTTGTGATTAACTCAAAATCATCTGCAAAATCTCTTCACCTTTGTCACACAGTTAAATCGAATCACAGGATGATATCCTCCTATCATACTGAGAGGTTCTCTAACACTCAAGAGGAGGGGATGATACAAGGATGTGGATCATTCAGGTCAGCTTAGAATTCTGCTCACCCCAGTACTGGGGAGTCATCTTAGAATTCTGCCTAGCACAACCCTTATATCCAAGATGTAGACTTCAGTGCTTCAAGTGGAAAGCTTGCATATTTATCACAGCTCTTCATTGGGATGCTTGGTACACTCCATAGCCCTGGAAAACTATCAGAAGCTCTGCTTGACTTCCTAGTCTAGTAACTATCACTTGCAAATTAGCAATTACCGGAAAAATAAATCTGAATGCTGGGCTCGCATCTCAGCTTCCCTGCTTTTCAGGATCCTTGGCCCCTCGTGTGCTCCCTGCCTTGGCTTGATTTTCAAACACGTTAGCTAAATTTATTTATTTAAAAAAAATAGCATCCAGGTTTCCTGGTTGTTCTTATTAGGAATGCTAATCTGCAACAAGATAGTCCACCATCACTGGACCCCGAAATTGTTTATTCGGGTTTCTTATGAGATTTTACTTGCAAAAGGTGAATTTACAAGATGTAGCATAACAATAATAAGCTAGCAAGTTGTAAAGTTTGAAAGAAAGCTGCTTTTTTAATCAGTAACATCTGTGATAAATTAATTAGAAAATAGATTTTTAAAATCTGCTTTTAATGTTAAGCATTCTACTTAAGTGTAATTCACACCACCAAGGACATTAAGCAAAAATCTTAGTGTATGCATCAGACATGATATTTTAAAAAATATTCTTTAAAATAGTCAATAATTTGCATGTTATTATTTTTCTTTGATAAGTGATCATTAATAGAAACAGCTTTTATTTTGAGGCTTAAACTAGTTCAGTGAGTTTTGGGAATTAAGAATCTCACAGGATTATTCTAATGTAAAATTTTTATGAAACAAAATAGATGTTCAGCATACTTACCACCAAATTTGGGCCCTTAAAATTCTGTTAATTATTAACGTTCAAACATGTGGAAGATGTTTTTGTGTGCCTAATTAATAAATGTACTCATTCTCCTCAAAGGTTTAAACATTTGGTTGATATCTCTGCTTGGGTAACATTATCCACCTCAGTGCTACTCATCAAGTGGTCCATCAACAGGCAGCATCAGCAACACCTGGGAGCTTAAGGACGCTAACCCTACACCTACTGAATTTGAATCTCTGGGGCTTAGAGCTAAGTATCTGTGTCTTAACAGTCTCTCCAGGTGATTCTGTGGCATGCTAAAGTTTGAGAAGCATTAATCTAGCTCATCTTGATAGCAACAGGATTTTTAACAACCACAAAACCAAGAGATCAAAGCATATATGTGAAATTTCCCCCTTATATTTGTACCCATCTTTGAATTAGTCCATAAGCTGTCCCATCAAGAAGAAAGAGGATAATAAATCCACCCTATGCTTGGATACACTTCTGGGACACAGGGCAAAGGGCCCCAGACTGAATGTAGATTCCAGTGTTATTTCTCATTTCCACATGACGGTTTGGGGCCATAAAATCTGTCACAGTGCAAACAACTGAACGATAAATCAGAGATACTAGCACTTCAGTCTCGCAGATTATGTAGTGAAGAGTTTAAAGTGGATTTTAAAAAATATAATAGTGGGTACAAGTTTCCAACACACCAAGAATCTCACAGAGTAAAAGCATAACCCTGAAAATAAAATCCACAACCAATAAAAAGACTGATATAAGTAATCAGGCTTCCAAAACTATAATATACTAGTATCTTGCTTGGAATTCCTCTGAAAAGTAAGTTAATTACTGCTTGTATATCAATGTCAATATGACAGCCATTTCACCAACCAACAACTTAAATCATTTTCAATAAAACCATGATATAAATTTAAAGTTTAATTATTTAAAATGACCTAAAAAGACAAAATTCAAAAATATGTAGTATTCACAGAAATTAAAAGCAGTAAAACCTAAGGTCAAAAATGAAACACACACAGAATATAATCATCTTTCCTCACAGTGACTGAATTCTAAAGCTACATATTATGTAAATCCTAAATTTAAAATGACTAAATTTGCCATTCCATTTTTCTCTAACTTGAAATATAACTGTTTAGTGACTAAATATTTTCCTGCAACTACAAGCAATAAAATAATATGTAAAATCCAGATACTACTAAGCCACTATCCACCTGGTATGTTTATTTGCTTATTAGACTTTTGTAAAGATTTATTCTCTTCACAATCAAGGATACGCATTTGAAAGACAATTATGCTAAAAGTATTCTCACCAATGGAAAAGTTGTAATACCTGCTCATCCCATGCCATCAATGAGCTGACAGAAAGCAGATCAATTTTTGTGGCATTGGTACCATTAAAGGTAAGTACTAATCTTTGGACCCACTGAGATGGTAGTGGCAAATAAAAAAACTTTTGAAAGACCAATTTACAATACATAGTAAGAAAAGTTGAACCATATTTATTTTAATTCCATGTTCTGTTAGAAACTAATCTCATTTTCAAAGTACTGTATTTAACTCCATTTTATGAAGTCAGGTCCATAGTGAATAGTTTAGAATTTCAGGGGAATTTAATAATTTATTTGGATACTCTAAAGTAAACTAGTAACAATTAGGAATAATCCTGTGGGGGAAAAAAAATCAAACGTAGATAAGAATACTACGTATTCAACATGATTAAAATAAAATTAAAATGTCAGTTATGAAATAACTGAAAATATGTCTAAGTTGAGAGCAACAGCAATGTCTTATCTTATTAATTTATTTTAAAAAGCTTTATTGGTTCCAAAATTAATATGCAGTTGGTGTTTATTTGTATATCTGACACAGCACTAAGTTTGAAGAGTAAAATAAAGTGAAATACGTTTTAATTAAAATGAATTGAAAGTTCTTTAAAGTTTTTTTTTTTTTACCACTTAAGCAATTCAAGAGTTGACTTACTTATTTTACACAAGTTACCAATTGTTAAATATATAAATGAACTTAAAAAAATTAAGATTCAAATAGGTAAGCAAATGTTTATAATTAATCTATTTAAAAGTTGATAAATAATAATTTTTGCATGTGCAAATAATTCAAAAGCATTTATACTAAGCTAAGAGGTATCCATGACAATATTCTTTATCTTAATTAGATATATATGGGTTCATTCCACTAGACTTCAACTTTCTTAAATTATTTGATATGTTATACTATTTAAAATGTTTTTTTAAAATACATGAGTTAAGTAATAAGAAAATTTTTCTTTTATCCTAAGTAATTAAAGTATGATCATGGATGCAGAGTGGGCTTACACACATATTTTGAAAAGCAAGAGGATAAAAATCATTACCACAAAATGTTTGCATTTTTACAGCATTTATTCTAAAATGTTAGTTAGTTAGAATTTAACCATATTAATGCTGGCTTCTACAAGTGAGTTTTGGAAAAAATCATTTGTTAATTTTTCTAGTATAGCTGTTATCAATTCAGTATATTAAATAATATTAATATTTTAATCTGTTTTATTTAGTGAATTTATAGCCATTTAAAAAATTTATCCACCTATTCAGCATGAATTGGATATTTAATTTATTGCAATAATCTATATAGTTGCTAAATACAGCAACTTAAAATATTTAATTGTTGTAACACTTTGGTGTTTGAATTATCTAAACTTTTTGGTGTGTGTTTAAAAATTGACTTTACATACTTGGTAAGAATATAAAATATATTAGTCCTAATAGAGGACTTCTGAATTTCTCAAAATTACCCTGTAAAGAAAAGCTTGGACTAACCTTTCCTAATCAAGTAAATGCTTCCCCAAACTATATCATGTCTGATTTCACAGTATATTTTCTTATAAAGTAGACATTTGTAAGGTTTTAAAGTTTTAACGATGGGAGAAAATTGAGAATTAGGGAAAGACACAAGGTGTGCAAGAAAAACAATCATGAAAATTAGTTTACTTCTGTGGGCTTCGAGGATAATAGTTAACTTGACTAATAGGCAAGGATGATGAAGCAGCAGTTAGAACACATTGACTTTTTTGCTCTTAGTGCTGCCAGGAGTTTTTATTCCACCTTCTTTTCTAAAATAGAAAAAATTATGAGTACTGTCATATTTTCCCAAACTAAAATGATAATCCAGGACATTATATTACAAATGCACTTTATATTTTAGAAAAGTTACTAGAAACAGATAAAGTTATTCCAGAATCACCATTATTACTAAGAAAACAGTTCTGTGACCATAGAAGCCCAGAAGCAAGTTGTAAAATCAGGTCATTCAGTGTTCAGGTTAAATCCAACTTTGTCCATAGATGTTTTTTCAATGAATTATATACAAAATGAATAATTTAGTATTAAATTACTTGGTCTTATTCTATTTTAGTTCCAGATATGTTTCTACAGACTGAGGTAGTTTGCAACATACATATTAAATAACTTTAAATATTCCTGATATTCACTGTTATTTTATTTTCGTCAAAGCATGGTTTGTGCCAGAACTTTTCCTTTAGAAATTAGTCAAATGAACAAGTATATGTTATCTTACCACACTAATTGCAAACATGCATATTAGATATTAAAATACACTGAACTATTACTTATGACTTCATTTTGAGTTCTTCTACCTCATGATACTCAAATATTTAAATAAACACAGTGGTTGACTGTCATTATTTAGAAGAACCCATGGATTGAAAGCATAGCATAAAAATATAGCAATGATAATTGACTCATTCTTCAAATTTTAGGAAAAAATAATATTATTTCTGTAAAAGGTTTAGTTTTCCCAAGTAGTGTAACAATTATGAAATTAATATTTCAGTAATGTGACTTCACTCTCGCCTTATTTCAAACATTATCGATGCCATCAGCCTTCCATAAAGTTTACTTCTATCTTTGGCATTAAGTCTAATCTTGGCCCTAGTAAAGTGGAAGGGTTTGATAATCTTCAAAACACTGATCCACAACAACAGCCCAGTAACATCAGTATGTTATTAACCCCTTTTAAAGAAGTGGAAATAGAAGTTTAAAAACTAAATAACCCCTCAAGGTTAACTTGTCCAGGAGTAGCAGAAATAAGAATCAAATGAGGGACAAGCCCATTCCCTTGACCACTACATGATAATGTCTCTGTTTAATATATTATATGGTAATTATGTTTATAGGTCTATATTCACCACTAGCTTCTAAACCCTTCAATAGAATGAACTACACCAAATCCATTTTTAAAAAAATAATTTATTTATTTATTTTTGGTTGTATTGGGTCTTCATTTGCTACATGTGGGCTTTCTCCAGTTGCGGCGAGCGGGGGCTACTCTTCGTTGCAGTGTGCAGGCTTCCCATTGTGGTCGTTTCTCTTGTTGTGGAGCACAGGCTCTAGGCACGCAGGCTTCAGTAGTTGTGTATCGTGGGCTCTAGAGCGCAGGCTCAGTAATTGTAGCACATGGGCTTAGTTGCTCTGCATCATGTGGGATCTTCCCAGAACAGGGCTCAAAGCCATGTCCCCTGCATTAGCAGGAGGATTCTTAACTACTGTGCCATCAGGGAAGTCTCCCAAATTCATTCTTTTCTTGTAACATAACTCAACAGTGCTTGAATGATAGTTCATTCTTTGAAGAGTGAAGACCAGTCTCTGAGGGAGAAACGCTCTTTACACTCCCCTGCCCATAGACTCCTCCCTGACTTGCACCTTGGGAAAAAGTTCACCCTTTCTCTTCTGAATCTTGCCACGTCCTGCAGTGCAGTCTCAGGTCTCATAATCTCTCTGATTTGGATTGACCCTCTGTACTCTTGGTCTCTCTCTCTCTGCTACCCTATTCAGGCTCATCCTCAGTCCTCTCCACCCCCAGCCTTCCTCTCAGCCAGGAGTCAGCTCCTCACATTCTCTGTCCCACCACAATCCAGCCCCAGCCAAATGGTTTACTGGAATGAGTAGTACACTATTCCCAACATTAGAGAAGAATGATTCTGTCCTTCTCCCAGTTAGGCTTCAATTTATATGAAAGGTATGTGATGATTTGTTCCGGTTGACTATCCCGGAGAAGGTTTTGCTGAGTGAAACTCCAAGTGTGGTTTTCTATAAAAGTGCCCTGCTTCTCTTTGTTCCACCCGTTTCCTAAAGGTCAGTTGAGCACATGTCTCCAGAGATTTGAAAGTTACCACAAGTGAGTTTAGGCAGAACTCTAGGCACCTACACCAAACAGAAGTCGATTTGCTAGCTTCAGTTGTTTCCCCCTCCTAAAAAGTATTTAAGCTTTAGGCTAATAGCCAATTTTGTGTTTCAGTCTGCTCAACAAATGTTGAGACAATAGCTATCATCATTTGTACAACAATTTTCTAAAATGTTAGTCTGAACCAGCTCAAAGTTTCAGAAGAAAGCTTTAAGTTCTGCTTTGTAAACTCTATGACTAGAAAAGTACACATTAGATTATTCATTTAAACTGGTTTCCAGCACAGTTTATTTATCATTTATCATTTCATACTCTCAAGCCTACTCTTTTGTTTTACTTTCCAAGTAACGGAGCACCACTCTATGCAATGAATGTCACACCAGACTCTGAAACATATTTTTAAAATATGATAAAGTGAAGCTAATTCCCTTGTAAGGATCTCTAAAATTTATCATCCTCCAGTGACTCATTTTCATTTCTACATTAAATGTGGAAAGACTTTATTCTAAGAAACTGAAAGCACATATTAGTTACTCATTTATTTATTCCAAGTATGCTGTATACCACAGAGATTTAGGATTCTAACATTGGCAATCCATATAATTAAGTGTGGAAAGTCTTCTAAATACAAATTATGATACAAGAACACATTGTTGATAAATATATCTTCTCTCTTGCTCCTCTGCGACAGCTTGCCACCTTTTTACATATTTTTCATCTTTTCTTAAATGATAGCTGACTCATTTAGAATGCCAGTTCCACCATTTACAAATTGTATGATCTTGAGCAAGTTATTGAAGCTCTGTGTGACTTAATTTTTTTATATCCAAAAAATAGGGTAGGGGTGAAGTACCAACCTATAGATAAATAATACTTGTGCTATATAGAACTGTTCATAGGAAGCCTTCAATAAATGCTAGTCATTTTGCTATCAATAGTATACTTCCTCTAGACCCAAGAAAGATTAATCTCTTACGTGTTGCTCCATTTCAATGAGCATATTTTGATACACTGTTGATCTTTTTTGTTTTGTTTTCTCTCTACAGGTATCATCCTTCTCATAAAGGAACTAATACTAGTCTTCTGACAAGTGTATTTACCTGTATTCTGACAAGTTTATTTACCTCTAGACTTTTATTTGTCCAAAACTTCATGAGTTCTGAGATCCTGTCAACATGCCTTAAAATATCACTTCAATCAGTACCTTTTACTACCTAACATTTCTAACTAAATTCCTAAGGCATATAAGAGCAGGGAAAAGGATGTGCATCTTTTTACTGCTGTAGTATTTTATAGTGTGAATAGATATGGAAAATGCTCAGCAGAGAGTTCTCTGTGATATTCGTTCTCTCCCTGAAATTGTTCTGGGCTTTCTACATTCATATAGATTTCCTCACACAATCCAACTGGCCACGACCTTTCCACATCTTTACAGATATCCAAATTCTACTCATCAGTTAGCTTCAAAGTTGACTTCATCTCTATGCTTCTTTGCGCACCACCCCAAAGGGGAAAATTAAATGGATTGATTTTTAGTATCATAGTTGGGCCACATTTATTTAATAACTGATGGCTTAGAGGAAGGCATATAAATAATCAGGCAAAGACTAAGAACTCTCCACTCTGCTTCTTTCCTTCTGGCCCTAAAGGATGTGGCCTTTTCAAGCAATAGGGAGATATGGTTTGAGACTTAGCTTTATACTTAGACCTTGAAATATACAATGCAGACCTATCATTGTAATTTGGTCTAGATTATTAAGGCCACAAGTCAGGTAATGGAGTTTTCAACAGAACCAAATCTATCTTCATAAAGCATTGTTTTGCCTTGGTTTGAATCATTATGTATTAATTCCCTAGAAAATTTCTGGGAAAGTTTGACTAAGAGAGGATTCAGGGATTCCTGATACACTGGTCAAGCTATTTTAACAATAATATCTAATAGTTGCTCCATAATCACACCTCTATCTATCATTGCAAGCATGTACTGTGGCCAGGATTAATCAAATTTGACATAAATTACCCCATCTTGTAGGATTCAATTTAAATCCAACATGATAACTCTCTCAGGGAGAGGGGATCATCCTTTTTCACTACCATCTCTGGCATTTACTCTTTCATAGACTCAATATATTGCCTAATTTATGCATAAACCACCCTTCTCACTTCATCACCTGAGTTCAGTAAAAAAAAAAAAAAGTTAATAAACAATTCAAAGGTTTTTAAAAAAAATATGTATAGCCTCTACTACATATTAAGACTTTAGGTCCTCACTGTCCTCTCAAATTTTACAATTTCCTCAAGAGTGAAGGTGGACACATACTACTCAGAGGGCCACTAATGTCCTTGCTTCTCACAACCACATGATGTCAGCTGACTCAAGACATCACTGCCAGTGCTTTATTCCAACATTGCCCATATTTTTAATTCCTGATTCACAGTGTTCTTTCCCACCATGTTCTTATGGAGCTTAGTGCTTACTTTGTGGATTGCCGAAGAGCCCTTAATATTACAATTCTTTTAATTGACCAAATCTTTTCCATTTAATTCTATTGCAAAAGTTGCGACAGAGTTAGAAAAACAAATGAATGATTCTATAACATCCTTCTCTGCAAAAAATATATTTCCATTGGCTTAAAGTCAGTTATCCCCAAACTCAGGATGAGTTCCATTCCATCTGGTATTATGCCTAGGAAATTAAGGGGAACATATTATTTCTATGATTTTTCTATGAGGCCAAGACTTTGAGTCATCTTTCAGCACTTACTTTTGTAGTATAATTTCTCCAAAGACACCTCACACTAATATAATCCCTATGTTTTCCTCTGGCATGAGTTAACATGCCCAAATTCCTTACAATAAGCACAACATAGGCTCTATCCTGGGAATCTTTAAACGTGTATATATACATTTGATCTCTCCAATTAAAATGTAAGATCTTTAAACACAAAGATTGTGTCTAATAATATTGATCTCCTTTAATGTTTGGATATGTACCTATTTTCTTGTGAAGTATTTATTTTGTTTCCAAGGTAGAAGTGACAAAGTCCTCTTACCTAAGCTCAGACTAATTTTTCTACCACTTACCTAACAACTCCACTCAGATGGATTATGAGCCTCTCAAATCTAATAGGCAACACCAAACTGGGGTTTCACAAGAACACCCCTTCCCCTTACTCCCAATCAATTCCTCTCCCCACAAGCTTGTTCAATTTTATTTAAATGACTGCAGCATTTATATGTTGCTTAGGCCAGAGTTCTGAATCTCATCCTGATTCTCCCCACTCATTCATCTTTCAGATCCAATCTATTAACAAGACACATTTGTGTATAAATATATCTCAACTTCCTCATTTCTCTCCATCTCCATTTCTTCCTCCTAAGTTCAAACCCCCTTCTTCTCTTCCCTTGGATTACTGTAATAGACTAGTTATTGGTCCTCATGCTTCTCCTCTTATTTCCCTCCAACTGTTTACAAAATACTATGCACAATGAGATTTTTTCAATGTAAAGCTAATTATGTCATTTCCCTCTCATGCCCCTCCTTTATTTTCAATATTCTTCAATGGTTTCCACTATACTTCAGATAAAATCCAAAGTTTTATCAGGACCTAGAAGATCCTGCATTAGCTGCCTCTGGCCTAACCTTCTACAGTTTTCACTTTCCCCCTTCATCCACTGGGCTAAACCCAATATAGCCTTAATTTGGAGGGCAGGCTGGGTTCTCTGTAGAGGTTTACACAATTAGAGGGTGTTTTACTTTTCAAAACACTAGTACAGAACACTAAGTCTTCCACTCTGACATGAAAATCTAGCCACAAGTGATTGGGATAAACTTGAGATAAAAGGTTTTCAGGGTTGAGGGGTTAAAAATAAACACCAAGGCAATTTTACAATTGCAAATGTCCATAAATTCAAATTGGGATGCCAAGATTATGTCTCCATCTTAGTGATTTTCAAATGTGTGATTACTAAATCCTGGTATTTATATAGCTGATGGTTGTTATATGATCAAAGATACTGTTGTAGTTCTAGTACCCATTAATCATATTACAGCTAATTAAAACTGGAAGATCTCCTTTGAAACAGTAGCAATCTTTCCCTTTTGCTTGAATAAGATATATATACATTATTTGAGAATGCCATGTTTCTCCCCTGATTTGAAAGCCCAGAGTCAAAAAGAAAATATTGTAATCTCTAAGTGACACTCTTCCAAGGATAAACCAACCTCCATATCAATGGTTATAGCATTCGATATTTGGAAGCCAACTATTTGCTCTAAAAAGCAAATGTAAGGTAATGATTTGGAAAAGAGGCAAAGTCACAGAGATATAGTTGTCTTTTTATTGCCAGAATCAAAGAGTAGGAGAAAGCTAGGTCCCAGGGGCTCCTGCTCAGTGTTTCAGTACCTCATCATTGGAAATGCTATCTAGCAACTTCACATTACTTGTAGATAATGCTTGATAATCTGGCTGAGGGCCAGTTTTAGAACTACTACAAGAGGAGAAAAGTGCTCTAACCTGTCCAACTGTGCTGAGATCACATAACAAGTTATACCAAAGAAACTAAATACAGCCAAAGATTTCCAATAAAAACACAGCTTTGCCAATCATCACCAAATCTGGCCTCCTGAAGAGCTTTTTTACAAATAATGAAACAGAGAAATGCATTGGGCAAACAGGCCTGGAATGTTTCTGGAGACATCTGGTCAGGACATGTTTTCATGTATTGTCAAGGAGTTGTTGGGGTGAATTCTTCATATTCTGCAATTTGCCAACATAGGTAAGAAGGAAGGCCATTAATGTGTGAAGCTGATGTATTCCATCAAAACTGTTAAAATGAAAATGACACATGTGAAAGTTAATTGTTTTTTCCAGAATTTGTTTATCTTACCTATTGCCCTTCAATATTATATAACTATTATGCCAGATATTATGTTTGGTACTGAAAATACAGCAAATAAGATGAAAACCCAATTTCTCCAGGAGTTCCCAGTCCAAAGGAGAGGAATTCATAAATAAATCTAAGTTTAATATAAAAACTGATATAAAAAAGAATACCAAGTGAATAGGAAAGGGATTCTTCACAAAACTCAGCTACCAGTAGAGAAGCTATGTTGTATGTGTGGAGGTGAGGAGAGGAATCTGAGCAGAATTCTGTCAAGAGGACTTCAAAAGAAATTGACATTCGAACTTTGGAAGGAAGAGGAATTAACCAGGAAGCAAGGGGCCTTTTCTTAGGAAAGTGATGCTCTGACCTGACAACTAGAAATAATGAACATATTTAGTTATCCAAGAATCGTCATTTAATAAGTCGTGAATATTAAGTAATAATAAAAATAACATGGAGAGTGCCCACGGAGAGTTTACTATTTACTGTTCAGGGTTATACATAAATAAATAATTTCATTTAATACTATGAGGCACATATAATTTTTTTTTTCATTTTACAAATGAAAGTCCCCATGTTCAAACATCAGAGACAGGATTTGATCCTGCATACTCATTTGAAAAATTATGCATATTTTATTATTGAAGTCCCTTTAGAGATGGAAAATACAGTAATAGAAATGAACAATGAACTGGGTAGAATTAACAGTAGTTTCAATACTACAGAAGATAAGAGCATTGAAACTGATAGTGATGAAAAAACTATCCAAAATGAAACGAAGAGAGGAAAAGAAAACACCTTAAGAAGTAAACAGAATCATCAGTGACATGTTAGACATAAACTACAGTTACAAAAACAAGGTCAGTGATTTCCAGGGGCTGGGGTGACGGGAGAGGACCATGTTGCTGACTACACAACTGTGTATGTTCATCAAAACTCATCATGGTGCACCCTTAAAATTGGTGAATGTACTTGTTTATAAAGTATACTTCAGTAAGCTGATTAAAGAAAAAACTGAAAGGGGGTAACTTACCATTTGGCTTAAAAAAAGACTGTGATACATCTCATGGAAATTAAAAGTTGGAATTTATGTAATTCAATTAGTAAGAGTTAAATATTATTAAAGGTAATAGTAATACTAAACAATATTACTAAAACATTACTAATATTAATGTTAATATTAATAATATTACTAGTAATATTTAGATAATATTAAAGGTAATTGTTTCTCTAAATTTCACTTTTAATATACATATATGTGAATGTTAACTTCTCTTGCTACCTTCAGTACATCAAAGTCTTCTGGAGCTAGTATAGTACCTTTTATTATTCTAGCCTCCAAATATACTTTTAAGTATCTAGGATGAAACTACAAACACAGTGGTTGTGTTCTATATCAGAACTATTGCCAGTGATCTAAGTAGTCAATCACAAAAATAAGGTTTCCATAAACGTGGCCTCTATTTTATTTAATTTCAAATTCCACATAATTCCTAAGACATAAGAACTCAAAGAAAGCATTATATTATTGGAAATCATCCCTGACCACAATATAATGTAAGAATTAGGTATGTCATTAAATTTTTAAAGCTGTAGTCCCTATAAATAAAAAATTAGCATTCAATGTATTTCCTTAAAGAAGCATTTTATTGTAAAAAATAAAACTTTAAAATTAAAGATGACAGGTATAATCAAATATGATAGATCTTTCCTTAAGCTAAACAGTAAAATTTATTGCAGTTCTGTGATACCATTAAACAGTTACCTATTTCTATTCTCATGTTATCTTTCCTTTCTTTTAGGATGCAGCACAATATTTTCTCTAAAGGGAACAAGGTAAGTGACACCACCTTTCTTGAAATTGCCAGTATGTCACACTACAAAGGGCACAGAATGAAATATGTTTATTTCATTTAGACCATACAAACTGCCACATGTTAAATGTGCATTAAAAGTTACAATAGAATGCCAAGGACATAAAGGGTTGCAATGAAATAAACCCCACTCAAAATCTTTCTTATTACTTCATTATGCAAATGAATTTTAGTTTGTCACATTTGGAAATCAGTTTGAGAGAATGTTTAAAGCCTAAACCTTTCATTACTATGAATATAAACCATCTAATGGACACTTCAGTGTATGATCACAGACTAACTTTACCAAATAATCTTAACCAAAGCAAAAATTAAATGGAGGAAAGAATGGTGAAATGAACTAAATTACATTATTTTAAATTTATAATCTAAGTTGTGGTTTCTAATATTTACAAAGTTTATAAATATATATATTAGCCTGATTAACACACCTTAGTTTTTAGGTAGAAATAACTGAGATATATATTTAAAAGAAAGAAAAAGAAAATAATTTTCTTACTTAAACTTATATAATGTGGAGATGATAACATTTCAATGACATAAATAATTATATTTTTAAGCTAATGTAATAACCTGTATCAAATTTCTTTGGACGTTCTACCCCAGCTCAGAATTGATAAAGATTAAAGTAACATTTGTATTTATTTTAAAAAGAGTAAAAGTTGCAAAAAACTATAGCACATCCCACTACACACTACTGATACCAAATTTCACTCTGTACATAATAGAGAAAATTAGTTTATAGATAGAATAGACATATCAAATTTTCTTTTGTTTCTGAAAAATTAACTCTAGAAAATACATCTTTTTTACCTAAATTATTTCCAGATAGAAATAGCTCACCTTTCAATGATTTAAGTAAATTTAGTCTTCTTGTTTTTTTTCTTCCCAAGTGCTAATAAAAATTCTCAGCGTCTTAAATATACCCAGTACCTTAAATACTCTCAGCACCTTGGTACAGAAAACACTAAAATTTTTATCGAATACATTTTTTTCTCCAGGTAGATTAAGAACTACTGTTATCTGTTTTGGGGGGCTTTTGTTGCTGTTGTCTGTGTGGTCTTTGTTTTGTTTTGTTTATGTATAAAGTTATACTTATGTGATCATCTGTACATCATCTTGATAAACAAAACATCATGTGTGGTTAAGGTCATTCAACTTATCTCTGAAAGTCAAGTTAGAAGTTATAGCTTCATCATGCTACCTGTTAAAGGAAATAGAGAGTGGATCTTAGTCAGCCCTATATTACCTGCTAAAGATAGCTAAGCTTTTCACCTATAAAATGAGGTAGCTATCTATACTGACAGATGCTATGAAGAAACTAATCTGTCCCTGTCACTATCTTTTGTTAGGAACACTGACTTCAACATATAAACTTGGTGATAGATGATGGTTACAACTTACAACAGAATTTGCAGTTATCAGCAATCTATTTACAGACTTGTAAAGGGAAACGGCACAGGATTTGTATACAGTAGAAAATGTTTTGCATATATTTATTTATAACTTCCCCATTTTGAAATTCATTTAATCCTTCTACTGAAAACAGATCAATATTTAAATAAATTTAGCAGTATTTACGTATTAAGATGAGCCACGTACATTTTCATCCTTGCAAATGGATCATAAAGTTTAATTCCACAGTATAACTTCTCTCTGAGCCTGTCACTTTGATTCCTAATGTTTCACTGGCCTAAAATGATCAACGTTGAAACAGAGTGTTTGTTCTTGTGGATTGTAGTGAAATATGAGAGAAAAAAATGTTAATTTCTCCCAGCATGGATTTGTTAGAGTTGAGTGTTAGTTTAAAAGAACATCAGAGGGCTTCCCTGGTGGCGCAGTGGTTGCGAGTCCGCCTGCCAATGCAGGGAACACAGGTTCATGCCCCGGTCCGGGAAGATCCCACATGCCGCAGAGCGGCTGGGCCCGTGAGCCATGGCCGCTGAGCCTGTGCGTCCGGAGCCGCCTGTGACACAACGGGAGAGGCCACAACAGTGAGAGGCTTGTGTACCACCAAAAAAAAAAGAACATCAGAAAGCTGAAATTATACCTTTACAGGTACTGTAGTAGAGGGGCATTCTGTGTGTGGTAATTGTCCTTCATAGCAAGAAAAAGGGCAAGACTACTCACTAATCCTGCAGGTGACATTACATTAATAGACATGATAAAATGTATGGTATATTAATAATAAGACTTTAGAAAAAAGTAACTAGGCAAGACAAAATAGGCCACTCCATCTCAAGAAGAGGAATACTGGATATGGATCACTAGTCTATAATCCATGCAACTAGAAAAAATCTGCAAGCTGAAAGGTGATAATCTGGTTCAGTGAATTGCTAATCTCAGGTGACAAGGCAAAACTCACAATATGAACCTGCAAATTGAAGCTACTTTTGCTCTATCATTTCTGAAAATTATCTTTCAAAACTACCACAACGATGAAAATAAATTTGCATGAGACTAAACAAACAGTCCTTCCAATCCAATATTTCGTTTCTAAAGAAATAATTTGGGAGATAATTATGAGTAGTTGTCCTTCATGACTTCATCTTCATGGGTTATGGATGTGAACTGAGACCCCTCACTCATCTTTAATAATGGATCAGAGCATTTCCATCCAGGAATGTAAGTATTTTTTAATTTAAAAAATGAATCCTCTTAAAAGTATAATATTTGAAATTTGCAACTCACATTTTAGATAAGAGAACTCCTTTCCCTGAAAAGGAGTTTAAGGGCCTAGCTTCCTATGCCCAGACACCACCTTAGTACACAGGATTCGCGGAGGCTCCTTCACAATACCTTAGAGCTCTGAGAAAAGAAGAAAAAAAAAAAGCTTGCAAACCACTGCATGCTTCTAAATCCTTTGCAAGCCTACTATTTCCTACTCACATTTCAAGAAAAGTAAGATGACAAGTTTCCTAGGTTCATATGATGAGTACAGAAGTATTTCCTTTCATTTGCCTTAAAATGATAGTTTTCACATTTTAAAGTTGCGTCTTAGTTCTTTAAGCCTCAGAAACCATGTATCCAACTGCCTACTCAACACTCTTCCATGAATCTCTCAAGGGCACCTCAAGGGTAACATATCCAAGACTAAACTCATTTTCTTAGCAAAGATCACGATCACCCATGTACTAGCTCAAGAAGGAAACCTGGTATTGTCCTCATCACCTCCCTCTCATTCATCCTCAATTTCCAGCTGTCTATAAGCTATGCCCATTACTCTTCTTAGATGTTTCTTTCTCAAGTCCATCTATTTTTCCCACTCTCCATCTCTACTGCTACTAAAAGGTTCAAACTACCATTATGTGTCCTTCAGCAATTACTTCACAACAGGTCTTCCTTCCACCCACTCTTCAGGCTTTCTAATCTATTTTTTCACACAGCAGTTAAGTTATGACTTTAGGTCTTCCCTGTTTAAAATCCTTCAGTGGTGTCCCACTGCTCTTAAAATTAAAAGCAAACTTCTTAATATAACCTAGAATGACTTGATCACACCACTAGCTTCCTTGGGCTCTGTCCTCCAGCAATATTACCATTCTCTCAGTCTTGAAAATCTGTCAGTTCCTGTTTGCTGCAGGGCCTTGATGCAGATAAGATCTGGTCATTTATTTAAATGCTATCGTATCACATTGGATTAGAAGCATTTATCACAACTGTAAATCAACATGCAATTCTGTATTTAAAGTTTATGTTCATATTTGCTGGACTGTCTGGCTTACGCTCATATACCAGCACATAGCATAATGCCTTGCACATAATAGAGCTTCGTGAGTCTTTATCGGCTGAATTAGTAAGTGATAATCTGGGAGAAGAGTACGACCTATCTTTCATTTGACTTTTGTAGACTTTTGATAAGATTTAAAGTTTTAAATCCTTTTAGTCTCTTTTCAAGAAGCAGATCAGCCTCATTTTAGATTCTGAAATTGCTCTTCTCTATTTTATTTCCACTATCTTATACATTTAATGAGGTTGAAGAATGTCTAGAATCATATATACAAATGTTTTATTTTACATATGATGTTATGTACAAAGATTCTACTAGAGAATGATTATGATTTACCTTTGTAATTTCAGATCTTTTACTGATTAAAGAACTTGACTCTTTAATATCTTTTAAGCATCCAAGCATATCAATATGTACTGATATTAACAAGAATTCCAGAAAGGGAGGATGGTAGAAGATGAATATATATTCAGGCCACTAAGTTTTGGCAGAGACCATAATCTTAGATCCCTAGCTCCATCCAACAACAGTGAATCTATTTTTATTTCATTCCTAAATATTTAGCTGTAAGTGCCTCTAGTTCACTTACAGATATTGATCTGTTCAAAAGCAAGAAAGCCTTTATTACCACATTAATTTTTTGATCCTCTGCCCCTCAACAACCTGGCAATTATTTAAATAAGTGTGGCTAGCTGAATTACTGATAAGATTCATGAAACTATCCATATTTAAAGTTCAAAACTATTGATTTTGTGTAACTTTATTAAAGGTGAATATAAATTAATTTAATTTTAAGAAATTTTGCATGTGCTTTCCCTGGATAGCTACACTAAAGTAAACTAGATTTAAAATAACAAAATACTACTACTATTAATTTAATTAATAATAGTCATTTCAGAATGTTCTAAGGACTATGCAAAATTTTCTGCAGATATTACATAATTTAATCCTAATAATAACCCTATGAAGTATGTAGTATATTAATGTATTGTTATTATCCCTATCTAATAGATGAGGAAACTAAGACTTAGAAAGCTAATAAACTTGCCAAAAATCACACAAAGCAAGAATTCATACCCAGGCTGCCTCACTGCAAGTAGAGATGATGATACAAGCATAACTCTATAGCGTCTCAGCCATAATGAAAATGTAGGGAGCTTCTTCAGCTTTTCTTTCCTCAACTTTTCTTTCCATCTTAGGGAGGGAGAAAGTGGAAAGTTTCTGACTCAGAACCAGCAATGCCAGCAATTAATATGGAGTTTATAGACAATACTCTGTCTTCTTACCTCAGAGAAATTTAGTTTGCATTAAATTCAGTATTGCATTTGCAAAGTTCTGGGAAGCATAGACATTACTGACAGAACAGTTTTAGGAAATCTATGAAATCCATTTTGCTACAGGACGATTTAGGCATGAATAGTATCCCCAAGGAAAATCCTGTATACAAATAATAGTAATTAAAGGCAATATTTTAAAAATACAATAATTCCTAGGTTTGAGACATTATATTTTTCTAGAGGATTCAGGGAAGACTTCAACAGATATGGATGTGAGTGTGATCTTGAAAAAAAGTTTGAATTTCAAAAATTGAACATTACTTCTGTAATTTTAACATGCGTATGAGTACCACACCACTCTCAATCAAGCATTGAAGATTGCCAATTCACATATTTCCATGTTGTTCATTTTTTACCAAAAATGTTCTAGTAAATATACAAATATCAAATGATCTGCAGCAATTAATTACTTAACAGTATGGAATTAAATATATTTACTAAGTCAGTTATTGTAAATAGCCCAACATAGAAGACTGACAGAAAAACCTGTTTCTGAAATAAAAGCTAAAATGAATTCCTCTTGTTTTCCAAAGAGAGCTATTACCTCAGATATTTATTATTGGTTCCAAATGTTTTATTCAGTCACCTCACATGATTCCAACACAGCCTGTTCTTTACAGGAGAATTATTTTACTTGTGTAATTAAGGTAATACAAATATTATACTGATAGATTAATATCTGATTAGCTTGGAAGAAAATTTAGTTGAGATACATGTGACATCCAGGTTTTACAAAGCTTGAAATATATTAATTTTGGAGGATGTCTTTACAAAGAATATAAAATCAAAAATGGTTCCTGATGATATGGACCCTAACGCTTATGCTTCAATAGCTTTATTGTCAGTAAGATTCAGTTTAGGAACTCTAGAGCCCAAATTTTGTTGTACAATATTATATAATTGTTGATTACTTAATTAATTATTGGGTACCTACTGTGTTCCAATAGTATGTTCCAATATTACAGAATAACCAATACTATTCTAGGCACTGAGAATGAGATGTTGAATGAAACATACAAAATTTTCATCTTCCTAGAGCATACGTTCTAAAGGTGAGAGACACAATAATATATAAATAGATTAGACAAATCCAGAATACATAACAAGATAAGGGCTATAAATTTTAAAGGGTAAGGAGACAGATAATAGTTCAGAACTGGCTATTTCCACTAAAATGGTTAGGGAAGGTGCTTCAGGATTTGATATTTAAATTGAATCATTTAATGATGAGAAAGAGGCAGCCAAGCTAAGATGGATTTTTTTTTTTCAGTTTTATCCACAGTAGGGAGAGAAGGTGATCAATAAACATTTGTTGAAATGTTAAGTGAATGCATCTGTGGGAAAGCATTTTCAGTAAAGTAGAAAATGCAAAGATCCTGAGATGAGCATAACTTGCAGTTTGGGGGGGATGGAAAAAAGGCCTATGTGCAGAGAAAGGTAATTTATGGAGAGAATGGTAGGAGATGAGTTTGAAGAGAGGCAAAATCTAGATCAGTTAAATCAATAGTTCTCAGGCCAGGTTGCACGTTAAGTCACCTGAGGAATTTTACAAAGCACCAGTGCCTACACCCCACCAGAAGCCCCATCAGCAGAGGGAGGGAGAAGTGGTATTCAAACAGAAGCATTTGTTTTTAAGTCCTCCAGGTTAAGAACCAATGATCCACAGACTTGAAGGCACAATACGAATTTTGGTTTTAGTCAATGAATGCCAATGAATGCCTTGTCAGCGTTATCGGGGGAAATCAATAATGTCATGAAGATGTATATAGCCTTGAATTAATATTCAGAATAAACACGTTGCCCAAATTCTTCATGTGTTTTTCCTTCTACCTAATTTGTGTATTTATACACAAACACAGAGAAAACAAAGATGGTCATGTGCAAGCAGAGAATGGTATAAAAATATTTTCTATTCTTTCTAATGGTGATACATTGATAATACATTGATCAAGAATTCTGAAACTTTCTCATCACATAAGAAAAAAACATTCATTTTTTTTCTTCATCTAGACTATTTTACGTTACAAAGACTCAGGAAGATTAAAGTGCCAAAACCAACTTCTTTTCCTGACACATAACTCCAGTGTCCTAGGACCCTCTGACTAACAAGTAATAGGAAATTTGAATCAGTTTTATCTCTAAAATCTGAATTCTTCTGGTTGCTCCATGACTTCTGGAAAGCAAGGCAGGAAAAATACCTCAGTAGTTCCACGACTGATTTCCATCCTCTCTCTTCATTGCCACCTCTTCCCAATTCTTAAAATTCCTTACTCACATTTTTTCATAGCACTTATACCTTCTGAAATAAGATTTCTTATTTTTTATTTACATTATTCATTCATTTATTCCATTTCTTGTCTATCCTCCCCACTGGCATTCAAGCTCCATAATAATTTTGTCAAATTTGTTTATTGATTTATCCCAACATCTAGAGAAGTGCCTAGAACATAGTTCGTGATTCAATAAATGAATATTTATTGAAGAATGGAATGAAAGTACATGTGGTCATTGTTCTTATTTTCAGATGAAGAAACTAAGGCTCAAAATGGCAAAGGAAGTGTATAAGGTCACATCTTTAGGAAATAACAAATTTAGGATTAAAATGCACATCTTTCTCACCCTAAAGTCCATGTGTTAACCACTACACACTAATCTTTAGTAAAGCATTTCAAGATGAGACTAGAATTCTGTGCTGCGGTCAGACTGCAGACAGCCTCTAGTACCAGAGTAAGGAGTTATGACTTTGAGCTACCATTAGTTGGAAGTTATTGAAGGACACTGAGCAGGAAAGTAACAGCATCAACGTAGTGTTTCAAGAACATTTATCTGCCGTCATTGTGGAGAATAGATGGGAAGGAGAAGAACAACAAGGCAGCAAGAAAGTTCAAAGAAAAAAGCACGACGTCCAGATAATTTCAGGAACTAGTCAAAATAAAGTCTATCAATCACTGGTAACATCAAATTATTCTTCACCTGTGAAATGCAGACCTGTTATAAATGTTCATTCAACAAATATTTATTGAGGGCACACAATGTTCATAACAGTCATCAATAGGTTCTATCAAACATTTTATGTCAAGTAATAAGACAAGATCATCTGTACATGGTCATGCCCATTTCATTCCACTTAGTGGGCATGTGAATAGCATAGATAACTGAAAGATCTTCAAAGAACCACAGTAAAAATAAAAGTGAAAGTAGAAACGGATATCCAAAGTAGAAAAAAGTTTATTCATTCACCAAATGTTGATTCTGTACTTGCTCTATGAAAGACACTCAGATTATTTCCTGAGCCAAAAATGGATCTTAATCCCTGAATATGAAGTGCCCTTAGTAAGAACAATACCAACAACAACAAAATGCACATAAATAGCCTAAAAATAAAGAGATTATGATGGAAGAAGTTTAGATAAAGTACTATGTGAACTGAGAGGAGAAACAGATAACCTTAAACTTGGGATTGCAGAAATCTTCAGTGAATTGCTAGTAACTGAGCTATAAAATATATTCCACCAAAGTACATCCAAAATAATGCATTAATGGATTTTGTGTGTAATTCTTGGTAAACATAAGTAACTTTTAATGACACTGCGAACAAAAAAATATAACGATCGTCATGCATTTCTGGAAGAGACATTGTAAAACTCATGAGGCCAAAAGCAAGACTGCAAATTGTACAGGCCCTTTCATGGTCACTATAATTTTTTTTTTTTTTTTTTGTGGTACGCGGGCCTCTCACTGTTGTGGCCTCTCCCGTTGTGGAGCACAGGCTCCAGATGCACAGGCTCAGTGGCCCATGGTTCACAGGCTCAGCCGCTCAGCAGCATGTGGGATCTTCCCAGACTGGGGCACGAACCCATGTCCCCTACATCAGCAGGCGGATTCTCAACCACTGTGCCACCAGGGAAGCCCCACTATAATTTTTAAGTAGGGTTCTAGGTTGGAATCCTCAAGACTCTCAGTAGGTTTACCTTGGCCTCTACTACTTGTCTAAGTTTGATAGTTGATATAACCTCCTTGGATCTTCATTTCTTTGTTAGAAAAAAAAAAGTCTATGAACTAGTAACCACGTTTCATTTGCTCTTTGTCATATGGGTATCAATTCTAAAATGCTATATAATATAAATTCTATCAATAGGCCACTTTATAGATAACCCTGAGTGATCCATACTAGTGAGATTTACTCTGCGTACCTACTATAAAGAGTTACATGCACATATTATGACATAGCTTCCAATTCACTGTAGCTCCTTTTGTCATGAGAAATGAGAACTTCAAATTATGAAATAAGACAATCACTCCAGTAATCTGCTTATATAAATTGATAAAAGTTTATATAGTCTCAATATTTCTTAACTTTTTTTTCTAGCAAAGGTGACTTTCTGAAATATGTATTCCTACATAACTCTAAAATATTTTATTTTTATCTTTATATTAAAATTAGAAAGATGAAGGATTGTATTTGCGATAGTACTTGAACCAGAGATGAAGACTTCTTAATATCACTGTCAGTATCCTGACTGAGCTACTTTGTGATTTGGGACAAGCCATGCCTTCACCCTTTCTATGCTTTCAGGATTATGGAACATTTTAAAAGTGGTTCTTAGTGGTTGTATTCATTTTCTAGGGTTGCCATTAACAAATTACCACAAGCCTGGTGGCTTGAGACAACAGAGATTTATTCTCTCACAGTTCTGGATGCTAGAAGTTCAAAATCAGGTTGTCAGCAGGGCCATGAGCCTTTCCAAAGCTCTAGGGAAGAATCCTTCCTTGACTCTTCCAGCTTTTGGAATGCATGTATTGGCTTGAGGCAGCATAACTCCAATCCCTGCCTCCATTTACACATGGTGTACTTCTTCCTCTGTGTCTCTCTCTGTCTACTCTTTCTCTTTGAAGGACACGGTTCATTGCCTTTAGGGTCCACCCTAAGGCAGTAACTCTCATCTTAACTACTTACATCTGCAAAGATCCTATTTCCAAACAAGGTCACAGTCTAAGGTTCCAGGTGAACATGAATTTTTTTCAGACATTATTCAACCTATTAAAGCAGTTCTGAAATATTCTACCAATTTATATAAAATTAGCATATGTATCAAGGCACAAATTTTTATGAATGTTATAAAGTTATATGGAAAAGGAAAATAATCACTGATGCTTCCAGCTGAGTGAGTGACAGACAACAAAGACAACAAAGGCATTATCTGACTTAAGTTTTAAAAGAATCACTCTGGCTGAACTGTTGAGAATAGATTATAGGTGAGCAAGGGTAGAAACGGGGAGGCCAATGAACTGGTGAGAAATGCTTGAATTCTGAATCTATTCTGGAGGAAGAATAAATAGGATGTGCTAATATAAAATGTGAGAGAAGGAGAAGAGTTAAGAATGACTAAGATTTTTGGCTTAAGCAACTGGAGTGCCAGAACTGCTAAAAACTGAGGTAGAGAGGACTGCAAGTAGGGAAGTCTTTGGTGGAAGATTCATAATTCAATTTCAAACACAGTAAGTCTGAGAGGTCTCAGAATCCAAAAGAATATATATAGTAAGTCTTGGTTGTAAATATCTAAAAATTAAGATAAAGGTGTGAGCTGGATTTATCGATTTTCAAGTTGTAAAATTATAAGATGGCATATAAAGCAATGAGATCAGTTGGATGAGATCACTCAAGAAGTGAGAATAGGTAAAGAACAGATCAATCCAATCCCATTTTCTGAGCTACCTCAACATTAAAAGGTGACATGAAAGGAGGAAACCTGCAAAGGAGATTGAGAAGGAGCAGTCAATGAGGTAGAAAATCAGGAAAGTGTGATACCCTCTAAAACAAGTAACAAAAGTATTACAAGGTGATAGGAATGATTAAGATTTTCGGATGTTATTCATAGTCAAGTAAGATATTCATAGTCAAGTGGATTTAGTAAGAGGGAGTAGGTAAGTTGTCTTCATAAAAAGTCTTTTTGATGAAGTCATAGTGGAAAGAAACTGATTGGAGTAGTTTATATTTAAAAGCAATAAATCAAAACAGTGAGTTCAGAAAATTCTATTAAGATAATTTTCTCTTAACTTCTTCATGAAGATGTCTGAAGACTAAACGATACAGCACATGGTTGAGTGGAAGGCTCAGCATACAGTAGACAATAAGCAGTAGCTCTAATGATGGTAAAGATGTTGTTAATTATACACACAAAACTTCTAATTCTATAGGAGTGCCAATCTCCCCAACAACAATTTCTCACCTCCAGGAATCTATCTTTTGAGATCCAGTTTATATCTCATGTCATAATGAGTAAATTAGGCATGCCCCAAATGGGTACATTAATAATGAAATAAATTACAACTCATCAATTACACTAAAGAAAGAGACAAAACTACAATAGAAACATACTACACAGCAGCAAATAATGAAGACAGTTATAAGAGAGGAACTAATAAAGACTTTTGATACTTTTTTTCCACAGCATATGGGATCCTCCCGGGCAGGGGCATGAACCCGTGTCCCCTGCATCGGCAGGTGGACTCTCAACCACTGTGCCACCAGGGAAGCCCCTTTTGATACTTTTTATCCTCCCTTTAAAAGCTAGAGGGAAACAAATTATGATGTATGAGATAGAATATTGTACAGCCAGTAAAATTGTTTTGAGGAATATTTGATGATGCAGGAAAATGTCCAAAATCTAAATTCAAAGACTTAAGCAGAATATAAAAATGAAATAAAGTAGGATCCTTATTAGAAATATAAAGAAAAAACCCAAAACTTTAATTACAATAATCTATATGTGGGTTCGCTTATAGGTATATTTATATACTTTCTTATATTTTTCTACATTGAAGAAACATTTTTAAAATAAAGATTGTGTGTTACTGTAACTTGAAAGAAGAATTAATCTTCCAAAGAGGGAATCATGTATTATATTTAAGGGATTTTTTTTCTTTCTTTTTTTTTTTGGTTGCATTGGGTCTCCATTTCTGTGTGCTGGCTTTGTCTAGTTCCGGAGAGTGAAGGCTACTCTTCGTTGCTGTGCCCAGGTTTCTCATTGCGGTGGCTTCTCTTATTGTGGAGCACGGGCTTTAGGGCATGCCAGCTTCAGTAGCTGTGGCACGCGGGCTTAGTTGCTCCACAGCATGTGGGATCTTCCTGGACCAGGGATTGAACCCATGTCCCCTGCATTGGCAGGTGGATTCTTAACCACTGCTCCACCAGGGATGTCCTAAGGGATTTTTAATAATAACAATATTTGTAAAGTATTTTTATTTAAAGGAATAAGATTTTGTTTTGAGAACTATTAATTTCAGGTAAATTAGGGGTCTTTTGCACTAATTTCTCTTTGTAGAGTTTTCTATGATTCCTAAAGCATTTTTTTAGTGCATCTATTTAATCCTCAAAAGATGGAGGAAGTGAGATTCTGTTTGGATAAGACTTCTAGTTAAGGCGAGACCCATGATAAAGTCCAGATTTTCCAACCACAGGATGGGTGTTCTTGCCACTATACTATTTTATATCCAATATCCCCACTCATTATACCAACTCAATAGAATCAGTGAGATAGAGCTATAAGAAAACTCATGTGAAAGTACTTCCAAAAAGTATGAAACAAAAAAGATTAAGGATACTGGTTCTAGTAATGCCAAATATAATTTTTAGATGAATATTCTAGCACATTTCCACAGCCTGATTCTATTTAGAAATATGGTGAGATTCAATGATAACACAATACTTTCCATTCACTTATCAAGAAAAAAAATCATAAAGTTTAGATACAGAGAAGAGTAGGTCTGCTCCAAGCCTCTCATTTTATATATCAAGGCACAGTGATACAGGGAGAGGGAGACACCCTAAAAGTAGCAAAGCCAAGATTAGAACTATAATGTACCCATTTTCCTGACTACAACAGTTTGCAACTTGTCAAGTGTTTCATCAGATAATATAAAGCTAAATAATTAAAATAGTTTAACTCTGGAATACGATTTAATATTGTATCACTTTTAGTCATATGGAAAGGAATCAACAGAATCAAATAAATAGACCATATAAAGACCTTGCTAGATATAAAGATTTTCTACATGTCAATTTTAACATTACAAATCAGTAATGAGAGGAAAGACGTCACAAGTAATTATTGAAAAAAATACATCCTCATTATTACACAAAAATAAAATACATACAGATCAAATCATTCAATGTGAAAAAAATTAAAAACAGAAAAACTCAAAGAATTTGAGTTTGACAAGAACCTCTCAGTTTAGTCCTGAACAGGTCTTTCCTCCAATTACAGCCCTAAGTTTTATATTTATCTTCCTTTCCCTATGGAGTTTACTGGTACCACCAAATGTGTCATAGTTAGAAGCAGAATTTTACCAACATCCAGATTCTGTAATTGCTTAATATATTCTACAATGTCTAATCTATCACATCTTTTAAGCCTTCATCCATTTATCTTTACATTTCAAAACTGTGAACATGAGGACAGCATATATTTATGTTCAGTATTTAATAGTAAAATTTTAATGTAAATACAATAAAACATAAAAATGTAAGTATAATAAAGCATAAAAATGAGTTTTAAAATTGTGATTAGAAAGTACTCTAATTAGCAAATGTGTTTTAAATTTAAATTACAAATAACATGGTGAGACAAATATTCTCATATATTGATAATGAGATGTGAATATTAGTGGCCTTTCCAGGAAGTCATTAAAAATGTCTATCAAGAAACTTTTAAAAATATGTACACCTTTAAAAAATAAATCCATAACCAAGAATATAGCCTAAGAATATAATCAGAAATATGTTTAAAATTGTTTAAAAACAACTTCCTAAAAATGTTCATAACATTATTTAGTGGTAAAAATATTAGGAGCAATACACATGAAAATTAGTGAAAGATAGTTAATTATGGAAGTTATGATAAATACACATGATAAAATATTACCTGTTAAAACTGTGTTTTGAAAGCTATCTCATGCAGGACAAAATGCTCATGCTATATTAATCAAAAAAGTTTAAATATTAAATTTTATTTTAGTATGTGGAAATTTCTAGGTGGCATTCCACATTATTTTTCTTCTCTTTATTTGCATTTTATATTTTACTACAATAATTATTTATTAATTTTATTATCAGAGAAATAAACAGTACTTTTTTATGTTAATATAATAAATTAGATTAGATTTTTCATTTGCCTTCAAGTTAAAATATCTAAAGAAGATTTGGTTGGTAACAGTTGGATACTTTTCAAGTTATATAACAAATTTTACATCAATTCTGTATAATATGCAATGAATTCTAGAAAGTAAACTCAAATATTTATAAATAAATCATAACATCATACACAGAAATTAACTCAAATCTTATAAACTACAACCATAAATCTTCTAGAAGAAATACAGAGTGGCCTTGGTGTAGTCAGCGATTTCTTAAATAGGATACCAAAAGAACAATAAAAGAAGAAAAAAAGATACACTGGACTTCATCAAGATAAAAAATCTCTTTGAAAGATACCTTTTAAAAAATTTTAAAAGGCAAGCCATAAACAGCCCAATTACAAAATAGCCAAAAGAATCTGACCAACACTTCACAAAAGAAAACTGGCCAAAAAAAACATGAAAAAATCCCAGTATCACTAGTTATCATGACATGCAAATTAAAACCACCATGATATATCATTACAAACTCACAAAAATGGTTAAAATTACAAACACTGACTAGGAAGTGTTGGCCAGGATGTGAGTAACTAAACCTCTCCTATGTTGCTGATGGGAATAGCAAAGTCTAACAACTTGGGAAAACAGACTGGCAGTATCTTACAAAGTTAAAATACATTTAGCATATGACTGAGCACTACTACTCCTTGATATTTACCCAAGAGTTGTAAAAACATATGTCCACATATGTAAACAAAGATTTGTGTACAAATGTAGCAACTTTATTCACAACAGCCATGGAAAGAATGGAAATGTCCATCAACAGGTGAAAGGATAAACAAATTGTAATATATACATACAACAGAATACTGCTCAGCAATAGAACCTCTGATACACTCAACACCATAGATTAATCTCAAAACCCACATGCTGAGCAAAAATAACCAGACACACAAGAATTCATAGTCATCGTCAGATTTTCTAGAAGAGGCAAAACTAACAAATAGTCACAAAAGACCTATCAGTGGTTGTCTGGGGCTAGAGTGGAGGGATTGACTGCTTGGGATATGTGTGAACATTTTACGGGGGGGATCATCCTTGTGAGGTTGAAACCTGGGATTCACTTGTCAGACTCATCAAATTGCACACTTAAAAGGGAGCATTATGTTATACCTCAATAAAACTTATTTTAAAATAATATTTCTTATCTAGTTACTATCCTCAATCATTCCCAAAGCTATATTTACATAGAGACTTACTTATTGACTAACCATGGGTCCTGTTCTACAACTCCATCACTTTATTCTTGGTAATTTTCCTTTTTTATTGGATTTTTTTTCACTTTTAAACCTGTCCAGTATTACCTTCTTTTATTCATTTTCCATCATCTCCATTTTCCCATCTTCTTTTTACAGATGAATAAAATCTAACACACACTTGCATCTTTTTCAATATTCCTCAGTCGAACTTTCGTAAATGTTCCTCTGGGTCTTCTATGTATTAGTTAATTCCACATATCCTACCTAATCTGCCTGCTCCATCAGAGCTCTCTTCAATGACAGCACTACCATGTGTCAATATGCAGTATTCTTAGACACCCTGCATCACAGTGACAGTGTATAACAGTGCAATACAAGACATTCTGAAGGAAAAAAAGAGAGTCCCTTGGCTGGTTATACATTTGCCAGTTGGGACAGTAAATCAAACTACATAAGCCAATAAAAAGTAAAAGAAAATGCTTGGACTATGTGTTTAAACAATAACAACAACAAAAATATGTTTGCCATGATAATTGACTTATTTCAAGTTGCTTAATCATCCACCTATACTGGATACTCTATTATCATGAGAACACTCAGAAAGTGCCACGCTGCTTGTGCATTCATTATTCATTCATTCAACAATTATTAATTGAGCACCCAGGATGAGTAGCTGTCTCTGCTGCAACACAGCCCTTTAGTGACCATGATTTCCAGTGGGTAGAGATAAAATTTGTCCATTTCCATTTTACTGGTGGACTATTTGGTAATACGTTTTGTCCTCTATTCGCTGCTTAGTCTACTCTAGTCTTTATGGAATTGACAATTAGATCTTGTCCTCAAAAGGCAGATATTGGCTTATTGATGTTTTTTCTCTTTATTTCATATATTCTCACTCCTCCTGACAGCACAGCATTGATATGCTGACATTTCATTCATACAATTCTGAATTCCTTTCTCCCCCTCTAAACTTGAAAATAAGAGTGATTCTTTATTTTTCTAACCCTAGCTCTGACACAATCAAGCACTCAAATGTTTGTTGAACGGATTGTCTCATTTTATTTCATACTAAATAAGTAAAGATTTGAATAGTTACATTTTTATACACTATCTAAACTTGATTTTACAAAACAGACAACTTTCTTGTTCTACCAGTTAATTTAGAGCAAAGAATTTAAATGAATTAATATTCCATTTAGTTACCATCTAATTTAAGTGGTTTTAATTAATAAATAAAACTTAAGCATCTGAGTCTCTATCTGAATAAAGATAAAAATGTATTAGTGCTACTCTCTTGCATATTTAATAAACAGCACTGCATTACCCTTCCAAACCTTATCTGACGATAAACACATCTTTTCTTTTCCAGAAACCTTCAATGGTTCCCCATTTCCTAAAGCACGAAGTTAAAAATTCATTTCCCCAGTAATCAAAGTCCTTTAAAATCTGTCTTTATCCTAACTTTCAACCTAAAATCTAGAAATCCCCTTTGAGTCTGACTGCTCCAATCAACCGATTCACTGATTTCTTACATCCTCATTTTGGGAAAGCCAATAGCTTTCCCCTGATAATTTATTCCCTCCTGGTACTTGCTCCCTCCCAATTTTCAGATGTCCACATAATTTATATATGTCAGGGCCTCTCACAGCAGTTTACTTGGTATCTCTCTTATAGCAGCCACCACTTTCTATCTTGTAATGTACGTGTCATGTCTCCAGTAGACTGTGTGATTCCTGAAGACAGATGTTCTATTTGATTAAACTTTGGATATTTCATAGTACCTAGCCCAGTACCATTGAATAAATGGATACAAAAATTGTATTAATCGTTTTTATTAAAGTTTTGGGAAAAAACAGTGCTTCACTACTGTTCAGAACTTTTAATCATTCTTTGTAAGACTTCAGAGGCTTGGCCCCAAAGGAAACTGCTGAGGAAAATTGCAACCTAAATTAATTAGTATACTGTAGAAACTCAATAAATGTAAAACTGCTAAAGTCTGAAAGCCTACCTTTCAGACAGGTAAGCCTGACATTTCTCCTAATTAAATAAGACATTTTTTTACCCAAGGTCGGTGGCCACCTCCTTCTTTGTCTTCCAGAAATATGCCTATATGTGTAAATATTTTATAAATACTATATAAATGTTATGATTATTTTGCCTTAAAGGAGTCTAGGCACCTGAGTCAGGGACACAGCATAACACTGTAGTTCAAAGTGTGGGCTCAAAAGTCTGACAAACCAGGCTGTAAGCCCTTTCTTCCCTCTTCTTAGTTTTGCAACCTTGGGGAACTTAACTAACCTTTTAAGATCTCAGTTTCTTATATGTAAATGAGAATAATAATAGTACCTACCCTCAATGCCACTGTGAGAACTAATCAAAACAGTGTATCTATAAAGCACTTGGTACAGTAAACCTCATAATTGTTCATTATTACAATTTAGTTTTCTTCCTGACATTGCTATGTCCATGTGGACTGGAGAAGGGCTCAGAGTGAATTGTAAATAAAACTATGAAAGGCAAAAGCAAATTCAAAGGCCAAAATTTTATAAAGTCTATTAACTTTTGCAAACTATTTATAAACTTGATCGAAAATTATCTGGGACATACATGCCTTTAATCCAACGTGACTGTCCATATGTCCCACTTTTTGTATGACTATAAATATTATCACCTGAAAGTTCCAGTGGTCATCATAATTTATGAGGGGCAATTCCAATACTGACAGTGCATTTTCACCAATCACACTCTTCTACCCTCCCCCCAAAAGGTAAAGCCATATTTTTAAAAAACAAGAAAAATGTGGTGTTAGGTTTTTTTTTTCTCTTTAATTAATTAATTTATTTAATGGCTGCGTTGGGTCTCCGTTGCTGTGCACGGGCTTTCTCTAGTTGAGGCACGCGGGGGCTACTCTTCGTTGCGGTGCATGGGCTTCTCATCGCAGTGGCTTCTCTTGTTGTGGAGCACAGGCTCTTGACACGTGGGCTTCAGTAGTTGTGGCATGCAGGCTCAGTAGTTGTGGCTCGCGGGCTCTAGAGTGCAGGATCAGTAACTGTGGCGCACAGGCTTATTTGCTCCGCAGCATGTGGGATCTTCACAGACAAGGGCTCAAACCCGTGTCCCCTGAGTTGGCAGGCGGATTCTCAACCACTGCACCACCAGGGAAGTCCCAAATGTGGTGTTAGTTTTAACACTTTAATTCACAAGTTTTTGGTTTCCTCTCACACTTATTCACAGGAACTCTCCCCTGAAGCACTAAAGATTAATCAAACAAAATCAACAAACATTTACTGTTTAATAAATAAGTACATGGCTAGGTGTTAATGTTAGGAGGAGATCATTTAGAAAGAAACGAAAGAGGGAATTCCCTGGCAGTCCAGTGATTAGGACTCTGCTCTTTCCCTGCCAGGGCCTAGAATCGATCCCTGGCTGGGAAACTAAGATCCTGCAAGGCTACCTGTGTCCCCAGATTTATGAGAAGAAAGCAGGGAGTGTCCCAGGCAGGACCAAGGGAAACATGGAGGTATGGCATTGAGATTCCAGTCAACAATTCCACTCATTTTCTTGATTTCCCCCAATTCAGAGCAGCAGTGAAGAGGTCTTAAGGGATACAAGTGGATGAAAGTAACTTTGCAAAACCTTAAAATACCAGATAAGGTGATACTGTTTTATAAATGATCTGAAATCAGAATGGTCTTTAGAAAATATTTTCCTGACTGGGATTTATACATCCTACTAGACAGGGAGTTTTGGCTGAGTCTCTCTAGTGTCTCTGAGAATGAAGACAAGACACTCAATTCACATTTTCAGACTGTGTACTCCATACTGGTATTTGAATGAAAGCATGGCACTTAAACTCCAGTGCAAACTGGCATTAAGTGATAAAGCCCTTTACTGAACTTGCATTGTAATACCCAACTCCCGTTCCATTGGTTGTTAAAATTCTGGCACTCCCTCTTAACCACACCGTGGTTAAGGTTAAGGAGGTACTGGTCTCTGCCTCCCGCTCCTGGCACAGTGCTACTCTCACCCTTGTAATGTCCTATGTTGTAAGAGCACCAGAAGCATCTTTTGTTCTAATGTTTGATCCATGACGCTGGTTCCTGACACGGCACTCCTACATCCCTTGGAATTTCCTGGGATTAGAGCATCTAATAGGAACATCTTTTGTTTTAATGAGGTGATTCTGCGTGGGCTCCTGGATAGTTCCTGGATGGGGCTGGTCACCAGAAAGACCAGGCCATGATTACATGTTTGGACTATTCAGCTCCACCTCCCGTCCTCCAGGAATGGGAGAGGGGCTGGAGAGTGAGTTGGTGATCGATCATATCTAGATGATGAAACCTCCATAAAAATCCCAAAAGTATAGGGTTCAGATAATTTCTGGGTTGGTCAACACATCTACATGACAGGAGGGTCATACACCCCAACTCCATGGCCACAGAAGCTCCTGCACTTGGGACCTATCTGGACCTCAACCTATGTAACTCTTCATCTGGCTGTTCACGCATATCTTTTATTATATCCTTTATAATAAACTGGTAAATGTAAATGAGTTCCGTGAAGCATTCTGGCAAGTTATCAAACTCAAGAAGAGGTCAAGGAAACTCCAAGTTATAGCTGGTTGCTGAGAAGTACTGGTGACAACCTGGGACCAGGAATCTGTGTATGAAGGGGGGGCATCCTTGTGGGACTGAGCCCTTAACTTGTGGGGTCTGATGCTCACTCCAGATAGGCAGTGTCAGAACTGTAGGACACTCAGCTGATGTCGCAGAGAATTGCTTGGTGAGGGGGGAAAAGTCCACACATCTGGTGTTAGAAGTATTGCGTGTGTGAGTAAAAGAGAAACACAGAAGTGATTTCCCCATATGCTCACTCTGCCTCAGTTTCCTTATATGTAAAAGAAGAAGAATGTCTACTTCACGTATTTTTTGTGAAAATTCAGTTAACATGTGTAAATAATTTAGAACAATCATAGCTTATAATTATTTTTGTTATCATTGGCTAATGTACTTATCTTTGTCTATATACAATATCTTTCTTAGATATTCCTCTCCCTCCCCTTTTCTTGAAGGTAAATTTTATTTCATTTCCCAAGTATGTGTAATATGTTCAAGATTCAAGATCAGTTAAAGAATTGCAGGTTCCTTCCCTTCTCGAATATCATAACTTTATATCCCTTTTGTCTTCTGTGATGATGAGAGGGCTCTCCTGGGGTTTCTAAGCAGACCTCTCCCCATGTCACTTCCACATCACCGGTTCTCATAGCAGACTACACATTGTCTATGGACTGACCAAAAGCCAGATACGAAAATAGTTCATTTTCCATAGTTTTATTGAAAAAAATAGCTAGAAACATAATTCTTCATTTGGAGATGAGCGTGACTTAAAACCATGACTCATATCCATTTCGTTTTACAGATGGTGACTGAGGCCCAGAGAGACAAATTAACTTGCCTGAGGACGTGGGGCCCTGGGTGGAGGAGGACTCAGTATGCACGGTGCTCATGCAGACTGGCCACACGACCTCAGATTTCCCCAAAGCACTTGTGGGTGCACTGCAGCAGCACTGGTTGTTTTAAATACCTGTTCTCTCAAATAGCTATTCGAACTCTTCCAACTTGGGAGCAGCACCACTTAGTACTCCGTACCAGTCAGGAGTTAGAAATATCCTTCAGTGCATTTTAGCTCTAAGTGGCCCCAGTGTGGCATAAAAGAGTTAACACGCTCCCCTAACAAGAACTTAGGTTACCCAAAAGCAATCCTCTAGAAAAGAGGAAAAGGAAAAGGATTCATGGGTCTGTATCTAATATTGAAACAAGTCTTTGTGCTCCCATGAAAGTCCCTAAAATAATCATTTTTTACAGCATCGTTCAATAATTGATGTATGAAATGATAATGCTGACTCAGAAGCAAAGATTTAATTATATCCCATACACGCCATTTAATAAGGAAGAGAAGAATGTAATCCGTTTTAGAAAGAATAATGATGGCTTTTAAGTTTGATATTTAGAGTTTAATAATGTAGTCAACCTCCTACTGAACAGTTCCATTCGGTTGCCCAACATGCGTCTCAAACTCAACATGTCCAAAATAAACTCAATATCCACCCTCAAAACGTCTCTTCCTCCATCTCCGCTCTCAGGAAACTGGATCAAATAATGCCCTGCAAGAAACCTGAGATCTGTCCTTGACATTTCCATCTCCTCCACCCGCCAGAGCCAGTCAAGCAAGCTCCCAATATCTCAAATACCTCTTCATTTTACCCACCTCTCTCACAACTCACTGGCACTACTCTGCTCTAAGCAGGCCTCACTTTCCACACAGAATTCACGAAAGGCTACCACAACTTCCTACCCTGCCTCCATGAAGAGATGGCTCTTCCCTAATCTAGTCGCCACATGTGATCTTTCCACAACACAGATGAGGGCTTCCCTGGTGGCGCAGTGATTGAGATCCGCCTGCCGATGCAGGGGACGCGGGTTTGTGCCCCGGTCTGGGAAGATCCCACGTGCCGCGGAGCGGCTGGGCCTGTGAACTATGGCCGCTGAGCCTGCGCGTCCGGAGCCTGTGCCTCTCAATGGGAGGGGCCACAACAGTGGGAGGCCCGCGTACCGCAAAAAAAAAAAAAAAAAAAAAAAAAAAACCAACACAGAGGTGATCATGTCTGCTGTTTTTTAAACCTCTTCTGTGGCTTCCCATTTTTTTCAAATCTATTCAGTGGCTCTTATTCACTCGCTTAGTTTTCTGTATTATGTAATACATACATTAAACCCACATCCAAAACAAACCTAGGACCCTAGTAACTCCCCACATTCAGTCAAAGTACTCACACCTACGCCATGCCACTGTTGCCCCCTACACATGACAAACGACATCCTAAATCCTATGTTCATAATTAGCTTTATTTCTTTATAAAAAGTCTTGTTGTATCTCTGTAGAGTCCTAAAGTGTATATTTTAAATTTTTAGTTAGTTTTAGCTTTTCAGACTGTACCATGCCATATTTCATCTCTGAAATATATCAATATAACTTCTGCACTTACTATTGTATCGTGAGGATTAATTCATACTGGTACAGGTTGCTGTAGTTCATTCATTTTGACTAAAATATACTATTCTTTTTCATTTTATATCACTATTCATACATCAGCTTTTCCTTTGACTGACCTATGAATTATTTTCAGCTTTCATTTTTATGAACAGTAGCACTATGAAATATTTGTTTATATGGAAAAACTTATATCACTAGGAGTGCTGAGTCATTCATGAATTTTTTAGATTTCAGAGATGATGCCAAACCGTTATCTGAAGTTACTATAAAAATGTGGAGATGCATCACCTCTAACAACTGGTATTACCAGCCTTTTTCATTTTTGCCAATTGAATAAATATAAATGTATCATTATAGTCTTGGTCTGCATTTCCCTCATCACAATTAATGTTAAATAGTTTTTCATAAGGTTCTTTCTTTGTTTTGTTATACTTGTTCCCTTTTCCAAGAAGTGTCTATTTATGTTTATTGCCCATTTTTTCCTGTTGGCCTATGTGGGCTTCTCTTAATAATAACGGGAGTTATTTATATATACCTGACAATAACCTCGCAGTTACATGTTCTTTGAACATCTTCTACAGTTTGTAACTTCCCATTTTACTTTTTTTAAGGTATATTTAAGTAAATCAACTTTCTCAATTTTAATACAGTCAAATTTATCAATATTTTCTTTTATGGTCAATGATTTTGTACAGTGTTTTAGAATTGCTCCTTAATTCATGGTCATAAATGCTTATTTTTTTTTCTGCTAAAAGTTAAGTTTTCTTGTGACATTAATATTTCCAAAGTATATCTTGGTTTATGACATGAGTTAAGCATCCAGCTTCATCTGTTTTCCACCCAGATTACTATTTTATTTTCAGCTATATTTATTGAAGAGCTCTTCTTTCCCCCATTGATCTGTAGTGCTTCCTCAGTCATATACTGAATGTTCCGAACTTGTGTGTGTGTACTTCTAGGGTCTCTATTCTGTTGCATTGTGCAGTTTGTCTACCCTTTGTGCCAATTACTACAGTCTTGATCACCAAGATTTTGTTAAGGAATTTGCCAAAAGTCACACAACTAATTAAAGGAGGAGGAGGAGGTGAGGACCAGGTTGGTCAACAAAGCTGGGCTTTTAACTGTGGGTAATCTTGTTATACCACCTATGAAGCCAGAGGTCCTGATGCTTGGTATATTTTTCTTTGCCCATTACTGGGCTATGTTCTTCTTCTTCTTTTTTAAATTGAGATATAATTGACATGCAACTTTGTGTAAGTTTAAGATGTACAACATGTTAACTTGAGAGGCATTTAACAAATAATTGATGATTTGGTGAATGAATGAACATATCTCAAAAATTAATTCAGAGTGTATGCTAATATTGGGTATTTACAAATTGTTTAAAATTTAGAACTAGAAGGGATCTTAGAAAACACCTAGTCCAAGCCTTTTGTTTTAATAATGGAGACACAATGGTCCGGAAAGATAAACTTTTTTGTCAAAAAAGCTGTTTTTAACATATCTAGAACATGAAAATTTCAGTTAAGTGCACTTTGCACAACATCACCTACCTGTAAATAAAATATTATTTGAAATACATGGCACAAATTCCTAAATAAAGTAATATTCTGAAATAATAAGTAACAGTAGAAGATGAAATTAAAAACCATAAAGCCTAATTTTCATTTTTTCAAGACAAATATTACTGCATAACATTAAATAAGTCTTAAAAATAAGGAGTATTGTTTAATTATATATATATATATATATATATTTTTTTTTTTTTTTTTTGGTGGTATGCGGGCCTCTCACTGTTGTGGCCTCTCCCCTTGCGGAGCACAGGCTCCGGACACGCAGGCTCAGCAGCCATGGCTCACGGGCCCAGCCGCTCTGTGGCATGTGGGATCTTCCTGGACCGGGGCACGAACCCGTGTCCCCTGCATTGGCAGGCGGACTCTCAACCACTGCGCCACCAGGGAAGCCCCTAATTTTATATTTTAAGTACATGGAAAAATTACTATTTTTGCCTTGCATCATTAAATTTTACATTTTGAGGTTTGAAACTGAGCATTAAGTACTTAAATCAGCAAAACTGCTTTTTTGGTACTTTCAGAAAAGGCTGTCATAGTTTTGCTGAATCAGATTAAAACATTTTTTTGTGACCAATCTAGAAGTCTCCATTCAACAAATGACAAAGTGATCATTCTAAACTGATGTGATCCATCAAAACACATTTCCACTTTCAGCCAAGCAGCAGCTCAACTAGTTCTAACAAAAAAACAAAAAAGGCTGATTTATTCTGGGATCCTAACCAAAGATCAGCAAATTAATCCCCATATTCATTTATCAAAAACTGATGGACTCATAAAGTTCTCCTCTTTGAATAATTCTAATTAAAGGCATAAAAAATGTATATAAACTACCTAAATGGGTCTAGGTTCTGTCAGTTCCACAGTACTTTCTCTCAATTCTTTGTACTAGTCAAAAACTGTAGTGAGAGAATTACACTCATTTTGAAAAGAGGAAGATAATCAGAATTTCTCCAATTGGGCCAGAGCATTATTGCAAAGCAAACTAAAGACGTCCAACAAACTCTTTCGACAAAAATTAATTTTTGGAAATGCTTTTCTGTTTGCCTAAACCTCACAAAACTGATAGTATCAATGAAATTTGTTTTATTAGCATATTTTGATTAATAAATAACCTCAAAATATCTGTAACATTAAAAGCAGATTACATTCATTAAATAAATGCAAATCTCAAGTCAGTAATTTAGATTCACTTTTCCAAAAGGTACAAACATATCAACAGGGACTCAAAGTTTACCTTTTGTCATGTTTATAAAGAAACATTTTGCTAAGTAGAGAATTAATGTAAACTAGATTTTTTTAAATGTTTAATTCAATGAGAATAAAACTAATTTCAAGCATGCTTAAGTACTTTAGAAGCACTCATTCACTAGGTATATTTTAGAAGTAAATTAATAGGTATTTAAGTCAACAGAAAGCACAGAAAAATTACTTGGAATAACTTCAGGAAATGAATCTCTATGACTTTACTTAATAAATCACCATTTATATAAATTATTATGTTTCTTTAGCATTCACTCTTATCTAGTCATTGAAACTGGTTCCTAAATAGGGAGTATTGAGTTAAAGTGACTTTATAATACACTTGAAATTAGGTTTTGCCTTTAACATGGGGCAACAACCTCGTAGCCCACAGGTTAAATCTGGCCACCAACATGTGTTTTGTTAAAAATACATTTTGCCTTTTTTTTTTTTTATTGCTTTTGGAAGTTTTAAGGGCTGTCATGTGTAGTCTCATTTTGCTACAATCCTCACCATCTCACTTCAGTAGTTTTCCTCTTTTATGTTATGTGCTTGGACTCTAAAGGCTTATGCTTCTGGAAGCCTAAATTTAAAATTCTGTCCAATTTGAATGTTCACTACAGTCACAAAACATTGGAATTATTAGAATTAGAAGGTACCTTAGAGGTTAGCTAACTCCTCATTTCTTCTGACAAGACACCTGAGGCCAAGAAACGTAAAGTAGCTTTCCCATGGTTAAATGTACATTAATAGTTCTGCTCAAATGCACTTCTGAGTCAATAAACTTCTATTTTGAAATATCATGTTTTGTCATGAGTCACCACCATTTTTATCGCTATGAAAGAAACATTTGCTTCATAAGCACTTACCCCTGAGGGCAGGTAGCAGGGACCTCTCCTTCTTGTCATCACATTTGTTACATTCACTGAAGTACAGGAGTAAGAAGACATCAACAAGAACCCACATCAGTGAAGTGGCTAGAACCACCTTGCAGTAAACAAACCTCCTCATGTCTTTCTTTGATTTCTAGTTAACACAGAGATCGAGGACAGATACAACTGTGATGAAACCAAGCCACAGGGGTGAACTCCAGGATAAAGGCAGGATGCATCCCACTGTATTAAAAAAAAAAAGAAGAAAAATTAATTATTGAACAGCTTATTTTGCATAAATGTGATATAACATGAAATATATGACTTATTTAATGCTCCCATGTATATTGGCACTTGGCCTTCAAGTTCAGAATTAAAAGCCCAAATAACTGAAAGTTGTAAGTAAGCCAGGTGGCTAAAATTCTAACAGCTAATCCTAGATCTGCCACTACTCTGCTGGGCTCTTGACAGCTATTTGATTTCTTCAAGTTGTATTGCCTTTTTCTTAAAGTCCTTTCATGGCATTCTGTAAAGCACCGGGTTGTAAAATAGTGCAATTCTAAATTTACTGTGATTCAGCACTTTTAAGGAGCCAATACTGCTGAACTAGAAATCATCCTGGACTACTATATATTGCAGTGGCTAAGAGCTGGACTTTATGCATAGATAGGCCTGGGCCTGTTTACTTCCTATGTAGGGGAGACTTTCTAAGCCTCAGTTTTCTCATCTATAAAATGAAAATAATAATGCCAAACTTCAAGATTTGCTATGAGGACCAAATACGATAACACTTGTAAACCGTCCTGCAGAACACACAGTTATTAATGTTAAGATATAAAACAAACACACACACAAAACGCTCAGATTCTCAAAAAGGGCAATTACATGGAATAAGTCACCAGTTATTTAGACTTAAAAAGCCCATCTGGTCTGCATAGAAAGTATCCACTAGAAATGTGCATTTGAGAATGGGCAGTACACATTCAAAGAAATTATCAGAGAATAATTTCAGAGGATAATACATTAATATAAAGTGACTTAAAATAACCAAAGCAAGAATTCTAAAGGTATAACAAAGACATGTGTGCAATTATTGAGAGATATTCAATACCATACACATATTTGTTTTATTTACACTACATAGACCAATAACTACCTGGTTAATTCATTTCTATCTATACAGTAACTATATCAAAATAAAAGTCTCATATAATTTGCTACATTAAAATAATAGAAACTGAAGTATATCTTTATTGATGTGAATAAGATAAGTAACAGTTTTGATAGATATTTGAGGAGAACAGCTATTAAGTACAAAGATACATGGACTATTTCAGAAACACTTGTCTCAAAATAAAAACATCAATGTACAATTTGCTGAGGCAGAAGTTCTTTAAATTAATGGCAGCTAACTTTGCATCATAAAGCAGCACAAATGCTGTTGCCTGTTACAAATCTAACCAGACTAGTATCAAATTCAAAGTTTACATGAAGTGACAATTTTAAAAATTATTATAACAAAGACTCTACTTTCAATATCTACATAAAATTTACATTTATTCAACATATATTTAAAACAGAAAGATACAAAATGTACAAATCTAAGGAATGCATGATATTTGAGGTTTATTTGTTATTTTTCTTCAAAAAGTGGCGTAGCTGCTAATTATTTTATTTTGTTTCCACTTCATTTTTCTGTAAAAATTATAACTAAACACTGGAACTCAACCTCTAAACCTGATGACAAGGGAAGGATTCCCATATATATATTTCCTGTTACTCTATGTATATTTTCACTGAATATGATATTTGAAACAATTCAAGCTATTAAATTTTCTGTCTTTCTTTGGTCCTAAGATGGAACAGGTGCCTTCAGTTTGTTGTAGAAAAAAGTCCTATGGAAAAGCATATATAACACTGATGGTAACTAGATGGCCATTCCCAGACTTAGAAGGAATACCTTAAAATAAAATATCCTATAATAAAAATCTATATATTATATAAGATCTATATATTACAGGATCTTTTTATCATAAAGATCTATAATAAAAGACATAAAAAGAACCATCCCTGGCTCTGTCATAAAATGGAAACATGAGTTTAGGTAGGCATTTTGCCTCTCTGTGCTTCATTTTCTTTACTTATATTTCCTTCCCCATCTACTTCACAAAATTGTAAGGCTTAAGCAAAATAAAGAATGAGAACATTTTTTAAAGAAATATAAATAATATTTTATAATAGAAAATCTGAAATCACTTAATATTAAAATGTCTAAGATAAGTCATTTCCTAATAAGAGTCTAACAGTAGAGGTTATTGAGAATTTAATTTAAACTTTAGCCATAATAGAAAGTGAAAATCACATCTTATTGCCACTTCAAGCATCATTCAAATCATCCTAATTTCATACCCTGGTACATCTATATGTCAAGATATTAACACTGAGAAAACTCTGACTTCACTATTTTATGTGATAAAACTAAGCTGCTGTATACATTTTTGTCTACTTATGAAACAACCTTTCCTTATATATTTCAAGTTTTTAATTCTATCTACTGTGAAAAGACCTCTACCTAAAACATACTAAATTTTATCATTCTTTATCTGCTGGTACTTGTAAAATAGTAATCTCGTACACTGTTTCAATACACTTCTTCATAAGAACAAAACTGATTGAGCAGAACGATGGTACAATATACAAAGTAACACTAACCAACATAAGCACAGTTGGTGGCCCAGGTTTATTTAAGAGAATCAGCATCTGTATTATGTTTTTATTCCAGTAAGTCCCTATTTATTTGCAAACACTACTCTGTTCTCAAGCCAAATCCAAGTTCTGCAATATCCCTGGCTTGCCAAATCAATGTGGAGCATGACTAACTTTGCATAAACTACAGGCTCTTCTATCCAAAAATACGACCCCTTTTCTAATCGTTTCAAAATCTTTTGAGCACAGTTATTCACCTCTGTAAAAATATTTCCCTAGATAGGAAAACGTCAGGAGTTAGAAAGCTATCAAGTGCTGTCTTTTTATTTTTAAAATTAATTAATTTATTTATATTTATTTTTGGCTGCATTGGGTCTTCGTTGCTGCACGTGGGCTTTCTCTAGTTGCGCGAGCAGGGGCTACTCTTCATTGAGGAGCGCGGGCTTTTCATTGCAGTGGCTTCTTTTGTTGTGGAGCACAGGCTCTAGGCGCACAGACTTCAGTAGTTGTGGCACGTGGGCTCAGTAGTTGTGGCTCGCGGGCTCTAGAGCGTAGGCTCAGTGGTTGTGGTGCACGGGGCTTAGTTGCTCTGCGGCATGTGAGATCTTTCCGGACAAGGGCTCGAACCCATGTCCCCTGCATTGGCAGGTGGATTCTTAACCACTGCACCACCAGGGAAGTCCTCAAGTGCCATCTTGCTAGTCATATTGCCTTTCCTTTTCTTCTTGCCCACTAGATAATGGTGTTAGCCAGAAATTCTGAGATATTACAGAATTTTTGTTTGAAAATATACACCATTTTTACTATTCTATAAAAAATGTATTTCAAATATAAAAAAATAAGATCTAAGTAAAGCTTAGGAGTTTGGTAAGTATGTTTTTAAAATAAGAAAGAAATTTTTGTTTTTAATTAGGAAGTTATCACTTACCTGAGTAATCTACTCTAGTTGCTATTAGACATATTTTTATCTGTAGCCAAATATTTTCTTTTGTAGAAAACTGCATAATAGGTACAAATTTATTAAATCTGTTTTATGAGGCTATACTTGAGACTGCCAAAGGATGAAGCTCGTGGCAGACTGTGGGCAGTACTTCCAGAACTTTCAGGGACCCAACACACTTTAAATGTTTTAAATAGCTAGGCAGGAGTTTCTGAGAACTGATGACTGAACAATTATGCAGCTTGGTTTAAGGACTGATAAATCTAGTGAGTAAGCTTTGAAAAAATACCCTGAATTAGTTACAGGTCTTATTGACAGGAAGTCTGATCTTCACATGAATGAAGATTTAAAATTCAGGTGAGCTAGAGGAATCTATCTGTAGCCTAAACCAGAGTTCACCATAAAAACCACTGTAAACCGTAAAACCCATGCCACAAGGAAAGATACACTAAGAGACAAAGAAGCAGTCAATGATAATGTTAAATGAATGCCACATGTGGAAAGATGGTGGAAAAGAAGAAAAAATATTACTTCACTTGCATTTAAACTAAGGAAATTTCAAATATTCATAAAATTTGACTATTAGGATGAAACCAAGCATAAGACCTATGACTATACATTGCAGAGTTACAATCCCATGATCTGAATCAGGTTCCCACACTAATTGTAAGGCTTAATTCAAGTTTCTTAGATATTCTATGCCTCCATTTTTCTATTCACAAAATATGAACAGTAGATGCTACCTCATAAGACTCTGAGTATCTAATGAATTAATACACATAAAGCTCTTATAACAGTGCCTGATACATAGGAGGAGTTCAATATACACTAGTTATTATTAGTAGTATTAGTAATATTATCATCATGAACAGCATAGAAAGAACAAGAAAAAAAAGAATGAGAATTCTCTTCTCCAATCCTTCTAGAAGCAGTATATGTTCAGTATGTATGTTTAGGGGGTCAAGAGACAAGATGAGCATCACAAATATATTCAGTATTTAAAGTATATTTATATTAAATTGAAAATGTATTTAATGTTAAATATATTCAATATTTGAGCATTACAAATATATTTTATATTTAATTATGAGAAATATATTTAACAGATGTAGTTGCTGATGGAGTATGGGTAACACAGGATTTTACAATTGTCAAAACTCATTGAACTGTACACTTAAGATCTGTGCATTTCACTCTATGTAAATTACAGCTCATTTTCTTAAGGCAAAACCAAAATGTTAATGTACCTATTATATGATTCCCTGATTTAATGACATTTTGATTAACTAAAGAAATTATAGTCCAATTGCATCAGATAAGAGTGCTTCTACTTATGACCTTTCTGATCTCATTTCTTACCAAGTGACCAGTCCGTTTTCTCTGCCCACTGATATGGTCATAGCTCCCTGCTCTTACTTCCTTCAAATCTTAGGTTCTAGCACACGGAGAGCTTTCCTACCAACCTATATAAAAAAGCACACAACTTAATCACTCTATATTTCCTTAGCTCACTTTATTTTTCTCTTGGTACCTATTAACAACCTCCCAGCATATTAAAAAAATGTTTTTTGTAATTTGTTTATTATCTGTCCCTTTTTCTTAAATAGTAAGCTGTATGATAACAAGATTTCATATCCCCTACATATGCCCTCTCTCACTTCAATACATTTAAATTTTAAAACTCCAGTAGTGTTTTATGTGCAGAATTTTACTCCTCCCTCCCCCCCAAAGATTCATATGTGAAGTCTTAAACCCCAGTATTTTAGAATGTGACTGTATTTGGGGAAAGATCATTTAAAGAGGTAATTAAGTAAAAATAAGGTCATACAAATGAGCTCTCATCCAATATGACTGGTATCTATCTAAGAAGAGGTTATTAGGACACAGACACACACAGAGGAAAGGCCATGTGAAGACAGAGAAGGTGGTCATCTACACACAACACAGAGAGGTTTCAGAATGAATCCAACTCTACTGACACATTGATTTTGGGCTTCTAAAATCTGTGAGAAAATTAATTTCTGTTGTTTAAGTCACCCAGTCTGTCATACTTTGTTATGGCAGCCTTAGCAAACCAATACAGTGGTTAAATTTAACTTTCCCCTACACCACTCCTACACGCAAACAGATGAACATGACTAGAAAGAAACCCCAAAAATATGCTGCCTGTTCTCATTTTAAATCTATGAATTCACACTGGACTTGCAGTGCCTGGCAGCCAACCTGCAATAGTTCTAGTCAAATCAATCTCCATCCCTCAGATAACATTTGCACCTTGTTTGCCTTCAGACTGCCATCTCCATACTATTTCCTCTCAGCTCATCACTACATGTATTCATTTAGCAGAGAAGATATAAACAATCAGAAGAGAATCTTGCATACTGCCACGTGGAGTGTATCAACTTGCCGGTTCCTATTACTGCCACCCCTAAATCTGCAAGTCCAAGTGTGACAATGGAGGAACTATCCTTTTAGGAGTACAACACCCTCTGCTCCCACACATTCACAAATTTTACTGATGCACTTGTCTCTTTTGCATCAGTTTTTCTTCTCAAATGAGTCATTTCTATCAATACAAAGATGCTATATGGAAAATCATCTTAAACCAAGTTGACCCCACCCACATTCCTCTTCAGCGATCCTTCCAGCTCTCTGCTCACCTGTAATGCAAAATTCTGCAAAGAATTATGTATAATCACTGTCTACACATCCCATATCCTTATCCTCCCATTCTCTTTTAAACTCAACAGGCTTAAGCTCCTTCCACTATATGGAAAACATATTGGATACAGTCAATGGCCAAGTCCAATTGTCAATTCTCAATCATCTTAGAAAACTCCTAGGCAGGATTTGACGTAAATTAGCCAAAATACTTGGTACTCTTTTCTGGCAACTCTTTTCTTTCACATCCCCTATTTGATCTTACAGCAAATTCTGTTGACTCTACCTTCAGATTTAACACACTTCTCACCAATTCCACTGCTGCCATTCTAAACCAAGCCACCGTCACCAACTTGACATATTGTTTCAACTTCTTTTTTTTTTTAACATCTTTATTGAGATATAATTCACATACTATTAAATTCACCCACTTGGTATACAATGCAATGGCTTGTAGTATAGTCACAGAGTTGTGCATCCATTACCACAATCAACTTTAGAACACTTTCATTACCTTGAAAGGAAGCAACTCCCCTTTGCTATAACCCTCCAACCCTCCCATTGCCCCTAGCTCTAAGTTACCACTAACTGAGTTTCTGTCTCTATAGATTTGCCCATTCTGAACATTTCATATAAATGAAGTCATACAATATGTGGTCCTTTGTGACTGTTTTTTTCAGTTAGCATAATGTTTTCAAGACTTTATCCATGTTGTAGGATATACCAGTACTTTATTTCTTTTTCTTGACAAATAATATTTCATTGTATGGATATACCACATTTCATTTATCCATGTAGCAGTTGATCCCCATTTTGGTTGTTCCCACTTTTTGGCTATCATGAATAATGTGGTGACGAACATTCATGTACAAGTTTTTATACAGACATACGTATTTGTTTCTCAAGTATGTACATAGGAGTGGGATCACTCAATTCTTTTCTTAAATATACCCCCGTACAAATCTATTCTCCACACAGAAGGCAGTCTGATCATGCTAAAACTTAAGTTTGATCAGATCTCTTCTATGTTCTGATCATTATTGACAAATGGCTTTTTTATCACATTTAAAGTAAATTCCAAATCCCTAACTTCGCTATAACACAAACAAATCTGGACCTTGACTGCCTTTCAGATTTCATCTTCTAACTCTCTCTCCTCTACTTAATGCACTCCAGAATCTTTGTGCTTGAAGTACCCTCTAGAACACTGTTTGCTTAAGTAATCCAATGGCACAACCCTTCACCCTTTATTCAGATCTCTGCTCAAACATCCCCAGAGTCTTCTTTTCTGGGCCAACTTATCTGAGATAATGCCCTTCCACCATCTATGCAATATACTTATGTGGTTTATTCAGAATACATATCACTAGTACTTGTTAATTTATTTATTGCCTGCTTCCCCCCATGGAAATATGTCTGTTATTCTCTGTGCTATCCTTAAGACACCAAAAACATACCAAGAAGTAAAAGGTCTGGTAAAAATGTGGGGAAAACTAAACAAACTTTGGCAATCATAATAATGAAAACTGAAAACATTAAACATTCATTTGGTTGAGCTGTGGGTGAATGGTGCTCTAAACTGAAAATAACTTGTTTACCAGCATAAAGCTGCTCTCTTGCTCCATGCCCTCTGATACCTCTGGTCCCCTCTACCCTGACTTCAACTGCTTTAAGACAAAAATATGATTAAGGGTGAAGGTGAGGTAGGTTGTCACCAGAGCAGACTGAAGTTCATATGTACCTGTATAAATATGGTTCAGAAGTTAAGGAGGAATGGTGGGAGTAGAATTTCCACCTACAGCTCTGTTTGAGTATGGCTCTGTTTGGTACAGGCACCCAAGTCATCATCTTACTCAGTCTCAGGTTACACTGTTGCTGTTCTCGTCCAATCAGCCACCTCTGGCAACAGTACTGTGGCCCATGAAACTAAACTGGGTCGGTTTTCTGATTTCCAGACCGCCTACAGTCTGACAATGCTGTGTCTTTTGTTGCTAAGGCCACTCAGTGATAGAGTAATAGTAAAGGTATTAGATTTTCCATAAACTCTACCAAAGTTTTTGCTGAATGTTTGAATGACCTCCTCAGAAACTGGCTGAAAAAGATATCTGACCAAACTTCTAACCAACTCCTGGTCCACCCACCTGAACAAGACAGTGGCCTACTAAGTTTGGCCTTCCCAAAAGAAAGTTCATCTTCTCTTGGGCACCTACTGATTAATGATCAGGATGAAATGGGTGGGGAATTTTATTAAATTATTTTTGAAAATATGGATTCCACCCTGTCCATTCCTGAATATGGTGCATTTTTCTCTCCCCAACAACAACCTCAAGTCAGTCCGGTTGGCATACCTCTAATGGGCAGTGCAGCCACAAAAAGGCCTGGAGCATTAAAACTTAATTCTGACGCCACCACCTGGATCCTTGACATGGTCAAGGACCATCCTGACATGGTCCTAGACTATGAGGATAATAAGCTCTTTGTTGTGTACAATGCTAATGGAATCCAACTACAATGGACAATGTGAGCCAACATAAGTGGTATTTGTAATTTTTGTAAAAATGCCCTTGTCCCACTCATATTTAACCCTTCCGTATGAAAGGTCTGGGTCACAATAGAGAGATGTTGAAAAAAAAGAGATGATGTTATATTTATTAGGCTAGGACACACAAAATGTCATGGCTATGGAGGGAGCTTAACAACCCTGATATCTGAGGAGAAAACAAATTGTATCCAAAGAGGTGGAGGGAAGCAGTGGGTGGGTGGTGGTCAATTCATACTCTCTTTGTCACCCCAACACTAGAGCCTGGCAATATAATCACATGACCTGCCTGAGTGAAGCAGCTTCTGCAGCTGGCAGTCTGAACTACTATCTCTGTCACCTCATCCATATGCTATAAAACCAAAACACTCATATGGGCATGACCAGACCTGAACTAGCCTGCTGTGCCTGATGCCCTCAATGGCAGGTACCAAAAAGAGACCCTTTCTCTGCTTCTCCTGATGTCTGAGCAGCTTTGGCTTATGCTCTATATGGCAATCCAGCCTATAAATAAGTCTTCAGTGACACGGCACATGCTTAACCATATCAATGTAATGGTGATCCAAATCAAGTTTATCAACAAATACTGAACTAGAGTGACCCATGTCCCTTTGGACTTTATGTTTGGATCTGGAGCAGAATGGCCTATGGACTCTCTTGCCACTGGGGACTGAGGTACTTGATTGCCTACTGCAATGACAACCAAGGATCAGCAAATCTGGCTAAATTCTCTTGCACTAGTCACCCTGGAAAATAAGGTGGCCTTAGACTACATCTGGGCTGCATAAAATAAGACCTACTGATACCCTCTGAGACTTATTTACAGCGATTGAGCTCAGGACCCTGGGAGACGTGACTGAAGTCAAAACTGCAGGTTTGCCTAATCCTGCTGTTTTAAGTTTTGCTCATAATAACCTTAAGTAAATACAGTATGAGAAAAATTGAATGGAATCATTCCCAGCCTCTATCAGATTAATCAAGATGTTCAATGGAATGGCAGACTCATGTGAAAATTCACCAGAAGCCCAAATGATGGAGGACCCAAAGGTAGCTATTGTTGGGAGACGCTCCTCCTTAGGGTCTCTCACACTCCTACACTTCTTGCTGTGTATGCCTATATGCAGGGCCCCAAACACTCTTCACACAGGCCATTTCTCAGGGCTGTGTTTACAGTGAGCAACTGAAAGAATGAGGTGAGGTCTTTCTCTGGGACAAAGAGCAACCTTTTACTGCTTTCTATAAAATGGTGGATTCCCTATGGTTATTGTTCTTTTCCTGAAATGCAGCCTATCACGTGTGCAGGCATCCACTGGTGCAGTCCACATTACCTCTGTGGGATCTGGGAGGCAAGAGGAGCTGAGGCAAACATGTTGAAACTTCAGCTACTTGCTGTGCCATGACTAAAAACGTCCTTTGCCCTGACACAGGAGTCTATTCTGCCAACGTCCATGAAACAGTAACAATCTAACTTATTAGTGTTTAATTAAGTACAATCAAATTCCAGACCCTTCACAGACCTGAAATCATCACACATAGAAAAATCAGGAAGTGTGTGTATGTGTTGTGTGGATTTTCATACATATAGAAATTTTTCTCAAACAATATACCCGCTAAACTTGATAATCTCTAGGAGAACTGATGTATAGTCTTCTGTAGTTCTGAATTTTTAATAAAAGCGTGTATTATTTCCAGAATAAAACTACTACTTTAATTATAAAAAGTAATGTACGCCTTTCATTTATCCTACAGACAAAACTGAGTATCTACAGAGATGTCAACATCTATGCTAGCCACTAAAGATAAAACAGATAAAAAGATGCAATCTCTGCCTTCCTGTTTAGGATCCAGTAGGGGAGATAGACAAGAGCATCAGAGTAGGGATAAGAAAAGAGGTAAGCGAAACATTTGGACTGATTCCAAGATGTGGAACTCTTTTCAACAGATAGTTATAATGTGTAATTATTAATGTTAAGAGAATACAGCAAAAGATAGAATAATTGGGCATAGAGAGAGTGAAAGAAAGGTGAAGCTTTATAGAGAATGTGAATATGGCAGACATCATTTTTCAACGCAGTTTTTTACACACTGGTCTTTTCAGTCACGCTTGGGTATAGCAATATCCATTCTATGAAGATACTGTGAATGTCAAACCCTAAACTATATGTTAACGAGACTCTACAAGCAATAGATTCTCATTAAAACAAAATGAAATTAAGTCTTCATTTAAAAAAAGCTTGTAAAAAGCAATACATGACCCTCAAAAAATAATGAAATTAAATGCTGTAAAAACTGTATCAACCTAAAAACTGCTCATCTTTCATTTGTTTAAGGTATTTAATAACTGCTCAGTATTCATTTTATAACATGACATACCAGTGGTTTAAGCTTGTTCATTAATAGTTGCCAAGAGAGGCAAACAGAAATCCAAAGTGTTCAACTGAATATAAAACCCAGAGATTTAAGACAACAGTAGAGCATTTAGACAGTTCCCAGTAGACTTTCACACCAGCAAGCTCGCCATCTTCTGCCATAAATCACATGATTAAAAAGAAAATAAATGAGTCCACTGAGACATTAAACCATTAGAAAATCTTAACCTCAGCTTCCTACTTCCTAGCTGGCCTTAAGGATTTTGAATTCTTCATGACAAAAGATGTAAGGAATGAATTACAAGTGTTCCTTCTTTGAAACAGGGTAATGTGGCTATTTCTAGTCTAAATGTTCTTTTCAAAACAGGGTGTTTATTTGTAGAAAATAATGAAGAATAATATTAAATTAGCTTGTAAAATTATATCACAGCCACTCTGTTTCAACAAGCAATTAGTGCGAGATAAAAAGAGAGTGAAGTATAATCAAACAAAAGCCCAGAACTCTAGGGCACAAAAGGATCCCAGCAGCACAAAGGAATGGATGCAGAAGGGACTTGGTTACAGAAAACTCCAAAAGTAAAATAGACTAAATAAAGCTGCTTTCTGATATTCTATCCTAAAATTACACAAATGTAAATAAAATTTTATTTGTCGGTTTGAATATTTTAATTTAGTAAAATTTTTACCATAATTGATACATGAGAGAAATGCACACCTTTCTTAAAACTAATTTAAAAATTATTAACAAGTAAAATATTCAACTTCTTCCACTCAAAAGAAGGAAAAATCAAAACCAAAAACCACTATATTAAAGCCACTATATCCTTATTTATTAGTTTGATTTGCAGCTTCAGTTTTGTCAGGGTTTTTTCTGCAACCTTCCAGGTGAAGTTATTAACCATAAATTAAGTGCCATAAAAGACAGGCAATTAGAGGAAAGAAGTAAATAAAGAGTTAAAAATCAGGATATTGAATAATTAGCCCCCAATTAACTAAAAGTAAAGTGAAATTATCATATTCCCCCAAGAATTAGCATTCGTATTCTTATTAGCAGAGCAACATTGTCATAGGAAACTGCTAAATACTGTAACTTGTTAATCAATATAAAGCAATCTAATATAACGAAGTATGTAATCCAATAATAGAAAACACAGAAATATTATAAAGTAAGGATATTTGCCAAAAATACATGAGAAAGAGAAAAATATGCCTCTTTACAAAACTTAAAAATTGAGCAGAGATTACCATGATATATAAGCACATGAATAAGCAAGCGGAAAACAAGGCTACATTTCCCCTATCATCTGGGGAAACTATTAATTCATTTAATTAGGGATTATGCCAATTAAAAACCTGTAAATTAAATACTGTTTTTGAGAAAATTATATTTTCTCGAAGATGGGATAAAATGGGTCCTTACAGGTAGAAATGTAAATTGGTAAAACCTTTTTTGGGGAGAAATGTGGTTTATTAAAAATAAAAATGATTTTTGACCTGCTTTCTTAAAAATAATCCTAAATTTCTCCACTGCAAAACTCTCTTGTTAAAACCCCATACTAAAGAAAAGGCTTCATGGACAATGTTATGACAGCATTATTTATAAAAAGAGTACATAGGTATACACAGTTATGATAAATTATAACAGAGAGATCCAAAGGATTGTCAAAAGTTATTCACAAAACAGAATAAATAAGAAAGAAAAGGAAGGCAGAACCTCCCATTAAAAATAAAGTTTGGGCTTCCCTGGTGGCGCAGTAGTTGAGAGTCCGCCTGCCAATGCAGGGGACACGGGTTTGTGCCCCGGTCCGGGAAGATCCCACGTACCGCGGAGTGGCTGGGCCCATCATGAGCCATGGCCGCTGAGGCTGCACGTCCGGAGCCTGTGCTCCGCAACGGGAGAGGCCACAACAGTGAGAGGCCCACATACCGCAAAAAAAATAAAATAAAGCTTGATTTAATTATTCTGTTTCAGAATTTCTCTCTTCTACTGGTCTCCAGTATTAGAGAATCTATGTGACTTTGGAAAGATAAAATTTCACCCTACATGTCATATTCTATTAACCTCCACATTCCTTTTAAAAAAGCGGCTAACTTTCCAAACCTCGAGTTTCACCCAAGATTCGGAGCTATTTTTTTTCTGTTTGCATTTGTGGACTTTCTTCCAAATAAATACCCTCTTAAAACCATCAGGACCAATATTTAAAAGCAATTACTGAAACTGGGGAAGACTAAGGACTTCTAATCACTCTCACTGTTGCAGCCTGCATTTCATCAAATCCAACTACATTTTTACGAAAGAAACAACATGAATGGATTTTGTATTTCACTTATGTAAGGAAACTGTAATATATTGAAGACATACCTATTCAGACCCCAAAATGTTCTTCCCTTATAAATGATTTAGGTTAAAATGGCATGTTAATTGAAATACCTGAGAACTACAGTGATTGCTGCTCTAGAAAAACAGTCTCCTATCAATAGTAGACTGTCGTTTGAAAAAATCATTACTGAGATAATGGCAAAAATGATTAGATTGAAAAATCAAATTACCACGAGCAAGAAAACCTCCTGGTTAAAAGCAAGGCAACCCAGTATTTGCTTTTATTCAGAGTCCAAAAAACAAAGCCAGATATAGTATACAGCTAATATAATCTATCCTACAGTCTGTTTTTAAACAACCAATCTAAAAATACTGTCTTAAGTGACCTTAGTTATCATTTTAATGCAATAATTAAATAACATTACATCTCTGGGGTACAAAAAAAATGTATGTCCATTTATCATTTTGTGCCTGTTGTTGCCAGTTAAATCAACTTCTGGAAACAATTCTTCTTTCAGTATTATTCACCAGAAATTAGCAATGGGGAATATAGTGGGGGGCTAGGGAGTAGTAAGGGTCAGGAGAAAAGTGATTATCACCCTACTCAAACTGATCTCCATTGTTAGATTCCTTTCTAGAAATGGTATTTTTATAGATTGTATCATAGCAGTGAGAAACAATGTTATTAATAGGCAGTTTTTCTTATTACAGCTTATTTTTGAGTCAAGGTCAAAATTTTAGAGTCAAACTCTAAAAGCAAACAACTCATAAATTTTCTGCAAAGGTTTTACAGTTTCATAGCTTAAACAGCAAAGTATAAAGCTTCAAGATCAATAACATCTGTTAGTACAAGGAAAAGCTCCACTATTTATGTGGCTGAATGTTTATGATATTTTCTTTTGATTTTGATAAGCAAAATAAATAATTCCAACCAGTGATTGACCTCCGAACAAATCAGTAGGTGTGCTCTGCATCAAAATCTCTTATCTATTAATTTCTATGAAATGAAACAGTGTTCAAACTGAGAAAGAAAATGCTGGTATGATTCTTCTCTTGCAAAAAAACATAATCAATATAAAAATTATCAGATTTCCCACATCCATTCAGCTCCATCCCAGCAGAACAGCAATCAACATTTTATTTTTCTTTTTGCTTCACATTTCTGGCAGATAGGTACAAAGGCAGCAAACTGAATCAATGAAACCTATTAACTGCTTCATGGGATATTTTTCTTTATACCAATTTTAATTCCTGGTTATTCATATTCTCTCATTGTATTAAATTACATTTCTCTTTGATCAGATTTAATCATGTTACTCTTAATCATATTTCTTATATTCCTTTTTTATTCATCTCATTTCCTTGCCGTATTCTCCTCTTTTTCCAGTTATAAAAGTCACCGAACCAGGATTTTTCATTTCAATTTACAATTGGCTTTGCAGGATATATCTGTCAGTTGTTTTTTCCACATGTCAATTATTTTTCCCACTTTTCCGGCTTTCTTGTATTTTCTCCTTTTCTATGGAGAATACACCATATCTCTTGACCATCCCAATATTTCTCCATAATTTCCACTTGCCATTATACAGAAGCTCCTTTTCTCTTACCCAGCGCCTGAATGCATATTCTAAGTTCTTTCTTTATTCCAACCAAAACCAAAATGATAATTGATGATCCCTAAGAAAGACTGTACTTGTAGTCATGTGCTACTATTAAGACACCAAAGAGGCTAAATAATAGCAAAAATACCAGAACAATGAACATTTGTATGAAAGAGCCAGAAACATACAAAGTGTTGTTTTTTCAAAAAATTCAGCTATATGTAGTATGGTTAGGGGTATTAGACAGACTTTGATTCAAGTCCTATCTCTGCCATCCTTTAATTTGGAGATATTGGAGAGGTTAATTTGCCCAGCTCAGTCCAGTTGTTCCCAGATTTATGAAATAGCAATAGGAGCTCTCCCTACTTAAAAGGTCATGGGAAAGAGTATGCACATAAAATGGGAATCAGAGGAACCAGTACATAGTGACTAATCAGTACATTTTAGCCATTGCTACTATTGTGATCAATATTATGATGGGCAAAAAATTTTGTTAATACAACTCAGAAAGAGAAAATCATTTAAGATTCCTTCGAATATAAGCTATTTATTTCATTTATTTGGCAAATTTAAGTACCTAAAGTCTCTCAACCCTATGCTAGATGCTTGGGACATCTTTCCTTTCAGAGCTTTTTTTTTTTTTTTTTTTTTTTTTTTTTTTTGTGGTACGCGGGCCTCTCACTGTTGTGGCCTCTCCCGTTGCAGAGCACAGGCTCCGGACGCGCAGGCTCAGTGGCCATGGCTCACGGGCCCAGCCACTCCGTGGCATATGGGATCTTCACGGACCGGGGCACGAACCCGTGTCCCCTGCATCGGCAGGCGGATTCTCAACCACTGCGCCACCAGGGAAGCCCCCTCTCAGAGTTTTTAATACAGTATTTCCAGATAAAATCAAAGACCTGCTAAGAGCAGGTCCATTGTTAAGAGTACCCATTTTATTATTTTTACTTTGTTATTTATGCATTCCGTCACTTTATATATCTTAATTAAGTTTATTATAGAAAAAATTAGGGGTATTCATAAATTTGCTGGTAGACTTTGACGATTTTGAGGCACCTATGAGACATAAAGTAGGACTGCCCAGAAGGCAGGTAAGTATAGGAGTTGCATTTTAGGACAGATAAAGATGAGGGAGTTAGCAAACCAATGTTAATTAAAAGCATGAAAATTTCCACAAAGAATCCTATAGAGTCCAATTTAAAAGAAAGTTAAGCGCACAAGTGAAATTGGGCGAGGTCTATCAAGGGAAGAGAAAATCATGAGAGTTGTAGTGTTAAAGATTCCAATAGAAGGAATACTGTAAAACAGAGGGCATGATTAATGGTACAAAATCATGCTAAGAGATCAAAGAAGTATAGTCTATATGTAGTCCCAGGACTAACTTCAGTGGTGTAAGAAAAAACAGTTTCAGACAAGCAGGGATAGCAAGCCTCCGTGTGTTGAGGTGTGAATGGAGGATGAGTATTGGGGACAGAGAATGGAAACAATTCTTGGAAATGTTTAATTGTCAGTACAGATAAGAGTTACTATATAGCTGAAGGTGGACTTGGAATGAAGGGAGGATTTGTGCATAGATGCTTATTTGTTTTAAAGCAGAAAGATACTTTGACATGTTTAATGCCAATGCGAAGGAAATCAGGAGAGGGGGAAAAGATTGAAGATTCAGAAGAGGAAGAAAATATTCATTTGAGTTATAGGGCTCTTAGGACACATACAGGTATAAGGTCCAGAGCATGCATGATGGCACTGGCTCACAGAGGAAGACACATCAGAAGGGAAGGATGAAAGGATTTATGGATAGAAGTAAATTAGGAGGAACCTTCAAGTTCACAGATGCTATTTTCTCTGTATGGCATCTTTTATTTTTTTGTTTGTTTGTTTTTTGGTGGTACGCGGGCCTCTCACTGCTGTGGCCTCTCCCTTTGCGGAGCACAGGCTCCGGACGCGCAGGCTCAGCGGCCATGGCTCACGGGCCCAGCCGCTCCGCGGCACGTGGGATCTTCCCGGACCGGGTCACGAACCCGTGTCCCCTGCATCCGCAGGCGGATTCTCAACCACTGCGCCACCAGGGAAGCCCTGGCATCTTTTAAGAAGGAGAAAAGGAGAGTTGTGTGGTGTTAGAGCACAGGACAGTAGAAAATGTTTTATACCAAATTATGGAGAATGGAAGATATATCTCTCTAGAAAAATACATAGAAGTTGCATCTCAGAGTAGAGGGCTCAGCTGAAGTTGTCATCCCAGATTCTCACCCTGTTTGCCTGGGGTATATCACCTCTGGTGCCTGCCCAGAGGGACTCAGGCATGCCTCCCTTGCTATTCTTTTATGCCTTCCATGAAAGGGGTTAACTCCAGGCGGTAGGTATTTTATTTTATCTTTTCATTTTTTTAACAAAGTATATCAATTTAAAAATCAAATTAATTATGACTAAAGCAAACAGAATACTGTATGATTCAAATCTCAATGAACTCTTAGTTAACATGATTTGGATGGGCTGAAAATGACTTGTAACACCCTTCTTTCCTAAAAATTAATGATGATGCATCTTGCCAAACCTTTGCACTCATACTTATAGATACAGCAAAGGAGGAAAACACAGTGAAGTAAGTAGAGACCCAAAGAATTTTGCTCTAAGCTAGCTGCATGTTACTGGGGGTGGGGGGGAAAACTGTGGTCGTGACTAACATGCATAAATGCCCAAGTGACTCTATTTCTTTCTTTCTCTCTCTCTCTCTCTCTCTCTCTCTCTCTCTCTCTCTCTCTCTCTCTCTCTCTCTCTCTCTCTCTCTCTCCCCCTCCTCCCTCCCTCTTTTTCACCTGGACCCTACTGTTTCCAAGATACCTTCTAGTTTGACTCTCTGCTGCTCAATTGGGTGTCTGATACTGACTGAGGTTGCCTGGCAACATGACCGATGGAATACTCACCAGCCTGTGTGATGGCTCTATTTTTTGGTTTGCAGGTGGGAGATTTGGAAAGAATTTTATAAGGTTTCCACATTGCAATTCTGTTTCATTCCAGTGAATGTGTAATGAAGTTTATTGCTTACAATATTATTACTATAGTTCATTGCATTATTCATCATTGTTTAGAGGTTTTTATTTTTTGAAACTATTATTAACACTTCCAAAATTTTTAAAGAGGTTGGATTGCCCTTCAAAAGACTTCCTACCTTTTCATATACGCATTATCATAAAGCCAAAATTTTAAGGAATATTAAAAACCAAAAGGTTATTGATGGGGAAGAGATATAAGGGGAACTTCTTGGGGATTAGAAATGTTCTATATCTAGATCTTGGTAGCAGTAACACAAGTACATAACTATGTAAAAATTCATCAATCTGTATACTTAATATTAGTACACTTTACACACTTTAATATACATATGGCATACTTCTAGAGTTTTAAAAGGTGCTGACAAGATGAATAAACACACATACACATATAGAAACAGAAGCTATATAAGCTTGGTATAAGTTTTAAAACAAAAATAATCTCTAGGCTTTTATCACAGAACATAACATCTTCTTAAAGATCAGACACTGTTGTTGCATTTAATCAGTTTAACAACAGAGACTATTTTGCCATATGGCAACCATGCTTTTACTAATAACTTGCTATTTATATAGAAGGAGCCTTAACTGTCATTTTGACTGGACAAATTGAGGAGAGTAGACAGCCCTAAAAGCCACACACTGCAGATGATTTGCTTTTTGTTTCAGCCTCACTGGATCACAAGCTGAATGCCTCAGATGGAGAGAAAGATCACATCTAGAAATTCACCTCAAGGAGAGACTTCATACACAAGTCATACACATGCCTTGCTGGTCTGGCCTCTCTGGGGTGAACTAGACGTACCACTTCCTACAACATAACATGGACAGAAAAATACATTGGCAAAATCTAACACAAACTTTAAAACAGTGGTCCTTAGTAGCTTTATTTTGCTATATTTTATTTATAAAATTTTATCTTACAATCTCCATACCAAAGAGTGAGGGTATTTTCTGTACTTTACCCATTGGACCTTCTAAAGAGCTTAGCACTAAAGTTGCACAGCTTTTAAAAGTACTCTTATGTTGTTCTTTATGCTCATCATGGCTTTAAAAAATATTGCCCAATTTATAAATGAGTAATCTAAGGTTCAGAGAATTTAATTGATTTGCCCGAAATGACACACTTATCTAAGCCAGCATCTTCCCAACCAGAATTTGAAGCCAGTTTTCTAACACACACCATGTTGTTTAATGAATACCTATTGTTTCTTTCAGAACTGGCAAAACCTCTCCACCAAGCCAGTTCCTGTAAAAATTCAACTTTTGTTTGACTAAATATGTCTTTATCACTTATTTCCTGGTCTTTAGGATATTTCTTTTGACAAGAAGATCTGTCTGGGGCAAATAAAAATGCATAGAATTGTGGTGCTGTAAAGCTGTGGAATAGGTAGGTAATAGAGGTCCACTTGTCCACCTAATTCATTGTCAGCTGACAAAACTGAGGTCCAGCGAGTTCTGATGACTTTCACAAGTTTCATAACTTCTAGCAGTAGAATTCAAACTAGAACTCCTCTCATCTGTTTCTCGGTTTGACATTACATACATATTACTATCATAAACCTAAATTTTGAGCAATATTTCAGTATAGTTCAAAGAATATAATTGATCTATTTAAAGGGTAGAAATTGAGACTCTCCATCCCAGCTAGAAGGTAAAGCTTTACCCAAGAGAAACAAGGCAAATTGCCTTTCTACGCTCTCAATCAGTATTAGTCATGAATAGACTCTGTCCTCCCTTAAATAACTGAATTTAGGTTAATATAAGGTGGGTGAAATAAAACATACTACTGATTGATCCTCTCCTATGTGATAGACCCTTTGCATGCATTATCATATTCAATCCTCACAAAAATGTTTCAAGTAGTTACTATCATGCTCTCTTACAGCTGAGCAAGTAGGACCAGTTAGGATAAGGACCTTGCTCAAGGTCACATAGCTAGTAATTTGCAGACCTGAGATCAGAACCCAGCTCTGTTTGATGATAGAACCTGTGTATTTTAATCCACACCATCCTGCCTCAGAAATCTGATTACTTAAATGTAGTCCCCATCCTAATTGTGTCTAAGACTGCTAAGAGCCTACCCAATACTAATCTTCCCCTTCCTTACTAGGGACACATTCAGAGGAGTCATGTGTGCAGCTAAAACACTATACATAATAGCTTTGTTTGCAGCAAAGAGTAATGATGTCAGGTAGAAAATATTGGGTAAAGTTTCCAGGGAATATTTTTGAGCGGGGCTAAACCAGCTGGTAGCATGCCCTTTTGCCATTGCATCTTTTTTTTAACATCGTTATTGGAATATAATTTCTTTACAGTGGTGTGTTAGTTTCTGCTTTATAACAAAGTGAATCAGCTATACATAAACGTTTATCCTCATATCTCCTCCCTCTTGTGTCTTATTTTTTCATTCTTGCTGCATAGAACCCAAATATGATGGCTGGGATCCAGGAGTCAGCTTAGCCATTGGAAAACCCTTGAGGATGAAGTCATACTGCTAAAATGTTGGAACAGAACTAGACAAAGAAACTTGATTCCCTAATGACCAAAGTACCACAATTCCAGCCCTACATGCCAATGACCAGACTCCTTTATGCAGGAGACAACTTGAATTTTACTTGTTTAAACCAATGAAATTTTGTTATACATAACCCACTGAGCCTCAATTGCTCACAAAACTGTGATAGCAACGATTCACTTTGGTGGAAAGACTACTAAAAATAGTATTGACTCAAGAGTTCTGGCTCTGGTAAGTGCAGACTAGGTAATGTATATAGAAAAAAAAAAAAAAAACTCATCTTGCTTTGGAAAACTTAAAAAGCTGGGTTAAAATACATATATATGAAAAAAAATTGCAGTTTTGCTACCACTTAGAAGGTGAAAAACCACAACAGAATATCACTCTTATCCTAACAATGAGAAAGGGCCAGATAATCCATAATGTAATAACTTTTCTTGAGCTCATCTGAGAGCTGGGGTCACAAGGCCAAGAGATTAACTAAATTTCAAAGGGTAACAGCCATTCTGAGGAGAGACAGGACATAGGAACGATTGCACCTTCAGCAGAACATGAGAGGGATGGGCTCATTTTGAAAGTGGGTAAGAAGAAAACAGCTAAAATGGTAACAAATACTCAAAGGCCAGAATGGGCTGACAGAATATTATAGATACCCTGGGATCTCCCAGACACAAAGGCATACACACTCATTCATAAGCTCTTTTTTTTTAGGCATCTCCTGGCAGCTCAGCATCAAGATTAAGGTCTGGGCAGAAAGCCAGAGAGAGCACTTTGGTGTCACAAAGGCACAAAATCCTTTCTGCTTCCCTACACCCTTCTCTAATAAAAAGCAAATTTTAGCCTTTTAGGTCAGAAAACCCTCATGCCCCCAAGGGCCCTGGAAAAGATGCACAGTCTCTGGGAAAGTGGTAGAAGCAAAAGTCATCAGACCCTGCTGGAGGAGCAGGTAACTCTCTTGAGCCCAGAATCTCACCCTAACACAATGCAGAGATCTGTTCCCACTAGGGGAAGAGCAGGACACTTTCTCTCACCAAACAACCCCAGAATCAAGGAAGAATGTGTGCATGATGAGAGGAATGGGTAGGAATACTGAAAAAGCCACACAACTAAGGCCCAGATGCACAGGACATTGTAAGATTAAGACTGGAGCAAAGTAACCCAGAACTTTTCCGCTCCCGCCAGGAGCACAGCACCAAGTAACAAGCACCAGCAGTCTACCCTGGGGAGGTACAAGATGTGACACGAGGCTTCCTGCATTTTGCAAGCATAGGAGGGTAGAGAACAAATGCTGAGAAAAATCCTCTGGTCCTCTAGGACCCACACTAAGCACAAGGAAGCAGCAGCACTGCTGCTGGAACTGTAAGTCTTTAAAAAAACACCCAACAGTATAAACTGTTAGATGAACAAAGAAAAAAAGAAAAATCATTCGATAATCTCAATAGATACAGAGGAAGCATCTGATGAAATGCAAAACCCAGTTATGGGCTTCCCTGGTGGCACAGTGGTTGAGAATCTGCCTGCTAATGCAGGGGACACGGGTTCGAGCCCTGGCATGGGAGGATCCCACATGCCGCAGAGCAACCAGGCCCGTGAGCCACAACTACTGAGCCTGCCACAACTACTGAGCCTGTGCTTCTGGAGCCTGTGCTCCGAAACAAGAGAGGCCGCAATAGTGAGGGGCCCACGCACCACAATGAAAACTGGCCCCTGCTTGCCACAACTAGAGAAAGCCCTCGCACAGAAACGAAGACCCAACACAGCAAAAATAAATAAATTAATTAATAAACTCCTACCCCCAACATCTTCTTTAAAAAAATTTTTTAAAAACCCCCCAAAACCCAGTTATGATTAAAAACCCCAACAAAATCAGAATAAAAATAAATTTCTCAATCTAATGTATGATATTTACAAAATACATTACAATAAACATCATACTTAATAGCAAAATCGTGACAGTATTCCCTTTGATTTGGAAATAACAACAGAATTTCCACTCTTCTTCCCACTTGCATTCAGCCTTGTTCTGAACATTCTAGCTAATTCAATAAGATATGAAAAAAAAGTAAAAGCATAAAATTTGAAAACTATTAAATAATATTATCTTTGATTACTGATAACATAGTTCTTTATGTAGAAAATCCAAAATAATCCACTCAAAAACTATTAAAATTAATAAGTGAGTCTACAACCTGCTGTATGCAAGGTCAGTATAAAAATTACATTTCTTTATATGAGGAACAGAAAGAAAATAAAGTTTTTAAAAATATATAATACATAATAATATTAAGCTGTGTAAAACTTCTAGGAACAAATTAACCACAATGAATAAGACCTCTATGCAGAAAGCCAGAAAATATAATTAAGAGAAATTAAAAAGACCTAAATATATAAAGTATGTACTTTGTATATGTTCATAGATTAAAGGAGTCAACATTGTAATTATGCCAATTCTTTAAGAATTTATTTAGCAATAGATTGAACGTAATCCCAACTAAAATCCTAACTTTTTTGTCAAATTTGACATAGTAATTCTAGAATTTATATGAAATAAGGCAAAGTCAAGATTCCTTGAATTAAAACATTGTGAGAGAATATTTTTAATTGGTATGTAAAATTATATGTTTCATGTGCCCTGTATTGTTTTTTGACTTCTGTATACACTACAGTGTGTTCACCACCAAAAAAGTTTAGTTTCCGTAAGGTGCCGTACTGCTGATGCCCTTTCCCCATTTCACCTTCTACCTCTTCCCCTCTGGTAACCACTGCTCTGTTCTCTGTAACTGTGTGTTTGGTTTTGGTCTGGTTTGTTCATGTATTTATTTATTTATTTTTTATATTCCACATATATTTCGACGACATGGATGAACCTTTAGGGTATTATGTTAAGTGAAGTAAGTCAGACAAAGAGTGTGTTTTAATAGATATCAAGAATAATGAAAAAGTGGCCATAGTTAAGATAGTGTCATAAGTAGTAAGAAGACACTAACAGACCAATTAAAAAGAATAATTGCCCCCAAAACATAGACATATGGACATTTAATTTATGATGTTGGCAATGAAGAGTAGTAGGAAAAGGAAAGAATTTTCAGCATGATTCTGTAACAACTAGATATCCATTTGAAAGGAAAATAGGATTTCACTTCTACCTCAAACCATTCATGAAAATCAATTGAACTGGAATAATCTAAATGCAAAGAGGCAAAAATATAATCAAGATTAAACTTAAAAACTTTTCCTCATCAAAAACGCCATTAAGAAATTGAAAAAGCAAGTCACAGAGAGGGAAAAGGTATTTACAACATTTAATCTATAGGGGGTTCTTAATCTAAATATGACTAATTTCTGCATATTAACAATTTTAAAAATCACCACAATAGAAAAATAAGCAAAAGCACCTGAACAATTTATAAGTAATAATAAACATATGACAATTAAACCACATAGCATGACTGCCTTATTCAACAAGGAAATGTAAACTATACTTTCATCAGAATGGCTGAAATTAAAAGGACTGATTAAATCAAGTATTGGTAAGGATGAAACAGTTATGAATTCTCATATACTACTGACTGAAGTGTAATTGGTATAGCTACTATGGAAAACTGTTTGGCAGTATCTACTAAAATTGAAAATTTGCATAAAATATAACATCAATCTCACTGGCAAGTATATATCCAATAGAAATGCATGTACATGTGCAGCAAGAAACATTTAAAAGAATGTTCATAGTAGCATTATTCATAATTGCCCAAACCTAGAAACAGCCCAAATGTCCATCAACAACACAGTGGATAAATACTATGTAGTATTTTTATACAATGGAATACCACACAGCAATGAGAATTAATGAACCACATAAAAAAATTAATGAAACTTAGAAATACATGTTCAGGAAAGGAAACCAAACACAAAAGAATACATGTTATATGACTATTTATGTAAATTCAAAAATCAAGCTAAATTAAAATTTTGTATATAGCGACACATAATGAAAGGTTAAAACTATAATGAAAACTAAGGAAATGATAACTGCAAAAGTCACAAAAAATGTTATCTGTCAGGGAATTAATGGAAGCGAGGGTTAATCTTTAGGAGAAGAAAAAGCAACGTTTCTGGAGTGCAGAAAATGTTCTACCTCTGGATCTGTATGATGGATGCATGGGTCTTTGCTTATAAAAATTATTGTTTTGTGTGCTTAATGTATAAAAATTCACAGTAAAAAAAAGTTTAAAATGGCAATAATTCTGTAATTAAACTTTACAAATTAAAAATTATGATACAGGGGCTTTCCTGGTGGCACAGTGGTTGAGAATCCACCTGCCGATGCAGGGGACACGGCTTTGTGCCCCTCTCCGGGAGGATCCCACATGCCGCGGAGCGGCTGGGCCCATGAGCCATGGCCGCTGAGCCTGCGCGTCCGAAGCCTGTGCTCCGCAACGGGGGAGGCCACAACAGTGAGAGGCCCGCGTACCGCAAAAAAAAAAAAAAAAAAAAAAATTATGATACAGTTGACCCGTAACCAACATGGGTTTGAGCTATGTGGGTCCACTTATACATGGATTTTTTTCAATAAATACAGTACCTGTATTTTCTTTAACTAAGTGTGGGGAAGAGTTTGTGTTTCATTAGCGATCACAGTATGTAAAATCAAAAGAACTAATGTTTGAGTCCTGATTCTATTCAAATTGTTTCAGCTTCCTGCCTTTGGTTGAATCACTTATCAATTCCTTTATTTTTAAGGCAGAGATAGCAGTAAGCGTACTTTTGACTCCACAGGAGTGGGCATCCCTAACTTCCCTCCCATGTTGTTCAAGGGTCAACTGTATATGAGACAACGTTCAATGAATATAACTAATATCTACTGAGAATTTACTGTGTTAGGAGCCACTGTAAGTACCTTATCTCATTTGATCTTTACAATTTTCAGAAGACATAGTACTATTACTGTCACATTTCAGAGGTGAAGAGACTGAGGCAGAGACAGCTTACATGTTACACAGCTACAGAGGTCTCATTTTAAGATCTGAACCTATGCATTAGTATGGTTCTGGAGTCCATGCTCTTAAGTAGTGCATTCTACTATGTCTCCAATATAGAGAAAGAGAGATACTCCCTATGCTAGATGTTAGTTTTCTTCTCTTGTCAAATTTACAGTTTAGTATGATAGGTAAACTAAGTCTGAAATACGAATCTTTCATGGATACAAGATATTAAATCTTTAATTTAGCACTCTATCCTTGTTTCATTGTAAGCTCTGCTAAGGAAGGGAGACAAATCACATTAAGATGACATATTTACTTTCCTCATTTATAATTGAGCAATATCATAAATTACACTGTTCCTGTTGCCCAGCATAGAAGTGAATATGTATAGAAGATTCATCCCAACCATAGGGATATTTTTCCCCAAAGGTCAGAAGAGTTTTCTCCCTACCGAAGACTTAACTAAACAAGGGGAAAACTCTTAAAAATATATATAAGTTTCTCTGATTATTGGTAACATCATTTTCCAGTTCAGTCAACCTGGAAATCTCAGTTATTTTTTAGAGGAATGATATGTAGTGGTGAACTGTGGATCCTTTGGAGTTTGACTGAATGGGATCAAGTATCAGCCTTGCTATTTTCTAGTTATTTGACCTGGGACAATTTACTTAGTTAATTCTGTTTCAGTTTCTATTGTGCAAATGGGGATGACATTAGCGTCTACTGCTCACGGTTGTTTCAAGTTTAAGTTAAATAATAAATGTAAATCATTTAAAACAGAGCCAAGTACATAGCAAATGCTACACAAGTGTTAATTACTATTATTACTCCCTGACCTATTGCCTTCAAAATCTCACCCACATCTATTCCTTTCTCTCCATTCCCACTGCTATGACCTAGGTCTCACCTTCATTCCTTCATTCTTATAGTGCTACATTTTCCCATAAATTGTTCTTCTTGACTACGACTGGAATCCTTTGTGAAGACAATACCAGATTAATATTCAAATGAGAAACTTTTGTTCACAGGATTGGCCTTACAAAATATTCTCTTTGTTTTGTCAATTGCCTAGTAAATTCAAATTTCTTATTCTGATGATCAGTATTTCCTACAAACTAGCTCCAGCCTTATTTTCCAGCGTTTTCTGTGTTCAGTCCAAGACAAGAAACTTATTCTGTTGTCAAACTAATTAATTGACCATTCATTGAATGTGAAGTATACCTTTTCACCTCTAACCCTGGATATGTCATTTCCTTGATTTTTCTGTTAATATTTTCCACCTGCATAAAGATCTAGCACAAATGCAATCTCCATGGTGAAACCTTGAATGAATGCAGTTTAGAACTGTACCTCCTTTCTTAAATCTCCTCTAATGCTTTATTTTTCATATATATGTATACATTTATATAACCATATTATTTCTCAAATTATTTGAAATGACTTTATTAATTTGACTAGTTTAGACTATTTTGATGATATCATAACCTAATACCACATCTTCTGCTTTATTTAGGCCTGGGCATATCTTATTTCCTCAAATTGAAGACAGAATTTTCTTGAAAGTCATTTTTGTCTCTCCCTTGCACCTGCTCTCATACTTAACCAACACAGTGCCTCTCATATTATGGCAGCATGTGATTAAGTATTTATTGAATTGAGTGAAATAGAATTATTAAATGTAATCACTAGCTTTGTCTTTCAGAGATCAACTCTGGAAACTGAAAGTAGAAGAATTCCGTAAGTCCTTCAGGCTCAAAACCAAGAGTAGTGTGAGAACAAACAAAGACTTGACCCATTTATTTTTAGAGCAATAATATTTTGTATACTAGTAAGTTTGAAAATATCCCTGAGGTAAAATGTTGCTAATCGTTTGTTTCAAGAAGTGATGTGTAAAGCGACTGGGATTGATGGATGACTGAAATGGAAGAAGATGAAAATCACCAAAGAGTGAAAGGGAAAGTATCAGTGTGGCTGGTGTGTTGTTAAGGATGTCCCTGAGTTTGGACACACCTGAAAATGATGACTAGGGAGGAGAATGATTAAGTCAAGCTGGACTCTTCAAACCTCTCAGCATTGCATGAAGTGGCTAAAGAACTGCAAGAAAAAGGTGTGTTCAGTCACTTCAGATTCTAAGAATTAAGATTAATAGAAGCATAAGATATGATCCCTGGCCTTAGGGAAGAAACTTTGGTACTTTTCAAGTTTTCTGTACTCAAACAGCACTTTTTTCAAGGTAATAAGTTTTGGGTTGCTGAGTGGTCCTACCAACACTTAATATAAAGCAATTGTCATTTATTTAGTTGAAATTCAGTTATCAACTACTTATTTACTAAAGAATTAATATCTATGATCTGAGGTTTGAGAGTAAGGTTTTTAGGCAAATAAAAGAAAGATCAGTCACTGAATTTCAGTGCTCAACATCAGGTTAAGAGGATAAAGAAAAGAAGCTTTAGAATTAGATCAACCTCTAAAAAAATGGGTGGAAGATTCAAATTAGACATTTTCCCACAGAAGACATACAGATGGTCAACAAACACATGAAAGATGCTCAACATCACTAATCATCAGGGGAATGCAAGTCAAAACGGCAATGAGATATTACCTCACACATATTAGAATGGCTATTGTCAAAAAGACAAGAAATAACAAATGTTGGTGAGGATCTGGAGAAAAGGAAATCTTTGTGCAAGGTTGGTGGGAATGTAAATTGGTGCAAACACTGTGGAAAATAGTATGGAAGATCCTCAAAAAATTACAAATAGAATTACCACATTCTCCAGCAATTCCATTTCAAGGTATGTATCAGAAGAAAATGAAAACACTAACTTGAAAAGATATATGGGCCCCCATGTTCACTGCAGCATTATTTACAATGATCAAGATATGGAAACAACCTAAGTGTCCACTAATGGGTGAATGGATGAAGAAGATGTATATACACACACAATGGAAAACTACTCAGCCGTGAAAAAGAATGAAAGCTTGCCATTTGCAACAACATGAACAGACCTTGAGGGCATTATGCTAAGTGAAATAAGTTAGACAGAGAAAGCTGAATACCATATGATCTCATTTACATGTGGAATTTAAAAACAAACAAAAACACCAAGCTCACAGATGCAGAGAACAGATTGGTGGTTGCCAAAGGAGAGGGTGAAGGGTGGGTGAAATGGGTGATGGGGGTCAAAAGTACAAACTTCCAGTTATAAAATAAAAAGTCATGGGGATATGATGTACAGCATGGTGACTACAATTAATAATATTGTATTGCATATTTGATAGTTGCTAAGAGAGTAGATGTTAAAAATCTTTATCACAAGAAGAAAAATGTATAAGGATATGTGGTTATAGATGTTAACTAGACTTACTGTGCTAATCAGTTTGCAATATATACAAATATTGAATCATGTTGTACACCTGAAACTAACACAATGTTTATGTCAATTATGCTTCAATAAAACGTTAGATAAACCTCAAGCTTCATTCCCATGAATGATAGATTTAAACTTTCTGTGGTGCATTTTCCTCACATGAGAATTGAGATAATATCATATCTACCTCATGATATTATTGCTTACATTAACTTAGATGTTGAATGCAAAGTGCATGGGATAGAGTCGATACTTAATATATATTTTTTCTTGCCCACATCCCTTCAATTTCCATGAATTGTTTAACAAAACATTGGATGAGACCGTTCCTCAAAATTATTTGACAATCATTTTAACAATTCTCTTTATTCTGTATCTATAAGTTTGCCTGTCTTCCTTCAAAACAAGCATTTCATATTCCACAAGCACACAACTTCCCCCTTTTCTCCAAAAAGCACACAAACACACTTTCAGTCTAGATTTGCAATCACCACATAATAGGATATACATATTGTTTGACTAAATAGTTTGTTTCTTCACTAAGAGTACAAAGGAGGAAAAGTATCTACTAAGAGCATCTTGATTTGTGTATGAAGAAAGCTGAAGTTTAGTTTCTTTTTGAGCATGTCAATCAACAGTATTCACTGAGTACCTCTGTTGTATATTTTATATGACGTGATTATGAAGTTATGATGCTTATTAACAAACATACTTGAATTGAAATATCCAAATGAATCAATTCCAATTTAATAACCATGAACATTTATCAAGCATTAACTATGTAGATGGAATTGTGCTATAGTTTACATGTATTAACTCACCACAAATTCAGTAGTTCCTAATCTTATATCCATTTTAAAGAGACATTTTAAAGTAATTCATTCAAAGTCATACAGCTAAAAAGAGATAAATCCAGAATTTAAACCCAGGAAGTCTGAATCCAGAGTCAAAATTCTTAAAACACTACACTATGCCACCTGTTTGGTTTTTTTTTTTTTTTTTTCAGTAGATATACTGGGAGACAATGTACAAACATCAATACTGCCATCATTGCCTCTACATTTTTTGGAAATTTTAATTTAGAATTGTCCTCCAGATTATCCCAATTCATCAAACAAGGAATTTGAGCATGCAGAGGCTAGGACTCTATGATTCTATGGTTCCTTCCAACTTTAAAATGATAATATAAGAGCACTTGCTTTTTTTAATAAATGAAAGATGACTTTTAGAGAATTTCAGAACTCTAATTCTAAACACTTTTCGTCAAAGAATAATTTAGGTGATTCATTAACTTTCTTGCAGAATCAACATTTTCACTTATTTCCTACTAGTTCAAAGCCATCCAAATCAGGAATTGAAAATATCATTTGAAATGGAAGCAATGACATGACAGACGATACAGAAAAAACTTTGCCACATTTCCGTAATACTGCTTAAGCAAGACAAAACTCCAAAGAAATAATTAGAACATGTTTGTATTCTTATTAAATATTAAATAAATATTTAAATATTCAGGCTCTTAAATAAAATTAATTTAACTTTTTCTAAGTTGTTGGTGAAGGTAATATTTTTTGAAAAGCTGTGTGTTTTGATCAAAGCCCAAGTCTTCACTTTGAATAGATATTGAGCAAGTTATTAAAACTTCTTGGATCTCAGTTTTCTCATTTATAAAATGGGAATAAAAATAGTAATCTTAAAATATTTTGGGGAGAATTAGGACAAAATATATAAATGCCTGATACACAGCAAATCTTAATCCTCAGCAAATCCAAATATTTAATTCTGTACTCCTATTTAAAATTTCCATAGCAACACTGGCTAATAACACTAATTTTTCTTCATGCTTGTCAACTTATGATTAAAAGGAAAAAAACTCACTTAAATAAAAAGTGATAAATATTATGTACCAGTTATGTACATAGAACAAATGCAAAATCAGTCATTAGAAATCTTGAAATTATACAACTTAATTCAGACTAGCAAATAGCTCAAATCTTTATCTTTTATATACATTTTTCCTCAGTATTCATAAATATCAAGAACTGTAAATAGAAATATATTCTTTCATGACTGTCTGCCAAATTTATTCAGCATGACTGCAATTGAGTGGAAAAATAAAAATACATATTACTTACTGTATGTGGCACTTGGCAATTTCAAAATGATTTGCAAACATTCATCCTCAAAATACTCCTACAAAATGCATCTGTGAAAATAAAGAAATGCAAAAGAGTAAGCAATTTGCCAAGGTCACAGAAAAACTAATCCAGAACAACACTTACTTAGACACCACATATTTTAACATACCGAAATGAGCTTTTGCAAAATATAGATTATATAGATTATACATATAGTATATTATAATGGGCTGATGAAATGTTCCCAACTATATGCAAACATTCTACACATCAGTCAAGGAGGACACTCTTAAGATGAATCTGCACATTGGCATCCAAAATACATGCAAGAAACACAGGCCCCCAGAACAAGCCAGAATAACATAAAAGCAATTCAAAAATGAGATATTTATAAGTAAATTTAGTTGGATATTTTAGGTGGCTATTACATAATTCAAGTTTTGCAAATGTACTTTTGTCTAATATATGAAGATCACTGAGTCAGAGGAGAATTTTGCTTGATTTATCCAGAGAATTACACCAATTCACTTTGTAACTGAGTTTCAATTCTAATTGAAAACCATGTACTGAGAAAAATGCAGGCATACCACTTGCACACCTCACAAAAAATAGACAAACATTCATTTCTTTTTTTTCCAGAAGGCCAATTATAAGGAGAAAGTTATTTAATCAGATTTCATTAATTAATGTGCTTGTTTTAGGGGAGAGGTATTAGGGAAAGCACAGTAATTTCAAAGTGTAAAATATTTCAGCTTAAGTGAATTTTATGCTTCTGGGTATACTGTTTTGTAAAAGAACTGTTCAAATGAAACAAAACAAAACACAACCTAATGATAATTAAAGTAACCCTTCAAAGTACAACATGTTGTTTCAGACAGCTTAAACACACTATGGACAATACAAAGTAGCAAGCATCTTTAGAGAGACATTAGTTTTCAGCAACCAGCAGAATTTCTGCTTTCCGCCCAGATATTTAGTTGTTTATAGGACTAAGCGGAAATACTAGCTTACCAAATCAACAGTTCAACAGCAGAACAGGCATTCTGAATCGAACGTCTAATTAATTTATCTTCCTCTAGTGTGTAAAAGACAACAGGATGGCACTGGCCTCTACATGGTACAGGAATAAATGATTTCACTAATCCTCAACAGAGAGCTTCTCAAAAGGAGGAAACGAGATAGTTAGCGAATTTACAGTTAAAGGTCAAAAGTAAGTCAAAAAGTTTTTAAGAAACCATGTATTTTTATAAATTTCATTTTTCTAAGTTTAAAACTCAGAGCTTAATAGAAGATACAAACTCATGTCCACATATAATTTCAATAGAATTATAAAGTTATAACAATTAGCAGATCTGTGTATTTCTTCATGCTTTAGCATAGTCATCCTCTTAGGCAAGAGAACTGAAGTTAACACTAATTCCATGACTTGCCCAATTTGACACAGCTAATAGGGATGATCCTGGACTCAGAGCCAGCTTTTCTGACCCAGTTGCTTCTACTACAACACCTACTAGTCCCTACACCTCATGCAGGGCAGAAGTTGCAAACTGGGGCATGTTAAAAAATATTCAAAAGCAAGAGATTTCTCATAAGAGTTCTAATTTCTTTTCTTTTCTTTCTTTTTTTTTTTTTGAAAGAGCAAAGATATCTTAAGGATGGGTTCACAGCTTCCAGAGAGCAGAGAAATGGTTGCCAGTCTCACATGGGACATGCCTCCTGCACTCATCTAATTCCTACTTTTGCAAATTGTCTTCTACTCTGCAGTTGTCAAGCACCAGAGAGTTTTGCTCCTGATCCAAAAAACCCCTTTACCTACCAACTACAATCAGACCTCTTTGCTGTGAAACAGGAAGAATAATATTAATTATCCTCCAAGAGCATATTTCATTAGTTGAAGTGACTGCTTCTAACTACATTTCACTATACTCTCCTAATCAGGTGTTATTGATTACCTTATTTTAACCTACATATACATTTTAAAATTTCATGGGCTTGAATTTCCAGGTATTTAAATATATACTTGATAATTTTTAAAGCTAAAGGAGAAATTTAAAAATACAGTTGACTGGTACATAGTCATAAGCATTAATCATCTCAAATTATGATTTTTCATTTACAATGGACATCTTTCAGAGAGATACCTCCTGGGTTGATGGGTGTACTAAACCTTTAATTTAATTAAATAAACTAGATTAAGAGAACAGTGACCACTAAAGGTAAAGCAATGTAGCCCAAACAATCTGGATACATCATGGCATATTGCAAATAACTTAAAATATCAATATGTTTTGTAGAATGCTTAAAAAATATGGACCTGTAATTTGGGATAATTGTGGTAATAGCAGCCACCTAAATCTGAAACTCTTCACACACACTGTAAAATATACAGCCAACAAAAACCAATAAAAACACACAAATCCTAGGCCTTCAGCAAAACTGGAGGTTGGAGGATAATAAAAATGTCAGATTACCTGTAAACAGAAAATTAAACACCAATTTCTAACAGAGCTATCTTTCAAGCTCCCACTATATGTATTACAGTGATCTATCTAAAGGGTCTAGAAACTGAGGGAGAGAGAAGAAGAAAACAAAGGTCCTAAAAGTGACATAAAATTCACTCTCAGAAAGTCCACTGAAACTGTGAAAATGTTGAAAAATTATCCTGACATATTATAACGTGAACACAGGGAGAAGACTTAAAAGTATACGGAATTCAAGGTGACAACATTTTTTTTCTTGGGGAGGAATAAGGCATTTTAAAATGATGGGGCTAAGTCAAAAGGACTTAGGCCCCAGCTTCAAGAAATTCTCACAAGTCAAATCTGGGACAATTGGAAAATCAGAATAAATAATTATAAAGAATTAAACTTCATTACAGAATATAAAATATAAATAAAAGAAAGTATATAAGGAAGAACTGGAAAACTCTTCCCTTCTAACCTCGGAGTTAGAAAATCACCACTAAGCACACATTATAGTTAACTGATTTAGTCAAGAAAACACCTGTGAATCAGCACTCATGGGTGAAAGTGTGTTGACAAACAAGATATTTCCATAGTCTTAAAGTATCTTCCACAAATCACTTACTAATTACAATGGAGAAAACAATGGAGAAACTTGGCAGAGATCACCTTAACTAAATGATCAAAGACAACATCATCAAAACGGCACAAACACACATGACAAGTCTCCAAGTATGATGCACTTGAGAAGGACACAACATCACTTCTGTGGTATGTCTGCCAAAAATGTATAAACTGAATCAATAATTAGGAAATATCAGTAAAACCCAAATTGATGAAAATCTAAAAATATCTGGCCTGAACTCTTCAAAGTCATTAAAAACTGAAGAAATGTTCCAGATTGAAGGAATTTTTAAAGACATGACAACCAAATGCACGTGTGATCCTAGATGCACTGTGAGTTACCTAATAGTATTTTGTTAAAAATGATATTCTTAATTTTTACAACTGTACTGTGGTTATATAGGAAAATGTCCTTATTCTTAGGAAATACACACTAAAGTACTTCAAGTAAAGAAGCATGTTCCATGTAACTTATTCTCAAAGGATTCAGGGAAACATTATATATATGTACATATATACATATGTATATGTATATATAATTATGTAATTATACAATGCATATCTATATCTATCTATATGTATATATGCACATATATGGAGAGAGAAAGAGTAAGCAGAAATAATAAAGCACAAGGGGTAAAATGTAAATAACTAACGAATCAGGACAGAGAATATTCAGGGTTCTTAAGTATAATAATTACAATTTTCTGTATGTTTGAAGCTATATCAAAATTTTAAATGAGAGGAAATAGGTAGAAATAAATAAATGTCTCACTCTCATTGAGATATTTTGGGATCACAGAAAAATAACCAAAGAGATAATCAATGAAGTGTTTTTAAATTAAGAAAAAAATTAAGAAATTAAAAAACAAATCAGAATCATTGCTCAATGTTTTTGGACAACTAAAATAACAAAAATCCAGATATATATACACATTCTCCTGCATTTTATATATTATATCTAATTCATATATTAAATATGCATATATTTAAATCAGATATATTTTTAAAAACATATTTATATATGCATATTAAATTCATAAAATAAAGGAGAATGAAAGTAAATATGGAATTTAGCTTTGGGTTTTTAAATAAACCATACAAACAATATTACAGTCAGTAAATTCAGCAACGTAAAGTTAAATAATAAAGTGATATGCACAAATAAAAGTGTTCAGCAATTAAAGAAAAAAAAAAGATTATCAAACAGCCCTTGAAGGTCATCAGTGTAAGTGTTTCTTCCTTATATAACTGTTTTTCTAAATCAAATTACCAACTTCTGTTTTTTTCAAATTCAGGAAAAAAAAGAAACATAAAAAAATAAAAATCGCCCTTAATTCCTAAAACAATATATTTTATTTCAAACAATATATTTACTGTCTTTATTTCCAAACCATTATTTAAAGAATTATACAATATAAACTCATAATTAGATTCTTTTTTTTTACTCTACTGTGAATTTCATTCCATGACATTATGTTTGTTTATTGTTACAATGCAAAATTATTTCACTGATTGGTATCCCATAGATGTCATCATTGATTTAATATTTTTTATCTATAAATTGTTATCAAGTATCATTACCAAAAAATAAAAAACACTGCAAAGGTCTTTCTGAATGTATCTTCTGCCATAGCATGATTGTTTCCTGAGGATAAAATACCCAGAAGGGAAATTGCTAGATAAAATAGCATGAGGCGTTAAAATCTGCTCAACTATATTTTATTAACACAGATGCACAAAATTTTCATATTTTCATATTTGAACAACCCCACAGTTTATATTTTACAGTCACTGCAGCCATTTGCAGTTGTGACACAGTATTTTTTGCGTGTTTGTGTCCTGATTTGGCTCTAGTTCTTCATATTGTCATGTCTTGAATTGAGTTTTATGCATTCTTGGTGTTACAAGTGTTGAGTTTACCTTTTAAAATGTCTACAGAGGTTAGCCAAAAATTTGACCTTGAAATAAAAAATTGTTCATATGGAAACAGAGCAGTTTTAGTAAAATAGTTATTTAATTTTGGAGGAATTAACGCTTTCTATTTTCTTAGGAAGCAACAGTTGAGATTTTATAGGACCTAAGGAAGAAAACAGATGAAGATATGTTATAGTCCTGTAACTGAGAACATACAAGAGGATTGATTACTACATGACAAGTGATGCAAGCAAAGACAGAAAACACACAGAGCCCCCTGAATAATCCAAGCCCCTCTAACAAGTCTCATTTCTAATTTATAGCAACAATGCATCAGTATGTCTAGATACTACCACTTACATTTTATGTTAGATATTAGCATTTTACGTGCCACTTTAATTGATAGTTTTCATCAGTCTTCAAGTTACTTTAGCCACCTTTCTTTTTTCCTATATTTACTTTGTATTCTTTCAAATTCACACAGATTTAGCAACTTTCCTAGTCTGTAGAATCCATATTTTGTATTATTAAGTTCTGGAGATTAATACAAATATTATTCAGTATAAGCACCCAATCAACCCTTCTGGAGTCTCAGTTGGTCTGCCCTGGAAGGTCACTGATTCAATAACACATAACAAACCATGCCTCCCTTCACCCAAGACTACATTTTCTTTACTGGTTGATGAGAATGTCATGAGATAAAAACTAAACCTTACTGAAATGAAGATATATGAACCCTTTTGCTTCCCCTAATATTTAAGTCCTGTCATTGTGTCAGATAATAAAATTAGATGAACTTGCAGTGATTTACTTCTTTTAAAGCCATGTTTGTTGTTACCCCCATTTGTTCTGCTCTTTGAGGTGTATGAAAAATCAAATGTCTTTTTGATTTATTCTATATTCCCAGATATCAAAGCAAGCTGATTAATCTATAACTTCTAAAGTCATCACTGTGCTCTCTCTCTCTCCCTCCCCATTTTCATTTGGCATTCAAGAACCCTAAGTCAACTCCTTGTACACTTTCTATTGTAAATACGGCTTGGTAATAATCCTATAATTTCTATCATGAACAGCATGCCACATCAGGATCTTCTCAACATTGCATTTAAAAATGTAATTCTCCTGAAGTCCATTAGCCAATTTAAGTCACTGCATAATTCCATATCGGGTCTACTCCATGGTTCAAACAGTAGGCAATGCCTTGACCAAGATCCTGAACACCCTCACCCCTTGATTTTTGACAGTGTGCTTACCTTGCAGACAGTGTCTACATTGTGGCATTCCCTAACTGAAGACTGTTTCATCTGTTCCTCTTCTCTATTCATCCAGTTGAGAAGTCAAGACCTGTTTCCTAACTCAAGTGGGTTCTCAGTCAATTCTTTATTCCCTTTACTTTATTTCACTTTTTTTCCACTGAATGTTCAAGGAACTGGCAAAGTGATTGTTCCAAACATTCACTAGCCTCTCTTGTAAAGAACATTGAATGCCTTCACCTTCATCCCCTGCTTCTAATCCACCATCAGAGATATGAAAAGATGTTGGTTCCTTCATCCTCGGAGATGAAAGGTGAAACATGTTTGCTTAACTCACTTAACTCCACTCTCAGCAAACACACGGTAAAGCATAACTTATTTTATATCCTTCCCTCATTACTTTTCTATTCACTGTAAAAATTTCACCTCTTCCTTTACATATCTCTATCTTTTGACTCACTTCACTTTCATGAAGTTTTTCCAAGAACAGATTAGAGATTCAGGCAGATTTATGATCAGAGAACTTCATCAGTGTCATTTATAATATTTATAACTGTAAATCCTTAAAAGCAACTAGAGTGTCTAACAAGTAAGGTGTGGTTTGTGTAGATGATAGAATGCCAGGCAGCCACAAAATTCATGTCTCAAACAGTATTTATTTATATGCAGAAATCTTCAATATATCAATATATTTTTAAAACAATATAAATACTTTCTAAAATAACATGATGAATAAAGTAGCAATTGTGTAAATAATTATAAATATGTATACACACATGTATTTACATATACACAAATATATGTATAAAATTCAGAAAGACTGGAGGACTATACAGCAAAATAGTAATAGTTATGATCTCTGAATAATGTAAAAATATAAGTAATATGAACTTACTTTTTAATATTTTACTTAATTTTTCAAACCTTCTGCTATATATATATATATATATATATAAAATCTTATAATTCAAAAAGAAAGAATACTAGTTTGAAAACTCAGAGGGAACAAAAGCAACACACTGCATATGTAAGAACCAAATACAGAGCTATAAATCAGGTAGAACTTCAGCATTAAAAGAGCTGGAGACTAGTATAGACAAAACTGGGGCATAAATAAGCAGTAAGATTAAATTCGCAAAAAGTTAATAAAATGTGATTTTTTTCATGTGATATGGCTGGACCTACCAGTTGCCTCCCCAATATTTATTCTCTCTGGCCTTAGATGCTATATGTACTTTATGCTCTTTGGCCTTTGCCTGCCCAACATGTAGATATGATTGGAACTCTGGCAGCTATTTTGAGATCTTAAAATGTCTACAAGAATCCAAGATCCCTGGTGACATTAAAGAGCCAGGCTTCTCAGGCTTAGACTGCTGACATCAAGACTTCATATTTTGTGAGGGAAAAATAAAGCACTAATTTCTTCAGGCCACTCTGGGCAAACACTGGACACAATTTCTAAGTGATACATACAACTACTTGAGAATTTGCAGGTAAGAATAAAGAAAATGTTTCTCTGTCAAGGATTTAATGATTATTTGACCAGAATATATTAGCAAATGTTAGGGTTTATATGTCAAATAATACTTAAAATGAAAAAAAATTCAAAGGAATTCAGAGGAGAGAAATGTAAAGAATTAACATTTAGGAAATTATAATACATTAAAAATGGCTCAAATAGAAAATTTTATATTTCATAAAAGGAAATACCTAGTAGTTTAGTTATATTTAATTGTATGAAGGATTATTTTTAAAGTTAGACTCCAAGTAATGAAATTGCTTTAACAGTAGCAGGAAAAATTATATTACACACTAAAAATGAATTTACAGAAACTAAAGATTATTTAGATATTAGCTTTTTTTTTTCAGTGAAGTTTCTTTTGAACCTAAATTTAGAACTGGGACCTTTCAAATCATGAGATCCAATTAGAAATGAAGTGAATATGTGATGAACTTTAGGTAGAGGATGTGATTTAGTTTCCTATTATGTTTTATGGTCAATGTTGGTGCTTTCTTCATGTTTTACACCACTGTTTAAATGTACACATTTGTATTTACTTCTTCTGAGAATAAGTTAAAACTGATTGAAAGTGCATCCTTAACTCCACTACACCATCCAAATATAGAGTGTGGCAGGTTGTATCTTCCAAAGATGACAACAACATGTCCCATCCTGCATGGTCTTCTGCAATGTGAGCTTGACACTCGCCCATCACAAGATGAAGCTATTTCTTTACCTTCTGGAATCTGAGCAGACCCTAGAACTCCTTTGACCAAGAGGATATGATAGAAGCAACACTGTACCAGTCCAGGAGTAACCCTTAACTCGCATCTTCTGTCTTCTGCCTCTTGGAGACCTCAGCTGCCATGGAAGAAGTTCAGGTCACTCTGCTGGAGAGAGTGGCCATTTTGAGGAGCACAAGGCATCAGACATGTGAGTAAAGAAAGCACACTGGACGTCCAGTTCATCCGGCGTTTAGATGACTCCGGTCCCAGCCACCACCTGATGGCAACTACATGAGACCCCAAATGAGGATCTCCCAGCTGAGCCCCGTCAACCCACAGAACGATGAGAGATTATAATAAATTGCTATTTTTTAAATTAATTAATTAATTTATTTTTGGTTGTGTTGGGTCTTCGTTTCTGTGCGAGGGCTTTCTCTAGTTGTGGCAAGCGGGGGCCACTCTTCATCGCGGTGCGCGGGCCTCTCACTATCGCAGCCTCTCTTGTTGCGGAGCACAGGCTCCAGACGCGCAGGCTCAGCAGTTGTGGCTCACGGGCCCAGCTGCTCCGCAGCATGTGGGATCCTCCCAGACCAGAGCTCAAACCCGTGTCCCCTGCATCGGCAGGCAGATTCTCAACCACTGTGCCACCAGGGAAGCCCTAAATTGCTATTTTTAATACACTAAATGTATGGATAATTTCTTGCATAGCAATAAAATAACCAGAAAATGTGATAAACCTAGAATTTAAAATCTAGAAGTATAATGCAATATTTGTCATCCTTTATTTATGTAAAATCTAAAATTATATATATGAACATATACTGACCAGAATGTGAATTGTTTACATGGTAACCTATTTTTCTGTCTCTGTCTCTACCTCTATCTATGCAAGTTATCTTACATCCAGTTAAAATGATTTCCGATTGCTTTCTGGCTGATCGTGCACTAACACATAAGTTTTATATACATATATGTATAAAACATATATATATATATATATACACGTGTGTGTGTGTGTATGTATTTATGTGCACGTACAAACACACACACAGTGGAATTCGGGGCCATTCAGCCTGTAAAACAGAATATATAGCAGAAACCTGAATGCTGAACTGATAATGTGGAAAACAGCTTAAATTTGTTTTCTGTGCTCCCCCAAAGCAGAACTAAGACCAATAAGACCAACGAGAAAAGTCACAAGGTATAGAATTTAAGCTCAGCATAAGGAAAACCCTCTTACTGTAAAGAATGACAAAATAGAATGGGCTTCCCTAAGAAACGGCCAAATAAAGAGTTCAAGAAGTTGAAGGTCCACTCTCCAGAAATGCTGAAAGGGACTTCAAGTTGTGGCTTGTTGCTGGAATTAAATGTTTTTTAAATACCCTCTTGAACCCACTATTTTGATAAATTTGTGGTGATTATCTTTGGAATAGATTATGCTAATATTTTTATATTCCCATCATATTCTAGAAACAGACATGAGGAGTGTCACAAAGATTCATTCAATAGAACATCATTAAATTCACAGTCCTTTATCCTACTGAATCAATGTTTTCAAGACATTTATTGAATAACTAGCTATATTATGGACTTTAGTAGGCCTCGGGGGAACAATGAGGAATGTGATGCCTCCACTGTGAAAAAGATTATAATTTAAAATGAGAGACAGAGGAAGACACAACCATGATAATAACATGGTATAAGTTAGCAACAGCAATAAGAACAAAGAACTGTGGGAACTGGAAAAAGGAATAGAAAAAATTCTGTTCTGGAGATTGGGGAAATCCTGTAAAAAGAGTTAGCATTTAAGCTGATCCTTGAAAGGACAAGATAGGTAATTCAAGGCTAAAAAGCAGTGTGAGCAAAGAAACAGTCATGGATATCTATGCCATGTCCAGGTAGCAAAGAGATAATTCAGTGAATCCTTAAAATAGATTAGGAGAGGGTAACAAATGAGAAGTGAGGCTGCAAAGCTCATTGGGATAAATTTCTATGAAGGGTTTTGAATGATATATCAATACTAAAGAAACTGAAATTTAACCTGTAGAACTTTTGTAGGTTTTTACACCCAGGAGTTACATGCCCAGAATTATATTTAGTGAGATCCCCCTATTGGCAGTGTGGAGTAGGTAATGGACTACACAATGTGGAGTAACTTTATTTTAAAGAAAGATGTCAGTCTTAGGTTTAGATTAGGCACCACTTTGACTGAGGGAAGGTGGGTGACAGGATCACCCTCAAGATCCCGTTCAATCTTAAACTCTGTGACTTACATCCCTTGCAAAGGAAACAAGTTGCAGACAAATTCTTTAAAATGACAGAGGTGGCAGAACTCTTGGGCCACTCTGGTGAAAATCACAAAGACATTGCTATTTCAAATATCCAATGAGTTTGACAAGAAGTACAGAAAGTGCACAATCTTTGACGAGCTGACAATGGAACGTGAGAGGGAAAAAAATCACAAGGAAGAGATTAATACAGCACAGTAGAAAGGCATTTTCAACTATCCTTCTCGGAAAGCCAGAAAAAAATGTGACTGACCTAAATCCTTTTGGGCCTGCATCATTTTCCAAAGTAGTATCTACAGCTTTGGAAGGCCGAGGGGACCTCTCTGTACAAGTGCAATCTAATTAATGCATGTATGAAGGCCTTAATTGTGTAGGACATTTTGCTAGGTACAGCACAAAAAGAACTACGTTTGACTGCCTTCTTGCATTTCATAATCTATTAAAGACAGATGGATGTAGACATACATCTACAATTTAGGAAGATAAAAGGAAGGATCCATTAAGCTGCAGAAAGAAAAATGTATGTACTTATGTTAAATGCTTCATGAGCATCAATAAACGGGACAACTTGATTAGTGCCATTTCAAGGAGAAACAGAGCTGAGGGTCAGAGGACAAATGCCAGTGACACAATCTCACTCCTGAGACTTGCTGGAAGGAAAAAGGAAAGCTTTGCCTTATTCATATTTAACAGCACTGTAAGCCAAGGTCAGCGAAGGGGTCTGAGGCACAACAAGCCACAGGACTGCAGCTGCTTAAAGGGAGGGAGAACAGGCCAACCACAGCACGGAATCATTCTAGGGATACAAGCTCCTTTTCTTCCCTTCCTTCCTTTTTGTTGTTGTTGATGTTGGTATTGGGCCACTTGGCCCTGGGTGTCAGCAAGGAGCCGGGAATTCATGAAATTCCTAATGACTTGAAGGAGTGAACCTGGATTGAGAAAGTAACACGTGAAAAAATTTGAAATTGGGGTGCAATGTGAATTTTACCCCTGAGACTGACACACGGTGTGTGAAATCAGAATTCTTAAGTACTCTGAATGACTTGCTTGATGGCAATCAGCCAAGCGTATCATCAGATGAGAATTTTAGCTGCTGAAGAAGCTCACTGTCCTTGAAGCCCCCGCACAGTGGTAAAGGTACACATTTTCCTATAGAATACAGCCAGAATAACACAGTCGGAATGCCTTTGCTAAAAAACACAGAGAAGAAAAAGAAAACATTCTACAAGATAACAATATGTCTCTTATTAATGTCCCTTATTAATAAATTTGTAATATTGTTCACATGGAAAGATTTGACATTTATATTTTTTATGGTATAAGAGGCCCTTTCTTGACAGAATGGCTTGGCCTTATGAAAATATATAGCTCTATTTTGCAAATGTTGTTCATCTCGAATGAGGACATAACCCCCAGAAGCAGGAATGAGAAAGTCATCTTTTTAATAGTATGAGACTTCAGTAAGACAGAGACTTGACAGAAAGAAAGAAGGACAGACTCAAAGAAAAAAGGATTTTGCCACGTGGACCCCCAGGGCTTTAGAATTGCAAAAACACTAAGTAATTGCATGCCGTGCACATGAACCCGTTGCTGAAAACCCATCTGTAAGTATGTGCCTCTTAACGAAATTTTGGAAGTTCCTGATCTTGCATTTACATAGTGTCTTAAACCAAGTAGACCCCAAAACCACTAGCCAGATTTATTAACTGATTATGTATACTGACTGCTTAAGCAGGAATCATTTCATGCAGCAATGAAGTGCACTTCTGTATTAAAATGTGGCAACATTTTATTGGTCCACAATTTTATATATCAAGTTATTGTGAGATGTAGCCCTCTGGCCAATTAAAAATGCATAGGTATTTAGAGATTTATAATAAAATACAGATGCATGCAAATTTATTAAAATCACATAATTTTTTTCCCTAGGCAAGTAGTAAATACATACACAATAAAAAAATAGATGAACAGAAAATAACATCAGCTAAAAAAAGACTAAATGGGGGAGTTTTAGGGTGTGTTATTGTGAAGAGGAGTGAGAACAGTAAAAGGGTATATGAAGAGTTGGTGGTGGTGAAATGTTGTTGGCAACAGGCCATTTCAATAAACACACCTGGCCCTGCAAAGGGAGCTCTATATATGGTTATCAGCAAAAAGGTAAGAATTCATGAACGTTCTAATAAATTGAAGGTGTGAACCTGGAAGATTGGCTAAAAACTCAAAACTACTGAATTAAATCTGAAAAGTTATAATGAAGATAAGGTTTTAGATAGGGAAGTTTAAAAAAGTTAGACCAAAACTTAATTTGGTCCAACAAAAGGTCAAAACAAACTCTAAAGTTAATAAAACAACTAACAGTCAAGAATAAATCTGAATTATCATAAAATAAGTAACTTGAGTGGTGCCCAAGAGATCATGGAGAGCCACACTTAAAAACACCCAGGAGAAAGTTGGACAGCCGCATATAAACCAATAAAGTTAGAACACTCCCTTACACCATACACAAAAATAAACTCAAAATGGCTTAAAGACTTAAATATAAGACATGACAACATAAACATCCTAGAATAGAACATAGGTAAAGCATTCTCTGACATAAATAGTAGCAATATTTCCTTTGATCAGTCTTCCATGGCAAAAGAAATAAAAGCAAAAATAAACAAATGGGACCTAATCCAACTTATAAGCTTTTGCACAGCAAAGGAAACCATAAACAAAATGAAAAGACAGCCTACAGAATGGGAGAAAATATTTGCAAGTGATGCTACCGACAAGGGCTTAATTTCCAAGATACACAAACCACTCACACAGCTTAATATCAAAAAAACAATAACCCAATCAAAAAATGGGCAGAAGAACTAAATAAACATTTCTCCAAAGAAGACATGTGGATAACAGGCACATGAAAAGATGCTCAACATCACTAATTATCAGACAAATGCAAATCAAAACTACAATGAGGTATCATCTCACACAAGTCAGAATGGCCATCATCAAAATGTCTACAAATAATAAATGCTGGAGAGGGTGTGGAGAAAAGGGAACCCACCAACTGTATTGGCAGGAATGTAAATTGGTGCAGCCACTATGGAAAACAGTATGGAGGTTCCTTAAAAAACTAAAAATAGAACAACCATATGATCCAGCAATCCTACTCCTGAGCATATATCTGGAAAATATGAAAACTCTAATTGGAAAAGATACATGCACTTCAATGTTCACAGCAGCACTACTTACAATAATAGCCAATGCATGGAAGCAACCTAAGTGTCCCTCAACTGAGGAACGGATAAAGACGATGTTGCATATATACACAATGGAATATTACTCAGCCATAAAAAAGAATGAAATATTGCCATTTGTTGCAACATGGATGGACCTAGAGATTATATACTACGTGAAGTCAGTCAGACAGAGAAAGACAAATTATATGACATCCCTTATATGTGGAATCTAAAAAAAAATACAAATGAACTTATTTATAAAACAAACAGACTCACGGACATAGAAAACAAACTTATGGTTACCAAAGGGGAAGTGGGGGGGGATAAATTAGGAGTATGGGATTAACAGATACACACTACTATATATAAACTGGATAAACAGCAAGGACTTACTGTATGGCACAGCGAATTATATTCAATATCTTACAATAACCTACAATGGATAAAAATCTAAAAAATAATGTGTATGTGTATATATATATATATGTATAACTGAATCACTTTGCTGTATACCTAAAGCACAATATTATAAATCAATATTCCATAAAATAAATAAATACCCAGGAAACCATAAAAAGAAAAGCTCAACTTTCAGTAGAAGCCCTTTATGGAACACGCATGCTCGTGCGCACACGGGTGCACACACACACACACACACACACACACACACACACACACACACAGTGGGCATCATCCCTGCCCTGTGACAGGCAAGAGTATATATCTTTGATTTAGTGTTAGTCAAAAACACAGTGCAAAACCAATGATAATGCTAAATCTTTCTATAACTTGGTCTTATATTTACAATGATGGTGAATATTTTTGTGAGTTACTAACTTCCAAAGCACTTTTTTTTTTTTTTTTTTTTTTTTGCAGTACGCGGGCCTCTCACTGCTGTGGCCTCTCCCGTTGCGGAGCACAGGCTCCGGACGTGCAGGCTCAGTGGCCATGGCTCACGGGCCCAGCCGATCCGCGGCATGTGGGATCTTCCTGGACTGGGGCACAAACCCATGTCCCCTGAATCAGCAGGCGGACTCTCAATCACTGCACCACCAGGAAAGCCCAAAAGCACTTTTAAATAAAATGAAAACTGTTCACAAAGTGAGTTTACAAGGTTAATTATCGGTGGACTATCACACTATAAAATAATTACAAGTGGAGTATTTTGGCAGATAGATGCAACTATACAAAAAAATCAGCTGTCTGTCTGTAACTTAATGTAACCTTGGTTGAAAATGGTTAACCTCATACATGGTTCCCAAACACTGCAGGAGTTATTACTTGATTGTAATTATTTCTCATGTAGAAATTTCTTGCAAGGTTGTTGAAGTTTAAGTTAAACTTTTCTTTTTAATCACTTTTTAAAAATATTCAAACACAAAACTTCAGAATGGGAGGCAACAGGTCTACTAGGCAAATGTAAGCTAAGGACCCAACGTTATTTTAGGCAGCTCTAGAAAACTGGATCACAAGAAAAGTAGTAAAAGGTTATTTAACTAATTTCATTATTTTTAATATGAAAAGGATTTTTAAACACAGATAAAACACATAACTATTTAATAACCCATACAACCACTTCTTATATTATAAACTCTCACAAAACATAAGCTAGTCCTTCATCATTTTTTAAAGATAAATATTCTATATTACTGAACATGTTTTTGGAGTTGAGGAAGTTACAGGTTACATTAAACAATTAGTCCTGGTACATTTCAACAGACTGCAAATGATTCAGAAATAAATCAAAAACATCAGGATGCATCATTAAATTCCCACCAGCAATTTATGAATTTATGTACAATTATCATTTGTACAAATTATTGTGAAGGAACTGACAAACTATCAGTGTTCAAAACAACATATTCTCCTCATATGACAAGAAAAGAGAACTGGAATTCAAATATTTCTAAATGAGAAATCAATTACAATTTGTTATCTCAAATTATGTGTCCTTCTACATAAAGAAATAGAAATTCTCCAATTAAGCATTTATAAAAATCACTAAAAACAACAAGACATCACATACTAAAAGTGAAGTCTGTGTCTCTAAAGAACAAAATATAATAATGTTTCATCTTTTTCACTCAAGGGACTAAGGCTAGGATTGGAAACATTTTAAAATTGTTATTATTTTTCATACTCACACACACAAAAAAAGCACTCACTTTTCAATTTCTCTAAGAACCAGCCAAGAAAAAATAACAGTCAAAGCTGATCAAAAAATTAAGGGGAAAGGGGAGGATGACCACTCAACATAGCCAAGAACACCTAACAAAAATCAGCAGTGACAGTAGAATTTTTTAACTAGAAGTTAAAGGAAATAGAAGAATCTTACCATCCTTTTTTAAAGCTAGATGCACTTTCTGCAAAATGGCATTTCAGTGTTTAGCACTGTGTACAATGTGTGCAATACTATGATATATTTATCATGATATGATATTCCTTTGCCTTCCCTCTTTTACCTTCACCTCTCTCTTAAACAAGATTTATATATATTTCACTAATATAGTTTTACTGTGTTTCTATTTTGGTTGGCTTCAATCCTATCTTTGACTGCTATTTATTTATTGCCTCCTGGGATTGGATTTTGCAGTTACTCTTCACAATAACTCTTCCAGGTCTGAGAATTTTATTTCAGAAATCAGTTAAGCAGGCCAGATTTACTAGGCACCTGCCATACTAAATGCCCATAGAGGACCCTGGAAGAGGAGATACACTAATAACAGCTAGTATTTGTTAAGCGCGTGTGCTAAGTGCCAAGCACAATAATCAGTACATTACGTGCACTGTCACCTCAACACATTAAAGCAGTTATAATTATTAGGTAGATGAAAATAAACATCTAGCTCTTAGAATTGTGAGAATTAAAAGGGCTAATATTATGTAAAGCACATAAAAGAGTCCCGCAAAACCAATTAGAAACCTGGGTTGTATTAGTGTTAGCCACTATTACTATTACCCTCACTTTAAAGATGAAGTAATTAAATCCCACAGAGGCTATCTAACTATGCTTTGTCATTCTGCTACGTAACTGGATAATTCAGAACTTCTGAACTGCATTTATGCAGGCACCATAGTCTTAAACTTGTAGCTTTAGCACAACCATATCCCACTGCCTCTTCCAAACTTGAGTCCAGGTATTTTACTTATCTTAGAATCAAGGGATGGTTCATATGCTAACGGTTCTAATTAATTGCCAAGAACTTCACCTTTAAAAGGAAATTTAATGGACCCTCGATTCATCAAACCAGGTGAGATAACAGGACAGAGCAGGTCTTCACTGCCCCCAGTCACTGTCCAAAAACCAGATCACTCAGTAAATGGTAAAAGGAGTAACCCAAGGGATTATTATCACAACCTGTCAACAGAAACCAGATATCCACAGCTTTAAAGAATGCCTCGGGCTTCCCTGGTGCGGCAGTGGTTGAGAGTCCGCCTGCCGATGCAGGGGACACGGGTTCGTGCCCCAGTCCGGGAAGATCCCATATGCCGCGGAGCGGCTGGGCCCGTGAGCCATGGCCGCTGAGCCTGTGCATCCGGAGCCTGTGCTCCGCAACCGGAGAGGCCAAAACGGTGAGAGGTCCGCGTACCGCAAAAAAAAAAAAAAGAATGCCTCATTGTTAAATTTTTTCTCATTTCAGAATTCCCTATCATTCCAAATCATAAAAATACTAGATCTTAACATATTATTTAATATGTAATTTATGTTCTCAATTTTCACAATACTTTTTTGTGGTATACAAGCCCCAAGATGGTGGTGGGGAGAGACTGGGAAACTTCCTCATTCCTCCTTATCTCTCTTCCTCTCCCTCTCTGTCTGTCTCTGTCTCTGCCTCAGTGCCTCTCCCTTTCTGTCAATCTCTTTATTTCTATCTATCTATAGAAAGCTCTTACAATTTTATTTTGGCTTGTTGAATTGATATTCATAGTTAAAAGATGCTAAAGCACACATGCATGCACACACACACACACACACACACACACAGAAATCTAACAACCAGCAGGTTAGACATTTCTTATGGGACCCATCTGTGTTCTCACATTCATTAGGAATAGCTAGCACCTTTAAAGCAACTATTTCTGATTAGCTACAAAATTAAAGTGTTAGTCCAAACAATAAGAAGCAGTGAGAACTTCTAGAGCAGCTGCCGATCTAAGATGGCAATATTCTCACATCTGTGCAATGTTGAAATGGCCATCCTTCATCTATCAATTCCTCTGTGAATCTGCAGACACATCAGGTAATCAGAATAACTGGTATAACTTAATAACGCAGAGGACTATAAAATTTACCCTCTCTATCTGGAAACCACTACAAAATGTTGTTTAAAATTATTGTTTAGTACTATTAAAATGTTCAGGAAAACAGGTGGAATGGAGATAAAATCTTCTAGAGAATCATTCGGTAAGGCTTTGCATTTTTACATCAGCAAAAATAAAAGTTATTTTTTTAATTATAAGAAAATAAGACCTAGAAAATTTATAGTTCATTTCATTCTCAAAGAAAATGATAGGCTTACATTTGCAAAATAAATAAACACTAGAATATAGAGTCATACCAGGGTTTTGTTTTTTTTTTACCAGTTGCATCATTTTAAAGAAGAGGAAACAGAGATCCAAAGAACTTAAATGACACACTACAGAATTTAGTAATGGTTTTACCAGGACTAGAATCCAATTCTCTCCTCTTAGTCCCATAATCTTTATCATACTGTAAGGGATGACTGCTACTGTGTTTAGTAACAGAATTTCCAAGGATTTATGTTTCTTTATACAGTGGAGCCCCCTCCCCGAACCCCAACCTGTTCCTTCCCTCAGAGGGAATCACCTTTAATTGTTTATTAGTTCCACAACAAAAAGCCTAAATTCTCATGTCTTTATGGACCAGGGGGATTCAACAGAGAGCGACTGCAATCTGTGGAAATCTGGTACAGCTTTAGTACAGACACACCTGAAGAAACCACATTTTTTAAAAAATCAAGTTAAAACATACTTTGACCAAACAAATAGACCCAGAGTATTTTACACATTATCTAAATTATCTCACATACCACACTCCACATTTCTCCATACTCTTCCTATTAATACAGTCAATTATTACTTCTCTTAGTTTTCTTTGGAATTTTGAGTTGCAAATCATCTTCCTTCATAAATTTGAGAATTATTCTATTAATTTTTAAAACATGTTCTGACTATATTTCTTTGTTTTCTTACAATCAGAACTCCAAATTAGCAGGAAGTCACACTTCAGGGAGATTCAGTGACTCATCTTTTGCAACTTTTTGTTCTTTTTCTTTGCACTGTTGAGAGATTTTCTCTATTTGAAATTACAAATGTCCCTTAAAACTACTGATTTGAAAATCTTTAATTTCCAACAGTTTTTCTCGTTTAGTTGTGTCTCTTCCCTATAATCTTCTTGTTTTATCACTGTAATATTTTCTTGAATCTCTTTAAAAATTTAATTTTTTGATCTCTTTTATGATTTTTTAATTATTATTTTTAACATATTTATTGGAGTATAATTGCTTTACAATGGTGTGTTAGTTTCTGCTTAATAGCAAAGTAAATCAGTTATACATATACATAGAGCCTCATATCTCTTCCCTCTTGAGTCTCCCTCCCTCACACCCTCCCTATCCCATCCCTATAGGTGGTCACAAAGTACAGAGCTGATCTCCCTGTGCTATGCAGCTGCTTCCTACTAGCTATCTATTTTACATTTGGTAGTGTATATAGGTCCATGCCACTCTCTCACTTTGTCACAGCTTACCCTTCCCCCTCCCCACATCCTCAAGTCCATTCTCTAGTATGTGTGTGTCTTTATTCCCGTCTTGCCCCTAGGTTCTGCTTGACCTTTTTTTTTTCTGAGATTCCATATATATGTGTAAGTATACAGTAATTGTTTTTCTCTTTCTGACTTACTTCACTCTGTATGACAGACTCTAGGTCCATCCACCTCACTACAAATAACTCAATATCGTTTCTTTTTATGGCAGACAAATATTCCATTGTATACATGTGTCACATCTTCTTTATCCATTCATCTGTTGATGGACACTTAGGTTGCTTCCATGTCCTGGCTATTGTAAATAGAGCTGCAATGAACATTTTGGTACATATCTCTTTTTGAATTATGGTTTTCTCAGGGAATATGCCCAGTAGGGGATTGCTGGTTCATATGGTAGTTCTATTTTGAGTTTTGTAAGGAACCTCCATACTGTTCTCCATAGTGGCTCTATCAATTTACATTCCCACCAAAAGTACAAGAGGGTTCCCTTTTCTCCACACCCTCTCCAGCATTTATTGTTTGTAAATTTTTTCATAATGGCCATTCTGACCGGTGTGAAATAATATCACATTGTAGCTTTGGTTTGCATTTCTCTAATGATTAATGATGTTGAGCATTCTTTCATGTGTCTGTTGGCAATCTGTATATATTCTTTGGAGAAATGTCTGTTTAGGTCTTCTGCCCATTTTTGGATTGGGTTGTTTGTTTTTTTGATATTGAGCTGCATGAGCTACTTGTATATATTGGAGATTAATCCTTTGTCAGTTGCTTCATTTGCAAATATTTTCTCCCATTCTGAGGGCTGTCTTTTCGTCTCGTTTATGGTTTCCTTTCCTGTGCAAAAGCTTTTAAGTTTCATTAGGTCCCATTTGTTTATTTTTGTTTTTATTTCCACTTCTCTAGGAGATGGATCAAAAAGTATCTTGCTGTGATTTATGTCATAGAGTGTTCTGCCCATGTTTTCCTCTAAGAGTTTTATAGTGTCAGGCCTTACATTTAGGTCTTTAATCCATTTTGAGTTTATTTTTGTGTATGGTGTTAGGGAGTGTTCTAATTTCATTCTTTTACATGTAACTGTCCAATTTTCCCAGCACCACTTATTGAAGAGTGTGTCTTATCTCTACTGTATATTCTTGCCTCCTTTATCAAAGATAAGGTGACCATATGTGTGTGGGTTTATCTCTGAGCTTTCTATCCTGTTCCATTGATCTATATTTCTGCTTTTGTGCCAGTATCATACTGTCTTCTTTTTTTTTTTTTTTTTTTTTTTTTTTTTTGGGCGATACGCAGGCATCTCACTGTTGTGGCCCTCTCCCGTTGCGGAGCACAGGCTCCGGACACGCAGGCTTAGCGGCCATGGCTCACGAGCCCAGCTGCTCCGCGGCATGTGGGATCCTCCCAGACCGGGGCAATAACCCGTGTCCCATGCATCGGCAGGTGGGCTCTCAACCACTGCGCCAACAGGGAAGCCCACCATACTGTCTTGATTACTGTGGTTTTGTAGTATAATCTGAAGTCAGGGAGCTTGATTCCTCCAGCTCCGTTTTTCTTTCTCAAGATTGCTTTGGCTATTCGGGGTCTTTTGTATTTCCATACAAATTGTGAAATTTTTTGTCCTAGCTCTATGAAAAATGCCAGTGGTAGTTTGATAGGGATTGCATTGAATCTGTAGATTGCTTTGGGTAGTAGAGTCATTTTCACAATGTTGATTCTTCCGATCCAAGAACATGGTATATTTCTCCATCTCTTTGTATCATCTTTAATTTCTTTCATCAGTGTCTTATAATTTTCTGTATACAGGTCTTTTGTCTCCTTAAGTAGGCTTATTCCTAGATATTTTATTTTTCTTATTACAATGGTAAATGGGAGTGTTTTCTTAATTTCACACTCAGATTTTTCATCATTAGTGTATAGGAATGCAAGAGATTTCTGTGCATTCATTTTGTATCCTGCTACTTTACCATATTTATTGATTAGCTCTAGTAGTTTTCTGGTAGCATTTTTAGGATTCTCTATGTATAATATCATGTCATCTGCAAACAGTGAGTTTTACTTCTTCTTTTCCGATTTGGATTCCTTTTATTTCTTTTTCTTCTCTGATTGCTGTGGCTAAAACTTCCAAAACTATGTTGAATAATAGTGGTGAGAGTGGACAACCTTGTCTTTTTCCTGATCTTCGTGAAATGGTTTCAGTTTTTCACCATTGAGGACAATGTTGGCTGTGCGTATGTCATATATGGCCTTTATTTTGTTCAGGAAAGTTCCCTCTATGCCTACTTTCTGCAGGGTTTTTATCATAAATGGGTATTGAATTTTGCCAAAAGCTTTCTCTGCATCTATTGAGATGATCATATGGTTTTTCTCCTTCAATTTGTTAATATGGTGTATCACATTGATTGATTTGCATATATTGAAGAATCCTTGCATTCCTGGAATAAACCCTACTTGATCATGGTGTATGGTCCTTTTAATGTGTTGTTGGATTCTGTTTGATAGATTTTGTTGAGGATTTTTGCACCTATGTTCATCAGCGATATTGGCCTGTAGTTTTCTTTCTTTGTAACATCTTTGTCTGGTTTTGGTATCAGGGTGATGTCGGCTTCATAGTTTGGGAGTCTTCCTCCCTCTGCTATATTTTGGAAGAGTTTGAGGATAGGTGTTGACTCTTCTCTAAATGTTTGATAGAATTCGCCTGTGAAGCCATCTGGTCCTGGGCTTTTGTTTGTTGGAAGATTTTTAATCAGGGTTTCAAATTCAGTGCTTGTGACTGGTCTGTTCATATTTTCTATTTCTTCCTGGTTCAGTCTTGTCAGGTTGTGCATTTCTAAGAATTTGTCCATTTCTTCCAGGTTGTCCATTTTATTGGCATAGAGTTGCTTGCAGTAATCTCTCATGATTCTTTTTATTTCTGCAGTGTCAGTTGTTACTTCACTTTTTTCATTTCTAATTCTATTGATTTGAGTCTTCTCCCTTTTTTTCTTGATGAGTCTGGCTAATGGTTTATCAATTTTGTTTATCTTCTCAAAGAACCAGCTTTTAGTTTTATTGATCTTTGCTATCATTTCCTTAATTTCTTTTTCATTTATATCTGATCTGATATTTATGATTTCTTTGCTTCTGCTAACTTTGGGGGTTTTTTTGTTCTTCTTTCTCTAATTGCTTTAGGTGTAAGGTTAGGTTGTTTATTTGAGATGTTTCTTGTTTCTTAAGGTGGGCTTGTATAACTATAAACTTCCCTCTTAGAACTGCTTTTCTGTATCCCATAGGTTTTGGGTTGTTGTGTTTTGGTGGTGCTGAATACTCTTAGCTTATGCTTGTCTGTAAATATTTTCATTTCTCCATCAAATCTGAATGAGATACTTGCTGGTAGATTAATCGTGGTTGTAGATTTTTCTTTTTCATCACTGTAAATATGTCCTGCCTCTCCCTTGTGGCTTGCAGAGTTTCTGCTGAAAGATCATCTGTTAACCTTATGGGGATTCCCTTGTATGTTATTTGTTGTTTTTCCCTTGCTGCTTTTAATACTTTTTCTTTGTATTTAAGTTTTTGATTGTTTGATTAATATGTGTCTTGGCGTGTTTCTCCTTGGATTTATCCTGTATGGGACTCTCTGTGCTTCCTGGACTTGATTAACTATTTCCTTTCCCATATTAGGGAAGTTTTCAACTATAATCTCTTCACATATTTTCTCAGTCCCTTTCTTTTTCTCTTCATCTTCTGGGACCCCTATAATTCGAATGTTGGTGCATTTAATGCTGTCCCAGAGGTCTGTGAGACTGTCCTCAATTCTTTCATTTTTTTTTCTTTATTCTGCTCTGCAGTAGTTATCTCTACTATTTTATCTTCCAGGTCACTTATCCATTCTTCTGCCTCAGTTATTCTGCTATTGATCTCTTCTAGAGAATTTTTAATTTCATTTATTGTGTTGTTCATCACTGTTTGTTTGCTCTTTAGTTCTTCTAGGTCCGCCTTAAACGTTTCTTGTACTTTCTCTATTCGATTTCCAAGATTTTGCATCATCTGTACTATCATTATTCTGAAATCTTTTTCAGGTAGACTGCCTATTTCCTCTTCATTTGTTAGGTCTGCTGGGTGTTTGCCTTGCTCCTTCATCTGCTGTGTGTTTTTCTGTCTTCTCATTTTGCTTAACATACTGTGTTTGGGGTCTCCTTTTCACAGGCTGCAGGTTCATAGTTCCAACTGTTTTTGGTGTCTGTCCCCAATGGCTAAGATTGGTTCAGTGGATTGTGCAGGCTTCCTGGTGGAGGGGACTAGTGGCTGTGTTCTGGTGCATGAGGCTGGATCTTGTGTTTCTGGTGGGCAGGTCCAAATCTGGTGGGTTTTTTGTGGGGGTCTGTGGCCTTATTATGATTTTAGGCAGCCTCTCTGCTAATGGATGGAGTTGTGTTCCTGTCTTGCTAGTGGTTTGGCATAGGGTGTCCTGCACTGTAGCTTGCTGGTCGTTGAATGAAGCTGGGTCTTGGAGTTGAGATGGAGATCTCTGGGAGATTTTTGCCATTTGATATTACATGAAGCTGGGAGGTCTCTTGTGGACCAGTTTCCTGAAGTTGGCTCTCCCACCTCAGAGGCACAGCCCTGACGCCAGGCTGGAGCACCAAGAGCCTTTTATCCACACGGCTCAGAATAAAAGAAATGAGAAAAAGAAAGAAAAGAAAAGAAAAGAAAAGAAAAGAAAAGAAAAGAAAAGAAAAGAAAAGAAAAGAAAAGAAAAGAAAAGAAAAGAAAAGAAAAGAAAAGAAAAGAAAAGAAAAGAAGAAAAGAAAAGAAAAGAAAGAAGATAACATAAAATAGAACAAAATAAAGTTATTAAAATAAAAGTTATTAAGAAAAAAATTTTTTAAGTAAAAAAATTTTAAAAACGGACAGAACCATAGGACAAATGATAAAAGCAAAGCTATACAGACAAAATCACACACAGAAGCATACACATGCACCCTCACAAAAAGAGAAAAGGGGGAAAATATATATATATCTTTGCTCCCAAAGTCCACCTCCTCAATTCGGGATGATTTGTTGTCTACTTAGGTATTCCACAGATGCAGGGTACATCAAGTTGATTGTGGAGATTTGATCCGCTGCTCCTGAGGCTGCTGGACGAGACCTCCCCCTCTTTTCTTTGTTCCCACAGCTCCCAGGGTTCAGCTTTGGATTTGGCCCCACCTCTGCCTGTAGGTCACCTGAGGGCATCTGTTCTTCGCTCAGACAGGACAGGGTTAAAGGAACAGCTGATTTGGGGGCTCTGGCTCACTCAGGCCAGGGGGAGGGAGGGGTACAGATGCGGGGCGAGCCTGCAGTGGCAGAGGCCACCATAACGTTGCACCAGCCTCAGGCGTGCCATGCATTCTCCAGGGGAAGTTGTCCCAGGATCACGGGACCCTGGCAGTGGCGGGCTGCACAGGCTCCCAGGAGGAGAGGTGTGGAGAGTGACCTGTGCTCGCACACAGGATTCTCGGTGGCGGCAGCAGCAGCCTTAGTGTCTCATGCCTGTCTCTGGGGTCCGTGCTCAGAGCTGCACCTCATGCCCGTCTCTGGAGCTCTTATAAACGGTGCTCTTAAACCCCTCTCCTCGTGCACCAGGAAACAAAGAGGGAAGAAAAAGTCCCTTGTCTCTTCGGCAGCTCCAGATTTCTCCCGGACTCCCTCCCGGCTAGCTGTGGCGCACTAGCCCCTTCAGGCTGTGTTCACGCCGCCAACCCCAGTCCTCTCCCTGGGATCTGACCTCCAAAGCCCAAGCCTCAGCTCCCAGCCCCTGCCCACCCCGGCGGGTGGGCAGACAAGCCTCTCGGGCTGCTGAGTGCTGGTTGGCACCGATCCTCTGTGCAGGAATCTCTCCACTTTGCCCTCCACTCCCCTGTTGCTGCGCTCTCCTCCGCAGCTCCGAAGCTTCTCCGCTCTGCCACCCGTGGTCTCCGTCCGCGAAGGGGCTTCTAGTGTGTGGGAACCTTTTCTCCTTCACAGCTCCCTCCCACTGGTGCAGGTCCCATCCCTATTCTTTTGTCTCTGATTTTTCTTTTTTTTTCTTTTTTTTGCCCTACCCAGGTACATGGCGAGTTTCTTGCCTTTTTGGAGGTCTGAGGTCTTCTGCCAGCGTTCAGTAGGTGTTCTGTAGGAGCTGTTCCACGTGTAGATGTATTTCTGATGTATTTGTGGAGAGGAAGGTGATCACGTCTTACGCTTCCGCCATCTTGAAGCCAAGGCTCTGTCTCTTTTTCATGTTGCATATTTTTGTTAATTTTTTTCTTTTTCATTTTTTTTTTTTTTTGTGATACGCGGGCCTCTCACTGTTGTGGCCTCTCCCGCTGCGGAGCACAGGCTCCGGACGCGCAGGCTCAGTGGCCACGGCTCACGGGTCCAGCCGCTCCGTGGCATGTGGGATCTTCCCAGACCGGGGCATGAACCCGTGTCCCCTGCATCGGCAGGTGGACTCTCAACCACTGCACCACCAGGAAGCCCTAATTTTTTTCTTAAATTATTTCTTAAATGTCTGGTGATACCTGGTTGCTGTTTTATATTTAAGAATAAAGGAACATAAATGGCTGAGCCCTCTGTACTTGAGTGAGTCTTGCTGTTTAGAAGACTTTGCTTTATGGTAAGCCAGGAGCTGATCATTAGGCTTAAAGACCCTAAGTATCAAAATAAAAGGGAATTTATTCTACCGTTGTAAGATGCATTCCTAATTGCCCTATTGTCCCTTAGCAGTCCATGTAATTTCATTAGTCTATGTTAAGGGGGATAGTCAGGAGGGGCAGTGAAAAAAATCTTGCTACAAGGATATTTGTGTAGGAAGTAGCATTGGTGAATAGAAGGGTGGCTAGTCCATCTATCCATGTTGATTATTTTGTTTCAACCCCAGTGTCTCATTTCTGCCCTCTGTTTTTCCTGGCACTGTTGAACCTTAAGCCTTTGGGTGCTTGTTTAGGGCAAAAGGGCTCCCTCCTCACCCCATCTTTGGCAGTTTCCTCTGCCTTGCTTCATTCCATCCAATTTGTAACAGTTTGATATCTTTTTAACTCCTTAATTTAATGCTTAAATTAATGAGGTTTCAGGAGGAAGTTTAGATAAAGGTACACCTCAATCCTTCCTTGTAAAATGAATACTGGCCTGTTTAAAAGCCTTTTCACTGACTTAGAGAAGCTGCCCTTAAAACACCTAAAATGAAGAAAACCCAAGAACAAACATAATTATTATACTGTTGCACATTATCATAGTCATGATGGCGACAATGCTGTTAAGAATCATTCAGACAAGGCTCTGTACTGAAATAAATGCAAACTGCACATCTGCATGTATCTTAGGGTACACAGGGTAAAAAGGACTACTGATTTCATGTTTCTGAAATTCCCTTTTTGTGGGCAATAACTCACTAACATTCTCAAAAAAAAAAGATGTATTGAAGTTCAAAATTATTTAATAAGATAGTTGCAAATATCTTATATTTGTGGAGGTTATTTTTCCCTACAAAAGGAATGGAAATGATGCATACATATTATCCCACTTGAATTAGAATATTATATAGGTAATAAGAATTTGTGCATTGTAGAAGCAAAATGGGCCTATTGTTGTCTGCAACAGCAAATGAAGTGTCTCATAACCAGCAATTCAATGTGTTAATTCATCTGCACCATCCAATTACCTACGATTTACCTCAACTTAGTGCACAACAATAAAATTCTTAAAAAAATCTGTGACAAAATATACGGTCTAGGTTTAACTCATAGGAAAAATACTATCCCAAAGTCAGGGAGTAGGAGCCATGGAACATAAATTATAAAAATTATCCATCACAATCTATCAATTAATATCACAATGAATTTCTGACATGAAGTCAATAGTCTAGAGTTAATAATGAAATACATATTGGAAATTTTATAAGGAAAATATGACCAAGGAATGTGAGAACTGTGTGGCCACTGAAATTGGTATCCCCTCAAATAATACAGCGGTCCCTTGGAGCCAGGGCCTGCTAACTGACCATGGGGCCCAAGCACACAATTCTAAAAGTAGACAAAGGTAATGAGATGCAAATTTAGAATCCCCATCCTCCGGTTAAATGACCCAGATGCAAGAGCTAGAGAGTCTGTCTATTACCTACTCAGGGACTAATGATGAAACGAACAGGAGCTCTTTTTTAATTTACATTTGTATATAGAATCAAGAGAACTAATAGATAGTCCAGGCCTGCTACATGAGGATGTATTAAGCCACAGAAGAAAGACAATTGAAAGTCGAGAGCATCATGAAGAAGGAAGAATGGAAAAGAGGAGCAGGAAAAAGATATGGAAGAAAAAGTGTATTGAGAAATGATGAAACACAGTATTTACTTGAGAGGAAAATGCAGAGCTGCACTGAAAATCTATAGGATATGAGTGAAATCTGAATCATGAACAGACACAGGCTGGTTTCTAATATTTTTCAGGACAAGGTATGTATAGTCCCATTTGAGACTGAACTATCAAGAGAATCAAAGAAATATGAGTCTTGAGGATTCAGAAAGAGGTGGAATTTGCCATGAGAGAAAGAGAAAAGACTGTAGTACTTACTAAGTGTTAAAACTCAGCTAGTCAGTAATCTCATAAACCCTCACTTCACTTATAGAATCTGAAAACAGAATTGTTTTAAAGTAGATTTAAAAAAATAAAAAAAATAAAAAAAAAAACAGGGCTTCCCTGGTGGCGCAGTGGTTGAGAGTCCGCCTGCCGATGCAGGGGACGCGGGTTCGTGCCCCGGTCCTGGAGGATCCCACATGTTGCGGAGCTGCTGGGCCCGTGAGCCATGGCCGCTGGGCCTGTGCGTCTGGAGCCTGTGCTCCGCAACTAGAGACGCCGTGATAGTGAGAGGCCCACGTACCACAAAAAAAAAAAAAAAAAAACAGAGTGACTCATTACTAGGGTATCTAATTCAAATAATTTATACAATCTAATCAAGTATCAGTCTAAAATAATATTTTTAAGACTGAAGAAAAGTCATTAAACACTGCAGGAGTGTATTAAACAAAAATAAGTAACAGAAAGTTGCTAAAAATCAACCAAAGGCCAGAAGTAAGGAGAAAAATGTACCTCATCAAAGATTAATACATCAGTTCTTTACAGACTAACAGTGATTACAAATTAATATAGATATTCTATAATGTATAAAGCTTACAAAAAACATATTTGAGAAAAAAATTCAGAAGTTTCAGGAGGATTTTTCCAATACTAATATTTATGAAAATATTAGTATTTCCTAATGTAATTTAAACAAATTATGAATAGTACTGCAGGAAAATAAGCTATTTATTAGGTTAGTTACAGATGTAGATTTTAGTTATAGATTGAAGTCTATATATATAAATCCTACTTATAGATTTTATTTTTTTTTCTTTTGTCTGCATCACTATGTGTTAATTTGTTTTTTGTTTTCTTTTTTACTGGGGACTAGGCCAGGGAGCGGGGAGGGTGGCCTGCACCTATGAAGAGACAAGAATGAATCTACTTGAAGAAAATCACTCTGATTTTTCCATATTTATTTTATTGTCCCTTTCATAATTAGTTTTCTTTCTTAATCTGGTGCTATGACTTCTAAAAGGTAAATATTTTTTGTTTCCAACTCTACAAATCTGAGTTTGTTGGTCAGATTTTCCTCCTTCACTTTCAAAGGCAAAACTTATTCAAATAGGAAACAAAACATAGAAACGTGTGTTCCATTTCCAATTCTGTTGCTTCATACTTTGTGACTTAAAGCAGATCATTTTAATCATTTCATCAAAATAGCATAGTCCGCACCCCGTCACTCATCAACTTACCCTAGACAACTTACTTAACCTTTATGGGTCTCAATTTCCTTGCCTGTAAAATAGAGGTACTAATAAAACCTACTTTGTAGGGTTGTTATAATTAAATGAATTAATATCTGTAAAGCACTCAGAACAATGTCCAGAACATAGTAGCTTCTATATTTTGTTAAAGAAATAAAAATTAAATAAATCAGAAAAATGTACTAAATGTAGTTCGGTTGCTTTTAACCTCATTGTACAACAGACTCATCTGGAAAAATGTTTATGAAGATAGATCGTTATGGATCCATCCCAGGCAAATGAGAATCTGTATCTGCAGGATCTGATAACCTATATTAAAACAAGCAAACAAACAAAAATCTCTTGAGGTAATTTCAATTTCCAAACTGGTTTGTCAGCAGTGACATTATACGATGCCACAGGTCAGTTTAACTACATCTCACACACTCCATCAGCGTCCTTTTTCTCTTCAATGGCCGCAACAGTCACTATCCAAAGCAACTTGGGATTTAATAGCATCAGCCATTTTTCCAAAAGCGGAAGTTTAGCTTTGGAATTTTCTTTCTTACCTAAAGCAAAACTGCTTCGCCCTCACCAAGGCAAACAAAGACGTTAAAAAGGAGCAAACTGATCCCTAAAGGCTGGGACATACTGGTTAAAGGGAAGGACAGAATAAGTTCTTAAGACATGCTCCTTTTGTTTTTGCCCAGCATTCATTCTTTATTCAAGGACACAGATTGGCACCATCTTAGTGACAGTGATTTGTGGTTAAGTGCCACGAAGGAGCAAGTTGCCTCCAATTCTCTAATCCCTTCAATAAACACTGATGCAATAAACTGAGGCTATTATGATTGCTATCATCCTTCCTAGGTACAAATCTTATTGCCCAAACTTCCAAGTAGAAAGAGAAGGGAATAGCTATAAGGACAAAGTCATGAGTATCACAACCATGCTGGCCTGTGTTGCTTGGGTGCTCCGGATCTACTGGGTAGGCAGTATATCTAGTGGTTCAGACTAAGGAAGTGTTCCCAATCGCAGGCTACAGAATGTGGTGAAATAAATTACCAGACTGTGATGAAATTTTCTTCACTCTTTGTTAAATTAGAAAAATAAATGCAATGTAGAAAAATGCACAGGAAGCTAAATTTATTCTATTTTAAGAACTACATTTTGAGATTTAGTACTGCCACCTTAGTTGATGTTACAATGTGCAGTCTTTTATAAAATGATGGTGATAATAGACTTTTAAAAATCATTCTTACCATGCAAAAGAAAATGTTCACATGGAGGTTGATGCTCATTTTTTTTTTAAATTTTATTAGTCAGTGAAAATGTCAGACAGGGAACTATCAGAGCACTGGCTTCAGAGACACAGAACTGATGTGATCCCTGGCCCTAATGATACATATTAGCTGTGTGACTTTGAGCAAGTGACTCCTCATTTATACAATGGGGATAGTAATAACTACTTACAGCTCATATGATTATGAGGATAAAATGTAGTACAAGCTATTAGATGTTTACTTACAATACAAGTGCAAAGTATGTACCCAATAAATTTTACTTATTTTATCAGTTTGTAACTCTTCATGTTTAACTCCCTCATAAATAAGTTGAAATGGCTGTAACTTTACATATATTTGTTTCCAAGTATTTATTCCCAATTTTCTTTCATTAGACTAATGGCAGTACTGCATGAGGGTCTTGATAGTCATGTAAATCTCATCCTCTCTATCTAAAACTAATTATATAACAAAAATGTCAAGAGGAAATTAAGTTATTATTCTTCTGATCTACAATAAGATAATCCTCCCCATATGTCAAAATTCATTTCTTAACAAAAAAAAAGCACTGTGCTTATAATATCAAGGCAATTAATATTAGGCAAGAGACTAAGTTGACATTTACTACAGTCTCTGAGGTGTAATTTAGATGATTTTGAATGTGCAGTCTGTGCTTTAAATTCTTCTATTTACAGTGGCTACTTAGCACATGTATTATGTTCACCAAAGTGCCAACCAAGAATTTAATCACACTCTTCCTATAATGTTCTACAAGATCTTAAATAAGATTTAAGTGAGAATTCAATGTAGTTTAATGTACTAAACAGAGTCCCAATTAATTCTACATCATGTTAAAAATCCTGATATATCTTGGACAGTTCCCATATATCTTAACAGTAAGTGCTCCTGAAAAAAAACAGGAAAGAAGCCTGAGTATTTAATATGGACAATGTGTTTAATTTTCTCACATTAACAGAAAATAGAATCACAAATATGTTCACACCTATGATGGTAACAGTCACTACTTTCCTTACATCCCTCTCAAGCTATGTTGGGAGGATTAACCATTAATACATAACAATTTTTAACAATTGATACTTTGCATCTTGCTTTAGGTCTGTGGTGAATGGAGGACAATTATAGTAAACATTAAGAGAGAACCTGATAGTTTATGAGGTCTGTAATTATGTGGACATTTGAGTAAAGCTGGGCCCTCAGAGGAAAGTTAGACTCCAGTAATCTCTTAATAACCTGCAGTAATAACTTTTAAAAATAAGAATTTCAGCTTAAATAAATAGGTCCCAGATATGCTTAAAAAAATAAAATTGGAAAACCCATAGCTAAAAATGAATTTTAGCTATTGTATTTAAAAGGGACATTAGAATACATATTAATCACACAGAGGTCTTTAGCCACCTGTAATTATTTCTTGGTAATCATCTTGGACCAATTAAACATATTATTATAAATAAACTACCTTGAAAACATACAAATAGATATAAATCTGAATCAAGAAGTATCAAATGAATAAAACCTATTTGATTATACTTTGCTCCCAAAGATAACTGCTTATAATGCCCTCAATGAATGACCAACTACTACTAAATTCATACGTGTATTCATTTTCACAAATTTCTTTGAATTCTCTAAGTACTAAATTTCACAATGGAAAGCTGGACTCTTCAAAAATATATATGCCTGTTTACAACAGAATATTACTCAGCCATAAAAAGGAACGAAATTGGGTCATTTGTAGAGATGTGGCTGGACCTAGAGACTGTCATACAGAGTGAAGTAAGTCAGAAAGAGAGAAACAAATATCGTATATTAATGCATATATGTGGAATCTAGAAAAATGGTATAGATGATCTTACTTGCAAAGCAGAAGTAGAGACACAGACGTAGAAAACAAATGTATCCATACCAAGTGGGTAAGGGGTGGTGGTAAGAGGAATTGGGAGATTGGGATTGACATACATACACTATACTATATATAAAATAGGTAACTAATGAGAACCTACTGTATAGCACAGGGAACTTATTCCATGCTCTGTGGTGACCTAAATGGGAAGGAAATCCAAAAAAGAGGGAATATGTGTATACATATAGCTGATTCACTTTGCTGTACAGTAGAAACTAACACAACATTGTAAAGCAACTATACTCCAATAAACATTAATTTTAAAAAATAAATAAAAAATAAAAACACAACCTAAACCCTGAAAAAAAAATATGTATGTCTGTAACTGAATGGCAGAAATACTTAACTAAACAATGTGCTTTAAGATAGAAATTGTAAATAGAAGTCTAATCTGCTAAAATGGTAAATGGTAAATGGTTTATCAAAGCAGATAGTACAGGATCTTTAAATGTGATTTATGTGTTCAAACATACGCTTAGTATGTATCTGGTGGAGAGGGCAGGGGGGATATTAAGAAATGTCATCAAATAGACCTCAGAGTCAATATGAGTATAAATATATTTAAGTCTTGATTTGATGCTTCACATGTGTTTATTCTGATGACAGGAAGCATTTTGAACCAAAGCCCAGTTAAAATTCTTGAATAATTAGGCATATGGTCACTCAGATTTCAAAGTAGTGATCCTGCTAGATCTCAATAGGTTTAAGATGTCTACATGTTCCTACTACTGATGGCGACATAAGCCCAAAAAGGTGATGTATTAAAAGTCACAATCCAGAATTTGTTGTTTATTGCAAAAGGTGCCTCTTGAAAATAGGATGTTTAATAAGGCAAATTAAAGGACAAAACTATAGGAACTGTTCATTTTCATAAAGCACAATAAACACTTATCAGAGACATGTAGTATTGTTATTTATTTCATATGGTGGGACTTTATTCATACTTTACTCTCAGCCATTTCCTATACTTTTCTTTTTATTCAGAAACACCAATATTCTCTTCATTTTCCTAACCAGAAAGAATAAAAATATTCATTTATTTCATGTTCTCTCACCCTCTTCCTAAAATGCCAAAGTCTTAAAAAGCTGCAAAATCTTTATTACATGGAAATGTTCCTAGTACAACTACCACTTCTAAAAATCAAGGTGGCAAAATGGAAGCACTGTATTTCACTCTGACATAACTTTAACCTGAAAGTAATGTACATTAAGTTAGAAAGTTAAATGTGTCTCAATATTCTTATCAGTTAGAAATCAGAATGTAACTCAACCAATATCAGCATGTCCACCTTCACTATGTCTTTGCTATTTTTAAATACAAAAAAAAAAAAAAAAACTGCGTAGAGCATGAGTTGATTTATAAATAATATTTTTAAAGCAAAATTGCCTTGAACATGCTCCTGAACAATACTCATGGTAAATCCCCAACTATTTTAAGAAGTAACTAACCTATCATCAAAACAGCAATATTGCAGCACAGGGATTCCTACTAGTACATTGTATCAGGAGGCATTACATTTCCAGGTACTTTGGCAAATTCTCATATACATGTAGTATCACACCTCTCATATATATTTGAAGCAGTAAGGAAACCTGTAAATTATTCAAGGTAAGTAATTCAGTTTGAAGATCAGTTTATAGCCCCCAAATATTTTAAGCTGATACATCTGTTCTTTATATTAAAAAAAAGAACTTTTCACTTGTTAAAACCACAGGAAAAGGGCTTCCTGGGTGGCGCAGTGGTTGAGAATCTGTCTGCCAATGCAGGGGACACGGGTTCGAGCCCTGGTCTGGGAAGATCCCACGTGCCACGGAGCAACTAGGCCCGTGAGCCACAATTGCTGAGCCTGCGCGTCTGGAGCCTGTGCTCCTCAACTAGAGACGCTGTGATAGTGAGAGGCCCACGCACCGCGATGAAGAGTGGCCCCCGCTTGCCCCAACTAGAGAAAGCCCTCACACAGAAACAAAGACCCAACACAGCCAAAAATAAATAAATTAATTAATTTTTTTAAAAAACACAGTAAAGTATTCACTCGCAAATGATGTCATGCCCTAGTTTACTTTCAGGTAAGAAGGTTGAAAGAGGCCACCCGACAGAGCCTCTAAACTCATTTCTTTAGTTCTGCAGTGACCGTTAAAGAATATCAGTCAAGTTAAACACTTGCACAGAGGGGCAAATTCAAGCAGCAAATGAGTTAAAACGACACAGAGGACTCACGTTTCAACATCCCTTCTACTAGTCTTCAATTCCCATTCATAAAAGACTAAATGAAACAAAAAAGAGAGGCAGAATTCAAGTTCTTGCATGTAGAATTATTAGCATAGCTAGGTAACTTCAAAGCCCATAATTAGCTCCATGCTAATCAATCAACCAACAAGTTTCCAGCAAGCATTTACCATTTTCCTACATTGTGCTATTAGGGTCAGCATATCTGAAACAGCACCTGTCCCACTCTGGACACTGGGATCCAGAATTAATCTATACCAGCAGCACTGTTTCCTTTGGAAAAGCTTTCTTTTCTTCTTCCCCAAATCTTATCTGAGACACAGTGCCTCTACTTAAGCAAGCAGCTTAAGTCCTAGAATGGGATGAGCATCACAGAAATGGTGAATTAAAAACATTTAACTAAACAAGCAAGAGCAGCCAGGGAAAATTCTCAGTGGAGTTGAAGGTGGGCGGGGACATAAGGAAGAGATGTGAAATCCTGGTTTGTGGTGAAAGGTGCAGAGAAATGCACGTTTCTTAGGTTCAAAGCCCACCTTAGGCTATGAAAATTCTCCAAATCTATCCACCTCTGAAATCACTCAAATGGTTTCAATATTAAGGTTCTAATTCTGCAGGAGAGGAGGAGTTTGCAGAGATCAGGGAACAGGAAAGATTAGAAATGCAACAGAAAAGTCAAGATGAAGAAAAGGAAAGGATGGGTGAAGGCAAAGACAATGATCTGGGAAGATGAGAGATCAAAAGTAAGTCACCAATAGGTTGACTTTACTTTTCAATAGTCTCAAACCAGCAGGTTTCTCTAACACTAGAGGGCATGAACGCAAACACACACACACACACACACACACACACACACACACACACGGTGTGGGGGCAACCCTGAGCAAAGGCAGCCTTCATACAAAGCTGAAGATCTGGGGGCCCCAAGGATACTCGAAATTTCAGAGGGCTCAGGCAGCCAAGTGTCTTTACCCCTGCAAATAAAATCTTCATGCTGTATTTGTGGGAAGAGTGACCACGCTCTCTCCCAAGGAAACCGCTCAAGGATTGAGTGTTATGACAGTCGAAAGCAGGCAATCCCCAGTGCTCCTCTCCTCCGTCAGCAACACCTTTGCCTCAGGAAAGCTCCCACCCTTTCCAGGTTAGTTTTCCCTGGATCCCGAAGCTTCTGTGTTTATCTGCCCACTGTCTCCTCCTGTGGCTGCCTGTAAAGGTTGGAGATGTAGGCTCTCCACCTGGAAATTCAACTGATCCTAGTCAAAGAACGGGGTAAGGGGAGGGGCGCCCGCAGCTTTCGCTGTCCAAACCAGCAGCCTCCGTGCGCCCGGGGTTCGTGGCAACGCAGCTCCCTCGGACCCAGGGAGGGGAGGCGGCGGCCCTCGCGACCCTCATTCAGCCCCTCGACTCTACGACAGCCAGACAAGAGCTCTCTGTTTCCAATCCCCTCGTCCCCTCCGGCCCCGAGAAGGGAGGTCTCCGTACCTGGAGATCTCTGTACCTGGAGGTGCCCGGAAGGTGGGCCGGGGTGTGCTCTCCTGGACAAGGAGCCTCGGGATCTGGGAGCTGGTGGTGTTCGGGAGGACCAGGCAGGAGAGATAACAGAGGGAGACAGAGACAGGCAGCGAGAGGCAGAAACAGAAAGAGAAAATACGGCAAGACGGAGAGACAACGGAAGAGACAGAATAACAGGCACACGGGGACATCCCAAGAAAAACAGGGAGGAAGATAATGAAAAAGGAACAGTGAGACCCGGAGCGGGTGCGGTGAGCCAGAGAAAGAATCAAAGAAAGAAACTGAGTCAGAAACAGACAGAGAGACTGAGAGGCAAAGGAAGGCAGAAATAGAGAGGAAGGCAACCGTCGAGGAAGACACCCGAGACTCAGCGCGTCCCCAGTGTCGGACGGACGGTGTAGAAGCGACCGCGCACCGCAGCCCCCGGCCGCCCGCAGATAGTGGCAGAAAGTTGCCGGGGCGGGAAGGCCGAGCAGCCCCCGGCGCCGAGCGCCACCGGAGCGCAGAGGGTGGCCAGCGCCTCTCACCTTGGCCGGGTAGCGGAGAAAGCAGGGTAGAGGGCTGGCGGCGGTAGAAAGTTCCGCGCCTCGCGGTCCTCCCTCGGCACCTGCAGCAGCGGGAGAGCGCGCTTCGAGAGCCCGGGAGGCCGCCTTACCGGGCTCGCCGGCGCCTCCGCCCCGGGACCGACCCGGGGCGCTCGGCTCTGAGCCCTGCCACAGGCTGCGGGACTTTGCGGCGCCCACCCGGGCACTCCGGGCCGCCCAGAGAGGACTCGCCCCAGACAATCAGAGGAAGAGGGGAAGCAAGAGAGAGACGGAGACCTGCTATCGTGGCCAGGGATCCCGCGAAGAGGGAACGGCGGTCCACGCATGGAATTCAGCCTCCGACCCAGACCGGCAGGCGCCAGACGGCCGCGCCGAGTGCGGGGCGCGCGGAGCCCGCGCTCACCTGGAACCCGCGCCGGCCCGCGAGAGCCGCGCGCAGCCCCGCTTCCCGCCCGCGCCTCTCTCTTCACACTTCTCCGCGAGCAGAGCGAGCCGGCTCCGGCCTCGGCCAGCCCCAGAGAGGCGCCCTCATAGCGCAGCGGCTGGCTGGAGGGGCTCCGCGAGAGCGGGCGCCGAGGCCGAGGAGGCGCAGGAGACCGAGCGAGGGCTCCTAGCACATTGTCACCTCGGCAGAGACGCCGCCACTGCCTGGTCACTTCTCCCCCCTCCCCCCTCCCACCCCGGCCCGCTCCCTCCCAGCCCCTCCTCCTCGCGTGGTTCCTCCCCCTCCCGAAGCCCCAGCCTGAAGGCCTCTCACTGGGCTAGTATCATTTACGTAACCAGCCCCCCCGGCCCTCCTCCCTCCTGGCTCCCGCTCCTCCCCGGGCTGGGGCGGTGCGCACAGAGCGCGCTTCAGCTGCTCCTGGAGCTGCCGCTCCTGCGATGTGCACAAGTCCCGCGATAGTTGGCAGTCACGGCCCCCAGCTGCAACCTCGGGGTCGGCTCCTTTCCGCCGAGAGCGTCCGGCGACCCCTGGCCGCCCCCCGGGGCCAACCGTGAGGAAACAGGCTTGCGTGCACTGTGTCGGCCCAGTGCACCAGAGCGCCTCTTAGAGGGGTGCTGGCGGGGGGAAGGGGGTGCAGGGGCTCGCAGACGGCCCTCGGGGAACGCTCTAGCAACCTCAACCCCGCTGTCGGCTCTCCAGTGGAGAGAAGCTGCGGGGAACTTGAGGTTTAGGCGCCCTGAATTAGAAAGGACAGACAAGAGTTCTACCTCTTGTCCATTACAGTTCGTTTACCCTGCCAGATCCTAGTGTTCCGGCCAGTGACAGCTGCTGCCACAAAAAGCACTGTAAGAGATTTGGAAACGCAAAGCGCTTCCTTGTGCTCTTGAATTTTTGGGGGAGCGGTAAAAAAAAAAGGCGAGGCTTTGAATTCCTTTCTCAGGAAGATAGGGTCTTTGACACCACACACACACACCCCCACACACACACATACACACACAGACACAGGCGCCTGAATGCTTGCATTTCAGAGTAAAGTTACTGCGTAGTGTCATAGAAAGTCCATGATACTAAATGAGGAGTCCATGATACTAAATCCTTACATACTACATGTAAGGATTTTAGAACAGTGCATGGAACAAGGCACAAATTTAAGATTGAGGTATCATTAGCATTCTGAGACTTGGGACCTATCCCCCACTGCCATGTGGGAGGGACTCCTCTAGGAAATTGGGGTTGCTGAGTTCAAGTCTCTGCTTTGCCATTTATTCACTTTTGGCTCTTGGTTAGTTTTGGTTCTTGACTTAATACAGTTTCAGTTTTCTTATTTGTAAGAGGGGGTGACATAGGGGTCCTTTCCTCCTCTCACAGGGTCACTTCATGTTGTCTTAGCTCCCTCTTTTTAGTTTACGTGGCAAAAGTAGGGGAGGATATGAGACCTACTCCAAAAATATTAAGAGCCATGTTGTACAAACATATATTAATTTTAATCTAGTATGTCAATGACATTCTTGATTATATTCATGAAAGACAATTTTTAGAGATGTTATCTTTATATCCTTTCATGAATCAATTATTATCTAAACTGGTATGATAATAACTATATTTAATGTTTCCTCCTACACTGTCCATCCTGCCCAACCCCCCATCCCCATCTTCTCATCAATTAGGGAGCATCTACCAGAGGGGTTTCTGTGCATGTGTGAGGACACAGGGTGCCACTCATAACACCAAGGACACTGGTCTTTTTCTCTATTGCTTGCTTTTGTGAGTTCTGTCATCACATCACTCACCTCTGTATGGCATATTTAGAAAAGTTATGGACCAGCAGGTAAAAAAATGAGCTTCTAATGCTGGCAGAGCCACTTATTAGACATATGTCCTTGCAAAACATATAAGCCCCCATTCTTACATTCTTCATCTCAAAAAAGATAGCAATAGCATTTTGCAAGCTTTGTAGTAATATTTAACTAAGGCAAGAATCATAAAACTAGTTGGTAAAAGTTATACATGCACTTAATTATGTAGTCCCAAAGTATCTCCCTGGGAATTATTATCTTTTGCTGTATAGCACACCATTCCCAAACTTAGTGGCTTAAAACAATAAACATCTATAATTTCCGAATTGTTCCGAAAAGCAACAGAGGAGTCCAAACTCCAATGTAGAGCATTCTTCATAGCTCTGCTGACACACATTTACCCAAGGAAGTTACATGGCCTAGCCCAGATTCAAAGGATGAAGTAATATATTCCATGTCTTGATGGGAGGAACTGCAAAATCATATTGCAAAGAAGAATGTACACACAAAGGGGAAGGAAGTACCTGAGGCCATTTTTGTAATCCATAGTTTCTTCTCAATTACAATGGAAATTTATAAGGAAGAAATATTCCTTATAGTGAATAAATCTGGTAGACATCGTCTTAACCAAGTGATCAAGATTAAAATCACCAATAATGGGATCAGGTGACATTACGAGCCTCATGATGTGATGCACTAAGAAATACACAATATAATTTATTTAGTATTCCAGACCAAAAAATAAAAGCATAATCAACTATAATCATGAGGAAGCAAAAGACAAACCTAAACAGAGAGAAAATCCACAAAATATCTGTACTTTTCATATATGACACTGTGCTGAAAGTTAAAAAAAAAAAAAAGGCTGAAGAACTGTTACAGACTAAAGGATATTAAAGAGACATGACTACTAAATGCAACATGTAAAAAAAACAACGTGAATTGAATACTCAACAGGAAAATACACATAACTATAAAGGACATTGGAACAATTGGCAAAATATGAATAAACTATAATATCTCGTCTCTAGGCCTTTTATCTATGTTAAATTACAACTACTTTTTATCAATATTAAATGTCCTAGTTTTGCTAATTATACTGTGATTACTCTAATGAAATATTTTGGAATAAAAAGGGCCTAGTGGCTACAGTTTGTTCACAATGATTCAGAAACATCTATAGAGAGAATGATATTAACAGTTGTTAAATTTGGGTGAAAAATATAAGGGAATTCTTTGTAGTAAGTTTGCAACATTTTCTAAGTTTGAATTTATTTATTTTTTTAATGGTAATTCTCTTTTTAACTTTTCATACCATTTTCCACAGCAGCTGCACCATTTCACATTCCCACCAACAGTGCACAAAGGTTTCTATTTCTCCACATCCTTGCCAACATTCACTATTTTCTTTCTTTTCCTTCCTCCCTTCTTCCCTTCCCCTCCCTTCCTTCTTTCCTTTCTTTCCTTCTTTTTGTTTCAAATGAGAGGAGAAACTGTCTGCTTATCTTACAAGAAGGTTAGATGTAATAATTTATGTAAATGAGTGTTAAATATAATAAAAATTTATATTGTACTTTTTTTCAAATAGGACACTAAAAATTTATACTTAATCCACAAGGAGTTACTGCAAGTATTTGTTTACATAAATGGGATGACCAACACTGTACAATTAATCAGTTATAAGGCACAGAGTGACTTAGATGGAGAATATACTAAAGATATGAATATGAGTTTATCAGGTACACTTGCCCATCCTGTGGTTAATCAAGAAGGCAAATTACATATACACACATATATATGCTGAAATTAAATTGTCAGGTTTGGGCAAATTATTAGCAGTGAAGGAGAAGGAAAAATGTATTATATAACTCAGAGAGTTAAAGATTAGATGAGTAGGAGAAAGGAGATGCCTAATATTTCTCTGTTAAGAGAACCAGAAAGCAAGAATTTTATTTTCTGAAGTGAAAATCTAATAATGCTTCTTTTTAATTATAATACTTCAGTGGCTTTTCATTGCTTTTAATAAATAGTCTAAAATTCCTAACATGTCCTACAAAACCTTTATAATCTGGGCCCTACTTACCTCCTTAGTACCTATGATGAGCTAAGCACTGGGGTGGATACTGAAGATAAAGAATAAAGACAGCCCCATTGAACTTAGAGTCTAGTCCTTCATCCAATGAATATCTATGGAATACTTAGACCATGCAGCTTGACTACAACAGTGAGCAAAAAGACAATGACTCTGCTTTCACGAATGCTACATTTTGTTGTGCTATGTTCCAAACAAAAAAGCAAGTATGTAACTATGGCAGGTGGTAACAAATTCTCAGAAGAAAATTGAAACAGGCCAAGAGCTAGAGCTTTCAAACTAGGTTGCCACAAATGATTTTTAGATATTACATGATATATTGATCAATTCACCCATCAGGAGTTGCCAAGTAGGGTGGCCTCAAGTTGCCAGAGTCCATAGCCAGGCAGCCTCTGATCATAAGAAACTTGTTCAGAGCTCTTTGGATATTGGCCTAAGCAAGTGGTATCTGAGAGTGTGTTCAATTCTTTCTGTGGCATAGATAAAGAGGTGTTTACTTCTGGACATCTGCTTCAGCATTCAGCTGCAAACAACTGACAAGGGCTCATGGAATGGTTTCAGGAATTTTTTTTCAGGAGCAAAGGAACATCAGATGAAGTTCAAAATGTGACCCACTGCAGATGGGGGAGCAAAGAGGTTGGGCAGGAACTTCTAGTGAGCATAGCTCCAGTTAATGACCCAAAGCTCCAGCATCATAAATAACAGATAATCGTATTCTGTATGCAGCTGATTTGCTATTTTTTGTGGTAGCCATGAACTGCAGATTGGCTATTTTAATAATGCTTAGGCATTCTTCAAACTCAAACTTTATAATTATTTTTATTTTTCTGACAATCATTTTGAATATATTTGAAATCCATTTATAGCCACAAAAATTCAAAATCATAACTATTAATGAAATAAAAGTAGAGCTGATATATTTTAAATACCATTTTAATAGATATAAATATTTGGTCATAAAAGTAAATGTTTAAACTCCTTTTTACCTACTTGTCCAAACAAATTTTCTCACCTTTGATGTTGACCAACTATTATATCATCATGGAAAATGTCGTGATTAGGAAATATTATAGCTATTTCAAGCATAAATATAAAGTTGAGTTCATGGAGGCAACATCTCATTAAAATATTTTTTAAAGATTTTATTTGGAACTCAAACAATTCAGTAGATCTTATCTTCCTTGATATATTATTTTTATAATAATAATTTAATAATGTGAAGAAAATGTAACTACTTTTTAACCAAGCTCCATATTGATACACTAATATTTGCTCTAGTTTATCTCATGATTCACAAAGACCTGTGTCCTTCTTAGCATCTAACATAGTTGCAAATTTAGTTTTCCATATTTGTGTGATTAATGTCTATTTCCTCCAATATACAGTAGGATACACCAGGGTAAAGTATAGGTTTATAAGGTGGCAGCGGGAGTGGAGGGAGTTGTTGTAGCTTCACTCCAAGCAGGGTGCCTGTTGTACAGTAAACTTATGTTGTTAATGAATAAATCAATCCAACCACCTATTAATCAACAGCTATGCCTTTCCTGTAAACCTTTCTCTTTTTTATCCTTCCCTTTCCTTTATCATCCCATCTTATCTTTCCTTCCCTTTCCTAGACTTTTTCTCTCCTTGTTTTGAATTCTTGATTGGGCAGTAATCATTAGTGCCAAAGAATTAGGGGAAACAACTAATGTTTAGCCCACTAAAATCTTTCAGCACCACGGAGAGCGACAAATGAGTGTCTCCCAACTAACTTAGGGGTCACACCAGCCTGACTATGCTATTATTTAACATACATTGACAGGGATACGTAAATAAATAGTAAGTAGGCCAATGTGGAAGAAACTAAGCCACTATTCAGCATTCATAAATAGAGATAAATAAGTAGACGGAAAGCAGGACAATGTGGAAAACCATTGGCATTCACTCAAGGGAATGTGGGTTTGCTATCATTTAACCTCTCTGTATCTCCATTAAATCAAAAGGCAAATATGAAGTAAAATGTTAAGTACCATCAGAGTTCAAAACATGAAGCAATCACATATCCACAACCTCAGAGTTTTTCACTTATATATATACCATATGGACGTAACCCTTCTTAGAAGATAAATCCCTGGGAAGCAGGGACTGTAACACTGAGTACAATGCCTCACATAATGAGTATTAGCCATGTATTCATTAAATATATGTACTAAATTATATCATCCTGTCAATAATATTTCACTTGCTTGTTAAAGGTCAGGAATAATTCATTATATTGGCAAAATTATTTTCACATCTAAGAATCTAGTACTCTCTATTTAAAATTTGAATATGGATGCTTATTGGAAACAACTACATGGCAGGTAAACTTTATTGATTTCTGTATTTTAAAGCTATATTTAAAACATCACCCTCTTGTAATGAAGAATTTTCCAGTGTGTTTTAACTAGTTATTTGAAGCTTTACTCATAACTCCAGCATATTAATGTAACAACCACAGAATATTTTAGCCAACAAATAGCTACCATAGCTCTCTACTCCATCAATGCACAAAGGTAAAAGCTATTGTCTTACAGAGTGAAAGTCAGATATAAGGAACAAAGAAAAGTATCAAAGCCACTATTTTTAATTTTAAATATTAAAAAATGATTCCCAGAATCATATGAGGTTTTCTTTTTCAGCCTCATTTTTCTTCAGCTATCCTATTCAAAGCAAATTATTTATGTTGCTACACAATGTACAAAACAAAATTTATGTGTACTGGACAAGAAAATTTTGAATAGTCAAGTTCATAAATTATTCAATGTTTAACAGGGAACAGGAAGTAGAAAGTATTCAGCAGAGTGTCACAAATTTTTTGTCTTGAACTCTATCTAAATATCCAGTTAGAGTCTGGATAAAAGGAGAGAATCTGTTTCACTTTAAATCCATTTGTGTTGCCAAATTTATGTGAAGAGGCAACTGTCTCAACACTAAATGACAGAAAAATGACTATCATTTAGTAAGAAAGGTGACTACAATTCACTGTGAGGAATTTATGAAATTTAAATAAAAATATATTTCACTTTATTTTGAAAGATTAATAGTTCATATTATACTACAGGTTAAATATAAAAAGTGAACATGTTATTATGATTTTTCATTAATTAACCTGAAATGCATAATAATCCATTAAGTCAGAAATATGTAATAGTTATATTATGATATAGAAATAGGAACTATATATATGTGTATATATGTATATATATATATTTCCTTGAAAAATAGAAAGCATTTTACAAATGTAAGGTATTGTAATAACAAGTACAGAATTAAAACTTAACAAATTAAGAATAAGAAAACTTACGGAACATTTAAACAATAGGCCCCATGATTTTAAACTTCATAGACAATATTAAGGAAGACATGTTAGGGTAGAGTATGCAGTGATTTTTTTTGTGTTTTGCTTTGTTTTTTAACATCTTTTTTAAAGTATAATTGCTTTACAATGTTGTGTTAGTTTCTGCTGTATAACAAAGTGAATCAGCTATACGTTTACATACATCCCCATATCCCCTCCCTCTTGTGTCTCCCTGCCACCCTCCCTATCCCACCCCTCTAGATGGTCACAAAGCACCCAGCTGATCTCCCTGTGCTATGCAGCTGCTTTACAATGATGTTTTAAGGTACTATTGTCTTGGAACAATCACTAGTATCATATAAAAGCAATCAATTTTATTAGCCATAAAGAGAATAATAATGGACTCCAAGAAGAATTTCATGAACAAGGGAGTTGACCTTTCATGATTTATATACTAAGATGTTAACAATTACTCATTTGTAAAGAAAATAGATCTTAATGTATTTAAGTGTATCTTTGCTCCAAGAATATACAAAACAGTTCTCAAAATCTTTCCATATTTTCAGCTATATAAATTTGACTGATATATTTTTGCTGCTTCTCTGAACAAAATGTCATTATATATGTACGTATGTATGTGTGTCTGTGTGTGTGAATCTATGAATTATAGTTCAATTAACTTTTATAACTTTTAATTTTATGAATGCCCAGAGTTATCTTTCTAAGTGTGCAATTCCTCTAAGATTCTTGAATGTGAAAATCAGCTTTTAGAGTTACCTCTCATTAAACACAGAATGGGACTAAGTACACCATGTAACATGTAGGTGTTATATTTACTTTCAAGGATACTTCAGTACTCAATGATGAAATTTTTCAGAGTGAAAAACTGAAATTAATACTTCCTTCCCCCCAACTCCACAAGCCATGTGAGCTGCCAATAGCTAGATTTTAAAAATTGATATAAAACTTAGTGTCATGGCCTCTAGAAACCCATTGAAGAAAGGAAAGCACAGCAAAAGTTAACTATATTAGAATCAGCTTTTCAAAAGGGGTGCTTCCGCTTCCATTTCCATCATAAACAAAGCACAGAAATTAGTAAATGAAAAAATCACACTCATATTTACTCATCAGCCTATACAAAATTGCGTGTGTATATGTTTTCATATATACATCATCTTTCTTCTTAAGCTCAGAGGGCCACAATCAGTTTGTAGACTTTAAAGCAAAACAGACATGGAGTAAATGTTCTGACACTTAGCAACAATTGACCTTGGGCATGTACCTTTCTGAGAAGTAGTCACTTTTTTTGTAAAATAAGTATGCACTATATAAAAAAGTAGATGTTTTAAGAATTAAATGATGCAGTATATATACCTGGCTCATACTAGGTACCCAAGAAGTGATACTATTTCTAAGTTTCCTGTATTTTAAATGCTGTTGTTATCAATTTTCAAATATAATGGGTTCTTAAGGTGAATCTTAGATATCATGCTCTCTGCTTTGGGAACAATGTTGGGATAGGAGCTAAGGTGATCAAAACTGAGTACATGTCGGAAATTCTGTCACTGCTTCTCCCCCTACTCAAATCTCTAAACTCAGTAATGGTTCTAACCCAGAATCAGAATAAACATTTGTACCATGAAGAGTTGCCAAGTCTTAATTGCTACTCCTATCATTTGCACAAGTGCACATGTGCAAGCATCACACACACAACTCTACTTGAGCACACATATTCATACAGATTCCACTTTAAAATGTAAGTTCCATGGGCTTTGTCTGCATTGGTCATAAAAATGTCCCAATAGACAGAACTGAGTGCATGCCATTTAATAAGGGCCCAATAAGTAGCGTGTATCATCACATAGTCCTATATTCTTCTCTCCTCAGTAACCACTGCATACCAGGAGAAAACTGGCTCTTTATCAGTCTCTTCATGATCAACCTTTTTAATGGCCCCTAATTAGGCAATGAATGCTCCTCTGTGAAGAACATCTTGCCAACAACCACCTGCCTAATCCTCTGTAACTTTGCACATAGAAGAAGAGGATACAATCCAACCAATTTAGGACCAAGTAAATAAGCAGGTAACTCTCTCTCATATTCCTAGCTTGGCCTGAAGTTTGTATAGCTAACTGTAGCAAGTACAAAGATGTCCAAAACTGCTTAGGTGTGAAAATGTAGGAAGCTTTTAAGAAGGAACAAGAACAGAGTAGGATCTGTTTTTCAGGACTCAAAGCACTTTGATAATAATAACTGCAACATTTTGCAAATTCAGAACTTTTTTTTACCGAGAATTATGGAAGATAACTTTCATTTTAGCACAATATTTTGCCTTTTGACAGCCTATTTCCAGAGTTTCAGAAGAAAGTAGAAAATCTCTGAATAAATTCACGTATTTGCATGGGATTTATTTACCCATTAGTGAGAAGTAGATATCTAGGACTTCTTTTTCCCACTTTTTAAATCTACCTTTTAACTACTGACTTTTTGTTATTGGTGTCAAAGGAAAGAAGAGCCAATTTTATACATATAAATTGTAAACTTCACCATGATAAACCATGCTACAGAACTATTTGAATTCTAAGCCAATTATTCTATTAATACTGAATAATATTGCAGAATTTACTACAAGGTTTTGCAAAGTCTGCCATTAGAAAGTTCTGAAATGATTGGGGTTTTTTTTTTGACCGCACCGTGTGTCATGTAGGATCTTAGTCCCCCGACCAGGAATTGAACCCGTGTTCCCTGCAGTGGGAACACAGAGTCTTAACAACTGGACCACCAGGGAAGTCCCTGAAATGATTATTTTTAAATTTTAAAATAAATATTCACTTTTAAATATAAATTTAGATGGGTATGTCAATACATTAGAAAGTGTGCCCCAATCTGCACTTTATAGTCACTATCTGTGGTTCAGAACCAATCTATGTTGTTGCTTTTTTTCTTCGAATATTAATAGTTGGATAGTGTTTTACTCATCTACTGCCTGTCAGTTATTAACCTCTCATATTTTGAGATAAATATCAAAGAAAAAATATTGCCAAAAATAGCTCTCCGGGGCTAAAAGAACACTAGTCAGTTTCCTATTTGTTTCTTCTAGTAAGGGATATATTTCTCTAATAATGTGTCATATTTCAAGATTCAGTACTGGAAATGAAAGCCAATACCAAAAATTAGGGACTAAATAAGGAGAAACATCAAGCCAGAACCTGACTGGAGACTCACCTGTTTATGAAGAATAGACGTAGCTACAAAGAGCAGTCATGAGGACTAGAAGCAATATTCCAGCAACACAATGATTCTAGTAAAACATCTCTAGATGTAGGTTTTGTATATGTGTCTTCATGTGTTAAAAAAACAAAACAAATTAATTCAACATTAGAAAATTAGGATATTTTTCACTAAAAATCTTGATATGTGGCTTGTCTTAAAAATCTGAAGATCTAGAAAAATTGAACCTACTTTGCTAAATGCAAAATGGAGCTACTTCACTGGACTAAGCAGCTGTCATTGCTCATGTGGATTATTATAAGAGCCTCTTTTATTCATCCTTGCCTTCCTCGAATCTATTGTCAACAAAGCAGCTGAACTGATCCCATTAAACACAAGTTAGGTCACGTTACTATTCTGCTCAAAACTCTGCACACACCCGCATCTCAGAATCCTTATGGTGGCCTATATCTCTGACACTTTCTCACTCTACTCCAGTCATACTGGCCTCCTTGTTATTTCTCAAATAATTCAGGCATGATTGTGCATTTCCTGTCCCCTCTGCCTATAACATCTTTCCCCCAAAGAGTTGTATCTTAAGTTTTGAATTAAATGTCATCTCCTCTGTGAAAACTAACCAGGTAATTGAATATTAAGCCACTAATACCCGTATTTCCCTTCCCTAGTTGACTTTCCTTCATGGCTATCACCACATACAGATTTTACTTATGTACCTTATTTATTTTGTGTCCATCTTATAATAGAAACAATTTTAGATGATGAATCTTTGTATATTTTACTTCTTGCTATACCCTATTTTCTAAGAATCATCCCTGGCCCATAGCCCTTGCTCCATAAGTTTCTTTGAATGAATAAGCAATGGAGTATGATTATTTTCACTACTTTGCTAATGAGGAAACTAGAATCTAGAGTTAAATAATTTGTCCAAGAACACATAACTAAAAAATTTAAAAAGCTATATTCAAACCCTGTCAGTCTGATATAAGGACTCAATATCCTAATAATCAGGTTACAAATATATCAAGAAGAAGTATGTGATTTTCAAGGAAAATAGAAAAAAACATTTCTGTGTGGAGGTACAGAATATTCCTATGTGCATAAATATGAAAACTCTATCTTCATTCTTTTATGTCACCTGTCTGACCTCTAAAAATAAAAGGTCATGACCTTTGACTTAAGTAGTGAAAATGGATAAATCAATGATTGTATTAGTGCTTTGACCCCATTGCTTCTCACAGCTGCCTACCTAGCTCTTCTGTTCCACTTTCTCTGGATTAGGATTAACCTATAACTAAGGATATTTGTTTGAAATGATAGTGACTTACACTTTTTTTCTCATTTGAAATATGAATTATCTTTTGAAGTAGAACATAAATAAAGAAAATTTCACAAATCACATGTGCTTAACTCTGTGAATTTCACAAAGTGAGTACATCTGGGATCAGTATTATGTTGGTAAATAGATAACAACTAGTCCCCCCACCTCAAAATAAAACAAAACAAAAGCACATTGGAAAAACACAACATCCATAATGTGAATACTCCCAGCATGGCCAGTTTCAAGCTACCAAATTGATGCCAACCAGATTGCAAAATTAAAAACTTTAACAATCAATTCTTGCAACTTGATGCAACACAGTTGCAACATATCACTAAAACCCAAGAAGTTCTATCATGTTTCGCTTCGAATCACTACTTCCCTCTCTCCCAAAGGTATCCAGTATCCTGATTTCTAACACCTATTTTTTAACCTTAATATAAAGTAATCATACACACTCTTTCACATAGGGTTTCTTTCTCTCATTTTGTGTTTATGAAATGTACCCATGTGTTGAAAGTACTGGTAGATCATTAATTATCAATGCAGTATAGTATTCTGTATGATGCTATGATTTATACTCTTCTTTAGAGTTGGCAAACATTTAGTTTGTTTCTAGTCATTGGTTATTACAAATAATATTGCTATGAAAATTCTGATGGATGTCCTTTGGTAAACACATACACTCATTTCTGGGGGCTGATACTCGCCACACTTTCTTTCTTAGAGAAGAACTGATGAATCACAGGATATATCAGATTTATTTGAAATGGCCAAAAATGGTTCCAAAGTAATTGCATGAATTTACACTACTGACTAGAGTGTGTGGGAATTCCAGTTTCTTCACATTTTTATCTAGGCAAGAAATTTTTAGTCTTTTAAAATTTTATGCATTCTGGCATGATATATCTCATTTGGATTTCAGTTGATTTCCCTGATGACTGCTGAGATCAGATTGGTACTTTATTCTTTTTTAAAGCTGAATAATATTCAGTTGCATAGATACATTACATTTTATTTATTAATTCATTCAACATTTGAATTTGTTTTCACTTTTTTTCCTATTATGAATTATACTGCTATGAACATTCATATATGAGTTTTGGGTGGACATAGGATTTCATTTTTCTTGAGTATATACCTAGGATTAGAAGTGCTGGGTCATACAGTAACTCCATGTTTCACATTTTGAGGATTTGCCAGACTCTCTTCCAAAGCAGCTGCAACATTTTAAAGTCCCACCAGCAGTGTGTGAAGGTTACAAATTCTCCATATTGTTGACAATACTAGTTATTATGTCTTTTTGATTATAGCCATCCTAGTGGGTGTGAAGTGGTATCTCATTGTCGTCTTGATATTCATTTTTCTGATGGCTAGTGACGTTGAATATTTTTTCATGTGTTTATTAGCATTTGTAATCTTCTTTGGAGAAATGTCTATTCAGGTCCTTTGTCCATCTTTTGTTTGTTTTTCCTTTGCCCACTTTTTAATCAGATTATTTTTCTTACTGTTACTGAGTTCTAAGAGTTCTCAATCTTTTTTATAATTAATGCATTAGATGTCTTTTTCAAGAATCCTTTCCCCACTCCTAGTTCATGAAGATATTCTCTGATATTAATTTCTAGAAGCATTACTGATTCATCTTTGACATTTGAATTTATATTATGTTGGAATTAATTTTTAATATATGATGTAGGTCAAGATTAACCCTTTCTATGTGGATATTTAATTGATTCAATACCATTTATTGGGAAAACAATCTATTTCTCACCATTCTTAAATTCTAACTTTGTCACAAATATAGTGTTTAATACATGTAGAACTGTTTCCAGAGTCTATATCATTGCAAGATATATTTCATAGTAATATCACGTTGTCAGAATTAATGTAGTATGATAATGCTTTGATTTCTGTAGCTGAAGTTGTCCATTTTTCTTCTTCTTCTTCAGGATTGACCTGATTATTCTTAGCGCTTTGCATTTCCGTATACATTTTAGAATCATTCTGTCCATTTTCCCTCCAAATCTGCTTGGTTTTGTTTGAGTTATACTGAAACCATATATTAATTTGTGAAGAACTGAATCTTTAAAAACAAACAAAAAAAAGGGAATTTCCTGGCAGTCCAGTGGTTAAGACTCCACACTTCCAATGCAGGGGGGTATGGGTTCGATCCCTGGTTGGGGAACTAAGATCTCACATGCTGTGTGGCACGACCAAAAAAAAAAAAAGAATCTTTAAAATATTGACTCTTCCTATTTGTTAATATGTTATATGTTCCCATTTATTGTTTCCTTTGTTTACTTTCAAAAATATTTGAAGTTATCTTTGCAAATATTTTGTATATATTTTATTACATCCTGAGGAATTTGACTTTATTTGATAATATAAATTGTATTTTTATATTTTAAAATTATTTCTGAAATTTAGAAACATCATTGCTTTTTATATATTAATTTTATATCTAGCAACATATTCTAACAGTTTATCTGTGGTTACTTTTGGATTTTCTAGGTCCTTAACTGTTACTTGTAATAATGACCATTGTATTTCTTTCTTTCCAATACATATATATTAATAGATTTGTTGAGGTATAATTAACATATAATGAACTTCATAGACTTACAGTGTACAATTTGATGAATTATGACATATGTGTACACCCTTAAAACTATCACTACAATGAATAATGAACATATCCATCGGCCCACAAAATTTCTGCATGTGTTTTTGTAATTGCTCCCTCATGAGTTTCACACCAACTCCTTTCCCTTTTCTAAGGCAATTATTATTTTGCTTTATGTCACCATAGGTTAGTTTGCATTTTCTAGAATTTTATATACATGAATTACACAGTCTATATTATTTTTTGTCTGATTATTTTGGTATTAATCCATGTTGTTGCATGTATCAGTAGTTCATTCTTTTTCATTGTTGAGGGGTATTCCATATATATATCAAAATTTGTCTATCCATTTGCCTGTTGATGGATACTTGGTTGTTTCCAGATTTGGGTTCTTACAAATAAAGTTGCTATGAACATTTGTGTACAAGTCTTTCTGTGGATATATGCTTTCATTTATTTTGACTAAATACCTGAGAATTAAATGGCTGTTACATGGCTGTTATATGTTTAAAGTTTTTTAAAATAACCATAGTGTTTTTTTCAGTACTTATACCATTTTACAGTGTGTGTTCCACTGTTGTTGCATGGGTTGTTCAATAAATTTTAATTAAGTCAATTCAGTTCATAGTGTTTTTCAACTCTTTTATATAAGTACTGATTTTCCATGTCCTTCTTCTATCACTTATAGAAAGAGCACTGTTGTTATCTTTAAATATTTATAAATATGTCTATTTCTCGGGGCTTCCCTGGTGGCGCAGTGGTTGAGAATCCGCCTGCCGATGCAGGGAACACGGGTTCGTGCCCGGGTCCGGGAAGATCCCACGTGCCGCGGAGCGGCTGGGCCCGTGAGCCATGGCCGCTGAGCCTGCGCGTCCGGAGCCTGTGCTCCGCAATGGGAGAGGCCACAACAGTGAGAGGCCCGCGTACCACCAAAAAAAAAAAATATATATATATATATGTCTATTTCTCCTTTCATTGTTTTGCATTTTTGTTTTATGTATTTTGAAATTCTGAATACCTTGTTGACTAGGTAACCTACTTCATCTAATATTACCATAACCACTGCAGCCTGAATATTTGCATAGTATTGATATATATTTAAAGTATCTTTCTTGTAAACAGTGTATAGTTAAGTCTTTTTTTAAAAAAAAATATCCAGTCTGGCAATTTCTGCCTTTAAATTTTTGTGTTTAGACCATTTACATTTAATGTGACTATTAATACAGTTGGATTTAAACCTATCATCTTGCTCTTTGTTTTCTATTTATTGCATGTATTAATTACTTGTTTCCTTTTTCTTCTATTTCTGCCTACTTTTTGACTGAGTAATTTTATGACTCCATTATCACTCCTTTTTTGGATTATTAGCTGTAATTCTTTGTTATTTTGACAAATAATTTAAGATTAATAGTATACATCTTTAACTGACCACAGTCTGCCTTCAAATAATTTTATATGTCACATATAGTATAGACCTTACAACAGTATACTTTATTTCCCTTCTTCCGTTTGTGCTGTTCATGTTATACATCCTTTTTCTTCATATGTTGAAAATTTTATAATACATTGTTATCACTTTTGCTTTAAATCATTCATTATCTTAAAAAAGATATTAAAATTAAGAAAAATGTTCTTGTATATTTATCTATATATTTACATATTTGGTGCCCTTTGTTCATTTGTGTAGATACATGTTTTTATCTGGCATCATTTTTCTTCTGCCTAAAGAGGTTTCATTATAATTTGCTATAGTGGAGATCTGCTGGCAACTAATTCTGTCAGCTTTTCTTCCTCTCTAAAAGTCCTCAACTGGCTACATTTTTTTAAAGATATTTTCCCTTACATAGGATAAGGAAACAGAATTTAAGATTGATTGTGGGGTTTTATTTTTCTTAGCATATCAAAGGTATTGCTTCATTACCTTAGACTTAAATTCTTTTCAAAAGTTTTTCTTGTCCCTCTAAATGCAATGTGTCTTTTTTTTTTCCTCTTGGAAATTCTGAGGTTTTATTACTTATTTTAAGCAATTTGACTATGATAAGTTACAGTGCAGTTTTCTTCTTTCTTGTGGAGATTCATAAAACTATGGGTTTAGAGTTTCCATCAAACATGGTAAATCTGTAAATATCTTTTCTTTTCTTTTCTTCTTCTTCTTCTTATTTAAACATCTTTATTGGAGTATAATTGCTTTACAATGGTGTGTTAGTTTATGCTTTTCAACAAAGCATATACATATATCCACATATCTCTTGCATCTTACATCTCCTTCCCTCACACCCTCCCTATCCCACCCCTCTATGTGGTCACAAAGCACTGAGTTAATCTCCCTGTGCTATGCGGCTGCTTCCTACTAGCCATCTATTTTACATTTGGTAGTGTATATATGTCCACGCCACTCTCTCACTTCGTCGCACCTTACCCTTCCCCCTCCCCATGTTCTCAAGTCCATTCTCTATGTCTGTGTCTTTATTCCTGCCCTACCCCTAGGTTCTTCAGAACCTTTTTTTTTTTTTTTAGATTCCATATATATGTGTTAGCATACAGTATTTCTTTTTCACTTTCTGACTTACTACACTCTGTATGACAGACTCTAGGTTCATCCATCTCACTACAAATAACTCAAATTCGTTTCTTTTTATGGTAGAGTAATATTCCATTGTATATATATGCCACATCTTATTTATCCATTCACCTGTCAATGGACACTTACATTGCTTCCATGTCCTGGCTATTGTAAATAGAGCTGCAATGAACATTTTGGTACATGACTCTTTTTGAATTATGGTTTTCTCAGGGTATATGCCCAGTACTGGGATTGCTGGATCTTATGGTAGTTCTATTTTTAGTTTTTTAAGGAACCTCCATACTGTTCTGCATAGTGGCTGTATCAATGCATATTCCCACCAACAGTGTAAGAGGTTTCCCTTTTCTCCACACTCTCTCCAGGATTTATTGTTTGTAGATCTTTTGATGATGGCCATTCTGACTGGTGTGAGATAATAGCTCATTGTAGTTTTTACTTGCATTTCTCTAATGATTAATGATGTTGAGCATTCCTCCATGTGTTTGATGGCAATCTGTATATATCCTCTTTGGAGAAATGTCTATTTAGGTCTTCTGTGCATTTTTGGATTGGGTTGCTTGTTTTTTTTGATATTGAGCTGCATGAGCTGCTTGTAAATTTTGGAGATTAATCCTTTGTCATTTGTTTCATTTGAAAATATTTTCTCCCATTCTGAGGGTGGTCTTTTCATTTTGTTTATGGTCTTTTTGCTGTGCAAAAGCTTTTAAGTTTCATTAGGTCCCATTTATTTACTGTTGTTTTTATTTCCATTTCTATAGGAGATGGATCAAAAAGCATCTTGCTGTGATTTATGTCAGAGTGTTCTGCCTGTTTTCCTCTAAGAGTTTTATAGTATCTGGCCTTACATTTAGGTCTGTAATCCATTTTGAGTTTATTTTTGTGTATGGTGTTAGGAAGTGTTCTAATTTCATTCTTTACATGTAGCTGTCCAGTTTTCCCAGCAACACTTATTGAAGAAGCTGTCTTTTCTCCATTGTATATTCTTGCCTCCTTTATCAAAGATAAGGTGACCTTAGGTGTGTGGGTTTATCTCTGGGATTCCTATCCTGTTCCATTGATCTATATTTCTATTTTTGTGCCAGTACCATACTGTCTTGATTACTGTAGCTTTGTAGTATAGTCTGAAGTCAGGGAGGCTGATTCCTCCAGCTCCATTTTTTGTTTGTTTGTTTTTTCCTCAAGATTGCTTTGGCTCTATGGGGTCTTTTGTTTTTCCATAAAAATTGTGAAATTTTTTGTTCTACTTCTGTGAAAACTGTCAGTGGTAGTTTGATACGGGTGCATTGAATCTGTAGATTGCTTTGGGTAGTAGAGTCATTTTCACAATGTTGATTCTTCCAATCCAAGAACATGGTATATCTCTCCATCTGTTTGTATCATCTTTAATTTCTTTCATCAGTGTCTTATAGTTTTCTGCATACAAGTCTTTTGTCTTTTTAGGTAGGTTTATTCCTAGATATTTTACTCTTTTTGTTGCAATGGTAAATGGGAGTGTTTTCTTAATTTCCCTTTCAGATTTTTCATCATTCGTGTATAGGAATACAAGAGATTTCTCTGCATTAATTTTGTATCGTGCTACTTTACCAAATTCATTGATTAGCTCTAGTAGTTTTCTGGTAGCATCTTTAGGATTCTCTATGTATAGTATCATGTCATCTGCAAAGAGTGACAGCTTTACTTCTTCTTTTCCAATGTGGATTTCTTTTATTTCTTTCTGTTCTCTAACTGCTGTGGCTGAGACTTCCAAAACTATGTTGAATACTAGTGGGCACAGTGGGCAACCTTGTCTTCATCCCAATGTTAGTGGAAATGGTTTCAGTTTTTCACCACTGAGGACAATGTTGGCTGTGGGTTTGTCATATATGGTCTTTATTAGGTTGAGGTAAGTTCACTCTATGCCTACTTTCTCAAGGGCATTTTATCATAATGGGTGTTGAATTTTGCTGAAAGTTTTTTCTGCATCTACTGAGATGATCGTATGGTTTTTATTCTTCAATTTGTTAATATGGTGTATCACATTGATTGATTTGTGTATACTGAAGAATCCTTGCATTCCTGGGATAAACCCCACTTCATCATGGTGTATGATCCTTTTAATGTGTGTTGGATTCTGTTTGCTAGTATTTTGTTGAGGATTTTTGCATCTATGTTCATCAGTGATATTAGCCTGTAGTTTTCTTTCTTTGTGACATCTTGTCTGGTTTTGGTATCAGGGTGATGGTGGCCTCGTAGAATGAGTTTTGAGTGTTCCTCCCTCTGCTATATTTTGGAATGTTTGAGAAAGATAGGTGTTAGCTGTTCTTTAAATGTTTGACAGAATTCACCCGTGAAGCCATCTGGTCCTGGGCTTTTGTTTGCTGGAAGATTTTTAATCACAGTTTCTAATTCAGTGCTTGTGATTGGTCTGTTTATATTTTCTATTTCTTCCTGGTTCAGTCTTGGAAGGTTGTGCTTTTCTAAGAAGTCCATATCTTCCAGCTTGTCCATTTTATTGGCATGTAGTTGCTTGCAGTAATCTCTCATGATCCTTTGTATCTCTGCAGTGTCAGTTGTTACTTCTTTTTCATTCCTAAATCTATTGATTTGAGTCTTCTCCCTTTTTTTCTTGATGAGTCTGGCTAGTGGTTTATCAATTTTGTTTATCTTTTCAAAGAACCAGCTTATAGTTGTATTGATCTTTGCTGTTGTTTCCTTCATTTCTTTTTCATTTATTTCTGATCTGATCTTTATGATTTCTTTCCTTCTGCTAACTTTGGGTTTTTTTGTTCTTCTTTCTTTAATTGCTTTAGGTGTAAGGTTAGGTTGTTTATTTTAGATGTTTCTTAAGGTGGGATTGTACTGCTGTAAACTTCCCTCTTAGAACTGCTTTTGCTGCATCCCATAGGATTTGGGTCATTGTGTTTTCATTGTCATTTGTTTCTAGGTACTTTGTAATTTCCTCTTTGATTTCTTCAGTGATCTCTTGGTTATTAAGTAGTGTATTCTTTAGCCTCTATGTGTTTGTATTTTTTACAAACTTTTTGCCTGTAATTGATATCTAGTCTCATAGCATTGTGGTCAGAAAAGACACTTGTTATGATTTCAATTTTCTTAAATTTACCAAGGCTTGATTTGTGACCCAAGGTATGATGTATCCTGGAGAATGTTCCCTGAGCACTTGAGAAAAATGTGTATTCTGTTGTTTTTGGATGGAATATCCTATAAATATCAATTAAGTCCATCTTGTTTAATGTATCATTTAAAGCTGTGTTTCCTTATTTACTTTCATTTTGGATGATCTGTCCATTGGTGAAATTGGGGTGTTAAAATCCCCAACTATTATTGTGTTACAGTCAATATTCCCCTTTTATGACTGTTAGTATTTGCCTTATGTATTGAGGTGCTCCTTTGTTCGATGTGTAAATATTTACACCTGTCATACCTTCTTCTTGGATTGATCCCTTGATCATTAAGTAGTGTCCTGCTTTGTCTCTGGTAATAGTCTTTGTTTTAATGTTTATTTTGTCTGATATGAGACTTGCTACTCCAGCTTTCTTTTGATTTCCATTTACATGGAATACCTTTTTCCATCCCCTCAATTTCAGTCTGTATGTGTCCCTAGGTCTGAAGTGGGTCTCTTGTAGACAGTATATATACGGGTCTTGTTTTTGTATGTATTTAGCCAGTCTATATCTTTTGGTTGGAGCATTTAATCCATTTACATTTAAGGTAATTATCAATATATATGTTCCTATTCCCATTTTCTTAATTGTTTTGGGTTTGTTATTGTAGGTCTTTTCCTTCTCTTGTGTTTCTTGCCTAGAGAAGTTCCTTTAGCATTTCTGGTGAAGCTGGTTTTGTGGTGCTGAATTCTCTTAGCTTTTGCTTGTCTGTAAAGGTTTTAATTTCTCCATCAAATATGAATGAGATCCTTGCTAGGGAGAGTAATCTTGGTTGTAGGTTTTTCTTCTTCATCACTTTAAATATGTCCTGCCACTCCCTTCTGGCTTTCTGAGTTTTTGCTGAAAGATCAGCTGTTAACCTTATGGGGATTCCCTTGTGTGTTATTTGTTGTTTTTCCCTTGCTGCTTTTAATATGTTTTCTTTGTATTTAATTTTTGATAGTTTGATAAATATGTGTCTTGGCGTGTTTCGCCTTGGATTTATCCTGTATGGGACTCTCTGTGCTTTTTGGACTTGATTAACTATTTCCTTTTCGATATTAGGGAAATTTTCAACTATAATCTCTTCAAATATTTTCTCAAACCCTTTCTTTTTCTCTTCTTCTTTTGGGACCCCTATCATTCGAATACTGGTGTGTTTAATATTGTCCCAGAGGTCTCTGAGACTGTTCTCAATTCTTTTCAATCTTTTTTCTTTATTCTGATCTGCAGTAGTTATTTCCACTATTTTATCTTCCAGGTCACTTATCCGTTCTTCTGCCTCAGTTATTCTGCTATTGATTCCTTCTAGAGAATTTTTAATTTCATTTATTTTGTTGTTCATCATTGTTTGCTCTTTAGTTCTTCTAGGTCCTTGTTAAACATTTTTTTTTTCTCCATTCTATTTCCAAGATCTTGGATCATCTTTACTATCATTATTCTGAATTTTTTTTAGGTAGACTGCCTATTTCCTCTTCATTTGTTAGGTCAGGTGGGTCTTTACCTTGCTCCTTTATCTGCTGTGTGTTTCTCTGTTTTCCCATTTTGCTTAACTTACTGTGTTTGGGGTCTCCTTTTTGCAGGCTGCAGGTTTGTGTAATTCCTTGTTGTTTTTGGTGTCTACCCCCAGTGGCTAAGGTTTTTTCAGTGGCTTGTGTAGGCTTCCTGGTGGTGGGGACTAGTGTCTGTGTTCTGATGGGTGAGGCTGGATCTTGTCTTTCTGGTGGGCACATCCACGTCTGGTGGTGCTGGGAGGGATTTGGGCACTGGGAAGCTGTAAATATTTCTTAATATTTCCTCTATCATCTCCTTCCACCCTCATTGGTATCTCTAGTTACACCAAGGTTACTTGAAGATGTCCCATATAACCTGATGCTCGTCCACTGTTTTTTTTTTTTTTAATCTCCTGTATCATTTTAGTTTGCATTACTATTCTACATTTTCTTTTACAATGTCTTATCTGCATTTACTCTTATCCTGTGCATTTTTCATCTCAGAAATTTTATTTTTCACCTCTAGGTGTTTGATTTGGTTATTTTTTAAAATATACATTCACATTTCCTAATCATGCACAATCTTTCCCCATCCTCTAAATATATGGAATATAGTTATAAAAATTGTTTTAATGTCCATGTCTATTATTTATCATACATGTCTCCTCTCTTTCTGTTTCTACTGATTGATTTTTCAGCACATTATGAATCAGATTTTCCAGCTTCTTTCCTGGTAATTTTTGCTTGGACGACAGACATTAAATTCTGAAATTTTTGTATTTCTATACATTTCCTTGGGCTTTGTTCTGAAACACAGCTAATTTGTCTGGCAATAGATTGACATTTTTCAAGGCTAGATTTTGAGATTTGTTAGACAGAACCAGAACAGTTTTTATTCTAGGCTTTTTTCCCATTACAGAGATGAAGCCATTCTGATGACTCTACCCAGCATCCTACTAATAGGAACAGAATCCATTCCCAGACCTGCGTGAACTCCAAGGATTGCTATTTCTGCTTTGGTAGCCCCAGGTAGGTTCTACACATATGTGCTTATTAGTACTCAGCTGACTATTTAAAGAGCCCATTACAGATTTCTGGATTTCTCTGTGCAGCTCTCCAGACTTCTGCTTTGCAAACTCTACAAGCCTGGCCTCTCTGTCCTCCCTGTCCTCCCAGTTCTGTCCCCTCAACTCAGGGAGACTGCTGAGACCTATCTCGGTTTTCCCTCCCTACATTCTCAAGGTCACACACTGTGGTAATTGTAGAACTCACCTTGTTGTTTTCCCCTTTCTGATAGATTGGTATCTTCCATTGCCCAATCATCGCTGTCTGAAAACTGTTTTTTCATACATTTTGCTGGAAGCAGAATTCTAACCCTTTTATCATTATTCCCTTTCCTGCCTCATTTCACTGCTAAGCAAGAATACAGTATTGGTTTCAGTTCATTATTCATATAAGAGACTTAAGAGCAGAAATTGTTGTCTTGTTCTGTTCTCTAAGGGAAAGCTCTAGATAGTTCACTATTTACTATGATTTTTGTTACAGAATTTTGTGATGTTCTTTTTCAGCTTAAGGTAGTTTTTTCTATTCCTAGTTTCATCCTGGATATTTCAACTTTTCTCATGTGCTTTTTCTGCTTCCATTGAGATAACAATATAGTTTTTACTACCTTATTCTGTTAGTGCAGTGAATTGAATATTAAAACAATCTTACACTCCTGGAATATATCCAACCTGATCTTGATATAGTATTTTTCCATATTTCATTGGTTTTGATTGCTAATACTGTATTTAAATACTTTTACAGCTAAATAAATGAGAGAGAATGACTTGTAATTTTCTTTCTTCTAATGTCCTTGTCAGGTTTTGAGATCAAGATTTTGCTGGCCTTGTAAAATAAGTTTTTCTATTCTCTGAAAGAATTTTCATAATATTAGTACAATATCTTTCTCTGATATATTGCAGAAGTCACCAATAAAACCATCTGAGCTAGTAATTTCTTTGGGAAGCTTTCCAAATATAGATTTGATTACTTTAATAGCTATGAAAACTTCAGATTATCTATTGCATATTGTTTCCATTTGGGGTAATTTTATTTTTAGCCTAAGAATTTGTGTATTTCTCTAAATTTTTATTTTTATGGCATAGGTTTTTTTTTTCATTATTTCCTCATATTATGTTTTTATTACCTGTAAGGTCTGTAATGATACTCACCTTTTCTAAAATTCCTGTTATTTGTAAATTGTATTCAGATTTCTTTGTATTTCTGCAGTGTCAGTTGTTACTTCTCCTTTTTCATTTCTAATTCTATTGATTTGTCTTCTCCCTTTTTTTCTTGTGAGTCTGGCTAATGGTTTATCAATTTTGTTTATCTTCTCAAAGAACCAGCTTTTAGTTTTATTGATATTTGCTATCGTTTCCTTCATTTCTTTTTCATTTATTTCTGATCTGATCTTTTTGATTTCTTTGCTTCTGCTAACTTTGGGGGTTTTTTTTGTTCTTTCTCTAATTGCTTTAGAAGCAAGGTTAGGTTGCTTATTTAAGATGTTTCCTGTTTCTTAAGCTAGGATTGTATAACTATAAACTTCCCTCTTTGAACTGCTTTTGCTGCATCCCATAGGTACTGGGTCGTCGTGTCTCCATTGTCATTTGTTTCTTGGTATTTTTGATTTCCTCTTTGATTTCTTCAGTGATCACTTGGTTATTAAGTAGTGTATTGTTTAGGCTCCTTGTGTTTGTATTTTTTACAGATCTTTTCCTGTAATTGATATCTAGTCTCATAGCATTGTGGTCGGAAAAGATACTTGTTACAATTTCAATTTTCTTAAATTTACCAAGGCTTGATTTGTGACCCAAGGTATGATGTATCCTGGAGAATGTTCCATGAGCACTTGGGAAAAATGTGTATTCTGTTGTTTTTGGATGGAATGTCCTATAAATATCAATTAAGTCCATCTTGTTTAATGTATCATTTAAAGCTTGTGTTTCCTTATTTATTTTCATTTTGGATGATCTGTCCATTGGTGAAAGTGGGGTGTTAAAGTCCCCCATTATAATTGTGTTACAGTCGATATTCCCCTTTTATGACTGTTAGTATTTGCCTTATGTATTGAGGTGCTCCTATGTTGGGTGCATAAATATTTACAATTGTTATATCTTCTTCATGGATCGATTCCTTGATCATTATGTAGTGTCCTTCTTTGTCTCTTGTAATAGTCTTTATTTTAAAGTCTATTTTGTGTGATATGAAATTGCTACTCCAGCTTTCTTTTTTTGTTGTTGTTGTTGGTTCATTGGTTTGTTTATTTATTTATTTTTGACTGTGTTGGGTCTTCGTTTCTGTGTGAGGGCTTTCTCCAGTTGCGGCAAGTGGGGGACACTCTTCACCACAGTGTGTGGGCCTCTCACTATCGTGGCCTCTCTTGCTGTGGAGCACAGGCTCCAGATGCGCAGACTCAGTAGTTATGGCTCACGGGCCTAGTTGCTCTGTGGCATGTGGGATCTTCCCAGAACAGGGCTCGAACCTGTGTCCCCTGCATTGGCAGGCACACTCACAACCACTGCACCACAAGGGAAGCACTCCAGCTTTCTTTTGATTACCATTTGCATGGAATATCTCTTCCCATCCCCTCAGTTTCAGTCTGTATGTGTCCCTAGGTCTGAAGTGGGTCTCTTGTAGACAGCATATATATGGGTCTTGTTTTTGTATCCATTCAGCCAGTCTGTGTCTTTTGCTGGGAGCATTTAATCCATTTACATTTAAGGTAATGATCGATATGTATGTTCCTATTCCCATTTCCTTAATTGTTTTGGGTTTGTTATTGTAGGTCTTTTCCTTCTCTTGTGTTTCTTGCATAGAGAAGTTCCATTAGCATTTGCTGTAAACCTGGTTTGGTGGTGCTGAACTCTCAGCTTTTGCTTGTCTGTAAAGGTTTTAATTTCTCCATCAAATCTGAATGAGGTACTTGCTGGGTAGAGTAATCTTGGTTGTAGGTTTCTTTCCTTCATCACTTTAAATATGTCCTGCCACTCCCTTCTGGCTTTCTGAGTCTGCTGAAAGATCAGCTGTTAACCTTATGGGGATTCCCTTGTGTGTTATTTGTTGTTTTTCCCTTGCTGCTTTTAATATATCTTCTTTGTGTTTAATTTTTGATAGTTTGATAAATATGTGTCTTCGCATGTTTCTCCTTGGATTTATCCTGTATGGGACTCTCTGTGCTTTTTGGACTTGATTAACTATTTCCTTTTCGATAGTAGGGAAGTTTTCAACTATAATCTCTTCAAATATTTTCTCAAACCCTTTCTTTTTCTCTTCTTCTTCTGGGACCCCTATAATTCAAATGTTGGTGAGTTTAAAGTTGTCCCAGAGGTCTCTGAGACTGTCCTCAGTTCTTTTCATTCTTTTTTCTTTATTCTGATCTGCAGTAGTTATTTTCCACTATTTTATCTTCCAGATCACTTATCCGTTCTTCTGCTCAGTTGTTCTGCTATTGATCCCTTCTAGAGTATTTTTAATTTCATTTATTGTGTTGTTCATCATTGCTTGTTTCCTCTTTAGTTCTTCTAGGTTCTTGTTAAATGTTTCTTGCATTTTCTTTATTCTATTTCCAAAATTTTGGATCATCTTTACTATCATCATTCTGAATTTTTTTTCAGGTAGACTGCCTATTTCCTCTTCATTTGTTAGGTCTGGTAGGTTTACCTTGCTCCTTCATCTGCTGTGTGTTTTTCTGTCTTCTCATTTTGCTTATCTTACTGTGTTTGCTGTCTCCTTTGCAGGCTGCGGGTTCATAGTTCCCGTTGTTTTTGGTGTCAGTCTCCAGTGGCTAAACTTGGTTTAGTGGGTTGTGTAGGCTTCCTGGTGGAGGGGACTAGTGCCTGTGTTCTGGTGGATGAGACTGGACATTGTTTTTCTGTTGTGCAGGTCCACAACTGGTGGTGTGTTTTTGGGGTGTCTGTGGCCTTATTATGATTTTAGGCAGCCTCTCTGCTAATGGGCAGTGCTGTGTTCCTGTCTTGCTAGTTGTTTGGCATAGGTGTCCAGCATTGTAGCTTGCTGGTCATTGAATGAAGCTGGGTTTGGTTTGAGATAGAGATCTCTGGGAGATTTTCGCCATTTGATATTATCTCTTGTGGACCAGTTTCCTGAAGTTGGCTCTCCCACCTCAGAGGCACAGCACTGACTCCTGGCTGGAGCACCAAGAGTCTGTCATTCACACGGCTCAGTATAAAAGGGAGAAAAAGTAGAAAGAAAGAAAGAAAGAAAGAAAGAAAGAAAGAAAGAAAGAAAGAAAGAAAGAAAGAAAGAAAGAAAGAGAGAGAGAGAGAGAGAGAGAGAGAGAGAGAGAGAGAGAGAGAGAGAGAGAGAGAGGGAGGGAGGGAGGGAGGGAGGGAGGGAGGGAGGGAGGGAAGGAGGGAGGGAGGGAGGGAGGGAGGGAGGAAGGGAGGAAGAAAGAAGGGATAAAATAAAATAAAGTTATTAAAATAAAAATAAAAAATAATTGTTAAGAAAAAAAATTTAAGTAAAAAAGAAACAAAAGGGGGGACGGACAGAACCCTATGACAAACGGTGAAAGCAAAGCTATACAGACAAAATCTCACACAGACGCATACACATACATACTCACAAAAAGAGGAAAATGGTTTAAATTAATATATCTTGCTCCCAAATTCCACCTCCTCAATTTTGGATGATTTGTTGTGTACTCAGGTATTCCACAGATGCAGGGGACATCAAGTTGATTGTGGAGATTAATCCGCTGCTCTTGAGGCTGCTGGGAGAGATTTCCCTTTCTCTTCCTTGTTCGCACAGCTCCCAAGGTTCAGCTTTGGATTTGGCCCCGTCTCTGCGTGTAGGTCACCAGAGGGTGTCTGTTCTTTGCTCAGACAAGACGGGGTTAAAGGACCAGCTGATTCGGGGGCTCTGGCTCACTCAGGCAGTGGGGAGGGAGGGGTACAGAATGTGGGGCGAGCCTGCGGCAGCAGAGGCCAGCATGACGTTGCACAAGCCTGAGGCCGCCGTGTGTTTTCCCGGGGAAGTTGTCCCTGGATCCTGGGACCCTGGCAGTGGCGGGCTACACAAGCTCCCGTGAGGAGAGGTGTGAATAGTGCCCAGTGCTCGCTCACAGGCTTGGTGGTGGCAGCAGCAGCCTTAGCATCTCATGCCTGTCTCTGGGGTACATGCTGATAGCCGCGGCTCGCGCCCGTCTCTGGAGCTCCTTTAAGTAGAGCGCTTAATCCCCTCTCCTCACGCACCAGGAAACAAAGTGGGAAGAAAAAGTCTCTTGCCTCTTCGGCAGCTCCAGACCTTTTCCCGGACTCCCTCCTGGCTACCCGTGGTGCACTAACCCCTTCAGGCTGTGTTCACGTCGCCAACCCCAGTCCTCTCCCTGGAATCGGACCGAAGCCCGAGCCTCAGCTCCCAGCCCCTGCCCTTCCCGGCGGGTGAGCAGACAAGCCTCTCGGGCTGCTGAGTGCTGGTAGGCACTGATCCTCTGTGCGGGAACCTATCCTCTTTGCCCTCCACTCCCCTGTTACTGCGCTCTCCTCCATGGCTCCGAAGCTTCCCCCCTCTGCCCCCTCTCCGCCCACGAAGTGGCTTCTAGTGTGTGGAAACCTTTCCTCCTTCACAGCTCCCTCCCACTGGTGCAGGTCCCGACCCTATTCTTTTGTCTCTGTTTATTCTTTTTTCTTTTGCCCTATCCAGGTACGTGGGGAGTTTCTTGCCTTTTGGGAGGTCTGAGGTCTTCTGCTAGCGTTCAGTGGGTGTTCTATAGGAGCAGTTCCAGGTGTAGGTGTATTTCTGATGTATCTGTGGGGAGGAAGGTGATCTCCGCATCTTACATTTCCGCCATCTTCCTCAACTCCTTCCTCTTCAGATTTCTTGACAGGTAATATTACCAGATTAATTTCACTAGTGTTTTCCAAGAAACAACATTTGGCTTAGTTGGTTTACTCTATTTCATATTTGCTTTCTAGTCATTAATTTCTATTCTCATATTTACTATTTTTGTCTTCCTACATAGTTCACATTTAGTTTACTTATACTTTTCTGACTTCTTGAGATGGAATCTTAGAGACTAATTTTCAGCCTAAGTGTATCTGGTGGACACCATCAATGCCTTGCTCAAATTATCTTGTATTCATTTTACCAGTGCTATATTCCTATCTCCTAGTTTCTATCTTCTTTGTTGCTGACTGTGGATAGCTATAATCTTCCTCTGAGTATTACCTTCAGGATACTGAAACTACCTCATCCATGTAGATCCATAAGTGCCCAGGAGCTTAAATCCCTCTCGTATAGTACATAGATTCCCTCAAATATCTTTTACCAGTGTCTTTGAATCTCCCAGTTTTTGGCTTGCAATTGAGACCATCCTCAAAGAATTCCCTTTGGAATACTTAAGCCACCTTGACTATTTGGAGAGGTTGAAGTGCCTAGAAGTTTCCACCTTCCTGGAACAGACTAGTCAATTGCTAACTGATTCAGAGGTCCAGAAGCCTTCTCTCTGGCTTCCAGAGGAGACTCACACTGAGAGGAAATTTTCTCTCTAGAGTTCTTCACAGGATCAGACTGAGGTTGAGTTTTTAGAGGAAATCACATATTTTGTGGCTTTTTACATTTCGACAACCTGCTTTCTCACTCACTCCTTTATCAGTTTCTCTCTGGAGCATTTCCCAATATATCCTTGACTTAGGGAGAGCTTCTGGGAAAATCAAACCTAATACATACTGCACATTTTCCTCTAAGCTCTGCTTTAGCTGGATAACACTGATTTGACATATATATTAATTTTATTATCACCTAGCTCAAAATGTTTTCAAATTTTCATTATAATTACATTTTTACCCCTCAATTATTTAGAATTATGTTGCCTAATTTCTAAATATGTGGAAATTTTCATGATATCTCTATGACTGATTCCTAGTTTATTTCCAGTATGATCAGAGAAAACATTCTGTATGATTTCATATTTTTCATTTTTTTTTTAAGGATTTTGGTATATGTTCCATATCTACATCACTCTTTTTTAGTTTGGGGTGCAATATTATGTGTGTTGGGTATATGTGTTAATGAGCACATATGTTTGTTAATCATGTTATTCAAATCTATTTTTTTTTTGTCTGCTTCTATGAGTTTCTGAGAGAATTGTATTCCGAATCCTTGGTTATGCCTGTAGATTTGTCTATTTATTCAAATCTGTCAATTATTTCTATATAATTTGAGGGGAAGTTAGTATTAGATGCATTAAAATGTACAATTGCAATATAAATAATCTATCCTGGTAGACAGATCCTTTTATCATTGTGAAATATGTTATTTATATTAATACTTTTTTTCTTAAATTCTTTGATAATCATTTGACTACACTGGGTTTTTGGTTAGTTTTTACATGCAATATATTTTTTCATGCTTTTACTTTCAATTTTCGTGTATCCTTATATTTGTTTCTCTTATAAACAGCGTGACTTATATTTTGTTTCTATATTTATTTTAGAAATCTTTACTGGAAAAAAATTGTTTTAATGTGGACATCTCTCCAGGTTATCTAATTCTAGCCTTTTGTTATCTTTGAGCTATTTCGTAAATCAGTAAATTTGTATATATGCAATTGATGTCTGGTTTGGTGGAGATTTATCTTTCCTCCCATACTGAGGAAAAAAGTTTCCCACTATATACATACTCATTTTATTATTCCTGATTTATAAATATGCCTATTCTTAGAATTCTCTTTTGAACTGGTTCTAACATATGCCAAGTTTACTCATGAGTTTGAGTTAAACTCTTTAATAATAAGTGTTTGTTTTTATTTCTATATTAAACTCATGAATTAATTTGCTATGAGAATTATCTATTATCATTTTCACATTAAATTATTTAGACGATTTGCATTTAATGTGATTTCTACTTAAGTTTAAATCTACTATCTTACAAATGTTTTCTATTTCTCCCCCCAGTTTCCTTTTTTATTTTTGATTAATTGCTGTTTCCAGCACTTTTAAAGTCCTCCTTCACTTTTTTTTAAAATTGGTGTACAGTTGTTTTACAATGTTGTGTTAGTTTCTACTGTACAGTGAAGTGTACTCCTGTGCTGTATATGTATAGCACAGGAGTTCCCTGTCCTATACAGCATGTTCTTATTAGTTATCTATTGTATACATATTAGTGTATATATGTCAATCCCAATCTCCCAATTCATCCCACCCCCCCTCCACCCCTCTTTCCCCCCTTGGTGTCCATACATTTGTTCTCTACATCTGTGTATCTATTTCTGCCTTGCAAATCGGTTCATCTGTACCATTTTTCTAGATCCCACATATATGCATTAATATATGGTATTTGTTTTTCTCTTTCCTACTTACTGCACTCTGTCTGACAGTCTAGGTCCATCCACGTCTCTACAAATGACCCAATTTCATTCCTTTTTATGGCTGAGTAATATTCCATTGTATGTATGTACCACATTTTCTTTATCCATCCCTCTGTTGATGGACATTTAAGTCGCTTCCATGTCCTGGCTACTGTAAATAGTGCTGCAATGAACATTGGGGTGCATGTGTCTTTCTGAATTATGGTTTTCTCTGGGTATATGCCCAGTAGTGGGATTCCTGGGTCATATGGTAATTCTATTTTTAGTTTTTAAGGAACCTCCATACTGTTCTCCATAGTGGCTGTATCAATTTACATTCCCACCAACAGTGCAAGAGGGTTCCCTTTTCTCCATGCCCTCTCCAGCATTTATTGTTTGTAGATTTTCTGATGATGCCTATTCTAACTGGTGTGAGGTGATACCTCATTGTAGTTTTGATTTCCATTTCTCTAATAACTAGTGATGTTGAGCATCTTTTCATGTGACTCTTAGCCAGTTATATGTCTTCTTTGGAGAAATGTCTATTTAGGTTTTCTGCCCAATTTTTGATCGGGTTGTTTGTTTTTTTGATATTGAGCTGCATGAGCTGTTTATATATTTTGGAGATTAATCCTTTGTCCATTGATTTTTTTTGCAAATATTTTCTCCCATTCTGAGTGTTGTCTTTTTGTCTTATTTATGGTTGCCTTTGCTCTGTGAAAGCTTTTAAGTTTCATTAGGTCCCAATTGTTTATTTTTGTTTTTATTTCCATTACTCTAGGAGGTGGATCAGAAAAGATCTTGCTGTGATCTCATTCACTTTTTAAGTATGCCTTTAATTTTTTGTTCTTGATGAATATCTGTATATATTACCACACACATTCTATTTTTGTTTCTTTTCTGACAATGGTAGTGTTTTGATAACTTTCTCTCTCTTTACCTCCCTCCCACATTGTATGTATTCTAATCCTCTATTTGAATTCTACGTATATTTAAACCCTTGAAACAATAATTATCAGTGTTTCACAAAACATCTGTTTGGATTTCCCCATTTATTTATCATTTTTCATGCATCTTCCTTTATTTCTTTATTCTTATATTGAATCATTTTGCTTCTGCCTGAAGAACTTTCTTTAGTAATTTTTTAGTACCTATATACTGATACAGAAGTCTCTAAATGGTTGTTAGTCTGGAAAAGCCTTTCCTTTACTTTGCCATTATTCTTGAAGGATATTTTACTAGGCTGGCAGTTTCTCTCAGCACCTTAAAGATGTAATTTTACTGTCTTATTTTTTCTTTTATTTCTGTTGAGAAATCAGCTCTCTTGTTGTTTATACTTGGAAAATAATACACTTTTACCCTGGCTGCATTTAAGATTTGTGTTTGGTTTATAAAAGTTTAACAGTGGTATACTGAAGTGTGATAATTTATATTTATCCTGCTTGGGTTTCAAATAAATTCTTGAATAGCTTAATATCTATATTAGTCAGTGTTCTCCAGGACAAATAGGATTGTGTATGTGTGTAAAACAAATTTGGTTCATGCTGTGATTATGGAGGCTGAGAATTCCCAAGATCTGTATATAGTTGGCAAGCTAAAGACTCAGGAGAGACAATGTGTAGTTCCAGTCTGAGTCCAAAGGCCTGAGAACCAGGAGAGCTGATGCAATAAGTTCCAGTCTGAAAGCTGGCCAGCTCAAGAACCAAGAAGAACTCATGTTTCAGTCTGAGTCTGAAGGCCCAAAAAATACCAGTGTTCCAACTCAAGCCATTAGGCAGGAGGAGATCCCTCTTACTAAGACGTTTTGCTCTATTCAGGCCTTCAGTTGATTAGATGAGGTCTTCTCGCATTATAGGGAGCAATCTGCTTTACTCAGTCCACCAGTTGAAGGTTAATATTATCCAGAAAACCCTCACAGACATATCCAGAATAATTATTGACCAAATGTCTGGGCACTCCATGGCCCAGTCAAGTTGACACATAAAATTAACCATCACGATATCCATTGTCAATTTTGGAAAATATTCACCACTATGTCTTCAAATATTGCTTCTGCCCATTCTCCTTTCTCTCATTCTGGAACCTCCAAAATACCAATGCTTTATCTTTTTATCATGTCTCATAAGCTCTTTTTACATACTCTGCATTCTTTTTATTCTCTGTGCTTCTGTATAGATAGTTCCTATTGACATATTTTCCAGTTCACTAATCTTCTTTTCTACTATGTTTAATTTGCTATTATATATTTATATATGTATTTAATTCTTAATAAAATCTATTGTATTATTTTCAGTTCTAGAATGTCCAATATATTCCATTTTATATATTCCAGTTTCTTGGTGACATTTTCAATTTTGTGATACATTTTCCAGGGCACTTTAATCTCAGTTATTTTAAAGTCCATGTATGATTACTCCAATATTTGGATTATTTGGTGGAGTAATTTGCTTTTTTTTTCCTATGATTTTTATTTTATAATTTGCCTTTCTTTTGGCAGTGTTAATATTTTTATTTTTTATTATATGCCAGTCCTTGTGTATAAAAAATTAAAAATTAATCAGGTTCTAACTGATATAGTCTCTTTCCATAAGAAAAAAATACACACTTCTGATTTATTGCAGGCAGTTTGAATAAGAAAAGATGACCTTCATCCAGTTGGGGACTGAGCTAGTCTGAAGATTTTTTTTTCAGTATTTTGTGAAAGCTGGTGTATTTCCAGGTCACTCTTGCTCTCAGGTTGTGACACCTTCAGGTTCCCACATGTACTATCCAGGACCTCTTCTCTTCAATACTCTATTCTTCAATATTTGTCTCATCAGTTTATGAGACATCTGAAAATCTGTGCAGTTACTTATCTATTAAATGCCTCTTTTTGTTTAACTTCTTGGTCTCTCACCTCTGTATGACATAAATTGGCAAATAATTTTAAAAGAAAATGGGATTAAATATCAGGCTTATTTCAGTTTATTTCCCTTTCTTCACATTCTGGCTACCTCGCTAGTCAGATTTTGTTTTGTTTTTGTTTTCTCATCTTTTCTAGTTTCTCTCAGTGGTGTAGTTGCTCAACAACAAGCTATTTTACCATTATTGGAAATATAATCACTCTAAACTTCTACCCTCCTCTACATGCACTGTACTTTCTTTTGTATAGGAAAACACATTCCCTAAGATTTTTGTACTCGCCTCATTTGTTTTCCCTTGGATCAACAAGCTTAAATATTAAACCTGAAATATGTCAACAATAAAAATTAAAAATGTAAACACCATCTTTTATGTACTTTGAGTGTTGAACTCTCTAGATCTCAAAAATACATTGTTATAGACACAGATCACTTACTAAAAAAGGACCTCAATATAATTCTGTACTTACAGATGCTCCACTTTAAACTTTAAATCTAACCATAACACATGTTCATGTGATTTTCTCAAAATATAGGCATATCTTGTATAGTAAAAATTATTAGAGAAAGCTGGAGAAGAGTATAAATACTTTGTTGTGTATTTCAGGAAGTGAGATGAATGAGATGGATATATGCTCAAATCCTGGCTTGACCACTTATTAATTATATGACCTAGGATTTAAAATCCTTACTCCTCAATTTCCTCTTCTGTTACATCAGTCATTAATACATATGCAACAATACATGTAACAACACATGTAACACATGTAACACGTGTGACAAACATATGTAACACATGTAGTAACATATGTAATAATATATGTAATATGAGGATTTTGTAAGTTTAAATGAAAAAATAGGTATAAAATGTGTAACAAAATTTGCTTGACTCAAACTGCTCAATCAATATTAGTCACTTATATTCTTTGAAAATAATTTTTCATGCTAAGTAAAACTATCTAGCAATAAATTAGAATTATACTAGAATTCTGGGTTTTAAAATCATAAGGGAATAGATTATTTTAGGTTAAATATCTACATATTTTTAAAGGTGATGAAAATTTTTACATATAAAACAAAATGAATTATAGAGGAGAAATGATTTGAGGCTCAAAAGAATTCCTTTATAGGAAGGAAAAATATTAAATAGCTAAAGTACTTACTAGAGAACCTTTGTACTTAAGGTTAGGTTAATTTACAAGAGTAAGTAATAGGGTCATAAAGGCATATAAAAATTAGGAGTAGTTGAAAGTAAACCTTTAAATTGTTATGAGATTTTAAAGTATATTTTAAAAATAGATTTTTAAAGTAGCGTAAAACTTTGCAAATTAAAGCAAAACTGATTCTAATGTTGTGTTCTGAGAATCATGATAGCTTAGAATTGTAAGGGGTGGATTTTGAAACATGGTATTTAAAAGATTATCAGACCTAGAAAGGTTAAGTAACTTTCTAAGGCTACACACATACAAAGGCTGAGATATAAGAAATTGGAATCTGTGTTGAATACCTTTGATCTACCTCTTCAGTTGCACTCTCCATTCTTGTGTAATCTGAACTGTGATCTGAAAGGCTTCTGGTTGACTTCACCCAATGGGCAACATTATCAGGAGATTAGAGGGAGGCAAGAGAGTGAGGTCAATGTATATAATCCTTGTATCGCCTCCCACCATGTTCACTCTGGGCTCACTCTATTGTTTGCTTAAGGTTATATTTTATTTATATATTGTTTGCCAGGCAGTCCTCACAACATAGCTGTTAAAAGCTGCTGTTACAAGCCTCAGGGTATTGCACTATCCCTGTGGTTTACCTGTTTTTCCCTTTATTAAGCTTTTTTCAAATTACCCAGTTGCATGCTCCATCTTTTTTCTGTTTGGACCCTGATACACACAGTAAGTCTTTAACTGGAAGCTCAGAATTTTGTGGTTCTTTACTAAACATTTTATGCTTCTCAATATCATCAGATTGTTGCTTCCTGAAAAGTTATTGATTTACTACACAGATTACATAGAATGTTCTGATCCTCAAGTATGTTCATAAGGCCAATCACTCTTACATTATGTCACATATTCCTATTTTGTTTCTTAACATGTAGTTTTAATTGTGAAAGTAAATTTATGTAAATAGATATTTTAGGATAATAATTACATAATGCCAAACATTTTCAAAACTCTGAGAAAAATAATGTGTCCAAAACAGTCCAGTGAAATGCTCTTGCCAATGGATTTACATTATATTATTTGTATATACTTTTTTGTAATTAAAGTTCTTCAGTGCATTGGGGCAAATTTACATAGAAAAATGCAAGTAAATGAACACGCAATAGCTATATGTGCCAACCACATTAATTGGCAGTAGAGAAAAACAAGCATAGTCATTTACCAAGAGTACCTTTCACCCCATCTCCTATCCCACCACTTTTTGAAAAAAATATTTTATGTTCTCACCATTACTAAGACATATTCTAATGGCAAATTTAAACTCTTTATAGAGCCAGATTTTCATGATTGTTTCAGTACCTTTACTAACTTTAAAATTGTATTTTATTTACTCCTTACTCCCTGTCTTGAAGTTGTATTTTAGTTCATGAACATGCAAAGTCTCCAAGGTGATTCAGAAGAGAAAGTCCATCTAACATGGGCCCAGATTTTCCAGTTTCTAATTGTATTATTAATTTTGAAGAATAATAAAAATGTGTGTTTCAAAACAGTTCAGGAAAAGTTCAGCATCTAATGAAGCTACAAATTATGAGTAATTTGTTAGGTACATGGATTTCAAGTTCAAAAATACTGTGAGATGGTTTCATAATTAAAATAAAAATTTATAATACTTTTTTTATTATCACATCAATAAATTCTTCTTGTGTTATCTCACCTCCATTGCATTCAGATTTTAAAGCCATAGCTAAAGTTGTATGTTTTCTCCAGATTTTTTTTGATAATTTGTCAACTGGAAATGGAAGTCTAAAATTAAAGACTGTAAAATTATATTATCTTAAGCAAGGATTGGTGGAAAAAAATCAACCCATATTGCTTTATTTTATTCAGCACATTAAGGCGAATTTAGTGCTCTTGCTAAATTCACTATTCCAAAAAGTGGCACGACTAAAATGGACTTAGTATAATCTGATATTCAATCTTAGAGTAGCCAAATTGCCTCAAGTCATGTGGAACAAGTGGCCTCATTACCCATCAAAATCTGAGTTAATCTGTTAGTTTTGAAACCAAGCAGGACCCTGTGGGGCTCCTGGACACGGAAGACTTTACATGTCCCCTGTTTCTTGTAGGGAATAGACTCCAGCCTCCATGACCTTCCCTGAATTCCAGAGGGCAGATTCAAACAGTTGCTAATCAGGGAAGGGAGGGGATGCAGAGATGAGAGAGGAGCAGCCAAGAAACAATAGTGCAGCCTTGGAGCAAGGTCCTGTTTCCCCTTCAAGGGATACACATAATAATATCTTCTGAGCTATTTATAGAACTAAAACCCCCAAATGGAAGATGTAGCATTCTTCATTCCAGAGAAGACCACTTGAGGCCAGATTAAAGGAACCAGAGAAGCTCATCAAGATACTACCTGAGGGCTTCCCTGGTGGCGCAGTGGTTGAGAATCCGCCTGCCGATGCAGGGGACGCGGGTTCGTGCCCCAGTCTGGGAAGATCCCACGTGCCGCGGAGCGGCTGGGCCCGTGAGCCATGGCCGCTGGGCCTGCGCGTCCGGAGCCTGTGCTCCGCAAGGGAGAGGCCACAACAGTGAGGCCTGCATACCACAAAAAAAAAAAAAAAAAAAAAAAAAGATACTACCTGAAGCCAAATTAAAGGAGTGAAGGTCCTGCACACAACCTAATCTTATCAGCAACCCCACCCTTGAACAACTGCTATAAAAATCCTCACCAAATCCCCTGGGTGGGGCCACACAGTTTTCGAGGGCAGGAGCCCACTATGTCCCACTTTTGCCGGCAAAGCAATAAAGCTATTCTTTTCTACTTCACCCAAAATTCTGTCTGCCAGATTTGATTCAGCACTGGTGTACAGAGGCTGAGTTTTTGGCATCAGTTTCCATAAATCTAAAATCTGTTCTTGAAATGTATATTTAAAATATTTTAATATGACATGAAATGATAGCACTAAAATAATGATATAAATATATGTGATAGTTGGATACTCTTTTCTAGTATGAAGTATACACTTATTGGATAACAAAGCATTTATGTATTTTGAAATTTTTGCACCAAAGATTGCATCAGAGTCTTTGAATGATAGTAATGACTTTTATAATCTTAAATTAACTGACAACAATGTACATCATTGGATGATGAATAATTCCTATGTTTAGGAGTTGAACATATTTTGCCTATGGGCTTTCTTTGGACCCCACAGGTAAGATGAACCACCATGATCCTATATTCACTGATTTTACAACAACCAGGTATACTCAATAATGTTATATGCTTGGTTAAGATTCTTTAATTACAAAGAAAAGAAATCCACTGAAGTTAGCCCAGGGTAAGAAGACTTTATTATAAGCTTACGCATGGTAAAGGTCCAGAACTAGAATGAATAAGCATCACGGAAAGAGGCAACTCCAGTGACCACATTCTCTTCTTTTTTCTCTCATAGAGTAAATGATCACCTTTTGAGTTTCCATTTTTCTTTGCATGTCTTTTCTGCTCTTCTCTCAATTGACTTACTGCCAACTGACTTACTCTGCTTACTCATACTTTATGTTAGCTCAAATATTTAACTTGAAGATTTGTTTATTCAATTTGAAAAGCAAATATTTACTAAGCACAACATGTGTTCTAGGTACAGATGATTTCATTTTTCCATGGCTCCAACTCTGTCTCATTTTCTGTCAGTTTCTTTCCTCCTCTTATGCCTCTTACACAAGCTATTACCTTCTTCTTTATGTTTCCAAATTTAAATTCTCCAAAAAGAAACTTGCTCTCTACTACAGAAGCTGTAAATTGTGGCTCAAGGGTTATTTCAAGCCATCCAGATCTGTTTTGTTTGAAACTGACACATTATTGGCCCCATAACAGGGTTTTATCCTGACATTTACAAGTTGAAAACTTCTTCCAGAAAAAAAAAAATTAATTTCTGCTATCCCTTGGAGGAAGGGGGAGGGTAGAATTTCTGGCAACACTAGACATTCTTTTCAAAGTAACAATGACTTGGGGCTGATTAGCTACAGCCCTCTAGACAGAGCTTGTGTGTCCAGGTTGCCACTTCTCCCAGCTGGGTCCCACACTAAGCTGAAATTCTTTTGCCTTTTACCTTTGTCTTTATGCACTGACTTATTTTAGAGGAGAACCTCTAAGCAGCAGAAAGGGAACTACTTGTTACCCTGGCCTCCTTCAGTCTTTTATATTATCTGCCTGGCCTCTGGGAGCTTTCCAGTTTGCATCTCCTGGTTTATTTCATCTTGGCACACTAGGTACCTCACAACACAGTGGTCAGCCTGTGACTGAGCTTCTCTAGAAGAAACCACAGTCCCCTGATCCAGAAAGCGAGGGCGGCTGTAGAGCAGAAAATATAGCTACCTAACTAAAAGAAGCTACAGGTGATGCAATTTCCCTTGCAAGAGAGTAAGGATAGGCAGTCCAATATAGTAACATAGCTAATGTATCATAATGAAAACAAACTTAAGTATGTTTAAATAACAAAAGAAAAATTCCATTGGAGGATGATTCAACAACTTTCATCAGTAACATGACTTAGAAATCATACAACACTTTTCAGGGTGATAAGTCAGAAGACTGCAGGGTGCAGATACCCAGTAGTAGCCTCAGAAGGGGATCACATGGAAGAGAAAGCTTGGTGGTACAAAGCCCTGAACTCTCACCGTATTTTGAGAGCTGATAAAAACCAAAATGTTTCTCCCTGGCAAGTAGATTTTACATTCTCTCTTCTAATATTCTAAAGCAGGGGTTGGCACACTACAACCCAGGGCCCAAATCTGGCCTGCTGCCTGTTTTGTAAACAAAGTTTTGTTGGAACACAGCTCTGCCTATTTGTTTATTATTGTCTGTGGCTGCTTTCACACTACAGAGTCAGAGCTGAGTAACTGTGACAGACTGACTGGCTCACAGAGCCTACAATGTTTACTATGGGACACTTCACAGAGAAAGCTTGCCTATCCCTATTCTAAAGAAGACATACTAAATAAATATATTACAAATAAGTTATATAAATATATTACAAAATGGCCCTTCTAATGCAATTAGGTAGGAGAACGGCCCTTCTCCTACCTAATCTAAATTCTGGCTCAGTTTAATTTAATCCCCTCATTTTGACTTTGGTTGAAATGAAGGACTATAACATAATATCACCAATGACATTTATTCATATTGATCTCTGTTAGCAAACAACCAATTCTAATTCTAATTCTAATTCACATCCACCAATAACATTTGTAATTCACTATAAATAGAATTTCTTTTGGAAATAATTGTCAGTTTTAGCAATGCCTCCTGTGACATTTCCTGCCTTTACTAGTCTCCACTAAGCCTTCCCCATTTTTTTACCAGTGAATGTGCTTATGATATAGACCTTCACCTAGACAGTCAGGTTGTTCAAGCATTGATGAAACAGGTAGTTTCAATTTATGGTAGCATAGGCTTTTAATATATACTGTTAGAAACATAATTACCCTCTGAATGTATAGTTCTCTTTTTTCATTAACTGTAGAAAAAAAAAAAAAAAAACACTTAAAATGAAAATGGAAATAAAGTTTTCTTTTATCCCAGCAATAATCTGCTAGAAAGTATATTGGAAAGCTACTCCCTGCATACAAACAACAAAGCATAAAATACTTCATAATTAACTAGAAATGCATAATACAGAATGTATAGATACAACTATGAAATTCTGTTGAAAGACTTAAAAGTTAAGTCAATAAATGTGGATGTGATGGTTAATTTTATGTGTCAACTTCACTGGGCATTGGGTTGCCCAGATAGTTGGTCAAACATTACTCTGGGTGTTTTTGTCAGGGTGTCTTTGCATGAGATTAACATTTAAATAGACTAAGTAAAGCAAACTGCTCCCCTAACATGGGTGCTGCTCGTCCAACCAGTGAAGGGCTGAATAGAAAAGCTGATACTCCCCGAGTAAGAGAGAATTCTTCCTGACTGATTGACTTGAACTGAAACACTGGCTCTTCCTGAGTCTCGAGCTTGCCAGCCTGCACACAGGAGCTAAATCAGCAGCTCTGCTCGGGTCTTCAGCTTGCTGACTCACCCTACAGATCTCGGGAGTCGCCCATCTCATAACTGTATATAATCCTATATAAGTATACATCCTATTGGTACCATTTCTCTGGAAAACCCTGAGGAATACAGAGGAGAAATACTTTGTTCTAGTTATTAGATCCCAGTCAGGAAAATAATCAACCCAATTAAAAGAGAAAGGTATAAAGCTAACTAGATCACTGAGGTAAAAAGAGAACTCTATAATTCTCAAGGATACCACGCCTAGGGCTGAGGAAACAAAGGAAAGAAGTTGGATTTATTAATACTTTGAAGTTTGCGGAGGTCTCACAGAACTGAAAGACCTTTGAGGAGGGGGCACTGTCAGTTGGTGCTGAGGTCTCTGAGGGGACATAGTTAGGCTGATTCTGTGAAGGTGGGAAAATCTGCAAAATGAATACAGTTGCTGCTGCCAAAGGGGAGAAGTGTTGCTAGGGAGACACTCACAGGAACAGAAGTATACCTGAAGCCCACAGGAAGCAGATAAGGAGCTAGTTCCTTGACCCTTCTCTTGCCTTATAGCCTCCCTCCAAGAAGCGGACACAAAGAGGAAATGTAGCTTGTAGAGCCCGAGCTCCAGCATCACAAAGCAGGGTGTAGAAGGGTGGGTTTGGGTTTGAGAGACAATAACATAGTAAATGGTATAACAGATGTCCATTTTCCCCAAGTACCTTTATAGATATAAATGGTTTGGGTGGCAGAATGATGGTAACTTCAATATTTTAGAGTTCAACTGTAATTTAAAAATAAATTGGCAAAGATAACCAACAAACATAATAAAAGTGACTTTATATTATGAACATGAAAATTCATGATAAACAATACTCCAGGGCTTCCCTGGTGGCGCAGTGGTTGAGAATCCGCCTGCCGATGCAGGAGACACGGGTTCGTGCCCTGGTCCGGGAAGATCCCACATGCCGCGGAGCAACTAAGCCCGTGAGCCATGGCCGCTGAGCCTGCGCGTCCGGAGCCTGTGCTCCGCAACGGGAGAGGCCACAACAGTGAGAGGCCCGCATACCGCCAAAAAAAAAAAAAAAAAAAAAAAAAAAGAAGTAGACTCTGTTATATCTTCAAATTTGTAATGATTAATCAATACATGGTGTTAGGAAGAAATCTAAGATATCTTTATTTTATATATCACACTTGAAACCAAATTTATTTTCAGTTGAATTAACATTTCAAGTATGTAAAATAAGGACACTGAAAAATGGAAGAAAATAATGGTTACCATTTACTTGTTCAGAGTATGGAAATAATATATAAGCATACAAAGAAAGGACAACTTCAAAGGAAGAGTTTGACTGACTACATATAATGTGCAAATTTTGTAAACAAAGTCGTTACATGCAAAAATGAAAGGGTGATGGTACATAGGGACAATTTTGCAAATTTGTACAGAAAAAGAGACAGTTCTTGTCATGCAAAAATTTTACAAATAAATGATAGATACAAACATTTCTCCTTAGAAAAATGAGCAAAGTATCTGAACATGTAATGAGAAAGAAGAAATTAAAATGGTAAAAAATATATGAAAAATTAGTTCTCTTTAGTAATTAGAGAAATGCAGATAAGGTGAAAAATTTATATATATTTTTGTATGAAATTGCCAAGGCAATAATAAGGACATTCCCACACTCAGCTGGCAGTATTAAATTGGCACAGCCTGCTTAGAATACATGATAACAATATATGCCTACAACCTTAAATAACTTTCTCATTTCTAGGTATCTAACCAGAGAAAATGAACAGAGGTGTAGTCAAAGGCTTGGTAAGGGTATATTAGATTATAGTAATAGAAAATTGTAAATAAACTCAATGTCTAACAATAAGTAAATAGTAGTAGAGCTATGTGATGAAATATGTTGCACTGATATGTTTCAGTGTTCTAAAAATAACCATTTGATAAACTCGGAAACCTTTCAAAACATGCAAAGTAAAAATTAAAAGCAAAATACAAAATAATGTTTCGGGTATGATGTTAGATAATATACAAAAAATGAATAGTTATTGTCTCAGTATGGTGAAATGATTAGTGATTGTTTTACTTCTTAAAATACTTTTTAAAAGTTGCCATTTATAAAATCAGACTGCTAAGGTATAGTTGTTCCTTTCATATAAGAAGGAAATATTTACTCAGAACTTGAACATCATTCTTAGAGCCAATAGTTTTCCTCATTACCCCCAAAACTAAATTTGGAGAGACTTGAGACTTCTTCTACAATAGCAAAATAAAAGAATTCAGACTTCTCTAAATTCAGACTTCAACTGCTAGCTCTCTAAAGTTCAGTAATATATAAGCATTTTTCTGAGCATTTGTCAGATATCAACTATCAAATTCTATTTTCTAGGTTAACTAATAGGTAAAATGCCAGTCATATGTTTATTATATCAAGCTTAATTTTTTGACTTCTTCTCAGAGCTCCAGATTCACACATTTAACTGTCTACCCGGCACCTAACTTTAGAAGTTAAAGTTCACCAAATGACCACGTACAAAAAAAAGAAATTTTTATTCCCTTTGCCATGTTCTATATCCTCACCACCCATGCGTCAGCAGCTTCCTTTTCCTCATTTTCTTAAGAACACATTTAATTACTCATGCCAAAATTTTCGCATTTTTCTCAATCTCCAGCTCTCTCCCTAATGCTACTATCTGGGTCCAAGCCCCCAGCATTTTTCTTGAACTACTGAAACAGCCTTCTATCTGCTTTTCTTGCTTACACTATTGCTCACCCTCCCAATTGCCCATTTGTTATGAAACAGCTATAGTAGCTATTTAAAAATATCAGTTAGGGCTTCCCTGGTGGCGCAGCGGTTGAGAGTCCGCCTGCCGATGCGGGGGACGCAGGTTCGTGCCCCGGTCCGGGAGGATCCCACATACTGCAGAGCGGCTGGGCCCGTGAGCCATGGCCGCTGAGCCTGCGCGTCTGGAGCCTGTGCTCCGCAACAGGAGAGGCCACAACAGTGAGAGGCCCGCGTACCGCAAAAAAAAAAAAAAAAAAAAAAAAAAAAAATCAGTTAGATGACATCATTCTCTGGCTTAAAAATCTCCAGAAGTTTGTCTTAATTTGGGTTTCCCCAGAAGCAGACCTTGGTAAGGGATGAAGTACAAAGAATTTATTTGACAGCTGATCCCAAGGAATACCAGTCAGACTGGGAACGTAAGACAGAAAAAGGGAAGAAGCCATAAACAGTGCATTACAAAGCAAACTGCCACTGTGAGCAAGTGAAGATAAATCCTATAGGGAATTCTAGAAGGCAGCATAGAACATGTGCCTCATGTAATCCCACTTGGCTGAGCAAAGAAGTCAGTTCCTGTTAGACATTTGTTGAGGTTGTTCCTACAAGGGATGGTGGTTGGGGACCGTCGGCATCGATTCCCCAGCATTTCTGGCCTGCCACTCATTCATGTGGAACAGCCTCCATGGACCAAGAGGGAGAGACCGAGACAGAGAGAGAGAGAGAGAGAGAGAGCACTAAAGCAAAGAGTCATAGACACTGACAACTGGAAGGCAGGCCTGAGGGCCTAGAAAAGTTAAGTTCCATCAAGGATGGAACCCTGAGAGCTAAATGATACTGCACCTTTTGTACCACTCTGATCCATGCATGACTTGCTTAATTTCAGAAAAATGGCTTGTATTCTTTACATACATATAGACATACAACAGTACGAGTCCATTCCTGAAATTGATCTCAAAGTGGAGATTAATATCTATCATCTTCCTCTACCACTGCTTCTACATTCCATTTAACGTTGGTCAGCATTTATGTTGAATTAAGTTAGAGTTCTTCAACCTCAGAACTATTAACATTTTGGGACAAATAATTCTTTGTTATGGGAAATGCCCTGGGCATTGTAGGATGTCAGATATCATCCCTGACCTCAACCCACAGATACCAGTAGTACACCTTCCCCCAAGCTGTGATCATAAAAGTCTCCAGATATTGCCAAATGTCCCCCAGGGGACAAAATTTTCCCCTTCTCCAAGCTGAGAATCACTAGATGAATAGCCTTTTGGGTCATCGTTACCTTCTACCCTTAGGGGTTTGAATCTCTCATTACTGTACACTTGTCAGGCTGAATCTGCCAGGCTGTAGCTGTTGTAATTGCCTAATCATGGCTATTACTGGGCAAAAATAAAACAAGAGAAGCCCTAATAAGTTCCCTGAGTTCCGAGCATAATCATGTCTGCCTCCATTATATAGGATCATCACTATTTCTTCATGAAAATCAGGCTCAATTCTTCATGCCAGTAAAGTGATTCCATTCTTTACCTGTACTTACCGGTGTGAGGATCAATAAATGACCAGGTGGCCACCATAGCTTTAGGTTTATTGGAACCTTACCTGCATCTCCTGGTGGAAGGCCATATCACATCATGCCTGGAACCAAGATCTCTAGTCCAAACGAGCCTAAAGTTGTAGAGATGAAAAGTACAAAGTGACAATTAGATAGTCCACTCTTACTTCCACCTCTCTGTTCCCAGACCTCATGATTCTACCTATTGGGACACAATGCCATATAATAGCTGATAATTCAAAGTATATGCTGCAGCTTGAAAGAAAATGCCCCAACTCCGTAAGATTGGCATTCTAGGTACACCTTTCGGAGGCCATCTGTATTAGTTTTCTATAACTATGTAACAAATTACCGCAAACTTGGTGGCTGAAAATAACTCCCATTTATTAGCTCACTTCTGTAGGTCAGAAGTTCAGTACAGCTTGGCTGGATTCAGGGTATCACAAGGTTGAAATCGAAGAGTTGGTTGTGCTTAGTTCTCATCTGGAGGTTCAGGGACAAAAAAAATCCACTCCCAATCTCATTCAGGTTATTGGCAGAATCCAGTTCCTGGTGGTTTTAGGACTAAAGTCCCCTGTAAAGTCCTTGCTAGATGTCATCAGGGTGCTACGTTCAGCTCATCAAGGGTGTTTGAATTCCTTGCCAAGTGGCCCCTTCCCTCTTCAAGTCAGCAACAGTACACCACATCATTCTGGTGTTTTGAATCTCTAACTTCCCCTTCTGTCACCAGCCAGAGAAAACTGTGTGCATTTAAAGGCTCATGTGACTAGATCCATACAGGTAATCACACTGTCTTAAGATCAACTGATTTGGAATATTAATCACATAAGCAAATCCCTTTACAGAAAAGCTAGATTAGTGTTTGATTGAATAAGTGGGAGAAAATGTGCTGTATACACCAGGGGATGGAACTCTTGGGAACCCATCTTAGAATTCTGCCTATCACACCATCCCAATGTTCTATCAATCTCTCAGCTTCACCATGATATGGTATAAGGCAGAAGCAGTGGGGTCCATGGTCATATGACCATTATCACACCTCCTTCAAAAACAGTGGATTCCTTGGTCCAAGGCTGTATTATGCTGAGTCCCATCTTGATAAATCAAACACTCAGAACCCTTGAATACTGGTGCTAGCTGAGGCACTGTTGGCATGAAATGTAAACCCATATTCATAATATGTATCCATCTAAATAATGTTGAATTGATGTCCCTCTAAAGATGGAAGAGGTCTGATGTGATCAACTTGTTCCAAGTTACTTGTTAATCTCCTGGAAGAATGGGGTCTCAGAGTTTTTTCTGAGGCTGGTTAAATGTTTGGCAACAAAGGTAGCTAGGTCAACCTTGGACCTATATATATTCCCCATCCTTGCTCCCAGAGCCTCTCCAATTTGGGCCCATTGTGCAAGCAGTGAAGTGGTTGAGGGCAGAAATTGGCTGATCTCTGATCTCTATCCACTGATTTTCAGTATGGTGGGTGTTTCTGGTAGTCATTAATGTGACACAAAAAGATCCACACATTTTGTGCTCATTCCTATAGATCTATCCACATGCTCCTTTCCCAGACCTTACTGCATTGGATCTTCAAGGACTGCTCCTTTCACATCCCTGACCAATCAACCAAACTATTTGCCACTGGTGAAGAATCTGTATATATCCTTAATTTCATCCACTTCTCCCTCCCCTCTAAATTGATGACTAGGAGTCCTGCTCAAAGTTCTGCCAATTGGGAAGATTACCCCCTCCTCACTGTCTTTCAGGACCACTGCTACCTATAGGTATAATGTATCAGTAACCAATTTTAAGCTTTTAGCATGCTAACAAGCCAATCCATCTTCTTTTAAAACAGCTTTATTGAGATATAAAGCATGCACCATACAATTCACCCACCCATTTAAAGTATACAATGCAATGACTTTTAGTACATGCACAAAATTGTGCATTCATCATCACAATGTTGTCATTTTAGAACATTTTCATGGCCCTCCCTCCAAATAAGTGCTATCCATCATCCACCAGACCTTCCATCTCCCCCAGCCATGGGCAATCACTAATCTGCTTTCTCTCTATAGATTTGCCGACTCTGGATATTTCATATAATTGCACTCATATAATATGTGGTCCTTTGTAACTGACTTCTTTCACTTGGCATAATATTTTCAAGATTAATCTATATTGTATCATGTATCAGTACTACTTTCTTTATATGGTTGAATAATGTTCCATTTATGGATATACCACATGTTTTTCTCCATTCATCAGTGATGACATTTGGGTTGTTTCCACTTTTTGGCTTCTATTAATAATGCTGCTATAAACATTCATGTACAAATTTTTGTGTGGGTCAATACACTTTTGAACCCAGCCAGGATTTTTCCTCCTCTATCAGACAGACTTAATAAACACCTTATTAAACTCTGTATGTAATTATACTGAGGGAGAGTCACTGGTGCAAGGAATGTCATTGGGTTCTGAGCCACCTGCTCAGTGCTGATCCCAAATGTAGCACTCCTCTTATATGGTGGATTGCTGCTGTTCCTGCCAGACCTTATAACTTGGTGGGTGATAGTCTGTGATCAGTTACTTTCTCTACCAGGGCCCAATACCATGGCAGGAGAGCTTTTTGAACAATGTAGGTTTCTCTTCTGTATAATGTCTGATCTTGCTCTAGAACCTAAAGACTCTGCTTTGAAATCTCTTATTGGGGGTTGCCTGAGACTCAACATGTCGCCATTATTTACCACAAATATTTAAAGAACTCTGGAATTTGCCAGACCTTGTGCATGAGGTGGCAAGACTGCTTGCACCACAATCTGAATTTGTCACAAAATTGTCTCTTGCTGTAGATCCTACTAAAAAATGGCAGCCTTTTAAGTAGCCTGATAAATGGATCTAAGAATACTTCTAAGTGTGGCACCAGCAGTTTTTGCTACAGTTTCCACTGTATTCAAAACTAAAAACTGAACAATATGTGCATGGCATGCAAATCACTTAATGAACTGTCCTTCTGCACTTCCCCGACCTCAGCTCCTATCACTCCCCCTTTTCTTACAAAATTTGATCTACCTTCTGGCCTTAACACTTTCTGTGCCTCTGACCTGAACGCCTGCACATCTCCTTAGACTGTCTCCTTCTCAGGAGTCAGGTCTTTGTTCAAATACCACCACAGATTCAGAGAGCCCTTCCCGGACTGCCTGTAAAGTAGTTCTTCCCTCCATTCAGTTCTCCTTGCTTTGCATTACTTTTCATTCTAATCCCCTCTTTCATTTCTTTATAGAACTTATATCTAAAATTATAACATATTTTTAGTTATTTATTTTTTCCCATAAGAATGTAAGCTCCACAGAAGCATGGAACTTGCCTGCCTGGACCACTGGTACATGCTTTCCATCTAGCACAGGTGTTGAATAGGGAATGAAGAAAATAGAGGAATTATCATGGATAGTCATTTTATAGAAAGAAGAAACTGACATTTTAACTGAATAAATAAATGTATATCAGGGTGTAGGATTAAAAGCTTGGATGGGTATTAGAATAAAGAATCTCAGGTGTGAAGACTTTTCTTAATACAAAAGAATAAGCCTTCAGCACATTTTAATGGAACACAATAATAGGAGTTGAGACCTATAACCAAACCTTAACTCAGGATTTTATGACAAGTAACTATTTGAGAACATTTTTTTTTTCTAAATGCTCCATTATGTTTAGCAAAAACTTATTAAGAAAGGAACCATTCTTATTTTAAGACATGCAGAGTTAATGACATTACTTAACCAGATCTGCATTGCCCCCATTATGAAGTAGCTTATAGCTATTACTTAACAGTATCAAAATGTGTATATTTGGAGATTAATGAGTCTGAAGGAGTAAATCTTAACAGTATTAAAAATTATGAGTTTCTCATTTAGAAGTTTTATTTGAAGATGTATATACCTCAAGTTTTTTGTTGGGCTCTACCTGAGTGAGGTGAATGTAAATTTTCAATAGTTTCTTCAAATGTCCCCAGACACTTCACTTAAGTTTATACACAGAAAAATGGATGTATTACCTTTAGGATGAGAAAGAGATGACTGGACAGAAATTGTGAACAAAACCTAAGAATTTTTGTTCGCAAGCTCAAAGACAAGAGTGTCAATAGATTTATAGTGTCCAGAACTAGGCCATAGATGACACTCTCTATTTTGTACTTCCTAGACTCTCCAAATGAACTGTGTTCCCATTAAGAGATATATCAGCCAAATGAAGCCCATAGGTAAGACAATGGTCAGGCTAGTGAAGGGTTTGGAAACAATGACAGAGGATAGGGGTGTTTAGCAAAGAGCAAGCAAAAGCTTAGATGGGAGTGTGGTAATGGTCTTTAGTACTTAAATAGAGCTTACATATAAAACTAAGAACAATTAATAATATTTATAAGGCACTGAATTGTAGTTCAGTCTGTGGAGAATCCTTCTGACAAGCAGAGGTGTTTCAACACTGATCAATTCTTCCCTACCTCCCCTCAGTGAGGTGGGATTTTCAACCTCAGGCAGTTAAAAGAATGAGCAAAACTGTATTTCAGAAGAATACAAGTGTTTTCCAATTGATACTATAATGGTAGACATACATCATTATAAATTTGTCCAAACTCAATGAATGTACAACACCAAGAGTGAACCCTAATGTGAACTATGGACTTTGGGTCCAAACATAATGATGTGTCAATGTAGGTTCATCAGTTGTAACAAATGTATCACTCTGATGGGGGAGGTTATGCATGAGTGGGAGCAGGTGAAATCACTGTACCATCCACTCAATTTTGTCATGAAACTAAATCATTCTAAAAACTAAAGTCAATTAACATATTAAAAATTCAGTTGGGTCAGAATTAGTGTTCAAGATTAGAATTCATAAAGCCTGAGTCAGAAGGTCTTTGAAACTGGGTGGAGAGAACATGAGAATGAAAACAATCAGGAACATTGATTGGCAGAAGGTAAGGGAGAAGAGGTAGCCATGGTCCATTTTATTACATTCTGGATGTGGTTGAATGTTTCCAAAGGTGGCTACAATGATATCCTATCTTGCAACCTTTGGTGATGAGATACTGTGGCTCCTCTAATCAAGAAATGGAGTCTATTTTTATTGTCCCCCACTCCACTCCTTGATTTAGACTGCTTGGGACTTGTTCCAATAAATAGAATGTGTAAGAAGAGATGATGTGCCTGTTCTGGATCTGGACTCTAAGATGCCCGGCCTCTCTGTCTTCTCTCCTGGAAGGCAGATGCCATGCTACAGGGAGTTACAGATTAGCTTGCTGGGGAGAGAACCATGTAGAGACTAAAGGATGAGACACCACAAGGAAAGAGAGATGATGTGGGGAAGTACCAAATTGCCTTTGTGAATCTTCAGGCCCAGCCTGGCTTCCAGATGAATGCAACCAAGTGAATGACCCCACTGACAATATGCAGTTAGAGCAACAACCCTAATCTGTGGGGTTTTCAAGATGGGATTAGTGATTTTATAACAAATCATCTCTTTGCTTCTGTCTGTCTCTCTGTCTCTGTCTCTTTCTTTCTTTCTGTGTGCATATACTAAGGAAAGACCAAGTAAGAACACAGCTAGAAGTCAGCTGTCTGCAAGCCAAGAAGAGAGCTCTCACCAGGAACCGAATTGGCTGACTGGAACCTTGATCTTGGACTTCCCATTTTACAGAACAGTGAGAAATAAATTTCTTATGTTTAATCCACCCAGTCTTTGGTATTTTTTTATAACAGCCTGAGCTGACTAAGGCAGGGGAATTGGTCTGGGTGATCTGTTACTTTCTGATTCCAGAATTTACTCAAAGTTGCTTAGGTTTAAGACTTAGGAAAATGGAGAACACTTTTCTAGTTTTCTTGATAGCCAATAAATATTTAAAATATATTTTAAGTAACAATATTACATGATACTAAGTTTGTTTTATCAATATATAAATGCTTCAGTCCCCCCAAATCCTAAAAAACAGCGTTAAACTTGCTCACTCTCTTTCTAACTCCAGTCTGGTAATATTATTCCACTGGTTTGCAATAGAGAACTGTATACTTAGACTCTGAATCCCTGTAAAGAAGATAGATAAGAATGCAAAACTCATATACAGACTCTAATGTAAGTAAAGAATGATAATGTGGTGATGAACTCAACAAGATATCAGATCTCTGTAAAAAGTTGACAAAAAATGAAACATAGATAAAACGAAAAAAGGTAAGATGAAGGGGAAAATCATTTTGAACTTTTTAATATATTTTAATCTATCAGCAATATCATTGAATAAGATAACACAATAACTATATGTCTGCATGTAAAATGGTTCAGATAATTTTGTAAGGATGAAGAAAACCTGGAGGATCTTTTAAAGTCACATTCCTATAAGATATCATCATTTATATAAGATAAGAAAGGGAACAATTTCTGTGCATAGAGAAAGCAGTACAAACAGTATAGAGAAATTGCCAGTGTTTGCCACATAAGATCAGATTAGGAAAACCATTGGGTATTCTCTGCCTCTACCTCAGATAAGCAAAGGAGTAAGGGGGCAACATTAAAGAGAAAGGAATATAAATTAGGACCGGGGAGAAAAATAATCTGTAGGAGATGGCCACAGCTAAACAACCTTTTTCTTCCCTCTATTATGCTGTGGGTACAAAGTAATAAGGTAAAACATGGTGTAAAGAAAATGAAAATTTCTATTAGTTTTGTGATTCTGAAGAAATTGTGAAGAGAAATATTTTTCACAGTAAATGAAATTCTCCCATTCTATCCTCCTAACTGGTATTTTATGTCCTTTAGTTTCCTTTCCTCTTCCTTTGTAAGACTTCCATCTTTATCATATTTTTACAAAGAATCGAGGAATTTCACAACAAAAACCCAGGAGTGAAGGAAAGTAAAATAATGTATGTTTCTATAATTTTGTCTCTTCTACCTCATATAAATACCTAGATGGAGATGGTTTCACAGCCAATATATAGTGTTCAAAGTGGCTTTACTCATAATACTCCCACGCTGGAGACAACCCAAATGTCTATCAAAAGGAGAATTGAAATATACATTGAGGTATATTCATACAATGGAATAGGAAATAACAATAAAATAGAATAATCTGTTGTATTAGCTAAATAGAGCCTTTTAGGTGAAGCAAGCAAGCAAACAAATAACACCAGCCAAGTACCAGGCACAAGAAAAAATATGGATGAATCTCATAGACATGTGAAGTGGTAAGAAAAAAGCCAGATGTACAAAAAGGTTAATACTGTATGTATGACTTCACATACAGAAAGTTCAAGAACAGGCAAAACTAACTGATGATGATAGAAATCAGAATAGTGGTTACCTCTTGGGGGAAGTGGTATAGACAAGATAGGCACAAAGGAATCTCATGGAGTGTTGGAAATGCTTTATATCTTTATCTGGGTGGTGGTTAAAAGGTGTAAACATGCAAATAATTCTTAAACTGCATAGTTAAGAGTACTGTACTTTATACGCTTTACTATTTATATTATATCTCAATTTAGAAAGAGACAGAGATTGAAAAAAGGTAGAGGTTCTGTGGCAAATGTGTTAATTTTGAAGAACCCTGGTGTGAGCACTTCAAAAGAAAGACTGTCCTCTGAGAGCAGCTGAGCCTGAGAAACAAAAAAAGGTTTGTGTAACTGACAATTGGAAGAACTATTCTGCATATATTAAGACATCACAGACAGAGAAAACAAATAATGGTTTCAAATATGAGCCCTAAATAAAGAGCCACAAGGGTGGAAGCTTCAAATTTTAGGTTTTGGCTTGCAATTTATCTACTTCTCACATGGGCAACTCTACATTGGAACTTATAATAACAATGGTAGTAGCAGAGATTTAGTTGCTCAACAGTGGTGAATAATTCTTCTAAGAAATTCAGAAGGACAGCTAATAAGAAAATATATGTAAAAAATAATTACCAGGGAAAAGCAGAATACTAATAAGACATAGAAAAAAGCAATGAAGATAAAGGCAATAAAGACAGATAATTTGCTATGATTACACTTTAAATTTGATTCAGCTTCTCAGCAGCCAGTGAACAGAGGTAAAGCTAATCAGTTTTTAAATTCTCAATCTCCCAAAGGAAATAAAAATTTGCCTGGAATTAAATTTATGTTTAAACCCATGCTAAGTGATACCCACTGAATCCAATGATATGGTAAAGCAGAAGATCATTTAAAAATGAAAATACCTGGACTACGATCAAGAATTCATCATTCTCCAGTTGGGTAATTCTAACCTTTATGAATATCAGTTTTCCTTTCTTTAAAATAATAATGATAATAATATTAACAGACAACACAAATACCCTTGCTATGTGCTGGGTGCTAAATTAATTCTATCCTCACTAAAGCTCTATTAATATGGGCCTTTATACTCATTTTACTGATGATGAAATTAGCGCTCAGAGAGGTTAAATGACTGGTCCCAAATCACAGATGCAATAAAACAAAGATAGTCATTCTTATTCAGTTTTCCTCACCAAGTGATTGTGCAAATTACATGTGATGTTTGGTTAGTCTTTCTGAAAATACTTTATAATTTGAAAATTTTAAATGGACAAATAACTACTTTGTACCTATTTATAAGCAAGTCATTTTACTAGACAAACTGCAGTCCACAAAGATGTAAATGGTACTCTGCGTTGATTTAATAAAAGGTCATGACTCTAAAGACAATGGCCATGACAGTCCCTCATATAAAGATGTCTTCCCTTCACTCCATCCTTTCCTATACTTTTCCAAGAATTTTGCTGATCTTTTCCATACACTCATTATCCTCTCCTTATTCTTTAATTCTGTTTTCCCAGCTCTCTTTCTTTTCTATTTTGGTATTAATTGAAATAATGGATGCTATTATAAAATAACAAAGATATAAGTAAGAAGACAAAATCAGTGGAGCTTAGTGAAACACATTCAGAACACTTGTGATGAGAGTAACCCATAATAATACAAAAAGTTTAATTAGATAAAAGTTCTTAAAATGTACTGTAGATTGCCAATAATTTAATCTCATTAGAGGGAATAAAGAGAAAGTGAAGACAGTAATCATACACAACTTTCAAAAATGTTTGTTTCTTTGGTGTAATTGCTGGGGATCTTCAGGTTAAAGGAAGAATTTTTCAACGAAGTAATATTAAAGCATATTTGTATGATAAGGGGAATAATTAATTAGAAGGGAGAAATTGCTGATGCAAAAGAAATGGGGGTTATTTGAGGAATAAAATCCTTGAGCAAGTAAGAGGCAATGGGATCCAGTAGATAAGTAGAGGGGTGGATGTTTAATTAACCATTCCTGAAACCACATATCTCTGGTTTTCCTTAAGGATATATCAAAAACCCTACCTTAAAACCAGTTTTAGGTGGCAGGACATATTTACAGTGATGAAAGGAAAAATCTACAACCAAGATTACTATACCCAGCAAAGATCTCATTCAGATTCTACGGAGAAATTAAAACCTTTACAGACAAGAAAAAGCTAAGAGAACTCAGCACCACCAAATCAGCTTCAGCAGAAATGCTAAAGGAACTTCTCTAAGCAGGAAACACAGGAGAAGGAAAAGATCTAAAATAACACACTCAAAACAGTTAAGAAAATGGTAATAGAAACATACATATCAATAATTACCTTAAATGTAAATGGCTAAAATGCTCCAAACAAAAGACATACACTGGCTGAATGGATACAAAAACAAGGCCCATATATATGATGTCTACAAGAGACCCAATTCAGACCCAGGGACACATACAGACTGAAAGTGAGGGGATGGGAAAAGATATTCCATGTAAATGGAAATCAAAAGAAAGCTGGAGTAGCAATTCTCATATCAGACAAAATAGACATTAAAACAAAGACTATTACCAGAGACAAAGCAGGATACTACTTAATGATCAAGGGATCAATCCAAGAAGAAGGTATAACAGTTGTAAATATTTATGCACCCAACAAAGGAGCACCACAGTACATAAGGCAAATACTAACAGCCATAAAAGGGGAATAGCGACAGTAACACAATCATAGTTGGGGATTTTAACACTCCACTTTCACCAATGGACAGATCATCCAAAATGAAAGTAAATAAGGAAACACAGCTTTAAATGATACATTAAACAAGATGGACTTAATTGATATTTATAGGACATTCCATCCAAAAACAACAGAACACACATTTTTCTCAAATGCTCATGGAACATTATCCAGGATACATCATACTTTGGGTCACAAATCAAGCCTTGGTAAATTTAAGAAAATTGAAATCATAACAAGTATCTTTTCTGACCACAACGCTATGAGACTAGATATCAATTACAGGCAAAAAGTTTGTAAAAAATACAAACACATAGAGGCTAAAGAATACACTACTTAATAACCAAGAGATCACTGAAGAAATCAAAGAGGAAATTACAAAATACCTAGAAACAAATGACAATGAAAACACAGCGACCCAAATCCTATGGGATGCAGCAAAACTAGTTAAAGAGGGAAGTTTATAGCAGTACAATCCCACCTTAAGAAACAAGAAACATCTAAAATAAACAACCTAACCTTACACCTAAAGCAATTAGAGAAAGAAAAACAAAAAAACCCAAAGTTAGCAGAAGGAAAGAAATCATAAAGATCAGATCAGAAATAAATGAAAAAGAAATGAAGGAAACAACAGCAAAGATCAATACAACTATAAGCTAGTTCTTTGAAAAGATAAACAAAATTGATAAACCACTAGCCAGACTCATCAAGAAAAAAAGGGAGAAGACTCAAATCAATAGAATTAGGAATGAAAAAGAAGTAACAACTGACACTGCAGAGATACAAAGGATCATGAGAGATTATACAAGCAACTACATGCCAATAAAATGGACAAGCTGGAAGATATGGACCAATTCTTAGAAAAGCACAACCTTCCAAGACTGAACCAGGAAGAAATAGAAAATATAAACAGACCAATCACAAGCACTGAATTAGAAACTGTGATTAAAAATCTTCCAGCAAACAAAAGCCCAGGACCAGATGGCTTCACAGGCGAATTCTGTCAAACATTTAAAGAACAGCTAACACCTATCTTTCTCAAGGCTTCCAAAATATAGCAGAGGGAGGAACACTCAAAACTCATTCTACGAGGCCACCATCACCCTGATACCAAAACCAGACAAGATGTCACAAAGAAAGAAAACTACAGGCTAATATCACTGATGAACATCGATGCAAAAATCCTCAACAAAATACTAGCAAACAGAATCCAACACACATTAAAAGGATCATACACCATGATGAAGTGGGGTTTATCCCAGGAATGCAAGGATTCTTCAGTATACACAAATCAATCAATGTGATACACCATATTAACAAATTGAAGGATAAAAACCATACGATCATCTCAGTAGATGCAGAAAAAACTTTCAGCAAAATTCAACACCCATTATGATAAAATGCCCTTGAGAAAGTAGGCATAGAGTGAACTTACCTCAACCTAATAAAGGCCATATATGACAAACCCACAGCCAACATCATCCTCAGTGGTGAAACACTGAAACCATTTCCACTAACATTGGGATGAAGACAAGGTTGCCCACTGTGCCCACTAGTATTCAACATCGTTTTGGAAGTCTCAGCCACAGCAGTTAGAGAACAGAAAGAAATAAAAGAAATCCAAATCAGAAAAGAAGAAGTAAAGCTGTCACTCTTTGCAGATGACATGATACTATACATAGTGAATCCTAAAGATGCTACCAGAAAACTACTAGAGCTAATCAATGAATTTGGTAAAGTAGCACGATACAAAATTAATGCAGAGAAGTCTCTTGTATTCCTATACACTAATGATGAAAAATCTGAAAGGGAAATTAAGAAAACACTCCCATTTACCATTGCAACAAAAAGAATAAAATACCTAGGAATAAACCTACCTAAGGAGACAAAAGACCTGTATGCAGAAAACTATAAGACACTGATGAAAGAAATTAAAGATGATACAAACAGATGGAGAGATATACCATGTTCTTGGATTGGAAGAATCAACATTGTGAAAATGACTCTACTACCCAAAGCAATCTACAGATTCAATGCAATCCCTATCAGACTACCACTGGCATTTTTCACAGAGCTAGGACAAAATATTTCACAATTTGTATGGAAACACAAAAGACCCTGAATAGCCAAAGCAATCTTGAGAAAGAAAAATGGAGGTGGAGGAATCGGGCTCCCTGACTTCAAGCTATACTACAAAGCTACAGTAATCAAGACAGTATGGTACTGGCACAAAAACAGAAATATAGATCAATGGAACAGGATAGAAAATCCAGAGATAAATCCAAGCACCTACAGTCACCTAATCTATGACAAAGGATACAAGAATATATAATGGAGAAAAGACAGCCTTTTCAATAAGTGTTGCTGGGAAAACTGGACAGATACATGTAAAAGAATGAAATTACAACACTTCCTAGTACCATACACAAAAATAAGCTCAAAATGGATTAAAGACCTAAATGTAAGGCCAGACCCTATAAAACTCTTACAGTAAAACATAGGCCAAACACTCTTTGACATAAATTATAGCAAGATCCTTTTTGAGCCACCTCCTAGAGAAATGGAAATAAAAACAAAAATAAACAAATGGGACCTAATGAAACTTAAAAGCTTTTGCACAGCAAAGGAAACCATAAAGAAGACGAAAAGACCACCCTCAGAATGGGAGAAAATAGTTGCAAATGAAGCCACTGACAAAGGATTAATCTCCAAAATTTACAGGCCACTCATGAAGCTCAATATCAAAAAAACAAACAACCCAATCCAAAAATGTGCAGAAGACCTAAATCGACATTTCTCCAAAGAGGATATACAGAATGCCAACAAACTCATGAAAGAATGCTCAATATCATTAACCATTAGAGAAATGCAAATCAAAACTACAATGAGGTATCACCTCACACCAGTCAGAATGACAACCATCAAAAAATCTACATGTATAGCTGTTTCACTTTGTCATACAGCAGAAAGTAACACACGAGTGTAAAGCAATTTTAGTCCAATAAAGATGTTAAAAAATTAAAAAAAAATTTTTTTTAATCTACATACAATAAATGCTGGAGATGGTGTGGAGAAAAGGGAACTCTCTTGCACTGTTGGTGGGAATGTAAATTGATACAGCCTCTGTGGAGAACAGTACGGAGGTTCCTTAAAAAAATAAAAATAGAACTACCACATGACCCAGCAATACCACTACTAGGCATATACCCTGAGAAAACTATAATTCAAAAAGAGTCATGTACTACAGTGTTCATTGCAGCACTATTTACAATAGCCAGGACATGGAAGCAACCTAAGTGTCCATCAACAGATGAATGGATAAAGAAGATGTGGCACATATATACAATGGAATATTACTCAGCCATAAGAAGAAATGAAATTGAGTTGTTTGTAGTTCAGTGGATGGACCTAGAGTCTGTCATACAGAGTGAAGTAAGTCAGAAAGAGAAAAACAAATACCATATGCTAACACATACATATGGAATCTTAAAAAAAAAAAGAAAAGGTTCTGAAGAACCTAGGGCCAGGACATGAATAAAGATGCAGATGTAGAGAATGGACTTGAGGACACGGGGGGTGGGAGGGTAAGCTGGGACAAAGTGAGAGAGTGGCATTGACATATATACACTGCCAAATGTAAAATAAATAGCTAGTGGGAAGCAGCTGCATAGCACAGGGAGATCAGCTCGGTGCTTTGTGGCCACCTAGAGGAGTGGGATATGGAGTGTGGGAGGGAGACGCAAGAGGGAGGCTATATGGGGATATAATGTATATGTATAGCTGATTCACTTTGTTATACAGCAGAAACTAACACACAGTGTAAAGCAATTATACTCCAATGAAGATGTTTAAAAAAACCAAAAAACAGTTTTAATAGTGTATTTTGCTGCTTGGTGGCAAAAGCATCCTAAATGGTTCAATGAGCATTGGATGCATGTGCATGGAGTTTGAAAGATTTGATGATAAAAAGGCAAGGGAGGGGCTTCCCTGGTGGCGCAGTGGTTGAGAGTCCGCCTGCTGATCCCGGGGACACGGGTTCGTTCCCCGGTCCGGGAAGATCCCACATACCGCGGAGCGGCTAGGCCGGTGAGCCATGGCCACTGAGCCTTCGCGTCTGGAGCCTGTGCTCCGCAGCGGGAGAGGCCACAACAGTGAGAGGCCCGCATACCACAAAAAAAAAAAAAAAAAAAAAAAGGCAAGGGAATTGTCTCCTGGTGGCTTCTATGTTATCAGTTAAGCAAGAATAGATGTTACTGACTGTCCTCAAGGAAAATGAGAGGGTTTAAGATGTTTGAGAGAGGGGAAATAGGAAAGAATCATCTTGATGAGTAGACCAGCAAATTTCCTAGGGAATTAGAGGATTGCTTAGTACTCCTGAGTGCCCATTGAAGATTAGTGACTAGAAATCTAAAGTGCAAAACAGTCAGTATGGTTCTGTTTTCTCTCCAGGCATGTTCAGATATTCAGGTGCATGTACAGAGTAAGCAGAGTGATGTGCATAATCAGGTTTGGCATTTTGCCAGGCAAGTTTTGAAAGCACTGGAGAAAGGCAAAGGAATTGAGGGCCTCTACAAGTTGAGGAGTGATTACAGTGATTAATCATGGAAGCTAGCATGGTTAAAGAGAAAATTGAGAATAAGATAAGGCAGATGACAGTGAATAATAGGTTGGGTTAAAAGACTGGATGCTTCAGTGAAGCCAAAAGAATTGCTGGAGAGAAGAAGCTAAAGTGAATTCAAAAGAGCATGGAGGTGGTCAGAGGAGGGTGCTTATATATGACATTTTTGAGAGGCTAAGTACTGAACACATCAATAAAATGGAGGGTAAAATTATGGGAAAATGGCCGGCATAAAGTTGGAAAGTGAATGAGCTAGGTACTAAGATGTTTAACAACTAAGAGAAGGACTTTCAAAACTTTGGATGACAGCAAAATGGAGAACTAATGGGAAATCTAGTCTGAAATCAGGCACTCCAAAGGACTGTCTTTAAGAAAAGGGAGCAGAAAGGAGAAATGGGCTGAAATTGGTAATGAGAATTAAGGAGAAAAATTATTCCACCTCCAAGTCCTACAGTAATGGAATGTGACAGAAAAATCAGGCACAAACTGATAATGCTGTGGGAAAAAGTTAGCTAAGTTCTATGAACTTTAGTTTCTTTAACTATAGAACGTGGCTAATATTAACTGTGTAGAGTAGTTTGAGGATAAAATGAGATACCACATAAAACACAAGAAGGTTGTCAGTATTATAGGACAAAAAACATAGTCATATCCCTACAACTCACATTTTGAAGTGCCACCCACAATATTAAATATAGCTCTTTTGGCTGTTTGTATTGATTTTTACTTTGTTCCATGTACTCTTAAGTAGACATTGAAGAACCAGTGATAAGAAAATTCACCTCCGTAGGGTAGCATTAAAAATCTCAAGTTGAGAGTTCATTTGAAAATGCTTCCAGGTTAAGTGTTTAGCCAGGCATCTATCAAAAGCAAATGTAAATTTTCATTAGGAAAAAAGACACCTTTAATCTAAGCTTCAAACTGCATTTTCATAAATAAAGATCCAAAAATTATGGACTCATGGAAAAAAAAATTACAAAATGTACAAGAAGACAAGATCCCATGGTCAAATGGAAATTCTAGACAGCATAATCTCAAGATCTCAAGACTAGATATTGGAATTATTAGACACAGACTTTAAAATAACTGTACATAATATGTGTAAAGCAACGGAATAAAATCTTGGAAATAGCACAGAACAAGAAACTTTGACAGTAGCCAAGGTGATTTATGAAATAACCTATGAGAAAGAATGGCAGGTCTGACATACAGAGAATTTCAAAGTTACTAACACATTTCTTAAACTGAGGGATAGAACACAAGTCTTCATTGTATCACTATTCTTTATATCTTTCATATTTTTATAAATGTTTGTAAATACATAGTATTTGATAAAACAATTAAAATAATTTTATGATCCTTCTAAGAAATAGTGTATAGCCATTCAACAGCTGCCAAATTAATAGTATTTTAATTCCATCATTTATTGCTTATTTTTTAGCTGAAGTATTACTAAAAGAGATACTCCTCATCTATTATTTAGTCAGTGGTACAAGATATGTGCTTGTTTCTTTCCCCTTATTTAACTATTTTAAAGATAGTTTATCTATAAATTTAAATAAATTGCAATTATTATCCTTACTGAAGTATAAATTATCCCATCTTTGGCCAGTGGGAGCTTCTTCAAATTTGCTCCTTTTGACATAACCTTAGTCATTTTAAACATTACCCTAGTAATCTTTGATAGCTTCAAAACCAACTGGTATAATGAAGTGTTCTAGGCTTAGCTGGCACATATGCTGCCCCAGATCTGCCATCAGATATTTTTCCAAGCATAGTATTTTGATGGTAAGAGATATTTTAATACTACAACCTGCATACTTGGTGCTAAAGATTCTAATTATTCTTGAGTTGGTCACTGTTTCTGCACTTTTTGGTGCTAAAGCTATGAATACATTTATACTTATATGTATGTATGCATATGTATATACACACACATACACACACTATTTGTGTATATATCTATATATATACACACATGTATGTACATACTACATATATACATATAATATGTATCAGGATAAATACTCTTGATTTCATACTTCCATTTCAAATTTAGTACTACAGGATTTTAAAATTAATCATTTGTATTACATCTAAATATGTTTTCTTCCTCACCATGAATTAGAATCCTGGTTTTAAAGAACACAGGGGATTTTAGAAATGAAAAAATCCACAATTACTAATTTTTCCCACACATTACATATACTAAAGTTTTACAATAACAATATTAATATCACTTCCACTGATAATTCTCAAAAAATATTTTTGCATGTATTATACTCCCTGCCCCTCATTTTTGGGATAGGTGTACTATATCTAGATGGTCTGAAGATATTATAGTCTCTCCCATTTAAAATTAATTCTACAAATAACTATGGTTACTGTTCATCACTAGTTCTTATGTCAATGTCTCCTTAGTCATTTTGATTTTCTGAATGGCTACCCTATAATGGATTCCTCAGAAAAGTGAACAATTTTCCCTGAGTTTATACATGTCAACAACAGTTAGTCTGTCACCTTTATGTGAGAAAGTAAGTTGTGCTTGCTGTAAAATTTGTGGCTCACATTTTCATTTCTTGAGTATCTTATTATATTGCTCAATTTTCTTTTGATATAAATCACTGGTGTGGAAAAGTTTAATGACAATATAAGTTTTTCTTTTCAGTATAAGTTACTTGCTATATTTATTCTATACCCCTGCTTTGATTTTTTTTTCCGGAGATTTCTGTTATGCATATATTGGCTTTTCTTTACCTATTAATAGCTCCCACTTCCTAATTTAATTCTTTTTACCTCTTCCATTTCTTTTTCTTTTTAACATCTTTATTGGAGTATAATTGCTTTACAATAGTGTGTTAGTTTCTGCTGTGTAACAAAGTGAATCAGCTATACATATACCTATATCCCCATATCTCCTCCCTCTTGCATCTCCCTCCCCCCTTCCCTATCCCACCCCTCTTTTCTTTTTGATTTTTAATTTTTCTACTTTTACTCTTTCATTTCACATACATTATACATTACATTTCATATGCTATATTATACATGTTACATAATTACATATATTCCAAATTTATGTTCATTTGTTCTTGGGTTTAATTTAGTTTTAGTTTCTAATAATATTTTCTTTTATATCTAATTTTTTCTTAAATTCTGTCACTCATGTTCCAAGCTTTTCTAAGTCTTATTAAAGTTATTTCTTTTATTTTATAACATTTTTATGTCTTTCGATTCACTTAGAAATAAAATGTGAAATTGTTCATATTTCATTTGAGTATATCTTTCTGATTTGCTTCATTCTCTGTAGATGTCATTCTGATCCATTCTTTTATATTATAACAATGTATGGGGTTTGACATTATACTTTTCTGTCACCTATTTTAACATGAAATAATTACATTTTTCGTCTAGTTATTTCTAAATCATTTACTCAGAACTTCTTCAGACCAGAGGGAAAAAGTTAAACATTTTCTTTAAATAATTAAGAAATAACTGTACTCTTCCTTTTCCATTCTAACTAGTCACTAGCTTTTTTGAAAACCAAGGAAGGAGAACAGGAGGATCATCAGATTGAGGGTTTTCCACATAATTCTTGTCACCTCTGACACATTCCCCTTGTTGGTAGAATCTTTTATCTGCTCTTTATTATCATCATATTAATGCTAATTTTATTCTGCTGCATGTTCCAAGCCAGACGTTCCATCCCTACAATTTATGCCATTTCACTGGTTTAAGGATGTCTAAAGAGGCTTTTCACAAAAGCTGACATTTCCACTCCAGCAGGTTGTGTGTTAGGAGGATGGGAGGTAATATAGTGATTAATTATGATGTCAGCCCAGACTGCCGTAACAAAGTACCATAGATTGAGTGGCTTAAATAACAGAAACTTCTCATAGTTCTGGAGGATGGCAAGTCCAAAGATCAAGGTGCCAGGAAAGTAGGTTTCATTCTGAGACCTCTTTTTTTGGCTTGTAATTGGTTACCATCTTGCTGTGCTCACAAGACCTCTTCTTTGTATGTACAGGGAGAGAGAATTCTCTTTTTCCTCCTCTTCGTATAAGGCCACCAATTCTATCAGATTATAATTCACCTTTATGACATTTAACTCTGATTACCCCCAGAAAGCCCTATCTCCAAACACTGTCACACTGGGAGTTAGGGCTTTAACATATGAAATTTATGGGGACACAGTTCAGTCCATAGCATTAGTACAATGAAATAAATTAATTTCTTAAATAAGACAATGAAAAATATTCATCTGGATTTGGAACAGGGGAAAGATGAGTTTGAGAAAGGTGAAAGTGTGAGACACTGGCCTAATAGGCTAACATTGGTCCTGAGGAAGACTAAGTTTACAGAGGCAGCCTGTAATTGTAGACATTGAATTAAGGTAATATAGGATGTCATCAAAATGAGAGTCTCCAATTAGTTGTACTGAATACTGAATCTAATTTGTGTTATGGTTTTGAGCACTGAAATTCAGAGAAGTGAAAATCACACATCCAAAAAAATAGCAGAAACCTTTAAGGCCAAGACCCAGTACTATTTCTAATGCATTATTTTTCCCTCTCTTGTCATTAAAAACTTCACAGTTTTTCTGAGGGTTTTTCCTAGAGGTATTTTGAACCTTTGGTTTCTGTAATGCTGTAACTAAATGAAACAGGCCTGCATAGGAATATTAACTTGCGAAAAATTGATTGAACACAAGTGAAAGAACACTGAAGCTATTTCTCCTCTGCAGGATGAACACTCTAAGTTATAAAAAATAACTCAGGATGTATTATTCTCAGGGATGTTTCAAGAAATTGGCATCCATATCCACTGTTGTTTTAAGAATTGTAAACCTGAAAGGTGGTTTTAAGGATTAGATGGACTCATAACACAGCAATTTTATTATAGCTCTGGTTACTTCTGGATTTCCTTAATAAATTCCATGGTAATATAGTACAGTTACTCCATAAATAGATGCTAATGTTTCGAAAAAGCCTTGAAGAGGGAGACTCTAATAACTATTCATTATTTCTAAGAAAACTTAAAGCTATGCAATATTTTTTCAATCATGTAAATTGATACCAAAATAATATCCACATAGCAAATGCCATGCCAGAACAGATTCCTTATATATACCAATATAAAGGCTGACTAGTGGCCAGTTAACCAGCTGGGCATGAGAATTCCATTCAACAAGGATGATAAAATGACTTATGCTCTTGGGCATTTTAATGAGAGTCTTAGAGGGTTGGTAGCAGGTGTTAGAAACAGAAGAGGAAAGACGTAGAAGTCCAAAACTAACTAAAGTCACAATATGAGAAGACATGATACTATATACATAAGCAGAAACAATGAAAAATATATATATATAATATATATATATAAAAGAGAGAAACAGAACACACAAGGGCAAGAATGAGGAGAGCACTAAAGGGAAGAGAAATTAGTTGACAGCGACAGAGGATAGCTGATCACTTTATCAGTCAGCCTCATCAAGATCATGCTACCATAACAAACAAGTGAAATTTTCAATGCCTAACAAAAAATTGCTTATTTCTCCTTCACATTATGTAATAGGTTAGCTGTAGCTTTGTTCCATTTCTTCATTCTAGGATTCAGGTACACGCTGCTCTCCTGGCCAAGAAAAAAGAGAGGTAGCATTTATCTCCTCTAAAGAGAGAGGGTTTCTGTTTGGAAATAGCATTTGTCACCTTTTGCTCACATTTCATTGGCCAAAATAAATCATACACTCAAGCCTGATATAGGGATATGGGATAGGAAAATATATGTTGTTCTTCATAGGATTAGACAGTAAGTAATTTGGAACAATAACATGATTGAGGACAGTTACCTTAATGGCAGTGCAATAGAATAGGAAGCAATGGATAGCTACTTGACAATTCTTGGTTTTTAAAGAGGTTTGGCTAGGCGATTGTTGAGACTCCTGGGTGTCTGTCCAGTTCCTTTACATCACTCCCTGTTTCATTAGCACATACGAATGTTTTCAGGGTTTGAGTGTGGAGAAATGAATGGAATTTCCAGCAACTCTAGGAGGCTTTCTGGTCAGGGAGGCTGGGGGAGGTAAGCAGAGTCTGGAGCCACCTAAATAAGTGGTTAAGAAGCCCCAAGAAGCTCTGGCTTATGCAGCTGCCCTTTTAATCCTTTCAGGGAAATGAAGCAAGATTGATGTTTAAATTTAACAAGAACACATACAACTTGATAAAATAAATATTGACGTTTAACAGAAAATATCCACCAAGATTTCACTTTATTTATAACTGTGTTTGCCTTTTCTTATGGCATTCATAATCCTCATTTTTCTCCATATGGCCACTTAAGTCATCCAATAGATGGGGTAGACTTATGAGCTGACATTTTGCATTCTGGAAAATTAAAACCTGTTAGAACTAGTTAACAAATATAGAGTTGGTGTCTGTATGATGTGAAAATAATCTACCAGTACTTCTCAGATGCACATACATGCTTATTCAGAAACATTTATAATATCCTCTTTAAAACATCAGCAATAATGCACTCAGTACTATACAGATAGAAATGTGGAAAAATCAGTTTAACGATTTTTAAGTAAAAGGTAGTAAACTCTAAAGAACTGTTGGTTTAACTATACCGTGGAAAGATCCCAAACATAACCTTTTAAAGAGTCCAATTTGAAAATTAATACATCTGTTATAATAAGTTAGGTAAAAGAATCTTTCTCCACACAACAACACTGTAATGAATTTTCCCCTTAAAACTAGTTCTTAAAGGAGTCTTTTTGGAAATTTAATTATTTCCTATTCACTAGGAAACAGGAGCTAATTGATTGCAAGTATATCTTTATGAAATCTAACAGGACATTTTTATGCTGTGTTAAAGTCCCAGTTCATTTTTGAAGATTTTGGAATCCAATTTACTACCACTGCATCATCAGTAGTAAACACTGCATCTATCTTGAGAGATAAGTGCACATAAAACATAGAGGATTAAACAGTGACACATGTACACACTCAGGAATAACTCAGAAAATATATAATTCACTTATATGTTCTGTTTTACCTCTAATTATTCTACTCCTTGTTATATTTATTACCAGTAAACTTTGTTCAAAATTTAATTGAAAACTGAAATGTTTAAGTGATTTTCTATGCATCCAGTGAAAAGTAAAAAGGCAACAGGAGAAGAAGCACAGGAAACCCTGAATTGTAAGATTAAGAGAAACTATTGGTTAGCATAGAGCAAGTTATGTACTGACTTAAATCAAATAGGGAAAACATAGAATAGGGCTTCTAAAATTTCAATGCGCACACAAACATCCTGGGGATGTTTTAAAAATGAAGGTACTGGTTCAGTAGTTCTGGGAAGGGGCTGAGATTCTTCATTTCTAACAAGCTTCCAGGTAATTCCAGTGGTGTGGCCCACAAGTAGCTGGGGGCTAGATGATGGTAGAACCTATGTCAGAATTACTCCAGAAAGACACAATAGAGTATAGAAGGCACTCTACACCACCTGCTTCCACTGGCTTTAGGCCAAATATCAGTGTATTTCTAATATGCTTACGAGAAAACTTCAATAGTCCAACAATAACATGAGAGAGGGGTCTCAGTAAGGTCAGACGGCAGGCCTAGGCACTGCTTGTCTTTGTAATTTTATCTTTACTTCATTTCAAAGGTGTAACTGAATCCCACAGGAGTTCTACCTCTGATTGTAAGGGGAGGTTTTAAATTCTTTTATAATGAACTACTAGTGACCAAAAAGAATGTAGTTGGCGGACTCTTCAGGGAAATACATTAAGCCTCTGATCTCTACCCCTGCCGACTGGAGGTGAAATAGGAAGCAGAGTCACAGGAAACATCCTAGAGGGATCCCATTAGATTAAACATGTTTAGCCAATGTGATTAATTCTTAGGAGAGTTTGATAGTCCCTAACCTGTGTAAAATGAATGCTATTTTGTCAGTTCAGAGAGTGGTTCAAAAAAGGCCTTTGGTCCAATGACAACCTAACTCTTTTTAAAAGACCAAGAGCAACACCAAGTCATTCTTTTTTTAAACTACTTATGGAAACACAGCTTACCTCTTTCCAATAGTGATTTATAGCCTAATGGTAATGCTTCTGGACATTTTTATCTCTCAGACTGAAGCTGGGTACTAGATGCTTTTACTGTCTAAAAAAAATTTGAAAAGCCTTCTGTCAATGGCACACTTAACAGACTTGCCATTAGGCTCTCTTCTATTCACCTCTCTTCTGTGTCTGCTGACTAGGTAAGCTTTAATTGTGGCCCGTACCTTTCATGTTAGAAAGCTAAGCATGCTAGAAAGCTAGCTTGCTAGCTTTCATGTTAATGATCATCAAATGCATTATTAACTCTTCCTTTGATAATACAGGTCATACAAAACTAAAGCTTAAAATATTTCTGTCCATTTGTGAAAAAAAATGTGACTAAAATGAAATTAATGGTAAAAAAATAAACCTTTTAATTCATTGCACCAAACATGTAAGGGAAGAGAAATTTACTCCCTTTAATGATTTACATTTATTTCCTGAAAATAGAAAATGTATTTTTTTTGTTCACAATAGAAGGGCTCAGTAACCAAATAGGCAGTAGAGAAAGAATAGACATTAATTTTTTTTTAAAGTGTATGGCACCAAAGAAAATATTGAGAGGCAAGAAGGCCACTTTCACCTTCATGAGATATTATACAAAATTCTATAAATAGACACCTCATTACATTGGAAACAGAATATTTTGGCCAAAAAATGTATTTTATAGCAATGTCTTCTATGCTTATTTGGAAACATGCATTGAATTTCAAACATTTTATACAGCCAAAGATGTTTTCTTTAAATTTCAGTGTACTAAATTCATGATATAACTTCTGTTATGCTTAACTGATCATCTTTATTGTTATAAAAGATCATTTGCCATGGCAATTGATAAGCCAGGGCTTCAATTAGTTACTCCATATGAGCAATTTCGGTGTCACTAGATTGCTTGCAGAATATAAACATTGGAGTTCGTTATGACAGATATAATGTGTTTTATTAAATAATGCATAGTGCAGATCACAGCACAGATACCTTTTTCTTTTCTTTTCTTTATTATTATTTTTGAGATTCACATTGTATTCGGGAGAAAACGTTTCCCACTCTACCCTCTCTTCTCTCCTCTGTTCCACAGTAACTGGCCTCACATTCTCCCATTCTGTGGCATCCCAGAATCTGCCTGACCATGGGCCACAAGTCGAGTGGAAAACATTGATGCTGTGCACTGTAATGGGTTCGTTCCTGCATGAAATACATCATCTATATAAACTCCCCATCTGCAAAGAAATGCTGTCATTACTAAAGTTGCATGAGTACAAGAAAGGAGTCAAGTGAATTTTGTACTCTCTGATCTACGGAGTGTAAGAGAGAGCTTTCGTCTTCCTTGCACTCTGGTACAATTTTATCTGCCAGTGCATGCCAGTCAAGGGTGGAGGAAAGAGCACATGCTTAGAAGAGAGCACTCCAACCTACATACCCTATTATGGGTATGAAATGGACCACAGATAGTTTATTTTAAGTAAATAATTGTGAATTGACTGCCTGTGGGCAGGGTTTTTCATCCTTGACATAGCAGGTGAATTTAAGAAGCTTATAACATTGAGAGTAGCCTTTTACTAACTAGAAAAAAGAAACAGACCCGGTGATAAAAACGTGAAATAATCTTTTCTAATACTGAATATCCACAACTGGCTCTCTTTGAGGAATCAGTTGTAACCTTAAATTGGGTGGAATCCAAGAGGACACTGTATTTTTTTTAGAAGTCATAAGGAAAACTTCTAAAGATTGGTTTTTATGAATGGGACAAAAAAGATGTCTAACTGGATTTGTTTTTCTGAATATATTTCTTGTTTTGGGTCCAGAAGTTCATCAGGTAGTTCCTGTGATCATTGGCAGGTGTGTAGCAAGTCCAAGATCAGGTAATTCGGCTCATTGTTTCCTCCACTGAGAATAATCCCTTCAGCTTTGATGGCGGTAAACAGGGAGTGCATTTCCTACTACCTTTGTAAGGAAGGTTTCTACAAAATTAGCTACTGTGCTATAATTTCCCCCAAGTTGACCCAATATTCAGCCAATTTTCCAACCAAACAGTTTAAATAATGCAGGAGGATTATTTTGTCTATAAATTATAATATTATAAACAGAATGTCAATCAATTGCAAGATATTAGTAGTGCGACTCTTTTAAAAAGAGAAATGAACGCAAACTGACACAGTAAGGAAAGTTCCAAAATAACAAATTTAGGCCACTCACCACCACCTCAGATAAAAGTCAAACTTGCTAGGCTTGTTTAACCTTTTCTTACCTTCTTTTTCATTTGTGTCACCTGTGTTTTGAAACTATGGTAAGGAACAAAATGGAACAAACTGTGCTAAAGCATTATTTTATCTATAAGTGAGAGATTTATTTGCCAGAAATAGAAATAACACATCTTTTTACTATGCTTATCATTGCTTAAATCTGTCTTATTTCTGCTTCAAAAAATTTCTGATATATTGCTTTTATGTGAAGTTTTCCTAATATACTTAACAGAATATGTTCTGAGAACCTAAGCTAACATTCATTGGTTTAAAAAATTTTAGGCATAGATCTGTTTAGCTGCATGTTGCTATATTAAATTATTTTTTATGGTGCTAGAGATCTTTCTGAATAACTGATGATAAACTAATTCTAAAAGAGAAAAAATTGAAAGAAGAGAAATTTTAAAGAAAATTCCAGTGAAATTCTCTGAATTAAAAAAAAAATAAAGGTAGGACACTAAATTATCACCTAATATTTTAATGTTAAGATTTTTAAGAAACATTTTTTTTTGAATTTTAGGTGAGATTTAATTTAAAAGTTTATTAACTTAGATCTTAAGAAAGAGAAATAAAAGTCATTTTTGATAGGTAATTTTAAATTCCAAGATTGAAGCTGCCCATCTTTGTTTCCTGTCTTCAAGATGGAACTCAACACTTTGATACTGACTGCTAAAACAGACATTTCATAGTAAAAAGGACATTTCTTTCACCTTCTGAAAATTCAAAGTAATCTACTAAGAGGTATCACAATAAGTATAGCATTAATAGGATCAACTTCCTTAGAAGAGAAAATCTATGTACACTGTAGGAAATTACATCCTGAAACTGCCAAATTTCTAGAGTATTCACTCATCTGTTTAACTAGGGCTTCTATCTTGCTTGCATTTTAGGTTTTATGGAAATGCATGAAGTACTGTTGGGATAAAATATAAGTAAATGCTCTCTTCCATTTTACTTGCTAGGTTAGATTATTAGTCCTTATATCCAAAGATGTGAAATTTCCTTTGATACATGTCAAACAGGAAGGCAATTTTCTTGTGTGGAAAAGAACAAAGAAAACTAACAATGCCATGTCTAACCTTGGAAGAGTATTTTCAAAATAGGTTTCAGTTTTACAGTTTTGATTCCAGAAGTGAGAAAGCAGAGTGAACAAGCAGTAGGAAGTAGTATAGCTTATCTTTGTCATTTGAGGAACTATCAGTTGAGAAACATTCTACTATACAATTAAAGGGTTAGGAAGCTGAGTTATAGATTATAGAATATTGTGCTCATTTTCTGAATAATGTCCTGGGTTTTGATTGCAGAGAAAATGAAAGAACAATTTTATCTCAAAGAAGAATATTTAAAATGTACAGGAAAATTGTATAAAAAATTGTATAAAAAATCTGTAAAATATTACCTCAGAACACCAAGTCACATCAATGAAGAAATCTACTATGTTTCTGCCAGGAAGCACGCATGTTGTAAATATGCCAATTCTTCCCAAATTGAATATACAACTTTCCTGGAGAACTCTTTGACAATACAAATCAAATTCCTTAAGAACATGCTTATCCGCTTTTAGAAATTTATCTTAAAGATAGAGTGTGGGGCTTCCCTGGTGGCGCAGTGGTTGGGAGTCTGCCTGCCAATGCCGGGGACACGGGTTCGTTCCCCAGTCCGAGAAGATCCCACATGCCGCAGAGCGGCTGGGCCCGTGAGCCATGGCCACTGAGCCTGCGCGTCTGGAGCCTGTGCTCCGCAACGGGAGAGGCCACAACAGTGAGAGGCCCGCATACTACAAAAAAAAAAAAAAAAAAAAAAAAAAAAAAAGAGTGTGATTCAAATAAGCATTTCTATGATACAGGAAAATCACTTTCACAACCAATAGTAGCAGACTGATTATATAAACTTGGGCATACAAAACTTTAACATGTAGCCTTCAAAAATCATGCTGGGAAAAACAAAGCTTTGTAAAACTTTCAGCATGAACTTTACATGATAACAGTAAGTTATAGTACACTATAAAGCATAATCCCAATATAAACAATCTAAACACTCAATAAAATAATTACATACAGACATATATATAGAAAAAGACTGAAAAGATATGGGCCAACATTTTATAGTGGTTACCAATAGGTAGTAGAATTGTGAACAATTCCTATTTAACAAAAATTTATTTCCCATGGCTCCCAAATATTTTTTTCATTGGTTTAGTTTATAAATAATGAAATATTTCATACATAGAAATGTGCAGAAAACAATACAAATGGCACACACTCAAATTTAGCATATGTCAATTTTTTGAGTTTTGGAATTAGAAATAATAAACTGTATATAGGCAGTAATAAGGAGATATGATGAAATAGAGCAGAGAGATGACGTACACATGGCAGATATAAGGCTTGGTCCTGGCCAACTAGAAGGAGGGGTGGAAATCCAGGTTGTGAGTAAAATGCATCCTCAAAGCAATAAGGAGCCATTGAAGGTGACTGATGAAAGAAGGGAAGTGGAGAAAATGAGGGCTATAGATTTTTCTGGTATAGATACTCAACAAGGAAAAGAAACAGAAACCTTTGCTCCAGGGATTATTTCTTCTTTTGTCTTGTTAACCTCAAGATTAGGTCATCTCCCCTTGGTTTCAAGATACTTTGTAGCTATCTCACTTCTAGAACTTGTCCTTCCTGGGCTTTCCTGCCAGATCCTCTCTTCCGTGTTTATGCTATTTTCCAAAGTTTTATTCTTGCCACATTGATATTCTTGCTATGTATTTTCTGCATCAAATATGTAATGTATTCAAAGGTGTTTCTATCAATGTGAAGTCACCTCACTCTTAAACCCCAGTCTCAAATAGCTATGACGCCTTTGGATGAAATCACTTCCACCTTTACACCACAGCCAAATACATCCATCATTTTTCACCACACACTGGATTCCCTTTCCTGGCTTGCCTATTTCCAGTACATCTGCAACCATTTCTCAAGTCTCAGTCTGGGGGAGGACCTGCTTCCAAACTCACTCATCTGACTGTTGACAGGCCTCAAAATATCTACTGACACGCTCACACACATGGTTGTTGGCAGGTGTATTAGTTTGTTAGGTATAAAAGACTGGGTAGCTTAAACAAGAGATTTTACTTTCTTACAGTTCTGGAGGCTAAAAGTCTGAGAACAGTGTGTTGGCAGGGTTGGTTCCTTCTGAGGAAAGGCTCTGTTCCAGGCCTCTCCCTTTGGTTTATAGGTGGCTATCTTATACTTTTGTCTTCATGTCCTTTTCCCTCTGTAGCTGTGTTCAAATTTCCTCTTTTTATAAGGACTTGGTTCACATTGTATCCGAGCCCATGCTAATAACCTCACTTAATTACCTCTGAGAAACCCTGCCTCCAAATACTTTCACATTCTGAGGTTTTGTGAGTTACAGCGCTAAAACATATGGATTTGGTGAAGGAACACGATTCAGCCCATAACAGCAGGACTCAAGTCCTCACTGGCTGCTGCCCACAGATATCAGATCCTTGTCCTCAGAGCCTGTCCATGGGCAACTTGGAACTAGGCAGTTGGCTTTCCTCGTAATGAGCAAGCTAAAAATTGAGAGAGAATAAGTGAAACAGAAGCCAGAGTCTTTCTGCAACCGGATCTTGGAAATGTGACACCCTATCGCTTTGGTCATATTCTATTCTTAAGAAGCAGTGTTGGGGCTTCCCTGGTGGCGCAGTGGTTGAGAATCCGCCTGCCGATGCAGGAGACACGGGTTCGTGCCCTGGTCCGGGAGGATCCCATATGCCGCGGAGCGACTAAGCCCGTGAGCCATGGCCGCTGGGCCTGAGTGTCCGGAGCCTGCGCTCCGCAACGGGAGAGGCCACAACAGTGAGAGGCCCGCATACCGCAAAAAAAAAAAAAAAAAAAAAAAAAAAAAAAAAAGAAGCGGTGTCTAACCCCAATTGTTTGTAATTCTCTGTAGAATTTGGAGCAATTGTCACCTCTTGTCTCAACTTTGACTCCTATTGACTAATTCTGCGACAACAGAAAATGTCACATCTGATATCCTGTTCCATTTAGATTTAAGTTTTTGGCTTTTTTAAAAATTGAAGACTTTTTTCGAGGGAAAAAAGTGCCTGATTTTTATTCTGAGATCTGTGACAATCAAGAATATCTACTTCATATGTTGGCTACCTTTTTTTTTTTTGCAGTACACGGGTCTCTCACTGTTGTGGCCTCTCCACTTGCAGAGCACAGGCTCCGGATGTGCAGGCTCAGCGGCCATGGCTCACGGGCCCAGCCGCTCCACAGCATGTGGGATCTTCCCGGATCGGGACACGAACCCATGTCCTCTGCATCGGCAGGCGGACTCTCAACCACTGTGCCACCAGGGAAGCCCAAAGCCTCCTTTTCAAATGGCAGTCTTCCTTGTCACCAAGAGATATCTGCGCTCTGGGTGGTAACTACCTACTTATTCTTGTCTGGCATGCATGCCAAAGCTTCATCATCCAGTGCATGTTGTACACCTTAACTAGAAAGAAAACTAATCAATTCTCTACAGAAGTGTGCATTCTAATTCTGTGACACCGAGAAGTCTGTAAGTGTGTTTTCTTGTAACAATATGAGATGGCAGGGTGAGGATCAGGAAAATGAAGCAATAGAAAGTCATGCCACATTCCTGAACCTGCCCTGTGACAAAGCTAATGTGACAACTTTATAGTTTCTGACACTACAATTGCTTTCAATCCAATATGCTGCCCTCCAAAATGGAAAAGTGTAATATTAAGGCTATTGGATGCTTCTAATGTTTTATGCAACAAGACTTCAATTTGTTGAAAGCAAATGAACAAAAATCCTCAGTCCCTTTGCACATGATGTTTTCTCTGCCAAGAATGCTCACACCACTGCCACTTCACTGAGCTAACAGCTAATTATTTCTCAGGTCCTATGATTGTGCTTTGGAAACATGCATCTGACCATTTTGTATATTCACCAACAAATATGTTTTATCATACTGAATTGTAGTCTTACGTTCAGTTACCCATGTTCCCCATTAAACTATGAACTTCTGGGAGGCGGAAATCATGTCTGTCAGTGATCACTGTATCCCTGGCACCTAGTTCACTGCTTGGCACATGATAGGACCTCAAATTACTGCAACAAATGAGTAGACAGTATTTTTTTGCTCTCAAACTTGGGTGAAAAGTAGTCTATATTTTTGGCATATCATTAAAAAAGAAAACATCTCCTGAAGAAACATTAATTGTGTGTCCTGTAGTCCTCCCACCCAGAACTATTTCTCTTATTTCTCTAACTTATAAGGTTTTATCTAGTGGTTGGTGTTAGGGCTTGACTCTGTAAGCATCAAGAAGATATTGTAAGTAGAGAGAGCAAGAGATTCTTTTATATAAGAGTCTGTTAGGGGCTTCCCTGGTGGCGCAGTGGTTGAGAATCCGCCTGCCAATGCCGGGGACACGGGTTCGTGCCCTGGTCTGGGAAGATCCCACATGCTGCGGAGCGGCTGGGCTCATGAGCCATGGCCACTGAGCCTGTGTGTCCGGAGCCTGTGCTCCGCAATGGGAGAGGCCACAACAGTGAGAGGCCCGTGTACCACAAAAAAAAAAAAAAGAGTCTGTTAGTAAAAGCAAAGATTTATACTAAATCCTAAGTCCAGAAATATGATTAAAATTGGGAACATAGGACAAAAAGTTTGAAGTTGGGTAAGATTTGTAGCAATAAGAAGTTAGGTATAAGCAAGCACTGACCAGTGTGATTACAGTTTATAGCACTGAGGGATCATCAGTAGCCCACACTGATAATTTAAATGACTTTGGTTGTTTGAGAAGTAGGTTAAAGTGATGTTTAAGAGGAATTAGATTAAGGTCAAATGGGCAGAAAGATAGCTTCAAATGTATAAATGTTAAAAGTCTGTCCCAAAGAAGATGATACTAGTAAAGAAGATGTGATTTAAGATATGAGCTGTATGGAAACATTATATAATGGATCACTGGCATGGAAGAGAAAAAATGCCAGCTACTTTGTAAGACTATTATGGTATTCAGACTGAGATAGAAGGGCAGTTCACCAAAGCTATCATTGACTCTGAGGGTGTTTTGCTGAATCATGCATGGTGTCAGAAGAACAGAGAATTTTCTTGAAAAATGAATACATTACATTCACCACACATGTTAAACTAGGTGGAAATGGAGCTGAACAGTGAACAAAATGTAAACAGTTCTTGATTTGTTCAGTGACTACAGGGGCTGACAAAAAGAAGGAAAAGCTGAAAATCCTGTTATGCTACGTATGGATATTATATTTACATCCAAGAAAAATCAAAACCATTTTAGCTATTGTAATCCAGATGTTTTACGAAAACTGCAGTCTCTAATAAAACCATCACTCATGAGAAATTACACCTTTTCTTTTTACTGTGAGCCTGGAGATATACAGATTAGCTTTGCCTTCCAGATTATTTTATAATGTAAAAATTGAACATAGCAATGCATTTGGGACTTACATTGAGATCATAAGAATATACTGCTCATAAGAATATACTGAAATAATAAATGTACTATTTAAAAAGTCTTTCTTGTATATCATGGGAGATGAAGTTAAAAGATGCTTTATATGAATTGTATTTTATATTCCATTTTACTGAAGTTTTAAAATCCAATTACTAATAATATGGTATGTGCACTTGAAGAATTAAACCACAGCAGTGAATTTTTAAAAAGAGACACCTGAGAATCAGAATTGTCTTTGTAGTAACTGTATCAAACCCATAACTTAAAAACTGTGTGCCAGGGGCTTCCCTGGGGCTTCCCTGGTGGCGCAGTGGTTGGGAGTCCGCCTGCCGATTCACGGGATGCGGGTTCATGCCGCGGTCTGGGAAGATCCCACATGCCGTGGAGCGACTGGGCTCGTGAGCCATGGCCCCTGAGCCTGCGCGTCCGGAGCCTGTGCTCCGCAACGTGAGAGGCCACGACGGTGAGAGGTCCGCGTACCGCAAAAAAAAATAAACAAAACCAAAAAAAACTGTGTGCCATTGGCTCAGTTTTTAATAGAAAGAAAATACCTTCCTAACACTTTAGCTACTAATTAGCATCTCTTCACAGGGTCAGGTTGAATTTTCAATGAATAACATAAATGAACTTGCATTCTTCCCCTCTATGCATAGAATTCTTTACAGTGAAAACAAGGGGAAAAAAATGTCACTGCCCTATATATATGCCCATCTCTGAAGTCAATTCATTTAATGAGTACTTACTACGTTCTAGGCTGGGTTAAGAACTCATAAACATTAGTTGGCCTTTGTAAAACCCTAGTAATAGGTCATTCCAAACTTTAGCTGAGGAAACCAGATTCTGAGAGATTAATTAATGGGTCCAAGACCACACAGCTAATAAATTTCAGAGCTGAGATTTGAATCTGGATCTGCCTTGAATACTTGCTATCCTATTACTATTCTATTTTCCGTCTTTGCTTTACTATATGGATTAACTTCTTGCTTTCAAAGAATAGTTCAGAAAACAAATAAAGAAAAATCAATTAAAAGTTTAGAAATAAAGTTTGTAATAGAGATTGAGAAGAGTTGGAATAATTTAGCAAAGCAAATAGGACTAAAAAGTTTTTTAATATGATAATTTTTGTGCTAAGTTTCTTCTACTACTAGTTTTCAAATACTTGGAAATAGAATTTGGTGTGTTAAATAAAAGACCATTTTAGTAAACATTTCTACTGCTTCCAATATCCTGTTCTCTTCCCATTATGTAAGGAAAATTGCACTCCCATGCCTTTTAGAGTTAGGCTTGACATGTTACTGTGTTAGCCAATGAAATGTGAGTGGGAGAGGAATGTGTCAGTTATGTCTATGGACACAAGGAACTATCTTGGCTCAGTTCTGCAGCGGACTCTTTCCTGCCATCACTGTCAAGAGAATTCATTTGACAAGCTTTATTGTATTAAGCCAGTGACATTTTTACATTTTGTTATTGTACTTCAGTAAAACCTTACCCTATTCTGACCTGTATGGACCCTGTGTGTTTGTTACTCCTAAACTGACTATGCCATTCATATATGACCCCATTTCAGAGAAAATAGGAATTCCCTCTAAAACACACATACCTTTTCAACATATAAATCATATCTGAAATTCTACCAAAACAGACAATATGAGTTATTAATCATTTTTGTCTTTAAAATGCAAATACTTTTGGAAGAATGATACATAAAAATTTATCAATTACCAACATTTTAGTGTACATCAAATAGTTCTAGCTAACAGTAATTCCATGTAAATATTAGGCATGCATGTGGTGTGTCTTGGCAATTCCTGGTCAGAATGAGGACAGGAAGAATGTACAAAATGGTTTATATTAAAAGAATCTAGGGCTTCCCTGGTGGCGCAGTGGTTGAGAATCCGCCTGCCGATGCAGGAGACACGGGTTCGTGCCCTGGTCCGGGAAGATCCCACATGCCACGGAGCAACTAAGCCCGTGAGCCATGGCCGCTAGGCCTGCGCGTCCGGAGCCTGTGCTCCGCAACGGGAGAGGCCACAACAGTGAGAGGCCCACATACCGCAAAAAAAAAAAATTAAAAAAAAAAAAAAAAAGAATCTAGAAGAATGATAAAAAAGAGGAGTGTTGAAAACCGTAAAAAGTTAATTTCAGTGCAGGGCCCCAAATGAGATTGTACTAAAGGTTCTATTGTTTAAAAATTTATACTTCAAACTGCATGAGAGACATGAGGTAGAAATTGGTTATTTTTTCATTTTAAAAATGACATTTACATGGTTTTATTTAATACAGAAAAGTTTAAAATGAATATGAATGTGCATTAATGTACCAGCTCAGACATCCACTTTTGACAGGAAAAAGGGATACATACACATGCACAGAATGCTCAAATAGTTAATAAAAACACAAAATTAGAGTCTGATCTCCTTCATCCCAGGCCTCTGTCTTTTTAACCAAAGTTAATTGCTATTACCAATTCTCATATATCTTTCTGAAAAATTATTGTCATATAACAACATCTAACTCCATGTCTATCTTCATTTAGATTTTTATTTATTCAATCCTAGATATACATATATATTCTTTGTACTTATAGAAAAGGCATCACATCATACAAATATAATACCTTGATTATTTTTCTCATAATAATAACTATGGAAAGCTTTTCATAGCAGCACATATCTCACCTTTATAAAGTCACAAAGCATTTAATTCAACCAGTCAGTGCTCTACTGGAGGATACTGGAGTTTTTAGTTTTGCAATATATAAATTATATAATAATAGATATCCTTTTTCATATACCTTGTCATTAATTTGAAAATACATCTTTGAGGTAAATTCCTAGACCTGGAGTTGCTGAATTTAGAAATTTCTGCATTTTTCATAAGTTGGATAGATATTGCCAAAAAATGTTGCATCAATTTACTCTTCCACCAAAGAATATGTGTATGTCTATTTCTCCATCCCTTACTTAACCTGAACTAGGTCTTGCCAACTTTCAGTTTTAATGAGGTATATATATAATTGACAAATAAAATTGTAAGTTATTTTAAGTGAATAATTTCACTGATGTTAAAATTTTGCAATTCTGGTATGTAAAAATTAATATCTTTCACTGATTTGCTGTCCTTAAATTATGCATGAGATTATTTCTTCATGCTTTCATTTTAAATTTTTATCAACAATTTGTTAATAATTTATAGTCATTTATTTAAAGTAATTAATGTAAGTGGAGAAGGTTTATTTAGCTTTTCAAAAAATAAGTGATCTTGTATCTAAATCCATTTTGTTCTGTGCTATATTTTTACATTTATCTTGTTGATTTATGAGAAGACAGGAGGGAGAAGAAAGAAATGTAGAAACTGAATGAGCAGAAAGTAAGATAAAGATGATACATACAAATGCAATAGAAATAAAAACAAATAAGGAAGAGAAGAAAGCAGTGATAAGGGAGGAAATAGAAAACCATGACGATAATACTTTATTGCTGCATTTGTCCATAGCCTAATAGAGTTGGAAACAAAAATAGGAGATTTAGTACAAAGGAGAACACTTCTGACTTCTTTATGTATTGTGAACTCAAAATGTCTGCCAAAAAACCAGGAAATAGCTATCATCTTCTCTTTGGTTAGACTAGGACTAGCAGTGAATCTAATATATTACCTCTATGCTTCTGAAAATTATATAAATATTCTGTTTTTCTTCTGATATTAAGATTGTTCTTAGAACAGTCTCTCAGTTTTGGTTTTAGACATAATTTGAAGTAATGGTTCTATATTATACATACACCAAGGAATTTTGCTTGCCACTGTATAACCAAATGATGATGTAGTCTTAGTTCACTAACTCAGAGAAGAAAATATAACTTTATTTTCTGGTAACACTTAAATTTTAGTATGATTTCTCACTCTACCTCTCACTGGATTGAGGATTCTCAGTCAAGACATTTTAGAATTATTACCCTTGACCATTTATTCACCTTTAATTCCTGGGATTCCACGTTAAGAGGTGGGCTAGGTAGCACAAAACTTGGGTGGGCACACCTGGTTTATCTTAGTATCTGTGCTCACTGGCAACCAATGGAACTCACAAAGTATAAGCTTTAGTGGTCCCTATTTTCAGCCTTAAGCCATCTTGGAATCTATTCCTTTTCTGTCCTACACTTCTGTTCCTCTCAAGTGTAACAAAAGAGGGCAGAAATGGCTGTACTACTCATTTGCTACCCTGAAGTGCACAAGAATAGACCCACTGATCCTGGGCAATGCCAGGGCATGGAGTAATTCTGAGAGGCTGTCTCAAGTCCCTTTGGCTTAGAAGTATCATGTAGTAATTTCTGGGCTCACACCTTAGTATCTAAGCTTGGTAAATAAATTGAAGCACTAAGTTTAGAATTTAAGCTCTTTTCTCCACCCTCACTAGCCCTCAATCTGCTTCCCCTTACAGTCAAGAATAGGGTAGGAATAAGAAGTAGAGTTTGTGGCAGGGAAACTTTGCCAAGATTCTTTATGATATCTGAAATCTATTGCTCATAGCTTGAATGCTTCTTATTTGTCTGTAGCCTAGGGTATGAAATTCAAAACCCAGGAATGGACTTCTATTCTTGTTTCCTCTTTCTTTTACAGTGCTTATCCCTTGCCTGAAGCCTGGTGCAGAATGCTTACCTGATTGCATGTGAAAATAGTCATGAATAAAAATAAAGGCATATGAAGGCATATGAATAAAATACTCAAGTAATTTTCATAATTTTAAATTTTCTAAATTACTGTTGCCACTACAGGTTTTGTAACCATGCCCTTAATTAGATAACTAGTTGCTTACTAGTATCTCAATCTCATCTTTTATTACCCTCAAAATTATTAGAGGATTGCATTAGATTGTTATAGAAAATCTACTCTTATTGAAATGTACAGCATCTAAGTCCACTCCCTTCCTTGTGCCACCACCTCTCACTGGAACAGGCAACACTCAGAAACACTGAAAAGTGTTTGGTGCACTGAAAGATAATAGGGGTGACTTCTTGTTCTTTCCTTTAATTTTGGTCTATTTCCGCCCTAAGTGTTTATAATTCCTTACAGTGTTTTATTTCAATTTGAAACAATCTTGATTGTCAACAAACCTTATAAAGAAGCTACTAACTTTCAGAGGTACTTATTATAAACATTTTTTCTACCAGCTTTGCAGTTATTATAAAATGCCAATCAGCCTCTTCAAAAAAAAAAAAAAAACAAAACAGAACAAAACCAGAAACAAAGAAAAAAGCAGAAGAAGAAGAAACAAAAACTTCCACAAGTAAATTTAGCTCACCAGATCACCAGACTGAGCCTTAAAAGAAGACAGGAAATGAAGAAACCACTTTTCACCATGGGTATTCCATTTTCACTGAGAAAAAAACTTGATCCAGACATGTTGACAGGCTAAAAGCAGCCTTGGCCAGGGCAGAGGAGAAACTTAGTGCCTTAGTAATCAAAACGGAGAACTTCTAAAATAAGGAGTCTAGTAAATGTTTCATCTAGGGAAGGCACAAAGCCTGGTGGGACTAAGGTTGAAGCAATTACTGAAATGTCAGGGCTGCACAGCAAAGGGAAGCTACAAAGATTCTTATGGAGGGTGACAGGCTTTTTTTGTCTTTTTTTAAACATTCACTTTTCAACTGTTTTCAGTAAATATGTGCTTTAGAGGTAGTTAGTTCAGAAGTCTTTGGGATAGAGAGCATCAGGAATGAAAGGCATGAGCAACTGAGAAACTGAAGAAGCATCTTTTAGATGTTAATGCTTTGCTGGAATTGACATTTTAGAGCTACAGAAAGTCATTTAATAGCTGCAGTGAAGCACTGAGGATGTTTTGCCCTTGGAGAAAACTAGCAGAGTGCCATGGGGAGGATAAAGTGGGGGTGTATGGGGGACCCAAAGTGTTGGTGTTCTTTGGCCTTAAGGCACATATTTCATGGAAAATTTTTGGAGCTTTTAAAAATTGACTTAGAGTAGGATCACCAGTCTTGTACAGATGTTTACAAAAAATGCATACAACCAGCAGTGATAAGTAAAACACAAACAACTCTCCATCTTTTTGCACTTTGATTTTTAAAAATATCTGGATACAAACTTTAAAAGTATTTTATTCTCAACCACTTTCTTAGATGAAAGCATGCTTCAAAGGAAATAGATTTCATAATTTGTGATTTGCTTCTTTTCCATAATATTCACACCTATGTAAAAGTTCCATATTAAATACAAAAGTGCTTGAACAGGCAGGATAGATTTTCCTTATTTTAATACTAGCATCTGTAATAAAATTTTTCTTCTCTTGTTTCCTACTCAATCACCTGTATTTTCAGTTAGGAGGTCATCACCTCATTTGAAGGATGATTTCATAATTTATTATGAACACATTTTCCAATGAATAATATTAGGGTTTACTAAAGGTACAAGCAAACAGTGGAATAAAAAAGAAAAAATTCCAAGAAATCTTAGAGATGTATATTTAGTATGGACAATTTCTGGCAATTGTACAGGACTTAGTTATTCAGTATTATTCAGCACACTACATGGTGTTTGAGGAAGGCTCTAGAAAGATGATACGATTCTTGGTCTTAGATAAATGTACAACTTTTGAATATTTTTAAGACAGCATAAAGTTAAATATAAGTAGTGTGATACGAGCTGAGTACATGATGAAGAAGTTAGACGTAGTGGTTTTTTTTAACGTTTTTATTGGAGTATAATTGCTTTACAATGGTGTATTACTTTCTGCTTTATAATGAAGTGAATCAGTTATACATATACATATATCCCCATATCTCTTCCCTCTTGCACCTCCCTCCCTCCTACACTCCCTATCCCACCCCACTAGGTGGTCACAAAGCACCGAACTGATCTCCCTGTGCTATGCCACTGCTTCCCACTAGCTATCTATTTTACATCTGGTAGTGTATATATGTCCATATATACACTACCACTCTCTCACTTCGTCACAGCTTACCCTTTCCCCTCCCCGTGTCCTCATGTCCATTCTCTAGTAGGTCTGCATCTTTATTCCCATCTTGCCCCTAAGTTCTTCATGACCTTTTTTTTTTTTTTTTTTTTAGATTCCATATATATGTGTTAGCGTACAGTATTTGTTTTTCTCTTTCTGACTTACTTCACTCTGTATGACAGACTCTAGGTCCATCCACCTTAGTGTTCTTAATCTTGGAAATAACATATTTTAGTCCAGGGTAGGTTCATGTTTGGGGAAAGAATGAAGAAACTTTACAGGGAAGAGGTGAGGTATTGTTAGTAATTGAATAGTTTGTATGATAATATGATTGCTTTTCATTTAATAACTGGGAATTTTACCTTTAATAGAAATCTAAAAAATGAGTAGACTATATCAACATATTAATGAGGCAGTGCGGAGCTACTATGCACCCTCCCTATGGGTTTTAACAATACATTGAAAAACTAAATTTCAAATTTGCTGTAGTAAATAAATCAATATTTATTCAATTATGTTATGTTCAGTGTCAATATTTGACTTTATTTTGTTTCTGTCAATGTATTGTATCCAAATTAATGTCCTAATAAGTTTTAAAAAGGTGAAAGCATCGTGACCTATTTTTAAAACTCTGCATGACATTATTTTAGTAATACATTCGGTGTCCTAATGAGCAGAGAAACTTTCCTCCTCTGTCTCTACCTCTCCCCATCCTCTTGTATTTACTTCTTTTAAAATATCGCGTTATTTCTCATTTGATCCATTAAGCCAATTACCTTTTTGTAAAAATTCTTTGGATTAATTAATTCCATTTCTGTAAAAAATGACTCACTATTCAGGTGTTTTCTACTTTCAGAAAATATGCTTGCACATTTGCAGAATTTGATCAGAAGTAAGTACCGGAAATTATTTTTGTTCTTCAGTAACTTTTAACATGGGTAAATTTACAAAAAGAGGAATTTTTCTGTCAAGGGATCAGGGAAAAGTGAACATTTGGATTTTACACCTTTATAAATAGTTTGCTGAATCAAGTAAACTCTGCATTACCTGAAAAGCATTTACAGCTTCCTTTATGTAAGATATAATTAAATGTGTAACTTATCTTCTATTTTTCCTGATAATTGCAGTGACATCATCTATTAAATAATATTTTTGATTATAAAAATCAGAGGAAATTTGGAAAAAGAAAAAAATTAAAAGGGAGAAAAAAAGAAATATCACCTATAAGCCCATAGTTCAGTGATGTACACTAAACAAGTTTTACCATATTTCAGAATTTTTAAATTGATTTTTCTCAAGATAACATTTATCATGATTTATTTACACATATTTATGATTTATTAGATATAATTACCTTCCCTGTTATTAAAATTATTTATATGTATAATTTGAATACTATAAATATGTTATTCTATATACTTTAACATGAGTCAACATTATGTATTTCCACTACCTTTCCAGAGAGGTTCATTAAAAATTAAATTCTAGGGCTTCCCTGGTGATGCAGTGGTTAAGAATCCGGCTGCCAATGCAGGGTACATGGTTTCGAGCCCTGGTCCGGGAAGATCCCACATGCCGCGGAGCAGCTAAGCCTGTCTGCCACAACTACTAAGCCTGCGCTCTAGAGCCCGTGAGCCACAACTACTGAAGCCTGTGCGCCTAGAGTCCGTGCTCTGCAACAAGAGAAGCCACCATGATGAGAAGCCCATGCACCACAGTGAAGCGTAGCCCCCACTTGCCGCAACTAGAGAAAGCCCGTGTGCAGCAACAAAGACCCAACGCGGCCAAAAATAAATAAATAAATTTATTAAAAACAATTAAATTCTATCCCATCAGCAATATATAATTAATTATAAATTAATCATCAATTTATTATTTATTTATTAATCATCAATTATATTAACTAATATCAATAATTATAAAATAATGAATGAATGTACATTTGGTGTTCCTGGCTCTGAGTGTTCTAAAAATATAAAAGGACAATAGAAATAAAGTCTAGGGCACTAGGGCATGTATTTTAAATTTCTTCTGAGGAAAGCCCACCTGTGGCCCCTAAAGAGATGAAAAATTGGCCTGGTAAATTTCACAAAGCATTGTGAAAACACTGGTCTAGAATGGAAGGCCCAGTCAATGGTGAGTTCTAAAATGGTATGCCTGGGAAGCAGAAAAGGCTGTTGAAATACAAAGCAAATGTTCTTCTTAGTTAGAAAATATATGTACCCAACATGTACTGAAATAAAAAGAAGGTATTTGAAGCATGTTTTGTTTGTTTGCATAGCAGTTTTCTTTTAAGGAAAATCTTAAGGTATGATTTAAAAGCAAGGTCAAATTTAAATAAATTTTTAGGGCTGATAAAATATGAGTTACTGGTCTTATTTAGTTCTACTACAAGGAGACAAAAATAAATTGAAATCTGTTTAACTGTATGAAACAATTATTGCAACCAAATGTGTCATCTGAAATGATTCATTTAACAAAGCGAAGCACAGCATATAAACACTTAAATTAACATATTTATTGACATGGCTTATAAATATGTTTTGTCACTGAAGTATTTTTCCCTTTTCGATCTAAACAAGGCAAAATATTTATTTTGATAATCACCTTTTCCACAAAAGACATTAAATTGATCCTAGTAAATTATTCATGTATGTGATCTTATCTATATGATTGCCCTCTGAGGATAATGTTTTGTATATACTTCATGCTTAAATGCTTTTTATTTCTCAATCAACTTTAAGAACTTAAGAAATATAAAATGTATATTAACCAGACTTCTACAATTTTACTATATAATCTTATAACTTATTTTTTTGCTTTTTAATTTTTATTTTTTATTATTTTTTAACATCTTTATTGGAGTATAATTGCTTTACAATGGTGTGTTAGTTTCTGCTTTATAACAAAGTAAATCAGCTATACATATACATATATCCCCATATCTCTTCCCTCTTGCATCTCCCTCCCTCCTTAGGTTGAAGGTTTTTGTAGGAACATACGTTTCCAACAACTTGCTTACAGATCATTCTCTGTTGGAAATGTGGTAGTGACTAACAGGAAGCAACTTCTTTCAAAATCAATATGATATAAACATTAATCAGGAATAATCACTTAAGGCTACAGGAAGTGTTCATTACTTTACCCTCTGGTGAAGTGGGTAAGTGGGAGATGAGGGTTTGAGCACTTATCATAAGATATTTTAAAAATAACCAACCACAATAAATGTAGTCCAGTTAAATAAAGAAATAAAGTTTGAATATTCATCATACCTAAATTGCTAACTATGAAGAGTAGGATGCTCTAGGGAAAACTGACAAGCCCCATTTCTGGGGAAAATTATAATACATGTGTAGATTCACAATTTTCTTTTATAAAACAGCTTAAAATGAAGATAGAGAACTAAAAAGAGAAAATACAATAACAATACTGAAACCAGTGTTATAATGGAAAGTAGATTAACATACAGATAATTGACATGATTGGAGAAGAAAACTGAAATAGTGAAAAAGAAAAACATATTTAGACATAATACAAGATAAAATTCCTAAATGAATAAAGACTGAAATGGCTCATCATAATCCAGAAAAATAATAATATAATACTGAGACATATAGTGATGAATTTGACAAATTTCAAATTCAAAGAAAGAATCTTAAGAAACCTAGATATAAGAAGTTAGATGCATAGAAAAAATATAGAATATTTGCCAATTTCTGTTAATCAACATTAAATGACAGAATACAAGGCAGTTGGGCTTTTGCTTCTGGGGCAGCTAAGGTTCCCAGCATTAAAACTTTTAAAGTGAAGGTACTGCATGGGAATGCTAAAACTGTGGTAGAAAATCCAGTCTTTCTGGTCTTAAAGATAAGAGGAAAACCACTCAAAATTGAAAGGGAAATATTGGAAAACAGAACTAGCATGAAGCTTTCCCAAATTCTATACAGAAACTCTCCTCAAGTTTCTGGCTGAATCCGAACTGTGCATATATAGGGCATTCACAAAGCAGCCCAACTGAGATGTGAGCTGCCACGCAAGAGATAGTGGTTTCAATTTAATTTGAATAAATAGCCTTCGAACACAACAACATCTCTTTGATTACTTGAATCCAAATACCCTCTCTGAAGGAATATTACAAAACTCAAAGTCTTCACAGTAAAACATTCATAATGTCCAGGCTATAATCCAAAATTACTCAATATATAATGATCAGGAAAATTTTAATAAGTCTAGAAAGAAAAGAATAATGCCAAAATGATCCAGATGCTAGAATTAGCAGAGAAGGTTTTAAAAGAAGCCATTAAGTAAAGAAAAATATTCCCATGATGAATACAGAGATAAGAATTTTCAATTAAAAATAGAAATATATATAATATAAATTCTAGAGATAAAAAATACCCCATCTGAAATTTAAAATTCACAAGATGGTTTTAACAGCAGAATGGAGATGGAAGAGAAAAGAATCAGTGAATCTGAAGATGGATTAATAGAAGTGATGCAATAGGAATAAAAAGAAATAATCTTAGGGCTTCCCTGGTGGCACAGTGGTTGAGAGTCTGCCTGCCAATGCAGGGGACACGGGTTTGTGCTCCCGTCCGGGAAGATTCCACATGCCGCGGAGCGGCTGGGACCGTGAGCCATGGCCGCTGAGCCTGCGCGTCTGGAGCCTGTGCTCTGCAACGGGAGAGGCCACAACAGTGAGCTGCCCGTGTACAGCAAGAAAAAAAAAAAAGAAAGAATTTTAAAAGATGAACCATCCCTCAGGAACCTGTGGAGGTAATATCAAAATGCAAAGCATAAATGGAATTGAAGTGGGAGAGAAGAGAAATAATCAGACAGAAAATGTATTTTAAAATAGTTTCACAAGTGTAGTGAAAAAGCCATTTAAATATTCAAGAATCTTAGAGAATTCCAATGCAACAAATTTTAAAACTGAGATAATATAGATAATTCTTTGTAAAATACAATTTTCTGGAACTGACATAAAGGAGAAAATTTAAATACTCCTATATCTATTGAAGAAACTGCATATTTAATTTGTTACTGAAAGTCTTTCCACAAATAAAACTCTAGGTACAGATGATTCCACTGGTGAAGTCAATTAAATATTTAATAAATGAAAACCACCAACATTACACAAACTCTATAAGAAAATAGAGACTAGTATAAACCTACTATCAAAACCTGATAGAAACAATACCAAAAAAAAATTTGGTAGTGTATATATGTCAATGCTACTCTCACTTTGCCCCAGCTTCCCCCTCCTACCCGGTGTCCTCAAGTCCATTCTCTATGTCTACCTCTTTACTCCTGCCCTTCAACTAGGTTCATCAGTACCTTTTTTTTTTCTTTTTTAGATTCCATATATATGTGTTAGCATACAGTATTTGTTTTTCTCTTTCTGACTTACTTCACTCTGTATGACAGACTCTAGGTCCATCCACCTCACTACAAATAACTCAATTTCATTTCTTTTTATGGTTGAGTAATATTCCATTGTATATATGTGCCACATCTTCTTTATCCATTCATCTGTCAATGTCATTTAGGTTGGTTCCATGTCCTGGAAAAATATATATATATTTGCTGCCAATATCCCTCATGACTATGAGTGCAAAAATTATTTAGTAAATATTAGCAAATTAAAGCCAGCAACATACAAAAATGATAATTTATTATGATGGGGTAGGGTTTGTCTCCAGGAAGTTTATATGATAACATTGATAAATCAATGTAACTTATCATAGGAAAAGACTAAAGATTGAAAAAAAATCACACCATCATTTCAGCATTTTAATTTTTATTTATTTATTTATTTTTTTGCGGTATGCGGGCCTCTCACTGCTGTGGCCTCTCCCGCTGTGGAGCACAGGCTCCGGACGCGCAGGCCCAGCGGCCACGGCTCACGGGCTCAGCTGCTCCGCAGCATGTGGGATCCTCCCGGACCAGGGCACGAACCCGCGTCTCCTGAATCGGCAGGCGGACTCAACCACTGCGCCACCAGGGAGGCCCTCAGCATTTTAGATGTATTCATGATAAGAATTCTCTTAAAACCAGGACTAGAAGGAAACTTCCTCAGTCTGACAAAGACATCTATGAAACAATTATTAAGCTAACATCATGACTAATTGTGAACTAGAATACTTTCCTCTAAGATTGAGAATAGGGCAAGGATGCCCTCTCTCACACCTGTATTCAATATGATACTAGAGATCTTAGTCATTGCAATAAAGCAAGAAAAGAAGCAAAACAAACAAACAAAAAAGCAGTATTCAGATTGGAAAGAAAGAAGAAAAATTGCCTCTATTTTCAGATGACATGAATTTATATGCAATTTCCTAGGGAATGTACAAAAAAAATTACTAGAATTGATAATGAGTTCTTTTAAATTTCAGGTTTCCAAGTTAGTAACAGAAGTTAATTGTATTTTATGTAGTAGAGGCAATATATTGAAAAATAAAAATTAAACATTAGTAAATTCCATTTCCATAGCATCAAAAATATAAAAAATGTGAAAACATTTAACAAAAGTTGTACAAGGCTTCTGATTAGAAAATTTAAAAATAATGCTAAGATAAATAGAAGGAGATCTAAATAAATTGAGAGGTAAACCATTTTCATGGTTTGGAGGACTCACTGTTGTAGTCAAATCATTCTATAGATACAATTAAGTTAAAACTAAAATCTAATTTTTTAAAAATAAATTTACTTATTTATTTTGGCTGCATTGCATCCTCATCGCTATGCACAGGCTTTCTCTAGTTGTGGAGAGCAGAGGCTACTCTTTCTTCATTGAGGTGCGCGGGCTTCTCACTGTGGTGGCTTTTCTTGTTGTGGAGCACGGGGTCTAGGTGCACAGGCTTCAGTAGTTGTGGCTCATGGGCTGTAGAGCACAGGCTCAGTTGTGGCGCATGGGCTTAGTTGCTGTGTGGCATGTGGGATCTTCCTGAACCAAGGCTTGAACCGGTGTTCCCTGCATTGGCAGGTGGAGTCTTAACCACTGTGCCACCAGGGAAGCCCTGAAATCTAACTTTAAATAAAGATGAAGTCTCAGATATTTTGTAGAAATTAACAGATTGATTCTGAAATGAATATGGAAAGTCAAAGAACCTAGAATATCCAAAGAATTCTAGAAAAAGAATGAAGTTGAAATATTTGCTCTATCTGAACTTAAGATTTCTTATACAACTTCAGAAATTAAGACAATGAGATATGGTTTACTAAAAAAGAAAAATAAAAGGACTGACAAATACATAAGTGGAACAGAAAAGAGTACAGAAATAGATTCACATGTATATCATTATTTTCACAAAGGTGCCAAGCAATTCAATGAGAGAAGGTGTTTTTCAACAAATGGTGCTGAAATAGCTTCAAATCCATAGGGGATAAAAGCAAATATGACTTCTACCTCATACCACATACAGAAGTATATTTAAGTTGGATCATTGTCTTAAATGTAAAATCAAAAACCATTAAGCATTTAGAGGAGGATACCTTATTGACTTGGAGATAGGCCAACGTTTCTTAAAGACACACAGACAGCAATACCATAAAAGAAATAGTTGACAAGTTATTCTTATGCTTTTAAAAACACCTGTAAGGAAAGGAATAAGCAGACACTAACTGGTATAAAATATTCATGATATATCTAGATATGTGTACAGACACAAATAGAAGGAGAACTAGTATGCAAGTTAAAAAAGAACACTTACAACTAAATAATAATAAAAAGAACAAAAAATCAAATTAAAAATACAAATTAAAGCATATATTGATACTTACAATAACTGACTGAATCTTAAAAGCATGCCAAATGAAGACAATCTTACACAAATACTGAATGCATAATTCTTTTTTTTAAATTAAAAAATACATTGAACAAATCTATACTGATGTGAAAAAAAGCAGCTGGAAATTACTGCCTCAGAGAGTGAGGTTGGGATTGACTTGGAAGAGGCCTCAGGGAACTTTCTGGGGTGAGGGATAATATTCTACATCTAAAGAGGGATTTGAGTTATACAGTGGTACCCATTTGTCAAAATATTGAAAACATACATTTAATATTTGTACATTTTATTGACTGTAATTTACACATCTAAAAATTATAAATATTGAAATGTAGTTAGTGATTTACATGTGAAGTATTTGGACAGACGAATGTACTGATATCTTCAATTTATTTCAAAATCATCAAATAATAAAATGGATTAAGACATGGATACAGGGGTGGATAGGTGGATGGATATATGATAAAGCAAACATGGTAAGATGCTAATGATAGAATCTAACTGGTCAGTATCTGGGTGTTCACTGTAAAATTCTTTCAACTTCCCTCTATGTTTGAAAATGTTCATTAAAAGATACTGGGGGAAAAGAAGACAATGGAGCAATATCTATAATATTTTGAGGGTAAAGTGGATGACTCAAGGATTGTATATTAAGATAAGTTGATTGTAAAATACATAGGCAATAAATATACATGTTCAAATATGAAAGAGCCCAAGGAGTATATTACTCATTTATCTGTCCTAAAAAATCAACTTGCAGACATAATCCAAACAACAGAGAAAAAAAGATATATAGCTATCATGTTTATCTACATTTATAAAGACTGTAAATATTATAATTTTAAAAACACAAACTAATGTAAATATGAGAACAATTAGAGTAAAACAGAAAGCTCATTGTATATCATTCAGAAGTCAGAGGTGGTACATATACAGAAAGTAGGAAGAAATAAAAATTAAATTTTTAAAGGAATTCATGGGGGAGGCAAGATTTCAAAAGCTGATAAATAAAAAATATAATTTTAAGCAATTTGTAATGCTTTAAAAGTAATTATGAGACTAATAAAAGTGAAATATAGAACTTTCAAATTGTTGTGTTGGGGAAATGGGAAGGTAGTATCACTTTCAAGAAAACATGTGCAATATGGCAAAAGACTGAAATAGGAAAGAGACTAAGAATGAAAACAGAAAAAAAAAAAAAAAAAAAAAGAAAACAGAAAATGTAAATTATGATGAAAATAGGAAGTCCAAATATTTGTTATAAATATAAAGCATTGATATATACAAATCATATATTAAAGTCAAAGACTCTTAAATGATTAAACAAACCCATTTAAATGTTCTATTTGAGAAAAATGATCAATAAAAAATTTTTAATTAAAATATTAACAAAAACATACTGGAAAAATAAAAATCAAAACCAAAGCAAAGTAAAACAAAAGAGATAGAAGGATTAACATCAGATAAAGTATAAATCAAAAGGTATTAAGTAGGACAATAATGATTAAGATGGTTTGGTATATTTATGACATATATAATCCCCAAAGCATTTACTTACATTTATTTTTATAATAAATACATAAGTAGCACGTATTAGAAACTAGACACTATTCCAAAAACTTTACAGCTGTTGGATACAAACGACAAACCCATGTGGGAATTTAAATTATTATCTCAGTTTTGCAGATGAGGAAAGTGTAGAGTTTAATACAGTAGGTAAACGTGACTCCTACTCTGTACTCTTAATCACTGTGGGAAATTCTCTTAGAGCTTCACATGTTAAATAATATTGTTTTATAATATATAAACAAAACTCTTTGAATGTAAAGAAGAAATTGAAATAGAATTGTTATATAAAATTTGGATACATCTTTAAAGTCTTTGTAAGGAACAAGAAAATCTGAATATCCTAAGGAATATATAAAATCTCATAGATATTTATCAATTTTATTACAATGAAAACAGAAAATGTGCTTATTTTCAAACTCACATGGGGAATGTCAAAAAAAAACCTAATAATATGCTAGGCCACCAAAAATTAAAAGACCCAATACATTCCAGTGAAACATAGAAAGCCTGCTGGAAAACAATACAAGTGAACGAAGATATTAAGCGTAGAAAAAATCAAAATAGAAATTCCCCAAAATTGTACCATTAGAAAATGTAAAAATAATTTCCTAAAGATTTCTTGGGTCCCCACTTTCCTGATTCTTTAAAATTCTTCTCTTCCTTTCACCTTACCTCCCTTCCTTCCTGCCTCCCTGAGTAAGTGAAGTCTATAAAATAATCTAAAAAAGAGTGGATATATGTATAACTGATTCACTTTGCTGTACAGCAGAAACTAACACAACATTGTAAATCAACTATACTCCCAAAAAAAGTTAATCAAAAAAAAGGAAAGAATAACATGAATGATCATTCAGAAAAAAAGAGTGCATGCCTGGGAGGGAGGCCTGGCCCTGTGTGGGATGCTGGAGCCTGACTAGGATGGAAAGGATGTCTGTGGCAGACATCCCAATGACAACAATAGCCCAGCACAGATTACTGCATCCCAACTGGGTTCAAGAAGGACTTTCCCTCTGGGAGGGCAATGGTGATACCATAACAGTAGCCCAGGATAGGATGTCAGAGGTTGTGGAAATGAAGAGGAATCCACAGAGAGAGGAACACAGTAATAACAGCAGTCCCAGAGCTAGGCTGCATGTGTTGACAGGGACATCTACATGGCAGCACAGGGCATCAAGGACAGCAGTGATAGGTCTAAGTTGCATTCAGAGAGATGTAAAATAATGTAACAGATTTGTGGCTGTCAAAGAAAAGAGGAACAAATACGAATAGCTGGAAAGGTGAAATGTAAAATGCATCCTTTGGAGGTGGATTACAATTGGATGTATCAGTGTTAAACTAAAGTTTTAAAGATAGATGAGAGAGATACACATGAAAATGTTGGTGTTTTGCTGTGAATACACATGTAAACATATACATATGATCCCATATTCTGTCTACTGACAGGGCATATCTGGTCCCTAGATCTTGGTTTCTAAATACAATTCAACATTGAAAGGAACCAAGGTTCTTGGGAGAGAGAAATATCTGATTCCAGGGTTGGAGAAGGGAAAGAACAAGGTGAACTTATAACAGCTTAAAGATTAGTAGGGCATGTCAAAAGGACACAGGAGCTCTCTCAAAGGGGCTCCCACTGACCAAATCTGAGATAATTTGGACATCAAAATAAATAATGATAGCAATGGATTAAAATCCATTGAGTAGAGTGAGAATCCATGACTTCATCCAGATTTAAATGCATGGATAAATAAATGAATGAAAGGAAGAAGCTTTTTTTTTTTTTTGAGGTACGCGGGCCTCTCACTGCTGTGGCCTCTCCCGTTGCAGAGCACAGGCTCCGGAAGCACAGACTCAGAGGCCATGGCTCACGGGCCCAGCCGCTCCGCGGCATGTGGGATCTTCCCGGACTGGGGCACGAACCCGTGTCCCCTGCACTGGCAGGTGGACTCTCAACCACTGCGCCACCAGGGAAGCCTGAGGAAGAAGCTTTTGTCTGAGATGGAGTGCCAGTTAACAAGTATAGGAGAAATGATAGGGAAAATGGAAAGTCATCTTTGGTAACCAAAATCACCAATGGATGCTTTTACTAGAGGGTGAAAGTTTGATAAGGAATGGAATGCTTACATAATTTCAAAGCACCTCCCCATAAAATGTTTATTATTTCAAATATAAAAAGAACAATGTTACAGTGGAGAAACTTAGCAATCATCAACTGAAATCAAGTGATCAGAGTTAACATCTCTAGTAATGGGACAAATCAAAATCATATTCTACCTGCTAGAAAGCAATAGAATGATCATAGCATCACTTCTGTTATATCTTTGCCAAAAACGCATGGCCTGAATCTAATCATATGAAAACATCAGGTTGAGGGACATCCTGCAAAATTATTGCCCTGGGATCTTAAAAATTGTTCCCTATGAGGCACTGGGAAATTCTTCTAGACTGAAGGAGACTAAAGAGACATGACAACAAAACATGGCACATGATTCTGGTTTGGATGCTCTGGCTATGGAGAGCACTGTTAGGACAGCTGGGGAGGCCTGAGGGCATCTGGGGAATTCATGGTAATAATATCTATCTCATCAGAGCTTATTACTAAAGGCAAATTCAATGCCTGTCGTCATCGAGATGGCCTACTGGCAGCATGATAATATGAAAAAAAACTATATTTAGATTTTCTTTCCAGTAACAGCCATTTTACCTATTTTTAAATTGAAATTTCTTAAAAAGGCAGCTTATTTTGTGTGTCACTCAAAAACTTCTATGTGTCTGACAACTTAATGTTTTTGGTACATGAGAGCTTGGGGAAAAAGTCTATTCTCTCTGTAGAACAAATAACCTAAAACCATTTTTTTAAAAAAAATAGTAAGCTCTAAGAGACCAAATTCAAAGTTCTTTTATTTTAAAAATTCCATTAAGCAAGAATTGCTCTCAGAAATAAAAGCAGGTAGGGCACACCTATGGATATTAATTAAATTCTCTGAAAATAAAAATTCAGAAATGCAGTTCCAAACATGACACAGAACATACTGTAAAGAATCCCTGCAGCTATGACACTTATGTTTTGTCCTTCAGGTAATCTCAAGCAGTGGTTCTGTCACTCTGCCAGACAGCCAGGGAACTACAGGTCCTGATGGAGATTCTTGGTTCAAGATCATGTCCCCAGATACTCAGGGAGGTGCAAATGAAAAGACAGATCTACGTCTTGATTGTGGACTTCTAGTAACCTACCATCTAAAATTCAAAAGCTGATATTTTCAATTAAAAACAGAATGCCAATGTGTATGGAAATATTTAAACAAACAAACAAAATGCCCCAGAACGTTTAACTCTGACTTGGGACAAAATATATTAGCTTGATCAGAGTGTAATTTCTGACCTCAAAAGTAGCACAGAATACAAACTCTATCTAAAGTTACAGCCTAGAGAGGAATGCATGGTATACAGATGTAAACCCCATGGTTGCTCCTAAAAAAGCAGCTGTGCAAATTACTGGTTAGGATCCATCCTTTTTGCAACCAATCAAAACTCATCAGTCTTTAGGATGTTAGTAGATGTGCGTTACACCGACTATGCACATCTACTAACAGCCTGCAGTTTAAGCAAGCTGCTCCTGTGTGCAAACATATCCCTGAGCCCTTGTTTATGTCCCTTTAGATTCCACTCCAATCTTGTTTGCATACAGTAAATTCAGGAGACGAGACTTGGCAAAGCTGTGTTTTGATAAGTCAGTAAGTCAAAACAGTTAACAATTCAGGTGACTGTCTTTTTTTTTCTCACTAGCAGCTATAACTTTTCTAGTGGAGAATATCATAAGGGGCTCACACATGAAAGAAAAGGAAAAACAATTATTTATGTGAAGGTATGTTAATTATAACATATGAAACTGAAAATTAAAACCTCTTCCTGGTAAATGTTTCACAGGGCCAAGGAAAAGGCCTCCAAGTACAGAAAAAAAAACAAGCACATTTTTTGGGTGCATGTGGAGGTGAGCAGAGGCCAGTAAACTTAATTGAAGTACTTGAAACATGGTTTCTGGCTTACATAGCTTAAGGTAGTCACAAGCCTTTGTGAATTAAATAACATCTTCCTAAGCATAAAATAGACACTCCATATGGTCCTGAGTTGTGCCAGAGAGTCTGAGACAATCAAACAACCTACTACCTTCCTGTGAAGGAAGAAAGTGCAGACATTGACGAAATGAAAATAAACGGCTCTAAGATGAATTCAGCAATATGAAAGAGAACATTGTTGCATAGTGGAGGGGATTCAGATGTTTTATTAAATGGACAGTCTGCTGGAAAATCCACTGGAGGCCTCGAGTCCACACTCTTGGGTTACTCAAAAGGATTTAACTTACATTAAGTTTTACTCCACAAGTTCACCTGCTATGAAATGAACACTTTACCACTACATGCCTGCAGTGGCTTCCACTTCAGACTACCATGATATTGCCAATAACCATTAGCTCAATAGCAGCTGTAAATGCCTTACACAGAGAGGAAACTACTTCTGAGATTAATGACACTCATTCTAAAAGTCTTCACTGAAAAGGGCTGTATTGCAAGGTTGCTGGAAGTAGTCCTTTTATAGGGAACAGAAACATGGCAGCATGAATGTGCAAATATGTATGCATGTGGGTATTGGATATGAAAAGGGATAATTAGGAAAAAGAGGAGCTGCACCCAACTGATCTTATCACTGTGGCTTAAAGAAAATCACTATACAAATAGTTGCTGAAATGTTTTTACCTGTAAGGAACTGTATCAGGAGCTGATAATGAATACACAAACACAGGTCCTGCCGTCTTGAAGTTTACAGGACAACTTAAAGGGCAGGCTAACTTCACTAGCTCAATTTCTTGCATAGTCTAATCTACATCAATGAACACATGATGGATGAAGAGGATAGATTATCTGCAACCCAATAATGTTTATGTTTTTTTTTTTTTTTTTTTGGTGCTAGGCGGGCCTCTCACTGTTGTGGCCTCTCCCATTGTGGAGCACAGGCTCCGGACGCGCAGGCTCAGCGGCCGTGGCTCACGGGCCCAGCCGCTCCGCAGCATGTGGGATCTTCCCGGACCGGGGCACGAACCCGTGTCCCCTGCATCGGCAGGCGGATTCTCAACCACTGCGCCACCAGGGAAGCCCTGTTTATGTTTTATTAGGTAGGAATGCTTTCATCCATAATAACTCATAGCTTAATCAAATAAGGGTTCAGTTTTCCTTGCATTAGAAGAGATATGAAGGTAAGCAGTGACTAACATTGGTTTATGTCCTCAGTGATTCATGATCCCAACATCTTTCCATTCTTCTTCTTTGCCATTTCTAAGTGTTCAATTTTAACCTTGGGCTTGTTGCCTCATGGTTACAATATGGCTATTACAACTCCTTACAACACCTTAAAAGAAAAAGGGTAGGAGAATGGCCACAGCTGAGAAGGAACTTTTCTTTCTCTATGCTTTCATTAGGGAGAAAAATATTCCAGAATTTCCAACTGACAAATATTTCTTTATATTTCATTGGCTAGTATTGGGTCATATGTCCATGCCCAGTATGGAGGCTAAATTCACCTTTCTTGAAATTCAGTCCTCCATGCATTTACCTAAAAAATAATCAGGGTTTAGTTAGTGAAGAAGGAAGGCCTACTCGGATAAGCAACCACAGATTCTGCACATGTTTTAATACCCATTTGTAGACTCTTCAGTGGTATTGGTTTCTCTTATACAAATATGTTCCCATTCATTTACTAATAGAAAAATAAGTACTTTTAATTATTTTCTCCATATAGAAGATAAAATTTGTATCCTCCTACATGGACCTTGATTCAGCCATTGTACTCATTTTCAAGTCTGGAAGGTGCTAGAGTAGAGTTCATGATTATAATACAACACAAAATCTGGTCTATCCAAAAATTAAACCCATGCCTTCTGCCTCATTAGCCCTTTATGATAACCAACTGTGATAACTGTTCTCAAACACAATTATAATGTATAATGTTCTATTTATATTCTTTCAATAGCATTAATGCACACATTCACATGCTCACATGAACTAGGCAAATGATTCAAAACTACTAAATGTGAAATCAAAAGATGTTGGAACAAGATGGTGTTATTGGCTCTCTTTACAATGCTGTCTCAAAAACTTAGGGATGTATCCTTGAACCCCACTTAGCCATCTACAATGGATTTAGCATATATGAATTTATCTAAATTTGCACACAATCCAGTGATAGTTTCAGCCCAGAAAAACTTTTAGAATGATAAATTTTCCTGAGATCTCATTGTGTTGCCTATATAGAGTATCAGGTAATTCAAGGTCTCAATATATTTCTTTTTTCTAAAATGAGAAAAAAAAAGTATTCTACTCATTTCAAAAAGAAGCACATGACTATCACTATTTATTAGCACTGGGAGTGTGAGTGGCTGTTGATACATACCACAGTAAAGCACGTTGCTTAAAACAAAACAAAACAATGCAAAATAGTTATGTGCATTTAGTCTCTTCACCGACCAAAGAATCTTTTCTCCAGTTTTATTTAGAGGGTATCTTTCTCACATTCGTTTAGGGTAGCTCCACACTGCAGACAAAATGGTGTCAAAATTTGAAACTGACAAATGTAAACTATTTCTTAACTTCAATCCTTAACTTGAAACCTTAGTGTCACAGTAGCAATTAACAATTATCTAAAAAATAGATTTAACCAACAAAAATAGAATTAGACTCCTCCATGGTAAATTCTGAATCCCATATTTATATCACTCTACTTTTATATTTATACAATACACTTCAGCAATGCCATGTGCCACTATCAGTCAGGTATGGACCTGGTAAATGAGTAAGTTAACGTGACCACTGAAACTACATGTTATTTTGATATTAAACTCAGGCCTCAAGCTGATTCTGCCATGTTCAGACATGAATAAGGCAATCTGGATGACCTGAAGTGTATCAAATATATTCCTACTTTATTTAATAAGAAATATTTCCAGTATTTCCATACTTCAGAAAACAGCAACCATGTACCTTCCCAGCTTCATATAAATTTTCCAAATTTATATATTTAAAATCATAGAGCTAGACAAGGTTTCAGATTTGAACTAGTTTTATAGTTGAAGAGACTGAGGACTGTTTATGACTTCCTTGCAATTTGGGAGCAGAGCTAAAACTAAAACCCAATCCTTATACCTAGATCATAGCTTGTTTTTGTTGTTGTTTTAACAACACAAAATTCAATTCACGAAGGGCTAATTACTTGGGGGATCTTATGTGCATTGAAAGCATGGTTAAAAGTTAACCGAACTTTTATACTGAAAATGACAAATCATGAGAAAAATTAAACAAATAATGGAAGTGTAACATGTTCATGAATTGGAAGTCTCAATCTTAAATTAATTAATTGCTCTTGGATCCAATACATAAAAGCATATCCTTGCAAGAACTTTTTGTAGAAATTAAGAATCTGATTCTAAAATTTACATGGAAGAGAAGTCAAGAAGAGTCAAGGCAAATTTGAAGAAGAACAAAACTGGATAATTTATCTATCAGAGAACAAAAACTTTGATAAAATATGGTGGTTAAAATAGTGTGTTATTGGCATAGATAGATAACTGACCAGCAGAAAACAATACAATCTACTAATTTTAAAATTATATATAGTATATGTATTTATGTATATATATGTATATGATAAATATGTCTATGTATATCATACATGGTGTTAACATATTCATCTGATTTGTGACAAAGGTATAACACAGTACACTGGAAGAAGGATAATCTTCTTAATACTTGGTATTGGGTCAACTGTAATCCACTGGAAAAAAATTAATCTTGACTCCCCACCCTATATAAAATTTGACTCCAGAGGGATACAGATCTAAATATGAATGGTAACACCGTAAAGCTTTTAGTGACAAACATAGCACAATAACTTTGTAATGGAATAGAGGCAAATAGAGGCAAATACCTCTGAAACAGGACACAACAAACAGTAACCATAAAATTAAAAATGATAAATTATACTATATTAAAATTAAGAACTTATATTCTTACAGGTAGTATTAAGAGTGAAAAGTCAATTCATAATAAGAAAAAGATATTCATAATACATACATCTGACAAAAGATTTGTATCCAAAATATCTTAAATAACTCTTACAAATCAATAAGAAAATGTCAGAATATCCACGAGAGAAAGTAGTGAAAGGCTTTTACATATACTCCATAAAAGAAAATATCCCCATGACCTTACTGTATGCTTACTGCACACGAAAAGGGCTCAACTACATTAGCCATTAGGAAATATAAGGTGAAACCACAGTGTGATAATATTACACACCTACTAGTGTGGCGAAAATGAAAACTACAGAAAATACCCAGTGTTAGGCTATGGAGAAACTCAGATGCTCACAGACTGCTGGTACAAATGGAAATTGGTAAAGCTGCTTTATAAGACTCTGTGACAGTATCTTTAAAACTGAACATGCATACACTATTATCCAGCAACTCAACTGCACTTCAGTCCTAACAGAAATGAATGTTAAATGGTCATAGCAGCAGTATTTGTGATAGCCAAAGGGAAAAAGAAAAAACAAAAAAACTACCAAGTATCCATCACCAGAATGGATAAATTGTGGCCCATTCACACAATGGAATAGTATACAACAATGAGAATAAATGATGTACAACTATGCACAAAACTATGAGTAAATATAATAAATCTATTTTTGATCAAAAGAATCCAGAAACAATACCTTGTAATTCTATTCACACAAAGCTTCTAAAGAGACAAAACCAATCTCTTCTGTTAGAAATCAGAATAATGTTTACCCATCGCAAAGTTAATATGGCAATAGAGCAGGATTTCAGAAAATGCAAGAGAAATGAACGAGTTCAGAATAACCCTAAGTGTGGTCTTTTCGATTACAGTTTTCTAAGAAAAGTAAGCTTTGGAATCTATATCAGATAACTGAAACTCATATGATAATTAGCTAATGTTACACAGGTCTCAATATTATGATTTAGAGGCTCTAATTTTGTGATTTCAGGTCAGCAGCAGGGACCCCATGAGTTGCTACTATTCTTCTAAACAGGAAACAAGCTACTTAATATGCATTTCTTTAACAGAAAAAAAGAGGGAGAAAGCGTGTGAGCTAAATGCTGTGCTTTAAAATGAAGAAATTTCTTATGTAGAAAATAGAAGGGGCAGAAGTTTGGGCCTTCATTGTCTGAATGAGTTTTATTTGGTCTATCAACCCCTAGCTTGGAGTATCCTTTATCAAATTAACTTTTTGCAGGAAGTTCATGCCATATGGCTGACTAAGCCATATTTCATTACACTCAAATTATGGCTGCATTAGGGAATGCCTAAAGAAAAATTAACCCAAAGTATTGATTCCCCATGAAAAAAAAAAATTTGCCGTTTTTAAAATCTACAAAAGATATGTCTGTGAGAGTAACTAGACACAGAACTGGCTTATCATTCCAATCAGTCACTTAAATTGAACCTTCACAATGGCTCAAGTTATAATTTAGAATAACTAACATATGATGTCCATGTACATGGAGATGTGTACCACACTTGGGTCATTTTTTCACATATATGTGTATGTGTGTTTGTGTGTGCGTTTCCAGCAAAGGACTATAAAAACTATTCCAAATAGACAGGAAATATGTTAATATTTTCTTCAGAAGTCTTCATTTTAAGATTTATTATGTTGGAATTAAAATCCTCCTCAACAGAATAATAACTCCGTATCAACAAAAAAAGACACTGTTAAAGAAAAATAGAGGCTCTAAGCGTTTCCTAGTAATTCTGTACACTAAAAGATTATTACTAATTAAGATGATCACATATGCACACAAAAGATAGTACGAAGAATGTTTTATAATTTACTCCAAACAAAAGGGGGGAAAAGACCTCTTAAACATTCAGCATAATGTGAACACTCTGTAGAGTAGAAATTTAAGAAACACCCCTTTTTTCATATTATTAAACTGTGCAGCACATTAAGAATGCCAATTTGGGCTTCCCTGGTGGCGCAGTGGTTGAGAGTCCGCCTGCCGAGGCAGGGGATGCGGGTTCGTGTCCCGGTCCGGGAGGATCCCACATGCCGCGGAGCGGCTGGACCCGTGAGCCATGGCTGCTGAGCCTGCGCATCCGGAGCCTGTGCTCCGCAATGGGAGAGGCCACAACAGTGAGAGGCCCGCGTACCGCAAAAAAAAAAAAAAAAAAAAAAAAGAGTGCCAATTAAAGTTTCAAATTACATATTTGGAACCAACTGCCAGTGGCATCCATCTTCCTCAAAAGTAACGTCTGTGAAGCTGGCAGCATGGGACCAGATTTTGGGACACTATGGGGTAGAGTATCATAAGCTTTATGCTTTTCCCCACAAAAAAAAGTCTCCTTGAAATTTTCTCGACCTATCCTTATCCATTTATTTTTGCAAGCTTTCCATGGCTTTATATTATCTTGGAATTTAAAGGCAGAACATCTGCATCTTAGTCATATTACTTTTTTCAAAGGGATTTTGGACAAATACAGAAGCAGATACCTCCACATCATCAGTTACATATTAAAGAGGTACCTTTCAGTCAATGTCAATTAAGCCCCCAGATAAAGGATTTTTGCAAGCTAGCCACTTGAATACAGAATCTAATGAGTTGTTGGGGACTGCAGATAAATCCAATCTATTTTCATGTGACAGGAATTCAAACATTTGATAACATTTGTAGTGGTTAATTTTATGTGTCAACTTGACTGGACTAAGGGATGTCCAGATAGCTAGTAAAACATTATTTCTGGGAGTGTCTGTGAGAATGCTTCTGGAAAAGATTAGAGATTAGCATTTGAATTACTAGACTGAATAAAGTTAAGTCCCCTTTTACCCATGTGAGCAAGCATCATCCAATCTATTGAGGGTCCAAATAGAACAAAAAGGCAAAGGAAGAGATAATTCTCTCTCTCTCTCACCTTGAGCTGGGACATCTTCTCCTGCCCTCTGATATCAGAGCTCCTGTTTCTCAGGCCTCTGGACTCTGAGACTTAACACTAGTACCTCTCCCTGTGTCCTCCTGCAACCACACCACCCAGTTTTTAAGCCTTACTCAACTGAATTACACCACCAGCTTTCCTCATTCTATAGCTGGCAGAGTGCAGACTGTGGGACTTCTCAGCCTCCGTAACTTTGTGAGCCAGTTCCTCCAATAAATCTCCTCTTATATATCTACCTATCTGTGTCTCTATATATCCTATTGGCCCTATTTATCTGGAGAACCCTGAATAATATAACACCCAAACCGTAACTTCTATCTCAACTTATCATCCTAGTCTTCCCTTTTCCAAGCCAAACATTCTCAGCTTCTTTAAACCACTACTGATCAGATGGTTGTTTCAATCATCCTAATAGTATCTGTACCAAACGTAAAGAGAGAAAACTAAGGCTTAGGTTCCTTGCCATCATTGTCAGATATTCAGTGGAATAAAAACCCCAGAAGAGGTCCCAGTGGGAGTTAACCTGATCTAGTTAATTATAACGAACAGACAATTCTTCCCTGGAACTCAAGGGAAATCTCCGTGGTATTCCTTCCTTCATAAACATGGAATCCCAGAGTTTAATGAGACACTGAGTATAAAAACATATGGCTCAGATACAGACTTTAAACATCCTGTTCAACAGCAGCACGTTGTGTTTATATAGTGCCTTTCATTTTTCAAAGTACATTCTAATCCTGATCCTCACAAGAGGTCAGAATAGGTGTTATTGTTCTTGACAACATATAGATGAGAAAGCTAGGGTTCACAGAGGTAAAGGGAATACAAGTTCTCACAGTTGGTGAGGAATGAAAACAAATCCTCCACCCAGGATTTCTTCTCATGTTCATTCTGACCACACCTTCCTGCCTTTTCACATCATGTAGTTAAACAAATATGCAGAAGATTATGGAACATGCTTTGAAGGACACCTAGAAGGCCCATAGCTGCAAAGATCAACTCCATTACCTTTGTGAGCCTCAAACTCCAAAATAGGGATTGATTCTTGTGGAGTTTAAAAGCTTTCTAACTTTTTAAGAATAACTTGTAAAATTAAACAAAACAAAACAAAACGAATTTTAACCTTACACCAGAATACCTTGTAGCAAGAAGACAATTTATGGGAGACAGTGAAGGACAACCAAGACAAATTTCAGTATCTTACTTTGTGTCCTAGTACTAGATTTAATCAGTCTCAGTTCTGATTTTTGTTTTTGTTTTGCTTTGTTTTGCATTTGACTGTTATCAATCAGTTTCATCTCTTCACCTCTCATATGATATCCAAGCTTATTTTTTAAGCCTCTATGTTAGATTTGCAATGTGATAGTAATAATAATAAAGCTGCATTTATTTTCAAAATTACTTTTTGAAAATCATGGACTTCTTCAGTAAGTTTAAAAAAAAAAAAAACATTGACTCTTATTGACGTGGTTAAGGGAAAAGGTGAGGTAAACAGTATTCTCACAATTTCAAATGAAACACCAAAAGAAGAGTTTACAGACCTCCTGTGGCTTTGAGTAAAAAATTTACTAATTTTTAGGTATTTTTATTTCTTATCTCTACTAGGTTTGAGGACTTAGTAAGTAAATTTAGCTGTAAATAATTGATGACCCAGCGCTAAATGTTGAGAAAGTTTCGACTTGATGATTAAATATGACTTCTGGCTTGTTGCTATACAATTTGTTCAGTTCTTATTCAGAGTAAGCCAGTTACCAGACTGCCATTAGATTAGCTTAACAGTCATTATAAAACCCTCAATCATTAAAAATTAGCACGTTATTGAAACATTAAACATTTGTGCTTCTTCCCCCCCTTTTTTTTTAGCTATGAAATGTTCCACCAGAGCAGAAAGGTTTAAAATTTGCCTGTAGAAACTTAAAAATTAACTGTAAAGGTTAAATACAGGCATTCTTGGTATCTTATGTAAGTGATAATATTGTAATAGTTCTCTGAGTTGTGTTCTTTCTCTGCATAACACCATGTTCAAGAGTTTTTACACACACACACTCACACACACACACAAATCCAAATAATTTAAAAGTCAAACCTGAAATGCATAAATCCAACCTAAAATGTATAAATTGCTATTTTGGAATAATTTAGAAGTTATTTCTTCTATAGATGCTTAAATCTCTACTAAAAATGCCACAATAGTAGCAGAAAGTCTGCTTCACCTATTGTTTGAAACAGCGCTGAAGCAGAATGGAATCCCTGTGGAATGGAAGTGGAACTCAGCTAATATGCACTTTTATTTCCTGTAAGCAGCAACATTGCTAGCAATTAGAAACAACAAACAACCAACAGAAGGGGGGAAAAAAGGCAAAGCAGAATGTTTATTATTTTGAGAGGTTCATCAGGGAATGCTTTTACCTCAGGGGAATAAACACTGCCACCCAGCAGGGAGGCTTCATTGCTTCCAAAGGGCCCCAGCATTATTGAACAAACTTATTAAAACACTTTTTAATCCCTTAATCTTCACTGCTATAGATAAAGTGACAAGGGTGTGGTTCAGAGCATGACAGATGAGATGGCAAACCAATGTTTTCAAGTCAGTGGTTTTATTAGGATTTAGGATTCATCTTGAAAGGAACAGAGTCTCTTTATGAAGAACATGAAAATACTATCCTCTACTATATGCTTTGAGTAGGAGGTGTTCCTGTTCGCTTGGTTTAGGAACAGAGAAGCTTGAAGCTGTTTATTTTTCAGCTCCCTTTCTATGGATCTAGGAGTAATTTTACTACTACTACTCACAGTCTGGTTTATTAGATATAGCAGTTCTTTTGTAGTGTTGGTATGGCATTTGAAACTCAGTAAATCATTCGTGAGCCATTAAAAGGTCTCTGGCAGTCATGGTAATGTTCCCTAAATTCAGTCATATGCACGTTAGGTCTTCAGTGGAGACCAATGCACAATAATGCAACACCTTACTTAAAAATTTTAATCTGAGCTGTATGTAATACAGAATAGTTCCTACTCATAGAGGCTTAACGAAAACCATCATTTCTGAATTTCAGAATTAAATGTCATGACTGGCTACTTTGGCTGACTGGAAAATACCACATTGAATAAGCTCTCGAGGATCTGAATATTCAGTGAGCCCAAAGCTCCTTGGGGAAATTAAGTTCCATCTCATTTTCTCTCTGGCTCCCACTCACTCCTTTACATAATGGTAGTAGCTCCGGCCACAGGTGAGAAAGTAACCGGCCCAACTGATACCCTACAGAGCAAGGGTTTTCTTTGCATCTCCCACATCTCTTATTAATTCTCAAAACTTTGTTACCAATGAAACAATCACTGCCCTTTCAATGATAAGAGAACGAAAAGAATACTCAGTTACCCCAAAGTCCTCTACCCAGAGAAACCATCGCCTGGCCCTTTTGCCTATAGGTGTGTAAAATGGAAAAACATCAATGTGAAATTGTCGCCACTTTCAGTTCTGAGAACCAAGCCATAAATCAGACCAAACAAAGACAGGGAAAAGGGAGAGTTAGAAGGTAAACAAAAAAAGGCTGTGAATTTCGGGTTGAGGGTGAAAATGTAGGGTAAGAAAAGAGCAACAGATGGATTAAAGACAGAAGGTCCAGGACATAGTTGGGAAGCAGAGTTGGGGAAATCCTCTGACCCCAGTCTGCTGGAATGCCTTACATCAGCCATTTGCTTTTTGAAAGTTGACAAGTAAAACATGCCAAAGCCTGGAGATGGAATTACAGCCTTAATTTATGTATGTTTTCAAAGTACATTGTGTTTAAAGCAATACGAGGCACCAAAACCTGCTGGGAGGACTGCAAGACTGCAAAACCATTAGCATCTACCATTTAAGCTGTTAAAAAAAAAAGCAGTGCACCGGTCACAGTTGAGAAAGCTGCCGATACACTGTAGAGGGGCCAAAGCCAGCCAAAACCCCCGGGAGCCAAGGAGACTGAAGGGCTGCAGGGCAATCAGCCACTGCCTCTGAGGCTTTGTGTATTTCCAAAGACAGTTTGTTCTAGACTTCATTCCAGGATTCAATCACCGGCAAAGCCATTGGTAGCAATTAACACTTAGTAGGCACACGAAAATACCCTTGATTACAATTAGCCTTTTATAGATCAGTTAAAATAATAAATTGCACACATCCCAGTGAAGTTTACAACTGAGGTGTGTGAGCCTGACAATTGGATTTTGAGTGAAAACAGTGTGACATCTTGAGCCCTCCTTTTCCTTGAAAGCTGATTATTCCCTAAAAGCGATACCCCTCAGAGCCATGGCAGAATAGAATAACAGTTAGACAATGACAGAGAAAATGAACTACTTCAGACATAAATTTTATATTCATGGATAAACTAGTGAGATAAGGAATGTGAAACTCCCAACTGGCACTTGAAATTTTAATTAGCTCTCAATTAAGAGTTCATGGTGATATTCTCTACCACTGGCATTTGAGAAAAGGTATAATGAAGGAGATTTGAAATGAATGAAAAGAAGGAGGTAAGGGCTGAGTCTATAGGAGTATCCCCTGTTTGTTTCTTGACAATTAGTATTCAGACTAAATAGTAGGATGAAATAGACAAGCCTTAGAACTGTGGAGACACATGATTTTAGATTTTGCCATTTTCACTTTGCCTTGCTTCATTTAGGCTGGTGGAGGCTCTTGGGAAGATTGAATAGATACATTAAGTGCTTTTTATTGCAGTACTTGATCACTGCCTATTTTCCACTTCCTTGATTATAACATGGCAAATTGTTTAAGCTTAGCAGTTCCAGTGTTTCACCATTAAAAAAATTGGTCTCTGGCTATGACATATTTGCTACTTTTAGGATAGTAGGAAACATGACTTTCAGAGCCTAGGGGTGCACATTAGAATGTGGTGTCTTGAATATGGCAAAATAATGGGAAAATTTTGGAAGTTTATGGTGAAATAGTTGATTGAGTAAAGGCAGGACTTCATTCATTATTTTAAAATATGATAGCCATATATATGCCTATAAAGTATTATATTTATTTACATAATCAAAAACCTACCATGAAAACTCAGTGATATAGAACAGGCCTTCAGTTTCTCATTTGCACGTGAAGGCTCTCCTAGGTGAAAAAGTCAAGGGGATTTTGGTAATAATAAATATGTTCTATCTCAGTGGAAATATCAAATCTAAGTGAAAAAGACAACCAATGTGTCTAAGTCTCTGGAGGAGGGTCCCAGGTTAGCAAGAACTCATCATGATGTAGGATAGATTTAAGGAATTTGTTGTGGGATACAGAAACTACAGGGAGAAGTGATGTTCCAATACAACACTGGTGTCATTCAATGCCTTATGTCTAGTCTCTAGGAACTCTCCCCAGACTCAGTGATGGGGATTAAAATTTGGGAGAGGTCACTTGGAGGAGAGAGAACAATTTATTTAGGGCAGTATTTATTGCTAGAGAAGAGGAGGCACTCTTTATGAACTTCAGAGATGCTGGTAGCCAGCAAGTGGAAGAGGTAGTGAATAATATAATTTTAGCAAGAAGGGAAGTTGGAGATCTAAGTGGTGGCAGAATAGCTGTCAAGGTGTTGGCAATTTTTGTTTAAGATTTGACTTTGTTACTGTTGGCTGTGTTCACTGAATGACACTGCCTCTTTATGGAAGAGCACAGAGCCATAAGAGACAGATAGTAGTAGAAGAGAACTGACTTTAGCCAAGTAGCAGTGAGAGACACTGAGATACCAGCAAGGAGAAAACCCAGGTCTCAGGATGTTTGTAGCTCCAATGATGTTCCTGAGTGGATGGTGGAGAATTGGCAATTGATAGTACTGCCATGGCTGCTCAAGCTTTGTTGGCTCTCAAGCCGATCTGTTCAAAGGAACTAAATAAGGGTAGCATGTATTCCACATAAAGTAGAATGTTAAAACATAGTTTATCTAAAAGATAAAATTATTTGATAGTAGTACTTGTTCTGGTTTCAGAAATGCTAATATTTTACCAACAAAACTTTAACCTCTATATCTCTGTAATTTAAATTCTATGTCCATCATAAATCTTGGTCCATGCCATTAACAAAGTGCCTGGAGTGACTCATCTATATGTAGGCCTTGGTAGGAGCTTCTGCACAGTTGGACAACAAGTTACCACAGCACAGACTGCTTACTGTGTTAGCCTCCACCCATCCTTTCACAATAAGGCTGACACAGATCTATTTATTTAGATTCCCTTGTGAGGCAGGATGACAGCCTTTTCAAAATGGTGGGCCAAGATATATTTGACTTCTGGGGGCAGGGGTTTCTGCCTGGGCTGACTGTCAAATGTCTGCTCCAGTGATTAGATACCAGCTACCTGTCACTGATGATTTTCAAAATTATGGTAGAGGAGATGACCATGCATGAAAGCAGTCTTTGTCATGTAAAAAGAGCCATTTCCATATAGTGTACCTCAGAGTTGCATGTGAATGCATCCAGAAATAATCATGTGCTGGGGCGGCAGGCCTCTATCCCTCCTCACCTCTGTGGGTGCAAAAGGAACAGGTTTTCTCAGGGTATATGCCCAGTAGTGGGATTGCTGGGTCATATGGTAGTTCTATTTGTAGTTTTTTAAGGAACCTCCATACTGAGGAACAGGTTTTAACACAAATCACCAGGCAAAAAGCCCGAGAATTTTCCATGCTAGTACCACGTCCTATCCATTCTCTTCAAGCCAATAACTTATTCTCTAATTATAATAAATAAATAAACTTGGCTACAACTTCAATGATATAATGAGATTCCTTTTTTGTAGATGAAAAGATTATGTGTTACAGTGATTCGTGAGCTTTGATACGAACTGAGGGGTAGATTGGATACAGACTGAAGTTACTGAGAAAGGGCTGAGAAAGGAGACATGCAAAAACATGGATTTATTGAATCACAATGAGCTTATTCTTCTTTGAAGGATTAATATAGTAGTAGCTTCTTTCAAAAGGCAAGCCATAATTTCTAACAATGTCATGTGCAATAGTGTAACTATCATATTGAAATAATATAAACACTGTACTTCTAAACATGTTAATAAAAATTGGAGGTATAAGCATTGCCAATTATTTTTCTGGATATTTTATATTTTCTAGATACATTACTTATCCCTGAAGTTTCTAAAGAAGGAAAAAAAATGACAATTGCAAGTGTAATTGTCTATCGCCTCAAAAATAATCAGAAACCACCAAACAATTTTATTCTTTATTTCTAGTGGTATCAAAAAAACTGACATTTGGAGAAATAGTGGCATTTTACTCAAAAATTCAAAAAGTGTACTGTGATTATGGTTTTTCTTCTTCCCAGCGTACAGGAGGATTGCACCTCCACAACCCCTCAAATTTAGGTGTGGACATTTGCCTTGGCAAATAAAATTGAAGCCTTTAACAGTCAGTTCACAATTCTCTATGTCCCCTTTCCCTGGCACAGCAAACACTGATAATCCAAAGGGTGGACCCCTTTTAACTTGCATTTCTGAGTAAGGACAACATGAGCAGAGCCCACAGCTGCCCTATGATGGACATATAGCATGAGTGAGCTATACAAAGTTTAGTTGCATTATAGACATTGCAAATATGGGTTTATTTGCTACTACTAACTGAAGTTCTCCTGATCAGTATACTTGCTTAACTTCTTTGCAGCAGGGCATTTATTAGAAAACACAGCTTTAATGTCAAACAAACGGGAGTTCAAATCCTGATTCTGTCACTTTTTAGCTGGGTGACATTGCTATGGTTCTCAGCTTCTCTGAACTTTCATTTCCTCGTCTATGAAATGGGTATGATGATAGCTACATCCCAAGATGACTGAATCAATTACAATGGAGATATATAAGAACTGAACACAGTTCCTAGCATATTTTATTAAGCTGCACAACACATGGTAGCTTTTATTATAATTACCTTCTAGAGAAAACTAGCTTAAGCTATTTCAGGTTACTTATGATGACATCAAGTTTTAACTTGAGGCCAGGTTTTCAGTTAATGTTTCCACTAATGTAACCCCACGCATACTATGAATGTTATAAAGCTACAGATTTAGGCCAAATTATGATAGCAATTCTTATGAATCCTTTTCAGCAGCCTGAGCTTAGTAATTTTGATAAATGGCTCCTTCAAAAACTTGGCTTTAGTGACTAAAATGGTTGAGAGAGCTGTGCTTAGAGCTGAGTAATTATACAACAAAACTCCTATGAAAAAAAGCTCAGAAAAAAAGGACCTTAAAATATTGTTTTAAAGGCAGGTCTTTTCACTCACAGTACAAGTGTTTCTTGTTTATTTTTTCAATAATATCAAGTCCAATTTCCAAGATGTTTATTATTAAAGGAAACAGATTAAGAATAAAAATAGACTGGAGAATAGTGACCTTTTGCAGCATACGATGGCATTGCTTTTGGATATTTGTACTCTTGGAGACCACTTGATTCTTAAAAGTAATCAAATTCACAGTGGCAATAAGAAATGTATGAACTTGTTAATGTGACTGATATATTCATTTACCATAACAAGGTCGCTTAAATAGTTCCCAGTGTCTATGATAATCGTTTTATTGACAAACTGATAACAGTATTAAAGCAAAGCACACAGAGTAAATGAACTGAGATTGTTGAGATGGTTGGATGCCTACTACTGTGCAGCAGAGGGAAGCATAAAACAAAGATATTTCCTCCAGGAGCTGTAATCTAACTGAGAAGTCAAAATATACATTCCTTCTTCTGTTAAGGTTAATGTGTGCAGTTCAGATAAAGGGAGAAAGATTTACACCAATTGTTCTTTAAGTGTGGTTCAGGAAATGCTAGGTGTCACCGAGACGTTTTAAAGGGTCCACAAGGTCAAAAATATTTTCAAAATAACATCAAGATATTTTCCTTTTTCACTTTCATTCTGAGTGTATGTGGAATTTCCAGAGGCTACATGATGTATGATAATACCACCTCTGTGACAGCAAGTGGAATGAACACTTTTATATTTTTCTGTTCTGAAAAGTTCTCAGTTTTAATATTTAAGTAATAAATATGAATAGGTAAACCTGTATAAACACAAGCTCTTTGAGTCCTCAAAAAAATTTAGGCTAGGTATGTAAAGGATCCTGAGAACCACTGATTTACATTAAATCTAACACTTCTTCTGTTTTTTTTTTTTTTTTTTTTTTTTTTTTTTTGCCGTACGTGGGCCTCTCACTGTTGTGGCCTCTCCCGTTGCGGAGCACAGGCTCCAGACGTGCAGGCTCAGCGGCCATGGCTCACGGGCCCAGACGCTCTGTGGCATGTGGGATCCTCCCGGACCGGGGCACGAACCTGTGTCCCCCGCATCGGCAGGCGGACTCTCAACCACTGCGCCACCAGGTAAGCCCACTTCTTCCATTTTTAAATATTATTAACGGATATTCTTTCACCTGATGAAATTGGAAGACTGAATGACATGATAGCAACATTTTGAGTTGCTTATACATAAAATAAAGCTAATTGATACATACCTGATCAAACGCATAATTGTTACATAATTGTATAATAGTTAAGGATAGATAATAGTTTTATTTTATATTCAATCTCTCTCTCTCTCTATCTGTCTCTCTGTCTCTCTCTCTCTCTCTCTCTCTCTCTCTCACACACACACACACACACACACACACACACACACACACAGGGTTAGTATTGTCTGGCAGAATAACGCTGCTTTGAAGTCCTTGCAAAGACTATGGAACTCATACCCTGGCATTATCCAGGCTTTTTCTTGTTTCTGCAGAGAACAAACATACACCAGTTGTTGCAGGAGGCCCTCTGTCCTCTAGTCTACACTTCTATTCTAATGGTAATTACTTTTTTTTCATTTCAAAATAAAGATTGTCCAAGGACTGCCTTATACAGAATATAGAATTGGAAATGTAAAAGTGAACCAGATTTCCCTCTATGGGGGAAGACAAAGGGGATGGAAAGAACTTTTTTCAATATATTGAATCTACTCCAATCTACTGCTCTCTTTCTCCCTGTATCTGTGGATTTCTTTCTTTCCATTATAACAAATGTCATTTGGTATAATGTCTGGCATTTTAATGTCATTTAATGTAGGCTATGGTATCAGTTGTAATAGTTTCATCACCTTGTTTAATAGTGATACTTCCATTAAAGACTAGACATTTCTTCATAAAATCTCCTGGAAGTGCTGCCATGGCGCTCATCAACAAACCTAATGACCTAGTTAGGACAGATAGTATTATAATCTTTATTTTACAGGGAGAAAGCAGAGACTGAGGACAGTCAAGTGACTCTCCCAAGACTAGCCAATGCAGGAGTCACAATTCAAAACCAACTTTGGACTCCCACTTCAGGGCTCTATTAGAAACCCTACTATTTATCAATATTTGTGTTAGCTACACAGTACAAAAACAAATTTCTGTACCAAATCAACATCTTCTGCTAAATCTACACATATGGCATAATACTTAGTACAGTCTAATATACTTCGATGCTTTAAAGAATGCTGAGGTATGCAGTGATCAGTGGCTGACATGATCATTCCAAAATTAACTCAATCAGTATAAATGAAATTATTGAATTTCCCCATAATTCTAGGAAATGTACTGTTAGTGTTTATCATAGGACTAGTAAGTGGATCCAAGAATTAATTTAGTGGCAGTCACTGGGATCTGTTTATTACATTTAAAAATAAATATTGGAAAGATAATGCTCTGTTCTCATGCTGCAATAAATCCTTGTGTTGTTAATCTGTATGAAAATATTTGGGTTTCTATTAACCTAACTGCAAGAATTCAGTCTACATTTGCTATCTGACTGGAAATAAGTCATTGGTTCAGATGGCATTTATATCCCAGAAAGGAGGTAGCTGCTGTTGAGAAGCCAACAAATGAAAATATTATTCATTCCAAAGCAGTTCTCCAAAGTCACACATGCACTTAAACAAAAGCCACCTTGCCTATTTCATTATAATTGCAATAAGCTCCAAAGTTTTAGGAAGGAAGATTTTACTCCACTGTATTGAAAACTGAAGTGCATTTGTACATTGAGATGGAAGTGCATTGTGTTTTCAATCAGAAAATTACATTCATGCCACTCACTGTGCACTGAAAATTAGAATAAAATTAGTGGTAGTTTTTGAAGTTATTTAAGGAAAAGTTAATATGATGTTCAAATAATACAGTTGTGTTTAGTGTCAGTCAAGTGAATGGCTTATTTTCCTTAACTATAATTTTTTTAAGTAAAAAACATTTTTTAAACCTACTTAATATGTCTACAAATAGGTTAGCATTTAATCATAACTTTTTGTAATTGGACTAAAAAATTGTTCTCTATGAGTGAAACCGTTGAGTGATATTTGTGCTTTAATATTTGTGCTTTTTTTTTGGTGATGAGAAAAAAGAAAGTTTAGGGTATTATAATGCCTTATATGTAAAAGTCAGCCATCTTCTCTGATTCTGATTATATTAATATCTCTGTAAAGTAAGTTTTTAACCAGAAAAAAAGTACACTGGTATCCTTAAGATTTAATATATTGAAAAATGTAATATTTGTGGAATTGAAAAAAATGGAATATTCCATTCTATGTCAAGGCATATGTTAAAGTAATCAGAAACAGAAATTTTCATCCAGAGTGGCTTTAGAAATAATTGAATCTAATACCTTATTTCACTCAGGAGAAGCTGTGCCCCAGTGATTCAGGTGACTTGAGTGTTACAACATAATAATATAATCCATGTTCTCTCCATTATTTGACAGTCTCTAACTAAGCAGAGTGTATACTGCTGTCTGTGAGCTAGTTTTTTGATAGTTGCTATAAAAGGAAGTGTAGGATGCAATTAATTTGATTCTACTTTCATCTTAGATTGATGAAGCTAAACATAAGTAAGAACCAGGCAAGTTGGGCAAAGAGGAAACAGATTTCAAGCACTATCTAACCATGCTACATTTAGGCAAATAAAAATTCCAACTAGAGATGTTCATGAACAAGCTAGATACAATGAAAAGCAACTCTTCAAAATCACTAAGAAAGGTAGGCAGGCAGACAGAATGACAGCAGAAAGGGAAAGGAATAAGGAAGAAAGGAAAGATTAAAAAATATGTTCTAGAAAAAATATATACCTTCAGGAAACAGAAGAAAAATGTATGCCAATTAAGTTTATATTCTCTAGGAATGGAAAAGAACCTAAAGAACATGAAACAAGAATAAAAGAAGAAAGCAAATTTAAGACAAAACTTACACCATTAAGAAATAATAAATGAGATACAGTAAGGAGTAGAGTCAGTAGCCTGGAATAAGGAATTAAGATGACTTCTTTAATGAAGAGGAAAAAGAATGATGGTAAAATATTTGGAAAGCATAAAATGTGTATGGAAAACAGTTATCATCCTTTAACTCACATCATTTCATAGAAATTGCTATTATCAAGATGCTTCATATCACTGAAGCTAAAAGTCAATTCTCAAGCCTCTTGCTACTTGACTAGCAGCATCATTTGACTTACCTATTCATTCTCCCCATTGAAACATCTCCCTCACCTGGTTTCTAGGATACCCTACTTGTCTTGCTCTTCTCTTATTTCACTGGTCTCTGCTTCTCAGTCTCTTTGCTGGTACCTCCTCATCTCCATAACTTCTTAATATGGAGGCATCTTAGGGCTCAGTCCTTGCTCTTTTACTTTTCCCTGTCTATGTCCACTCTCAAGGTGATCCCACCTGGTTTCATGTCTTTACTTATTATCTAATTTTTGATGACTCCAAAATGTACCTCTCTAAAATATATCTTAGTCCTGCACATCAAACTCATATATTAATCTTTTTACTTGGAATGTTCATCTCAAACATAACATACCTAAAACCATGCTTCTAATATCCCCCCCAAAAATTGCTTCCTCTGAAGACTATGCCACCCAAGTTAAAAGCAAGTCTATCCCTGCTGTTGTTCAGGCCAAAAACTTGAGGTCAGCCTTAATTCACACCTTTCTCTCATTTAGCACATTCAGTCCATCAATTAATCCTGTGACTACATACTCAAAATATACACAGAAGCACACCACTCCTCACTACTCCCACAGCTGCCACCCTGGTATAAGCCATTATCTTTCATCAGGATTATGTCAATAAACTACAAATTGCTTGTCTCCTTGTGAGAGTGACAAAAGCAAATCAATTTTAAAATGCAGGTCAGATCATGTCACTCCTAGGTTTAAAACTCTCTAGTATATTTGCAAGTTATTCAGATTAAAAGTCTAAATCTTCATTAGGACCTTGGAATCACTTTGTGATCTGACTCACCATTACCTCTGACTTTATCTCCTGTGACTCTCTTCTCAGTCACTCAGTACTAACCACACTGGCATCCTCACTGGTCCTTGAATATGTCAGATATTTTCCTGCCTCAGGTTCCTAGTAATTTATTTTATCCTTATCTGGAATATTTTTCTCCCCACATATTCACATGTCATGCTCATAAACATCTAGTTCTCCATTCCTTTCTAAGCATACTGAAGCTTACACCTCACTGGGTCCCTGTTGTTTGTGATTGGGGAGCAAGGGGATATGACTATTTATAGGCAATTAAATCTGAGTGAAAGTGATGTCATTTCTGGGTCAAGCCTTGCGTGATGTTCTTGTCTTTCTTTTCTCTTGCTGTGGTAAATATAGAAATAACTGTGTTGATTTGGGGAAGGCACAAGATTTTAGAATTTGTAACCAAAAAAATGCATAGACAGAAAGTCAAGTAAAGCAGAAGCCACACTTGGCTTTATAAGCAGAAAGAATTTAATGTAGGGGATTAGGTGTTTACAAAACCAGTGTAAGTGCTAGAGAAGAAACAGACAGAAGAGACCACTGCTAACTTTGAGATATACTACCATCACTGTGGTGCTAAGAAGAAAGAAATTGCTGTTCCTATGCTAGTTTGAATTATGGGAACTACTTCCGAAATCAGACGCCCTGGCAACCGAGCAGGTTACTTTCAGGGAAACACATAAAGGCTTCTGCAAATCCTCACAGTTGCAGGAGCCCATCACTCTATGTTACTACTTTTAGAAAGTGTCTTCTGACCCCTATTCCCCTTTCAGTTCTTATGAGAGTACATCTCCTTGGCAAAGTGTGGCAGAATTCAGATCCTTAGAGACAAGAGACTCTGAGAAATGTAGGCCCAAATTTCCAGCCCATCAGAAAAGGGGAAGATCTATAAAGGGATAAGTTTGCCAAGAAAAAAAGTAGCATAGTTCCCTACTTTGGTTACTCGGCATCTATATTCTAACCATATTATCCTTGTAAACAAAAAAGACCTAGAACAACTTGCCTCTGCTTAACATCATGCAGTCAACTCTTGTAAAATAAAAATCTGTTTACTCCCTTTCAAAGAGAAGACCCCAAGTCCCATCCTCTGTGTGAAGATAACTTCTTCCAATTTAGTTACAACCCACATTCATAAAAATGCAATTTAATCTATGGATTAAATCAACAATAACTTTATTATAATGGCAGGAAAAGAACATCCACAACTACTAATTTCCTCCTTCTGAAATTGAAATTGATCATGAGGCCATAATTGATATTTTATCTTCTGTTTTCTACCACATGTTTTGAGTATCCTTACCCTTCATCCATCAGCTCAGCTAGTCATGATTCTTACTTAGTAGACTAAATCAAATCTCCATTCTTGAAGTACTGGAGACTGTAGTGGACCTGCCTGTATTCCATTGCTATGCAGAAAATAGTTAACTCTTCAGGCCTGAGACTGCTATCTTTATTTTATTTTATTTTATTTTTGCGGTACGCGGGCCTCGCACTATTGTGGCCTCTCCCGTTGCGGAGCACAGGCTCCGGACACGCAGGCTCAGCAGCCATGGCTCACGGGCCCAGCCGCTCCGCGGCATATAGGATCCTCCTGGACCAGGGCACGAACCTGTGTCCCCTGCATTGGCAGGCGGAATCCCAACCACTGTGCCACCAGGGAAGCTCAAGAGACTGCTATCTTTAGAAAGGCCTGCTTGCAAGGTTGGTTGGCTAATATCTGGGGACCTGGATTTTGGGAAGGATTCCCACCATTACCTGATAAGAATGTCTCACTGTACCTATACTGTTTGTCCAAACCATGTGGTTTATCCTCAACACCTGCTTTTTTCCTAAGAGTCTGGACTTTTGTTACATATCTAGTAGATGCATAAGTGACAAGCTCCCAATTAAAAACTCTGGGAACTGAGTCTCTGTTGAGCTTCCCTGGTACAGAGTATTTCACATGTGTTGTTATAATCCGTTTTTGGAGAAATTAAATGCATCTTGTGTGACTCCAATGGGATGAGACTCTTGGAAGCTTGTGCCTGGTTTCCTATGGACTTTATTCCATGTGCCTTTTCTCTTTAATTTTTCTTTGTATCCTTTTGCTACAACAAATCATATTTGTGAGTACAACATTATGCTGTGTTATGTGTGCGCTCCCAGAGAATCATTGAACCTGGAGGTTGTCTTGGGGACCCTATACCATGGCTGTGATCTTTTATTATTTTTAAAAACCATGTTTTAAAACTTATTATCCAATCATAACATCTTAGCTAGACCCATTATATAGAAATGAGGAGCAGATTTGTGAAAATTCTCTCTGATCTCTCATTCTAATATTTAAATTGTTTTTACTTGAGCAAATCAAATTTTAACTGTTTAACTCAGTGAGTTTTACAATATATGCATAACTCATCCATATCAAGATAATAAATATTTCTAACACCCCAGAGGGTTCCGTGTGCTATCCTATTAATACTTTCCCAAAGTTAAACACTGTTCTGATTTCTAACACCATTGAATAGTTGTGTCTATTCTTTTTTTTTTTTTTTTAACATCTTTATTGGAGCATAATTGTTTTACAATAGTGTGTTAGTTTTTCCTTTACAACAAACTGAATCAGTTATACATATACATATGTTCCCATATCTCTTCCCTCTTGCATCACCCTCTCTCCCACCCTCCCTATCCCACCCCTCTAGGTGGTCACAAAGCACAGAGATGATCTCCCTGTGCTATGCAGCAGCTTCCCACTAGCTATCTAATTTACATTTGATAGTGTATATATGTCCCTGCCACTCTGTCACTTCGTCACAGCCCACCCTTCCCCCTCCCCATATCCTCAAGTCCATGCTCGAGTAAGTCTGTGTTTTATTCCCGTCCTACCACTAATCTCTTCATGACATTTTTTTCCCTTAGAGTCCATATATATGTGTTAGCATACGGTATTTGTTTTTCTCCTTCTGACTTACTTCACTCTGTATGACAGACTACAGGTCCATCCACCTCATTATAAATAACTCAGTTTCATTTCTTTTTATGGCTGAGTAATATTCCATTGTATATATGTGCCACATCTTCTTTATCCATTCATCTGTTGATGGACACTTAGGTTGCTTCCATGTCCTGGCTATTGTAAATAGAGCTGCAATGAACATTTTGGTACATGAGTCTTTCTGAATTATGGTTTTCTCAGGGTATATGCCCAGTAGTGGGATTGCTGGGTCGTATGGTAGTTCTATTTGTAGTTTTTTAAGGAACCTCCATACTGTTCTCCATAGCGGCTGTATCAATTTACATTCCCACCAGCAGTGCAAGAGGGTTCCCCTTTCTCCACACCCTCTCCAGCAGTTATTGTTTCTAGAGTTTTTGATGATGGCCAATCTGACCGGTGTGAGATGATATCTCATTGTAGTTTTGATTTGCATTTCTCTAATGATTAATGAAGTTGAGCATTCTTTCATGTGTTTGTTAGCAATCTGTATATCTTCTTTGGAGAAATGTCTATTTAGTTCTTCTGCCCATTTTTGGATTGGGTTGTTTGTTTTTTTGTTATTGAGCTGCATGAGTTGCTTATAAATTTTGGAAATTAATCCTTTGTCAGTTGCTTCATTTGCAAATATTTTCTCCCATTCTGAGGGTTGTCTTTTGGTCTTGTTTATGGTATCCTTTGCTGTGCAAAAGCTTTTAAGTTTCATTAGGTCCCATTTGTTTATTTGTGTTTTTATTTCCATTTCTCTAGGAGATGGGTCAAAAAGGATCTTGCTGTGATTTATGTCGTATAGTGTTCTGCCTATGTTTTCCTCTAAGAGTGTGTCTATTCTTAAAAAGTCTGTAGATGTTATCATATATACCATTTTGTGTCTGGCTTCTTTTATTCATTATATCTGTGAGATTAATATTATGACATGTAGCACTAGTTTTTAAACTTCTGTCTACAGATCTTAGAAAATTCTTCTGAGGTCATATATGTACTTTAAGGATAGGCCAAGCAACACACATACACACATGGGATCCTAAGAGTCACCGACATTTGCAATCTCTTTGCACCTTTAGGAGCTGCTTAGCCCAATTTAAGATGCATTTGGTCTTGGGCTGCTATACCTGCCCAATATTATGGCATGGTGAGAGGGAAAATACCCACTGAGGAGGGGCTTGCTTCTTGGACCTCCTAGGGCTCAGGAGTAAAGCTGAATCTCTTTCACAAAAATAGAACAGTTATTTGAAGAAGGCATGACTATTTTTCCCCCAAATCCAAAGCATTTGTGTTATAATTCTACTATTGGGCCTCGAAAGATATGACAGTCAGCATTTCTAACAACCACAAAAATTTTAAGTACCATTGGATATGCTGGGTCAGAAAATTCCAGTGTAGAGCAGCTTACACTGTATCTAGAACCATCTTCAGAGCACTTTCTTGCTCTGGCATCCTCTCAAAGCTGGATTAAATATTAAATGGATTGTAGAGCACATTCAGACATCCTATATATTGCCTCTAATACAAAAAAATGCCCACCAAGCTTTTAGTGTTGATAGTACAATGTGCAACATTGTTTTCACTAGAAGATAATATCGCAACATAAGCCTTGCCATTGGACCTCTAGAAACTTCCCAAGGAAGCAGTGCAAGAGTTTCCATGAGGCATAATCTTCCCTACCCTCTGGCACACGTGTGTCTTATAAAAGCACCCAGGAAACCTGTTTATCATTTTCAAACAATAAAATAACATCAATATAGTAGACCACACATATGTCCCCAATATATGTGGAATGGCAAGTTGATTAAGATTGCTGGGAACTAGATTAAAACAAAGAGCCAGAGGTAAGACAACAAATACATGTCCCCAGTATGTGTGGGATGGCAGGTTGATCAAGGTTGCTGGGTATTAGATTAAGACAAAGAGACAGAGGTAAGACAATGAAGTTGTGCTGCTGTCCTGCCAGATGAAAGCAAATTGTTTTTGATGGTCTTTGCTAATCAATATAGAGAAAACAGCTGTTGCCAGATCAATAGCTGCATACCAGAAGCCAGAGCCTGAGTTGATTTAGTCCAACTAAAGAAGCGGTATCTGAAATAGTAGCAACAACTTAAATCAAGACCTGATCAAGTTTATGATAATACACTGTCATTCTCTAAGAACCTATTTTTCTCCTGTATGGGCCAAAAAGAATCGTCATATATATATGGTTTTCAAGTCTTTGAAGATGGCACCAACCTATGATATTTCCAGGGATACACTATTTTTTAATTTAAAAAATTATACATAAATACAATGCTTATAAGTATACACCTTGATACATTTTAAAGAACAAACACACCATGTAACCAGCTGCCAGATAACAGAACAGTACTAGTATCTGAGAAACCTCCTTTGTGCTCCTTTCCAGTCACTACCAACCCCAAAGGTAACCACTATCCTCACCTCTAACAAAATGGATTACTTTTCCTTGTTTATATAATTTATATAAAAGGAATAATGTGTACAGTTTTGTATCTTGCTTCTTTCAGCCCGTATTGTATTTGAGAGATTTATTCACATTGTTGTGTGGAGTTATAGATGTTTAATTTTTATCATTGTATAGTATTCCATTATGCAAATACATTACATGTTATAGTATCAATCTACTGTTAGTGGGTGTTTGGGCCATTCCCAGTTTTTGGTTAATTCAAATAGCATTGCTATGAACATTCTAATACATGTCTTTTGGAGAATATCATTATACTGTTGAGTATATATCTAGGAACAGAATTTCTGGCTCATAGAGCATGTATATGTTCAGATTTACTAGATATTGCCATTTTTTTCCCAAAGTGGCTGTGCTGATTTTCACAATCACTAGCAATGTATGAGATTCTAGCTGTTCCACATCCTCGCCAAGACTTATTTTCTATCATTTTTATCATTTTCATTTTCATCTCTCCTGGCGTGTGTGCTATATTTCAATATAAAGTTCACTAAAAAAAAATCTCTTTTTAAAAAATTAAGAAGAGGGTAAAAATACTTAGTGATATTGGGAATCTACCATCTTGTTAAACTTAGAGAACATGGTGACTCCTCAAGCTATTCTAGGAAAATTTTCTCCCATCAGAAGGTTTTAAGACAAGATCAGCAAACTTCTTCTGTAAAGAGCCAGATGGTAAATACTTGAGGCTTTGTAGGCCATACAGTCTCTTGCAGCTACTGGACTCTGCCACCACAGCAGGATAACAGCCATAGATACCATATAAGTGAATGGATGAGGCCAACAGAACTTTGCTTACAAAAACAGGTGGTAGGCCATGGTTTGCTGACCTCTACTTTCAATTAAAGTAACAGCCTGAAAAGAATTTGAAAATTTTACTGGGATTAAAAGCAACAAAAACAACTGTGTAGTTACTTTGTCATATTTTCAACATTTGGGGGTAATGTCCATATTTACTTTAGTGTCTCCTATGTTTTTTTGTAAATATGGAATCTTGAAAAGTAACTAGTAATTTTCGTAAGCCAGAATGTGAAAGGATATGTATAAAGAATATACCCCATACTGTCTTTTCTTCCTATTTCCTATATTTTATAACTTTTAAAGGCAATCTGTGCTTTTAGGATGTATCTTAAGGTACTTACATTTGGAAGCCGACAGAGAGATTCTTCCATATATGCTAAATCATTTGCTTTTGATAGGGTTGGTGTTTTTCACTTGGCTCCAAGTTATTGCACTAGAGAATTACTGAAGTTCCATCAGTACCAAAGATTTAGTAAATTACTATTAATTGTTATGCAGATGAAAACAATATACTGATATGAGTGAGTGCCAGGCTCCATAAAAAGAAAATTTTTTTAAGGTAGAAAAGAAATACAGTGAATTTTGAAGATGTGGTGAATATTTCTTCTTCTGACACTATCAACAATGAAGTCAATCAAGAACAAACAAATAATTTGAGAGAATCATTGAAGCCAAAATAAATGTGTTCTAATGATGTTTCACACCACTTGTCACCATCCTGCATGGTTGAATGCTTAATGAGCTCCCTGATACCCAAGTTAAATATTTTCATATGTAATGTGATGCGATTCTCAAGGGGAAAAAAAAAAAATAGGTTAATTATCCCTTTTGTAGCATTTAGTTGGAATAAAATAGTCCACTTTCCCCTGTGAAGCAATGAGGAGTTCATGCATAATGATGGTCAAAAGAGGCATAATACAGACACAATACCCCAGACAACTGTTATGGAAATAGGCTAGGAACAATGAACAATGGGAAAACAACATGAAGAAAACATACATAAATTCACACTAATAATTATCATAACAAATTTGATTCCATTGCTTCCACTGTATCACTTCTGTGTTACCTATGTCAAATTTTAATTTCTTCCAAGCTAACTGTAAAATGATATAAAACTTTATAAATAAAAGCTTTGACTATTTTACTGGCCTGTGTATTCTTATCGTGAAGAGGAAATATTGATATGTCAGTAAGAGCTGATGATTTCATCAAAAATTCTTACCAGGTGATTTTTTAAATGCTGATTTCCAGTTTCTGAAGGAGAGCGGTAGTTAGATGTGAGGGGTAATTTTTTCTTGTTACTTAGTTTTTTTCTTTTGTTTGTTTTTACTCTTTGAAGTTGGCTTCCAACATTTTATTATTCAGTATGGACAATATATGAAGTTTTTTTTTTTATTTTCTAGGTGCTTCTTCTGGTAAAATGATTCAATTTTGTTATACATTTGAAATTTTTATTTCTTTTGTCCAGTTTTATTGAGATATAATTGACATTCAGCACTGTATAAGTTTATGGTGTACAGCATAATGATTTGACTTACATCCATCATGAAATGATTACCACAGTAAGGTTAGTGAACATCCACCATATATATACAAAATTAAAGAAATATAAAAAAAATTTTTTTCCCTATGTTGTTACTTAGTTTTATCCATTTATTTGCTTCCTTCTAACATCACAGGTTTGAAATGAAAACACAAAAGCTCCTAGGAGGTGTCAAAACATACTACTGAGGATATATAGATCCTAGAAGAAGAAGTTATTCTCAAAAGTTTAGAAATCATAAAGTCTGGCAAAAGATATTTTTACCATTGAGTTCAAACCTACCTAAGCAGATTGCACCTGAAGGCAGAGATGACCTCCTTGGAGTGGTGGTACAATTTAAGAGGCATCAAAAGGGCAAGGGCATTTCTCTCACTGGATTTGTTATTATGTTTATCTACTCATTCCTTCCAAAAAATATATTAGATAACTAACATTGGAGAATCATAATAGATTAGAATTATAACAGTAGATATGTATAACACAATTCATTAATCCCCTCAAAAGCACTGAGAAGTTGTTGAGATGAAGATAATCTTGAACTTTATCAAATTTCTTGAAGTTAAACTTTCCAATTATGTACATACAAACTATACCTTTTTATGAAAACTTTTTTAAGCTATTTCACTCACTGATAATTATAACTAACAATTATTGACCACTTAGTACGTGTCAGGCACAATACCTAGGGTTTCACCTATATTTCTCATTTTAATTCTTCCAGTTGTTTAATGAAGTTGTAGAACTAAAGGTTGGAGATTTAAATGAATTGCTCAAATTTCATACAACTATGGAAGCTCATGACCAAGACTGCTTGATATCAGAATGTGGCGAGCATTGCCCTCTGAGGAATGTGCCATTAAGACCCTCATAAGCCTCAGGGCCCGATTGTACTCTCCTTGGTATGCATCCTGGACTTTATGGTATGAACGTAAAAAAGGAGATGGCCTTTGGCCAGATCACTCCAGAGACCTGCTCAGTTACTGGGAGTCCCTGGTTGTTCCCTAAAGCTAGGAAAAGCAACCCTGGAGGGGAAGTTGGTGCCTTTGTGGAACAAGCAATAAACCCGCTGATGCAGATATGATGGCGACTAGCCTAGACGGAAGCCCAGTTCCATAGAAAAATGTCTATGCAAAGTCCCTGCTTCAAAATGTCTATGCAAAGTCCCTGCTTTACAATGACTATGCAAAGTCCCTGCTTTAGGGGTATATAGATGGCTATGCTTTGCTATTAAATTTGCCTTACAAACATCAGTTGTTTGTGCCCTTCTGATCCCATACCTCGGTGCTCTCCGTTCCCTACCCCCTCTCGGACCCACCGCGGCTGGCGGCTCTCCCTGATCTATAGCAAAACCTTTTAAGTATTTGAAATCAGTTAATGGAGCTTTCGTGATTCTCCCTCAAGCAAAGTATTCTCAGCATTGTTTTCCTTTTTTCCCAGTCATTTACTTGGCTTTCATAAGATTCTTCTTTTCAACTATGCAAGACCTTTAAGTGTAGAAATTATAACTAAATATATTAATAGAGATGTGTTGTAATCAATCCAGCACAGAGAAAGTCATGCTCTCCCTTCTGGTCACTTCAATTCTAATTAAATTGGACAGGAGTCTTGTTGCTTTAGAACATTGAGCCATACTGTTCAAACATGACAACATATTCTGTAGTTGTGTGTGTGTGTGGGGGGGGCGTATGTTTCAGAACCAAAAGTAGGATTTAAACTTTCTCCCAATTACATCTTATATTATTATACAAATCAAATAATTTCAACCTGCCAAATATTTCAGGACAACAAGTTGGTCATACATAACAATGGTACACTATCCGTTTATCTGTAGGTTTTGTGAGAAAGTCACTTGGGCTCTCACCCAATCATTGATGAAAATGTTGAATATAAATTTCTAAGGAACTACACGATCAATCTGTTTTACATGTATTTATATGAGGTCGGGTTTTCTTACTGCCTTTGGAGGATACAGAAGTGTGCATAGTTTGCACAAGTAGTATACGCATGTGGGTAAGTCAAGTAAGCAGTTGGAAATCTGAGCTGGAGTTCAAAAGGGAAGGTCTTTGTAAGATACTGACTTAGGTAGGAATCTGTATAAAGGTGATGGTTGAATTATAAAATAGTCAAGGGAGTGAGTATAAAATAAGAGGTAATAGTTACTCAGATATTATACAATCTTGGGTGATCATATGTAACAAGAGAAGTGTAAAGAAGAGAAACTGGAGACTCAAAGAAGGGGATATTAACACTTTCCACTGTTAAACAAATGTCACATACATGGCAAAAAACAAAACAGATATGGATAAAGAAGAGTTTATGAGGCATCTATAGGCAAGCCTCCAAACCTGCACTCTGATGATCTCAATGTAATTCTCTAAAAAGAAATAGCATATAGTGCATACTAGTGTGTATGTCATAACACTGAACATTCAGGATGATGCTTAGATGCTAGAGCAAGAATATCCAATAACCTTATTCAACAGAAAGTGGTCCATACCTTCCAGTTCTGTTGCATAGAAGAAATAGCTTGAAAACTGTATCATGGATTATCTCCTGAAACTGAGGATTCAGTGATAGAGACTTACTTGTGCATATGTGTATAAGAACTCTATGCTCTGTAGCATTTTAATCCCAGACCATTTTTGTCTTGTGAAGGAAAACCTGACATCATTCCTTTGGTGTGTATCTCCTAAATGTGAACTTTTGGAATGAGGCTCAGATCCTAGCACACAGACACTAGGTTTCACAGGAGATCGTGATGCTGACTGGTAAAAAGAGCATTTTAGTAGGATGTTGAGAACAGAAAACAGATTGCAAATTGTCAAAGAGTGGGTGACAGAGGAGCAGAATGTGGAAAAAGAGATAGTGAATGAAGATTATTCTGAGGAGGGACATTGAAGGGAAATTGAGAATGGTGCACTAGCATGAAGAGGAAAGTTTTGTTGTCTTTTTTTTTGTTTTTTTCTTGTTTTTTTAAATGATGAGGAGTGAGGAGGTGAGCATATCTGTAGATTCAAGGGATTTCATCACTCCTGAAGAGGAGACTGTTAAAGTGAGGAAATAAATGGTAGAATAATATTCCAGAGAAGATTACAGGAATTATAACAAAACTGCAGAGAAGTAGTTTAGTCTTCCAAATATCTCTAAGACATTACTATGACATAATCCAAGGCCAGAATCTGGTCTTTTCATCACAGAATCCTATAACTATTTGGTTTGTTTAAACACTTGAGAGATACCATTTATCAAAAAAAATTTTATCAGTTTATGCCAGGTGTAATCCCTGCAGGACTGAGGGTCTGTTCTTATTTTCCCCTTCACAAAGTGGCTCTATCCATGACAGACAGGATAGAGCATTTCTTCTAGTTTATCAAGGATTTACTGTAGTGAATGTCTCTAGGAAATTTGGTGGAGTTGCACCAGTTTGTTGGAGGACTTCTCTTTATAACCTTGTCTTTTCAAGGTCAGAGGTAGTGTTTTGGCCAAAGGCCTGGGAAGTAAAAAGAAGTTATCTAGCTTCACTAAAGGCTATTATTCCTAGCAAACTAATATTAATTGTATCTGGGTTTTATGTACAGTGTACTTCTAATCATTGATTTAATTGTGTGGACTCATGGTAAAAATAGCAACATGGTAAGATATTCATACACAGTAGCCCTCTCATAGGATGGGCAAATATTATAGTCTTGAATGAAAGAAAGGGGCTGGTCTGGGAATGTACAGAATGTGGGTCACATGGGCAGAGAGGTAAAAAAAAAAAAAAAATCCCATAAAGACAATTAGAATTTTCATGGTCACTCTGACTTTGTAAGCAACTGTCTGGAAATGCATTTATTAATGCTTAAGTCAAAGGTGATGAAGTCTAAGACAGCCTATGGGGATTCTGTTATTCTATTTTTTTTTTTAACATCTTTATTGGAGTATAATTGCTTTACAATGGTGTGTTAGTTTCTGCTTTATAACAAAGTGAATCAGCTATACATATACATATGTTCCCATATCTCTTCCCTCTTGCATCTCCCTCTCTCCCACCCTCCCTAGCCCACCCCTCTAGGTGGTCACAAAGCACTGAGCTGCTCTCCCTGTGCTATGTGGCTGCTTCCCACTAGCTATCTATTTTACGTTTGGTAGTGTATATATGTCCATGCCACTCTCTCACTTTGTCACAGCTTACCCTTCCCCCTCCCCATATCCTCAAGTTCATTCTCCAGTAGGTCTGTGTCTTTATTCCCGTCTTGCCCCTAGGTTCTTCATGACCTTTTTTTTTTCTTAGATTCCATATATATGTGTTAGCCTATGTTATTTGTTTTTCTCTTTCTGACTTACTTCACTCTGTATGACAGACTCTAGGTCCATCCACCTCACTACAAATAACTCAATTTCATTTCCTTTTATGGCTGAGTAATATTCCATTGTATATATGTGCCACATCTTTATCCATTCATCTGTTGATGGACACTTAGGTTGCTTCCATGTCCTGGTTATTGTAAATAGAGCTGCAATGAACATTTTGGTACATGACTCTTTTTGAATTATGGTTTTCTCAGGGTATATGCCCAGTAGTGGGGTTGCTGGGTCATATGGTAGTTCTATTTTTAGTTTTTTAAGGAACCTCCATACTGTTCTCCATAGTGGCTGTATCAATTTACATTCCCACCAACAGTGCAATAGTGTTTCCTTTTCTCCACACCCTCTCCAGCATTTGCTGTTTCTAGATTTTTTGATGATGGCCATTCTGACTGGTGTGAGATGATATTCTGTTATTCTTTGAAGGTGGCTATGCATTTGTGCAAAATTTATGTGGAGAGAGGAATCCATAATTTCTATATTCTTACCACTTACACATTTACACATTGAGCATATTTCCACTCTATTTTATACAAATTCTAATCATATATATATATATATATACACATACATATCTATATCTATCTATCTATATATATATAATACATATAACTGCTGTTTATTGTATTCGATTTTTAAAAATTCTAATCTATTTTTTTCTCCAGGTAGGGAAGAAATCTTTTTGTTTACTTTCTTTGGGGTAGTAGAAATAGACACATTTATTTTCTCTATATATAGGACAAGAGATAAAACAGCAGTTATCTTTTCATAACTCCACTTCTCATTTATCACATGGTATGATATACCATTTACCCACTTTATTCCACAATGTACTCCATTCGTTTTATTCTTAAACTTCTTTTCTTTTCCCACATATTTTCCTACATTTATTCATTTATTCATTCATTTGTTCATTCAAAAGTTACTTAGTGCCTTCTTAATCGAGGTTGAAACATGATATCTACCCATAGTCTTTTGGGATGGAGGTAGATGACAGGTGATAAATACATAAAACAATAAAATCTTGGGCAGATGATAAACTCTGCATAAGAGAAAAACTATGTTATGGAGTTTAGAATAATGAAGGATTATATTAGAGTGGAATTGTTGTGCAGGTATGGGAGTGTATTGAGGAAGTTTAAGCAAGATTCATGAAAGAAACTGAATTTAGACTGTGATTGAAGGATGGAGTGTGGGGATAGGGAGATAATTGGGAAAGAATGCACATGAGAGACAGCCATATCATAGCCCCAATTCAAAGGATTTGCAGAACCAAACTAATTCTGCAAATCGTTGTCAAACTCATCTGTTGAGGTCTGGACTACTAGGAAAAGAGTGACACAATTAACAGCTTTAAAAAAAGGCAGAAGAGGAGTCCAGCTCAAGATGACAGAGTAGGAAGATCCTGAGCTCACCTCCTCCTACGGATACACAAAACTACAACTACATATAGAACTACCATGCCCTGAGAATGACCTGAAGATGAGCAGAACAGATTTTCTATAACTGAGGATATAAAGAAAAGGTCACATTGATATGGGTAGGAGGGGCAGACACATGGTCTAGGCACTCCTGGTGCAGTGACCACAAGTGGAGAAATATCACCAGCTGCAGGAGTTCCCCCAAGGAGTGAGGGGTCCAAGCTCCATGTTGGGCTCCCCATCCTGGGGACTTGCACCAGGAAGATGATCCTCCATAATATGTAGCTTTGAAAACCAGTGGGGCTTATGTCAGGGAGAGCCAGAGGGCTATGGGAAACCAAGACTCTGCTCTTGAAGGACTTGTGAACAAACTCACTTGCACCAAGCCCCAGCATAGAGGCAACACCTTGAAAGTGCCTGGGTCATATGAAAAGGAGATTTGTTGAATAATTTTAGGGTGTGTGCTGGAAGGGCAGGGAGTTGGTGGAATTTTCTCTGGGAATAGAAGTGGGACTACGGCCATTTTCATTTAAAAAATCTCCTTTCACCTAGCTGGCCCAGGTACTGGTGGGCACCATTTCTTTCACTCCTCATCAGCCTAGCTAATGCTATGCACCCCACTCCAGCACTCCCCTGAGGACCTGCCCTTCCAAATTGGCTGCCACACTGCCCTACCCAGCAGGCAACCCTGGCCAGGACTGGTGTCCCTACAAAGTCACAGCCAGTTGCACCAGAGACAACCTTATGTATCAGCATGCATCTGCAGCATTTGCAGCCAGGCCTCATAGATAGCAGGGCTGGGGGTCATATACCTAATACATAGAAACAAACAGAGAGAGTTATGCAAAATAAGAAGACAAGGGAATATCTTCCGATGGAAAGAACAAGACAAAACCTCAGATAAAGAATGAAATAAAATGGAGATAAGTGATTTACGAGATATAGAGTTAAAAGTAATAGTTATAAAAATGTTCACTGAACTCAGGAGAAGAATGGGTGAACTCAGTGTGAACTTCAACAAAGTGATAGAAAATATAAAAAATAACCAATTGAAACTGAATAATATAATAATTGGTATGAAAAATACACTACAGGGAATCAACAGGAGATTAGAGGATGTAGAAGAATGGTCAGTGATCTGGAAGACAGGGTAGTGGAAATCAACTAATTGGAATATTTAAAAACTTATTTTTAATTTAAAAAAAAGAGGATACTATAAAGGACCTCTGGGAAAACAGCAAGTATACTAACATTCACATTATAGAGATCTCAGAAGGAGAAGAGAGAGAGAGAAAAGGACAGAAAACCTACTTGAAGAAATAACAGCTGAAAAATTCCTGGCAAAGCAAACAGACATCCAAGTCCAGGGAACACAGAGAGTCCCAAACAAGATGAACCCAAAAAGATGTACATCAAGACACATTACAATTAAAATGTCAAAAGTTAGAGATAAAGAGAGAATCTTAAAGGCAGCAAGAGAAAAACAACTTGTTATGTACAAGGGAACCCCCATTAGACTATCAGCTGATTTTTCAGCAGCAACTTTACAGGCCAAAAGAGATATCTGCACTCCCATGTTCATTGCAACATTACTCACAATAGCCAGCATATGGAAGTAACCTAAGTTTCTATCAACAGAAGAATGGATAAAGAAGATGTGGTGTGTATATATATTGTGTATTACAATGGTGTATTACTCAGCTATAAAAAATAATGAAATCATGCCATCTATGATAACATGGATAGACATAGAGGGCATTATGCTGAGTGAAATAAGTCAGACAAAGGCAAATACCATATGATTTCATTTATATGTGGAATCTAAAAAAAAACAAACAAAAACCTAAAATAGATTCATAGGTACAGGTAACAAACTGATGGTTGCCAGAGGAGTTGGGAGTGAGGATTGGGAGGTTAGGCAAAATAGATAAAGGAGATTAAGAGGTACAAAGTTCCAGTTAAAAAATAAATAAGTCACAATGATGTAGCATACAGCACAGGGAATAAAGTCAATGATATTGCAATAACTTTGTATGTGACAGATGGTTACTAAACTTATGGTGGTCAATTTGTAATGTATATAAACATCAAATCACTATGTTGTACACCTGAAACTAATATAATACTATATGTCACCTATATTTCTTTTTTTTTAAACACAGAAGAGAAGATTTATGAAAAGGAGGATCTTGAATTTGTGGGAAGGATAACCAGGTGAAGGCAATCTCAGAAAAGGACTTGAACTGGATAGATCTGTCAAAACTGATGATATACAAGTGAATGGTGTAGATTATGCACAAAATATGCATATTTCTGGGATGGATTGAGTTTATCTTCTGATTTTACACATGAAGGAATTGAGGCAAACATGTTTGCCATGATATATTTAGTGGATCAATGATACAGACAGGAGAAAAATACAAGTCTAGAGTTTTTTTCATCAAACTATTGCTATATGTTTCTGAAATTTTAAGTCAGTGTTTGATCAGAGAAGCAGAATCACTACGGGTATTACAGAATACGAGATTTATTATAGAAATTAATCTCTAAGCAGTCATGGAAGCTACTTAGGCAATCTAGCTAGTGTAATGCTGTTGACCCTGCATCTGGTGTTTTCTTGTCGTCAGCAGGGCTGGAGGTTGGGAAGGAAATGTAATGTACATAGTTTCAAACAAGGAAAAGCTGGAATCCATGAAGAAAACAAACAGGACCTCCCAAAGACAAACTGGTACCCATGCCTGTCTCTCACAATCTCCAATCATGGTGATAGAGATGGTACTCATGATAAGCTCGCTCTCTTTCCTCCACAACTGGTCATGCACCTGGCCCAGAATTCAAAGAAACTGATCCAACAGGAGGATCTCCAACAGGACCTGGGAAGCTGCTGAAACAAACACTGCCTCACAGAAACAAGGTGAACCAGCAGACTCAGCAATGTGCGTGGGCTTCAACAATGCCTGGATCTATTTTGACCTACTGAGCATAAAGAGATGGCTGCTGCTGCACTTTCACTTTCCAAACCCTGAGTTAATTTCTCTTCTGGCCTACTAGGAAGCATATAGGAAGGGAATTCTGGAAAATATAGTTCCATCTTAGCTAAGTTGACATAACACAAAGCCACCAGAGTCTATCCCTTGACAATTTAGCATTATACCATCTTAAACCATTCTTTTAATCATACCTAAAAGTTCCAAGTAAATACAATAGCCAAATTGTGTTTTTACTCAGTATGATGCAATTATGCCACATACGACCAAGAACGTCTGACCCTCTCCCCTAAAAAAAAGATATCAAGTCCCTTTATTCATCTTTGGACAATGCTTATTTTTCTTCTGAGTCACTCTTCCCTTTTGATATCTGTAATTTAAATAAACAGATATGATGTTGGCAACTGTTAATACAGTCTATGTTAAATAGGGGGATGTGGTAGGGGAAGAGAATTGACTCATGTTACCATACATATTCATATAAAAATTAATAAATATTCATAACTATTGAAGATTCTGATTTTTGCAACTTATCATGTGGTTGAACTGATATTTATCATTTTCTCTTTCTGTTACCCATTCTAAATTCTCTTTTCCTTTAGTAAGCACTTCAGCTGATCATGGTTTCTTGCCAGGTGGAGTGACCCAAATCCTCATTTGGGACACTAGTGGTACTGGGACATTAGTAGTACTGCCTGTGTTGGGTTGTAGCTTTTTTGTTGTTGTTGACTTTTACTACAGGACATAAGAGGAGAGACTTCAGAGGATCTTTATTCTAAACATTCTCCTCCCTAATTTAGGCATGTAAAGCATCCCAGTTTTTCTTTAAAAGTCAGGATCAGTCAACCCAGCCGCCAGAGTAAACCTCTTCCTAGCCTGTTGATTGACTGGCTTGAGAAGCCCAGACTGGCCAGGTATTTAATATTTGTGTGAGTCTGGATCCAATTTTTGGTACCAAAAGCTTATTGGAGTTACTACTGTAGTTACTATTGCTGCCTATAAAAGTGCACAACCTAGTGGTGTAAAATAACAACTATTTTATTTTGCTTATTATATGTGGGTCAGGAAGGTGGGAAGGGCCCACCTGGGAAATTCTCATTTGGTTGCAGTTAGCTGTTGGCAGGGGTGGCAGTGGGCTGCCCAGGCTATAAAAAATGGTTTGCTTACAGGGCTGGTAGGTGAGGCTGGAGTTCAGGTGGCTTAGCAACACCAATGCCTGACCACCACCCCGTGCAGTAGTCTTGTGTGGTCATATTTTTTACATGGTGACTGGCGTTCACCAGAGTGAATAACCTAATAGAACTAGGGAGAAGCTGCATGGTCTCTTACGACCTGGCTTCAGAAGTTCCACTGTCCTCTACTGGTCAAAGCAGTCACAAGCTTGAATTGTTTCGAGGCAAGTGTATACCGACCCTAACTTCTGATGGAAGAATGTTGAATAACCTGGGACCATATTTTTAAAAACTATGACAATGGACTTTGATTCCTTTCACATTCTCTACACTCCTGTTTGTTTAGACTACCCACAATTTTCCAATTACCTTGTGTTTTCAAAAGTATGAGCAGTAGTACTTACATTGCTTTTTGCTCCAGTGACATCTTAAGCTTGTGTCTCTTCCTATCAAGATTCTGTTATTTTTAGATTGTGCTTTAATTATTATTCATTACTTTCTGTATGCATTCATTCATTCATTCAACAAATATTAAGGTACTTTAGATTTCAAAAGCATATCCAAATGCCTTTTCCTAGAGGTGAATTTTTCCCTTTCTTGAGTCATCAAGTTATTCATTAAACTCAAATTGCCCTCTCTATCTACTGTCTTAAAATATAACAAGTCTGATTTATGTTATTCTCCCTCTACCCCAATTATGGTTTTTATTAATGCAGTGAATGTATCTTGTATTTCTACCCCTAACTTTACGACACTTTATCGAACAGATGTTATTAGTGGCATAGATAGCTGGGTGACTGAATGGCTGTCTGGCTGGACAAGTGGACAAATAGGTAGACTGATAGCTGGATGAACTAAGACAGGAATATAAATGACTTCATTTTCATTTATCTTCGTAGAAATTAAGATCTTCCTTTAATGCCTTAATTGTGCAGAAACAGATAAAGTTCAAAAGTGGCTTTACTTTTGCTGCTGTAGTATAGACAGAATGTCTTAGAATGTCTAATAGAGAGAATGTCTTTATCAACAATATAGAAGTTACATGCTACAATGACCCCTTTCCTAAGACTCACACCTCTTTCAGGTACATACCCAGATGGGACAGAGAGACTAGGCTATAAAATGAAATGAGAATTCTGAGAAAGTTCAAAGTCTATTATGGAAAATAAATTGAGAAAAATTCTATAAGTTAAGCTGAGCTAGTTGACTGCAATACTGAGATAAAGTATTCTTTTCTTTCAAAATTTTATTGGCAAAATCAACATATTAAATGCATATTTTATACCTGGAACTATGATAAATGCTCTCAAAATTAATGCATACCTATATTTGGACAGTATACATATGCATTTTTTGTGAATGTTGTTTATCTCCAAATCTGTTACCTGCATCTGTAAAATTCAGATAACATAATAATAAATAATACATCTCTTGGAATTAATTGTGAATATCAGCTAGAATGAAGCAGCTCAGGTTAGATAAAAAACAAAACTTTATTCTGCAAAACCAAACTTTAAACTCAAAAGTAAACAAGTCAAAAAATTTTTGAAAGAATATGTCCTATTAGTTCAAGTCAGTTTTATTAACAACAAATATCTATAAGCTCTAGCTAAATGACCAGCTTCTCAAAGACTATAGCCGTTTCACCTTACTTTAGTGTATATCACTTCAGATCCTCTAACATCCCTATATGATCATTGAAGGCATTCAATAAATAAACTTAGAACTAAGGTTGAATGAATGAATTCATACATGAATGCAGAAATAAATACATCCATGTTTGGAAAGCATATTTCGCTGTGTAGGTAAGCTTGCTTTGTAAAATCTTTGGTATTACTCTTCTCAGCAATTCTTTCTTCAAAAATGAGATAAAATCTGTGGCGTGAATGATTAGTGATCCCAAATGAGTCAAATTCAAATTAATAAAGACTTTATATTCATCACTACACTTGTGCATGTGACCAACCCTATTGTCTGGTTCAGAATTCTACAAAAGAGCCATATCAGGTGTCTGTTGTTCTGGCTTGTTCCTAGAAGAGCTCCATACACGTGGTGGTATTTAATTCCTCTTGACAATGATTATGACATGTGGTCAGAAAATGAAGTTAGGTACCTTGGACACATACACCATGTTAATTCCCTACAGCGACACTTCTTAGACATGACCTAAAACCCCAACCTGGGGCTTCAGAAAGAAGTGAGAATTTGAGTGATTTAGTTGAGCTTTAGAAAGACCTGGTGCTGTTTTAAACTATCACACCTAATTTAATGCAATTAAGCATGACTGATATTTTCCTTTCAGGAAGGAATTAGAAACAAGCCGGCAAGGAGAAAGAGTAACTTCCCCTGCCCCAAGTAGACAGCTCTCCCAGGGTGAAGTTGAGCTCATTAGCAGGGCAAGATGTTGATAATAAAGGAAGAACAACACTCTACCGTCAGCTGCTGCCATTTAGTTTATTATCATAAGCGCGATGCTGTCCCTCAGCATAGAGCTACAGAAGATTGTTCTTTGGTGGGGAATTCTTTAACTGGATGAGACTTGTTGCAGTCATATTTCAAACTGACACTCAGAATGTCAATCATTTACTTTCAGGTAATGAAATCGATCTATTGTATTTCTGTGAAGTACACGGAATAGCTTAAAGCTCAGTAAACATTTTCTTTTCACTTTTTTTCTGACATGGCCAAAATTAATTAGTGACTTATTGTCACTAATTCCTTGTATGCAAGGAAGCTTATCAAGTTAAAGTATAGTCTTTCCATATCGGCCCCCTCTTACCTACTTAAAGGAAATCTTGGAAAGTCTAGTTTTATAACATTGTAGTTATTATACCATACTTCTCTGCTGATTTTACTGAGTACACTTTATGTGCTTCTGCATACACTCATTTTGTATTATCATTACACTTTTAAAGGGAAAAGTTAATAATTATAGAAACTTCTCAAATTAGCTGTGTCTATTGGAACATCAAATATCTTAACAAAATTATTGCCAGATATTCAATCTCACAGTAAAAGCAATTCCGGCGATTATTTTTATTGTTGCTTTTAAGAGCTCCTTCTTCCAGGGCTTTCCTGGTGGTGCAGTGGTTGAGAGCCCGCCTGCCGATACAGGGGACACGGGTTCGTGCCCCGATCTGGGAGGATCCCTCATGCCTTGGAGCGGCTGAGCCCGTGAGCCATGGCCGCTGAGCCTGCGCGTCCAGAGCCTGTGCTCCGCAACGGCAGAGGCCACAGCAGTGAGAGGGAGAAAAAAAAAAAAAAGAGTTCCTTCTTTCTACCCTTGCTCTTTTCCCTCCATCTTCCTTTCACAAGTCTCCCTGAGTGCGTCTATATGTATCACTGACAGGAGCGCTGGGGAGCACCTTGAAAGGGTTGCTATGGGAATGGATTGCTTCCCACTATTAAGAAAGTTCCTACTTCATAGTCTGACTCTGGGAAATAGTATTGAGGTTTCAGACAAAATGATAGAAATCTAGCTGAACACAGAAAAATGAGGGTAATCATAAAAACTTTGTCTTTTGGTTTTGTATACCTAATCAATATAAATTCTGGCTTTGTAAATACTTTGTAAACATTTGCTTCATTTATTGTAAGTAGTAAACCCTTATCTCTCTGAAGACAACTGATATCAAATAAATGATTTATATAAATATCCTAAACCAGGCACTTTGATGACTGAGGATGATTATTATTTGGACAAAGTGAACAAATCATTTATTGTAGTGAAGTTTCATTAGAGAAGACTCAGTAAAACCGAGACAGATTGCTGCTGAGGAAGTCTGAGTGACAGGATGCGCCATTCCATGGTAACTGCACTTTGTTAAGAAGTCTACAGAGCGACGTTGTAGTCCTGACTTCCTGATTATCAGAAAGATCTAAATAGTCAATACAGAAATCAATCTGTCACTGTCACAGGCTGGGTACCCTGGGCAGCAAAGATGGAGATTAGTGGAATTAACATGCAGCCGTCTGTTGGAGAATACTCTCAGTATAAGTATCTGTGAGGGAATGAAGGAAGCCAAATTGGGCAAATGGAGTAGTTGAACTTTGTCGCAATTGCAACAAAGACACAGCCAACCATACTGGGAGTTCTAGAGCTGGGATGGCCCTTTAGACTTGTCCCAGTTTGGAGCAAGAAGACTAGACATTTATACCCCTGCATCAATCAGTCATTAGATATGAAATGCACTCTTGATAGGGGCATGAACTTTCATAACCCAATAACTTTGGGGTCATAGTCCAATAATTTTGGGGTGATTCAGCTCTGTTCATCCAGAGAGGAACTCAGCTGAGAGAAGTTGGCCATCAACATTCCCAGCATCTGGGAAATGAATGCCATAATCCTGGAGGGGAGATCTGTGCAGTGAATCATGACATTCACTACTCCAGCAAAACAGAGTGCACATACCCTTGGCACAGAAATCCCTCTTGGGAGAATCTATCAAAAAAAAACAGATGCAGCAACATGTAAAGAATTATGTGCAAAGATATTTGTATTAATGTTTTATAAGAAAAAATTTATGAAGAAAATCTTAATGTGCTTAAATAGGTGAATGGTCAAGTGTATTACAGTGTATTCACACAATGAACAATTATAAAGCTAGTGAAGATAAATTAGTACATAATGTATACTACTCTGAAAGGATCTTCACAATATATTACATAGGAGGAAAACCGTTGTGGAAAATATGTTTGGTCTAAATTTATTTGCATCATCCTTTTTGTAAGGAGTAAGCATGATTTAAGTTAAGCAGTATAGAAGTGGTTATATATGCTTGCATATTGATGGAAAATAACATGGAAGGATTCATACTACGGAGTAAACATCAATTATTTACAGGGTTGTTCAGAGACTATTAATTTTTCCTTTGTATTGGTTTTCTTGTTATATCAGTATTCTTTAACTGAAAAAAATAGAAATGGAAAAAAGGGATTTATTAAACTTAGGAATTCTATGTGCCTCAGCATGTATGTATGCAGAATTTTAAAAGCTAACTGTACACAATAAAAGTCATTTTTCCCTAGTTGTTTTTTGTATCTTTCTTCAGGTTCCAGTGTTTTGATCAGCTGAACATCCTTTTCACAGAAAATATACATAGTCAAATAACACCACATAAAGATAACCATCTATATTACTATAATATTAGGAGAGATGGGCCTCTCAAAAGCCAAGCTACTCTTCCCTAATTCTAGTATAACTTTATTATTTTGCATATGAAGAAAATAAAGCCCAGGTAGGTTAAGTGACTTGTTTAGGGTCACACGTTTGTTAGTGGTAAAGCAAGTTTAGATCCCAGGTAACTCTTCCTCCTGTTACATGATTTGTACTCTTCTGTATTCTCATGAACACCTTTTCATTTTCCCATTTAAATCTATCGTCTTTACCTCTTGTGATGGATTATGTTACTACTATGTATATCCAACTATTCACTCCCTCCTCTGTAACAGGATTACATAAACTCATGTGTCGTTGTTTGACTGGCAGCTCCCTAGAGAAGAAGAGAGTGATCCCATTGTCACGCTTGGCCATGTGACTTGCTTTGACCAATGGAAGTGAATGTGTTTATACCACATCTGGGCAGAAACTTTAAGAACAATTTCAAAATTAGGCTCCAGCTCTTGTCCTTTGCTCTCTGCTTTGAGACTAACATGTCCCAAATAGGGTCTGCTCCTTCAACCTGGCCAAGGGATAAAAAGTCACAGAGAGCAGATCCACAGCAGCAGAACTGCAGCAACTGACAGATAACATGGAATGAGAAATGGTTTGGTAAACCATAGACATTTAGGGGTTTGTTACCACAGAAGAGCTAATACACTCTACAGCTGTTGCTCCCGCTCACATTTTCTATCTCAATAAATGAATACCATCTACTCAGTCCACTTAAGCCAAAGTTCACTTTTAAATATGTAAATTATATAGTATTAGTTCCTTGCCTAAAACCCTCCAATGGCTGCCCATTATACTTCAAAGGACTTCCAAAGTCCTTATGCTCGACAAGACCCTGTATGATTTACCTTTATTTCCTAACACTCTTCTCCTTGCTGACCCTGATTCTTATCCCTCTTGTCTTCTTTCTATTCATAGAATATGCCAAATTTGTGCCCTCTGCCTGGCTCCCTGGCAACATATCTGGTTAACCTCTTATTACTAGAATTCTGCTCAAATATCATCTCCACAAAGAGAGTTTGTAGGATCAACCTAAATAATGTTGCTTTCAGTTCATACTAGACACTTTCTATCACATTATGCTGTCTTATTTTCATATACTAAAATGTTTATATACCCAGATAACTTTTTGTTAATTCCTTTAAAGAACCTGCCATAATATCTCTTGTATAATACTTATTTGAGTATTGGTCTTACCCCTCAACTAAACTCAAGGAATGTTGGATAAGATTTGGGCTTTGAGGGAATAGGCAGAATTTAGATTGGCAAAGAAGATGAGAACAGAAGTGCACAGAGGGTAAATCATTTTACTCATTTTTGTGTTCTCTACAGCACCTACTGTTAGGTCTCACTCAAAGCAGACATTCAATATATGTTGGTTGAATTGAACTGAAACCTAAACTCAGGAAAAAAAGAGAGAGCAATAATTACATTTTCTTGGGTTTTCACAGAAATGCTTAATTACTGCAGATACAGAATCTGGCAACTGTTATTAGGGCCTGACAAATATCTATATTAATACTTCTATAAATGGTATAATTCATGCTAGAATTGATGGTTGCATTTCCCACCACTACTGCATTGCAGTGCAATAGGAAATTGTTCTTCGAAATCTCATTGAAATGTATGTATGGAATGGAATATTGTAATAGTGCTAAGTCCTGTTTTATTTTAGGTTACATTTTAGTCTGTAGGAACAAATAATGTATGCTAATGCACTAGATTATGATGATCATGCTTGTGAGTACAATGTTCTCAATATTATGTTGAAATGACAGATACACATACATTAGAAGGCAAAACATGTGAGCTGATAGATGGACCAACAGATGTGTTTATTTTGCCCTGCATGGGTGTTTAAAACTTATTTCAGAAAATACTCAACATTGAAGAAAGTGTGGATTTCTGGATTTGCTTGAAAAATAAACAAGGTCTGGTAATGCTGAACATTCACTCCTGCATTAGAATAATTTGCCACTATATAAAGTAGTCTTTTCCATTTTAGCTAAGGCATGCAATCTCCAAATGACTTGCTAAACTCTTATCTATCTCGTCCCTGCGTTTGGGGTTCCAACAATACATATGTAATATACACTGTTACTTAATAATAATAAAATAAAAACAATTTGATAACTTTTAAAGATGTCAATACAATAAAAACACTTATTGGAGGTTTATGTGGAAATTACTGTGTTGTATAGTATTCAAAAATATAAATAAATGTTAAGGCTAAGATCCTGCTCTAGTTGGGTGGGTAGGGGTGCCTATAATCCACTGAACTAAAACTGATATGGTCACATAAAAATATGTTTAACCACATAAAGGAGTCAAAGATGAAATTACTAATAAATGCTACTTCTAATCAGAGCTATGAGAGTGCAGAGAGGCAACCCCAGGACCTAGGAGGTCGGCCACCAGCAGAGGTGGGATGTGATCTTGATTTTGAAGGAATGAGTGGGATTCAGGTATGCAATGAATACATTAAAAGGGATACATAGTATTCAAGCATTTTAAAGAATAGAGGGTAATTAGGTCAGATGATAGAATGAAAGATTTATATAAAATAATAGAGAAGAAGTGGCTAGAGAAGTGTTATAAGACAAAATTCTGGAGGGGTCTTGAATGAGACTGGTGTCTATATTTTTGGACAATAAGTTGTTAATGATCCTATATGAAAGGTCAAGAAATACAGCTGCCTGCAAGCTCGTTCTTTAAAAATTAACTTCAAGCCTGTGCTACAGAACGTAGACTTGGGTATATTAATAGATCTGCCTGGAATCAATACCTAAAGTCAGCCAGAGGCTGTGTCTAAGGCTCTAAAGGACACACCAGGGAAGGCATAATAAGAGCCCAGGCTTGTTACACTACAGTGAAATCTGCCAGGTTGGTCTCAAACATATGCTTAATTGGTTTATGCTATAAGAAATAAATTAGAGATTAAAACATAAGTTAACTTAAACTGTGAAAAACTTGATTCACAGAGTTATTTTGTTCTAAAATGTGTAATGATTATAATGCTGGATGTAGAATGCTATCCATGGAGGTAACGTGGCTTGGTAATTGAGAGCTCTGTCTTAACACTCAAACAGACATTGCCTCCTGACTGTACCCTTGCGTCTTTTAGCACTCTGACCTTAGTGCATCACACAGGCTCCCTGTACTTCAGATTCTTCTACTGTAAAATGCAGATCAAATTATTATTTACCTCATAAGATTATTGTGAGATCAAATGGGGGCAATACACACACATTGCTTAGTACTCTGCCTCTCACATAGCTAAGATTATTATTTCTACTATCTATTGCAATAGTTCCTACCACTCCAACCTTAATTCTCTTCCCTCTCTGCTCATTCTGGATGCTGCCATAATGCATACTTCTGATCTTAACTCTTTGGTTCAAAAAATTTAATAACTACCCCAATGCCTAAAAATAACATCCTCCATTCTTTACCCTGGACTTTCCATCTGAGACCTGGCTTTGCTGTGTATTTTTCTAGAACATCCTCACTGAACCAAATGTAACATATCTTACATTTTTCTCAATATGCTCTGGGTTTCCTATGGGAAAGCCAATAACTTCATAGAGACTCATCTGAAGGATCACTACCACCTGCAACCCTACTACAAGATTCATTTACCCCTTTTCCATTTTTCTCCATTTTTTCATCATCATGTGGTCACTGAGCCAGCTGAGGATCTAGACTCTTGCCATTCTTATTTTTTTTTTACATTGTGACAGCTTCCAAGCCCTTGCCATCTTTTTTTTTTTTAACATCTTTATATAATTGCTATATATAATTGTATAATTGCTTTACAATGCTGTGTTAGTTTCTGCTTTATAACAAAGTGAATCAGCTATACATATACATATAGCCCCATAGCTCCTCCCTCTTGCGTCTCTCTCCCACTCTCCCTACCCCACCCTTCTAGGTGGATGCAAAGCACCAGGCTGATCTCCCTGTGCTATGCGCCCGCTTCCCACTAGCTAGCTATTTTACATTTGGTAGTGTATATAAGTCCATGCCACTTAAAGCTGGAGCTGCACATCCTATTCCATCTGCACCCTAGGACTCTCTCACTTAAACATCCCAAAGTCTGACTGTTGCCCACTTCCTCAATAAATTTCAACCCATTCAAAAAACATCCTTCATTATGATGGAATTTCCCCCCAACATTTCTTTTCCCTATGTAGAAGCCTTAAAATTACCTAGATGGCATTTACAACAAAAATAATCCCACCTTATTGCTTATGGCATCACTTGTCTTGAGGTTTAATGGTTAGAGGAACTTTATCACTATTGTAACGTTTCCTTTTTTCTCTTGCCTAAGATTCAACAAATATTGAGGGTTTACAATATTCCAGCTATACTGTGGGTTGCAGGAGAAACAGAAGAAAGAGTCTCTATTCTCACACAGCCCACAGTTCTCTGTTCGGAGGCAACTCACCTAAGTGCAATATTTTTCAAACATTTAAAAAATTTATTACCCAGTTAGAATACTTTTTTACATTATGACAACACACATGCGCGCGCGCGCACACACACACACACACAATAGAAGAGCAAAGGTGGTCAGACAAACATGCAAAAAAGCAATCACAGTGCACCGTGACAATCGCTGTGGTCAAAATGTATGCATATTGTCTAGTTGTCTTATCCATCTTGTTCTTTAGAATCTGGCAGAGCATCATCTGTAAATTTGGTGCTAAATAAATACATACAGAAGTAATAAACCTGTTGGTAGAATTTTAAAATTAGCTCTTTATTACTAAGACATTTTAAATTTAATTCATAAGCCAATTAAAATGTTTAATTGATGAGACTTTTACATTTTGTTGAACGTAATAGGAAAGTCCTTCCAATGATAAAGATTAAATGAAATACTGATTGAAAATTTTTATATGTGAAATCACTATATCTATTAAAGGATTTACTTTAAGATATCTCTTGAATTTTATTATACATTCCTTATAATATATTTGCTCACTTTGTGGCATCTATGTTAATCTCACCTCCTGGATTTCAGTCACCCTTCCCCACCCATCAATCAATGACATAATAATATAAGAAAATAAGCATTTTTTTCAAATATTATATTAATAAGAGTGAGATTATTTTCTTATATGAAATAAGGTTTAAAAGCTGTCAGCTTCTAAATGTCCCAGCTTCTATAAGATGTCAGATTTTCAGTTTCCTTTGGGACAAAAATACACAAATATTCTATTCCCAGATATTCAAGGCACCAATAACTCTAAGTGGCTTTACATAACCTGCTGTTCCTTCACTTGGGCATTCCTGATATTTAGGGTGGCAGTTTTCAAATCCATAGCTATCTACAATTCTCATGTTCATAATTTGGATCTATTTATTGATAGTCATAAAAATCTCTCTTTTTAGAGCATTACAACATCATGTAACATCAAAAAACCTATACATCTCTTAAATCAAAGGGTCAAAAGTTGCTGTTAGGGAATACCAAAATTTAAAAACATAACTTACACAGGAAAAACATACCTGTGGAATCATATTTTAGTTAAAAGTCAACTGAACACTTTCAATTATGAAGAAATTGTCTGCTTTCTGCTACTGTTACTGTCTGTCTACTGACAAACACAGACATGTTTAATACCTCAAGTATTTTAGGGTGGATGAATAAGGTGATGAATAAGTCAACTTTACAATCTAAATCTGTGCTATTTCTCAAGAGAAATCAGAGCAATGTTTGCCAATAGAACAGTAAGAGAATTTGGTGTGGAACGATGTAAAAGGCAATTATTTCAATAATGTCACTCCTCAAAGTGAAAGTTTATCAAAGTTGGTAATAACATGGATTTTCAAATTATGATGTTTCTAGTTAGGTGCATTTATTCATTCAATAAACATGTCTAATAAGCATTTACTGAGTCCTAATGTCTAGTCCTAAGCTAGACAGCATGCTAGGTGACTGGGAACTAGAGTAAAATATCTCTGACAGCAGGAATTTACATGTAATGTGGAGGTAGCAAAAATTCAGGTAACATGTGGATCGACTACACTAAAGTTTCTCCAGCAGTAGTAAGCAAGATAATTTTAGGTTGCACTCAGTTGAAAATTTGTTGTTTGCTCATTGTAAATATTTCAAAGCCACTTTTTAAAAGAAAAAAATAAAAAAAAAAATACAATCATGGTGCTGATACACATTTTTCTACTTAAATAAATTTATGCTAAAATGGATTTAATTTAATGAAGTGTATTTTATAAGTAAGTGTGCTCATATAGTTAAAAACTGTGAAGGATTTTATACTAATGACTCAAGTTTGGGAAACCTTGACTGGAAAGCATCAAATGTTGCTCTCAACCCTCAGATTTTCTAAGCCAAAGATTCAACTTTCAGAGACTTAAATCCAATAGGAAAAAAATGTATTACTGTGCAAATGATTACTATATTCAGTAACAGTCCCTTGTTTTTTTTTTGTTCAAATGAGGTGTTGCCTTTTCTCAATTTCAGCTAGCTGAATGAAATTTTAGCAGGGGAAGGAGGGAAACTCTGAAGAAATAGAGCCCTCCCAAAGAAATTACCCTTGTGAAACAGATCTACACTCAAACTAAACTATGACTTGGAAAAGTAGAGGTGGATAGCTCCATTATTTGGGCATTTGGGGAGGGAGCATGACCTGAGACTGAGGAGCTGAAATACTAAGTGAGAACTTAGCAATGAGCCAAGGAGGCAGTAAGAGGAGCAGACTAGCTACTGTAAAGCAAACTTTTCTACCCAACCTAGTATCCAGAGGGATCATCACGCATATTACAGCAAGTACATTTGATGAGCAACAGTGATGTTAGACATCAAGAGAGGGCACAAATTATGTCCAATACAACCTGATTCAACATCTTAAGATGATAAGGAAGCAAAAATCAGAATTTTCAAGTCCGTTAATTATACACCTAAAATTGCAGAACTAAGCAACCCCAGTTATTATGAAATGAGAGCAAAACAAAAATTACTTTGCATCGACTGTGTAAACAAATCTTCAGAGACACAGTGTAATCCATTTCAAGTCATGTGGGCTTGCTCTTTTTCACAAGTTGCAGTTAAGTTAGCTTACCTTCATTCTGACAGTTTGCAATGCATTATTCCTGTTAAATTTTATCTTGTGGGATTTAGCTTACGATGACGATTGCCAAGATTCCTTTGAACCAGATTTGTCATTCAACATAGTTTCTGTGATTTATGACATTTTTGGTGTGTTAGTTTAAATAAGACTTCTAATAAACTTTTAAAGCCACAATGACATTATTATACCTCCGAAATTAACAATATTTTGTTAATAGCATCTAATACTTATTCCATGATAAAATTTCTATATATAGTTGATCTGTTCAAGTCAGCATCCAAATAAGATTTGCACAATTGCATCTGGTTTATACATCTTAAGTCTTTTAAAATTTATAATAGTTCTTCCCTTTGTTTTTCATATTAGTCACTTGTTGAAAAAAACCGTCTTATAATATTTTCCACATTCTTGCTTTAGCATTTGGCTGTTATCTATATTGTTTCTCTATCTTTCCTATTTCCTATAAACTCAATTAGAGCTAGAGATGTAATCAGACACAGGGTTAATTACTGGTGCGGTTACTCCATAGGAGGTATCATGTATGCCTTAATGCATCTTACCAGGAGGAGTATATTTGTCCAGCTAGGTAAGACTGAATAGCTGGTTCAGGTGTTTAAACCTGATTCATCAATTAGCTTCTCCATCAATCTTTCTCCTAATGTTGGGGCATTCCCTGGTGATCATTTCCCAAATCCACTATTTTACTGTATTTCTAAATGATAATTTTTTCTATTCAACCATCCCTTGTGCATAAATTAACTGAAATTGTCTTAAAAATTGTTCTCAAATGTTTGGTTACTCTGAAATATATTTGTACAAGAGGCAGAAAAAGTACTAACTTGTTTCCTTTATTTATTTTCAAAATAATGAGTAGGTGTGACCAAGTAACCTCCCAATATGATGGTATTTAAAAAGGTTATTATTTAAAAAATATATCAATAGGTATTTTGATACTTTATTGTCTTTTGGGGGAGGCAGGGTGTCATGCTCAAATTGTCCCATCTTTGGTCATTGGAAACCACTTGAACTTGGTTCTTCTCTTGTTTTTCCTACTTTATCTTTTTTTTTTTTTAACATCTTTATTGGAGTATAATTGCTTTACAATGATGTGTTAGTTTCTGCTTTATAACAAAGTGAATCAGCTATACATACACATACATCCCCATAGGTCCCCCCTCTTGTGTCTCCCTCCCACCCTCCCTATCCCACCCCTCTAGGTGGTCACAAAGCACTGAGCTGATCTCCCTGTGCTATGCAGCTGCTTCCCACTAGCTATCCATTTTACATTTGGTAGTATATATAAGTCCATGCCACTTTCTCACTTTGTCCCAACTTACCCTTCCCCCTCCCCATGTCTTCAAGTCCATTCTCTACGTCTGCATCTTTATTCCTGTCCTGCCCCTAGGTTCTTCATAACCATTTTTTTTTTTTTTAGATTCCATATATATGTGTTATCCTATGGTATTTGTTTTTCTCTTTCTGACTTACTTCACTCTGTATGACAGACTCTAGGTCCATTCACCTCACTACTAATAACTCAATTTCATTTATGTTTATGACCGAGTAATATTCCATTGTATATATGTGCCACATCTTCTTTATCCATTCATCTGTCGATGGACACTTAGGTTGCTTCCATGTCCTGGCTATTGTAAATAGTGCTGTAATAAACATTTCCACTTTATCTTAATCTCACACAATATGCCATTATATTCATAAATATTTCAGTAAGTATTTCTTAAAAATAAGGACTCTTTTTCAAACATAAGCACAATATTTAGAACAAATAATTTCACAATAATTCCTCACAATGTCATGTTCTTCCCAGGGAAGCCCACATCTGATGACAAAATGAGAAAGGTTTATAAATGTCCAGCCATTTTGACTCAGTGTGGGAGTCTCTAAAGGGCAGTTCTGTCTTCAAAGCTCCGCAGTGGGTTAATGGAGACTTTGTTGAGCCTCAGTCAGTTAATATTTTCCTCTATCCGGTCATGCTTCTCCTTCCTGCCCTTCACATGTTTTGGTCCTTAATAAAAATATTTCACCCCAACTGTTATTTTAGTATCTGTTCCCAGGGAAGACAAACTATGGCACAAATACCCCACGAATTTGAACCTCAAATTTGATCCAACTGCAAGAATAATCTCTCAAAATTATGTTCTACCTACAATATGTATTTCTGGTCTATAAATTCATATATATGTAAAATTTAGACTATCTTATTTTTATTATCAATAGCTACACCCAAGATTTTTTTTTGAAAGAAAACAAAATGAACATTTTTATTCTTTCTATGAATTTTCTATTGCCTAATCATGAATTCTTTGATAACATAGTATTAATCTGAATATAGCTTTTTCCTATTTTAGAATATCAGAATTTCAGCTTCAGATGGTAAAGAAACTAGAAGGGATTTCTAAATGCATATAGGACTAATTACTTTTAGAAGAACTGGTGTCATTTTGCATTTTATTTTTAAACTAATGGCAAGAGTGCAGAGGAACACATATCAATCATAGTCACTGTTTTTTTGCCTATAAATTTATGTGTCGGGCTTCCCTGGTGGCTCAGTGGTTGAGAATCTGCCTGCCGATGCAGGGGACACGGGTTCATGCCCCGGTCCGGGAAGATCCCACATGCCGCCGAGTGGCTGGGCCCGTGAGCCATGGCCGCTGAGCCGGTGCGTCCGGAGCCTGTGATCCGCAACGGAAGAGGCCACATCAGTGAGAGGCCCGCGTACAAAAACAACAACAAAATTATGTGTCTGTTTTATATATTATCAAGTTCAAGTTCATTGTAAAATACTTTTATAAATTTTGATGATGGGTTCAGATATTTGAATGTACAAATTTATTACAAAATATATTTACTTAAACTCTCAAGATATCACTAAAATGAAAAATTTAGTAAGTTGAACTTTATACATGACCTACGTGACACATACAACAAAACTTTCATCTATAATAGACTAGTGTAGACTAGACTAAAAAGAGGTAGAAAAGGATTTTGAAATGATGACTATTGCTGCTTCTGTCTTTGGTTATGACAGTCATTGTTTTTTTTTCACAATCTGTAACCCCATCAGCTAGATAATACTGGAAAGTTTGCAGGTCATTTACTCAGGAAGACACCCACTAGTACTGAAAAGTTAAGCAAAAATTATGCTGATGTTGGTAACCAGAAGCAAATATATAAATAAGAGATATACAGATATTATATCTTTCCCCTTGATAAAAACTGTAAGACCACCACCTAATACATTTTAAGTAATGGATGCTATCAACCCCCATTTCTCAACCCATTATCTCAACAAGTTTGATAACAGGAAATATGAATGTGCACCACACCCAAGTTTTAATCTTACAATTCTTAAACTTGCGTGGAATAGCACTTTGTTTAAAATAATTTAAACACAGCTCCTCAGTTAAGAAACTTTGTGGTACTTATCCAGTATCACATGAACTTTGTAATACTTAGCCAGAGTTCTAAGTTATTTCATTTTGTAGATTTTTTTCTCTCAGTACTGAAACATTTTTCTTTATTATTGGAGTAAATAATAATTTTATTGGAAATGCAGAGGCCAAAATCTTAATTTTATAATCTTCTAGTGAATAATATTTTTGAGAGGTCATTAAAATTTTCTTAAAATTATTTATATACAGTTTTAAGCTGTGAGAAAATATTCTGTTTTTATTCAGTCAGTCAGCCAACAACTATTTGAAAGTTCACTGTATGCAGTGAGGTAGAGGAAGAACAGATATGGAATCAGAATTCCTGGGTTAAATTTTATCTTCACCTTTCACTGTGATATACAAAATAGTCTCATTCTACTCCATATTTGGCATTATTAACCACAAAATAGAAATAATATTTTTCCTGCACACCCCACAAGGCAGGGGTCAAGTGAGATCATGCAAATGTGAACCCATTTTGTAAAGTGTAAAGCACTCTCCACAAATTTAAGATTTTAGTAGCACATTGTGTGAAACACTAGATGGATGTTGGTTGCCTAGATACCTAGTGTAACAACAGGTCTCCCTGCTGCTCTATAACCTCTTTTCACTACCTCATTTTTTGGGTGGGAAATAAAAAAGTACACAGGAGAAAGGAATGGGAATGTAAAATTAAGAGCCTGTGAAAGTCTTGCCAGGAACATTTGGAAATAAGTGAATTACTGTGAAACAAGCTTTCCCCCCACCCCCTATAAAGATGCTTTTCCTTATCTACTTGTCCCTGAAATTTTCTGGAGGCATTTTTTTTCAAGGTATGCTTTCTCTAATACAAGATTACCTTAATTTACAAAACACATAAAGTTTTTTAAAATTTTATTTATTTATTTTTGGCTGTGTTAGGTCTTCCTTGCTGCACGTGGGCTTTCTCTAGTTGCAGAGAGTGGGGGCAACTCTTTGTTGTGGTGCGCGGGCTTCTCATTGCGGTGGCTTCTCTTGTTGCAGAGCACGGGCTCTAGGTGCGCGGGCTTCAGTAGTTGTGGCGCACGGGCTTAGTTGCTCCGCGGCATGTGGGATCTTCCTGGACCAGAGCTCGAACCCGTGACCCCTGCGTTGGCAGCCGGATTCTTAACAACTGAGCCACCAGGGAAGTCCCCAAAACCCATAAATTTTGATGAGTGAAAACCAGCTTTGTATGTACATATGAAGATAGATTTAATCAGTCAAAGAAAAGTAGACACTTGCATAATTAAAATTTTTTTCGAAGCCCAAAGAAGCATAATATTCTGCTTTAAACAATTTTGTCTCAGAATTTTGTCAGGACTGGAAAATACTTGCAGTGCTATTAAAGAAAAAGCTTTTTAAAACTGATGAAAAATAGTTAAATGTATACTGGGAAAGAAAACTCTATCAACTATACTCCAAAATGTTATTCCTGCAATACTATGAAATTAGGCTACTGAAAAAGAAAAAAATTCTGTTTGGGAAAGACATATTACATTTTAAAATGTCATTAAATTTTAATGTGTAAAATTAAGTATATAACTCGAGCTTTGAGCAAAGCCATATCAAGCCCCTTGCTCAGCAGAGAGCATTATACCATGAAGCACACATTTTTCTTCATATTCTTATAGGATATAATCTGAAGTAACCTTGCCTCTAACTCTTTACAGTTAATTTTTATGAATGTTTTTAATTAGGGAAAATGTTTCACAAGAGTAAGGAGCTAGGAACTTGCCACATGCAGACAGAGTTTCCTCTGACATGAATTTTAAAAGAAGCACACTGACAAATGTTTCATAGCAGTGTTGAAATAGTAAAAATCGGAATGTAAGCACAGCAAAGGGACATATAGAATATCATGCCCACAGATTTTGCCCCATGGACACATTTGTTCATGAAGCAAAGTGGACAGAAAGACTATTAAAAGCCCAAGAAGTGAATCTTAATAGTGACAAATTGGTACTATCATTGGCTTGGTCCCAATCTGAATGTAGAATTTTTATGCATTTTATCTGATCTCGAAAATGCACTTATACATCATGTTGGATTCTAATGTAGGAGAACTGTACAGGACCAGAAAGACTGAGAGTAGAGCCAGTGAGTCAAGAAGTAGGTTCAGGTTTGGAGATGGGAGTGGAAGAAGGGAAGTCAGGTAGTTTTACACCTCATAGCTAGAGTGGAGACCAAGACAAATAAACCATTATATACAATGTCCCTGGAGCCTAGGTATCAACAATCACAGGAAATAAAAAAACAAACCCAAAATTCTGGACATCCTCCTACCAGTACTACTCACAGTTCCAGTTTCCTCCCCGCTTACCTCAGTCTGAGAGATAACTGAACTGATCTTATAATTATCCAGCCCTTAAGCTTCAGAGATGAGGAAAGGATTTTAATAAAATCAGACTGAACAGTGAAAGGGCCAAAGAAGAATGCATTCTCATTGTTCAGGAGGGGAAAAAGTTAAGGAACTGTCATTCAGAATATGTTTATTTCCTGTATTTTGCATATATTAGATAGGATGCTCTCTGCATTAACAAAATACTTGTACTAATTATATATGAAAATGAAATATATCTTATATATTTTTTCTTATATCCAGCAGCTTACTGAAGTTTTTCATTGATTTTAATAATTTTTGTTGGTACTTTAGTTTTCTACTTAAACAATCATATCATATACAAATAATGACAGTGTCTCTCCTTCATTTGCAACCCTCATCGTTTCTATTTCTTTTATGGTCTTACCTTACCGGCCAAGATCTCCTCAAAAACGTTGAAAACAAATGTTGACAATAGATGTTCTTGCCTTCTTCCTGATATTGAAGAGAACAGTACAGAAAACTATTAAGAATAATTGTTCTAGGTTTTTGTTAGATATTTTTATGAAGTTTAAAAATATTCTCTTCTATTGCCAGTTTGCCAAATCTTTTATAGTGAGCATCTATTGAATTTTATCATTTTTTTGCATCTATTGAGATGATACGCTATACAATGAATTATATTCAATGATTTTGTAATATCAAACTACCATTCTAGTGTTAGGATAAACCAAAACTGATTGTGATGTATTTATCTTTTGATATACTCTGGACAGTTTGCTAATATTTTTAAATGTTTTCATCTATATTCCTGAGTGAGATTAGACTGAAATTTCCACCCAATTTTATTTTTTCTAACCATTGCTAGGTGATGTTAATATCTTAGAGTAGTTTTTAGAATTTTACTCTTCTATAATATGGAAATGTTGTATAAGATTGGAATTACTTGTTCTTTGAAAATTTGATAGAATATGGATCTGGTGGTTTCTTTGGGCTAAGATTTTGAAAATAAATTCAATGTATTTAATTTTTATAAAACTATGTAGACATTCTTTTTCACCAAGAGTCACCTCTGTTAAATTGTATTTTTTCAGAATTTTTCCAGTTACTCTAAGTTTTAATATTTACTGCTATATAGCTATTTATGTTCTTCTATTGATTCTTTAATTATTGTTCTTTTTATAGATATGACCCCTTTAAAAAATAAAAAACCTAATGAATTGCTTAGTTTTGCCTTTTCCATCTTTTCCCAAATTAGTTTTGCTAGAGACTTGTCTATTTTACCAGTCTTTACAGAGAATTTTTTTTCTTTGTGGATCTGCTTGATCATGTTTATTTTCTATTTTATTATTTCTGCTGTTAAATTTTGCATATCTTTACTTCTAATTTCTTTGTGTTTATATTTCTTTACATTGTTCCAACTTCTTTTTTTTGTCCTTTTTCTCTTTTTTTTAAACATCTTTATTTGTTCTAACTTCTTTATCTGAATTTTTTAACATAAAGTTTAACATTTGGGAATTTAGGACTGCTTCACCCCACAAGTTACAATAGGTAGTATTTAAATTACTAGTAAATTCTAATAACTTTTAAAATTTCTATTATTAAATTTCTTGGCCTCTTAATTACTGAGATCCATTTCTTAACAAATGTGAGGGTTTTAATATATTTTTTTATCAAGTTCTAATGCAAATGCATTTGATTGGAGAACTGGTGTGATAATATATTTGAATTTTGTGAAAATCTCTTTACTACCTAGTTCATGAGCAATTTTTGTAAAGGTTTCAGTTATGCAGTAAAATCATGTATCTTAATTGTAGGTTCAATTAAGGCAAACTTGTTATTGTTTTGCTCAATAATTACTGAATATTCGTCCTTTCAATAATTAACAAAATGCTGTAGAAATCTCCTGCTATATGGTGTATTCGTCTTTTCCTCCCTGTAGTCTTGTAAAATTCTGCTGTATATGTTTTTGAAGATGTATTATTAGGTACATACAATTTTAGAATTGCTGTATCTTTCAGGAAAATTAAACCTCTCATCATTTTGTAGTGAAGTGACTTTTGTTCTTTAGAAATGACTTTGTTGTTGGCATTTACTTTATCTGATTAAAACTGGTACTTGTTATTTGGGTATTATGTTCCTGCTACATATATTTTCATTCTTTTATTTAAATCTTTCCACATTCCTGTATATTAAATGTCTCTTGAAAACAATATATAGAATTGTAGTAAAATGTGTTCTATCACAATTAACATATATACACAAAAATACACAAAATAAGGTCACCTCAATTTAATAAGAAGAAACTTGAAAAACATCAAAAATTTATTAAAAATTATCAAAAGGCAACAAGCCCAGCAATAAATCAGCTAGAATAGCCAAGAAAATATGGGGAAATAATAACAATAAATGAGGACTTGAAAATCTAGACTTTTAAAATCCAGACTTTAATCCAGGGAAGTATGAAGATAAAATAATTTAAATAGCTTAGTATTCCCAACAGAATAACCAACCTAATCAATTGAAGAAAACAGTAACTCTATTCCAAAACACCTAAATAAGTGTAAGAATTTGATGTATGATTGAAGTGAAATGTTAAGTCCTTCAGAAGTGTTATTAAATAGAATAATTGTGATATAAATTTTATAACTAGAATATTATAAATGATAGTTAGAATATACTAACAGGAATAACTGTTTAATGAATTGAAAAGAAATACACAGTTTGGTTTGTACTTTTTCTCATGCTATATTCCCAAATAGATTTTATATTTGTTAGAGTGTCTAAGTAATCATTAAGAAAATGATTCAACTAGAAGAAAAGGTGTGTATTTTCTAAGCATGACAACAGAAGCAAGCAATAATAAAGGAAACCCATATAAATTATCAGGGCTGCTCTGAGAGCTATACCCATAAGTATAATCGTTTAACATGCAATGTCCCCAATCACAAGTAAATACAGAGCAAGCACTAACATTGCATTTAACTAACAAAAATTGTTAACTCTTCCTTCCTAATTTGGGCAATTCCAAATGGGGTGCAAAGAATGAGTGAGAATTAGGAAGCAGTACTCAGAGATGATATGGTCAAGGTTAATATGATAGTAATATTTTTTAAATAAATCATGAAAATATAGATTATTACCCATGTAAAGTTGTATGCTCTTTTATTTTCTAACTGTGTCAGTTTGGATAAGTTTGAATAAAACTACTCATTTAACAAATATTTATAAAGAACTTACCAACTCTGAGACACTATCAGACATAAGATATAGTATGAACAAGAGAGTTCTAGTTCTAATATTTACATTAGAGTAGATCCTTACTTTCCCAAACTGTACAATAACTCAGAGCATTAAGGTAAGATTTAAAGTAGATAATATTTGAAGTACTTATTATTATTAAGTTTGTAAGGAATGATTACTTGAATTCAAGTTTAGACACAAGAAAAGATTATTTGAGAAAGAAAGTCTGAAGGACTGCCATCTCACACACTTCACTCTTCTTCCTGTACTAGAAATACACAAAGGGTTACCATTTAGACTGCACCAAAGAGAATTCCTACAGTCTTTTGTCTCCTGCCATGATGATAAAGAGCTGGAAAGAAATAATGCTATTTTATTCTCTCTACCTATTATGATTTTTGAAGATTAACATGAAAGTTGCCACTTTTTAAGCTAACATCATTCTCCACTCCACTGCAGCAAAGACCACCTTGCATCTGACAAACTTCTCATATTTCCCACAATGCCTTTGATTCTGGTCTCCTCATTGAGTTATACTGACTTTTTATTTCCAAATATAGTCAATATTTAAGCTCAGTTGTAAGCAAGTCCACAATGAACACTCTCAAAAATAGGGTGGAACACTACTCTTTCTTCGATGTTTCCCATACAGCCTCTTATCCCTGAACTTGAGTGGTCCATGAGCTAAAGATGTGATAACCGTACTCTGGCCACCTGGTCTCCACTGGAAGGAGACAAGAAGGAATACTTGTGCTCTTTGAGCTTTGCTAAGGACTCCCTTTCTCCAGCTTCCTCATCTTTGAAAGCTAGAGACAAGAGGAAGCCACAGAGCTTTCCACGCCACATATAAGACCAGTCTACTTCTCTCAAACACCATTACTAGGTGAAGTCAGGCCTCCAGAACCCAGTGTAATTTGAAACTGCCTCACCTACCTTCCTATCAGCTCTCAAGTCTCTCCAACAGTGCCTGCCTTGAGATCATCAGGACAAATCCCATTGTGCTCTTTATCCCTGAATGTATCATCACTACCAGAAGCTGAGAATTCCCAGACCATCCCTCATTCTCAGAACTCTAACGCTCAGATTGCCTTGTACACCAACTCCGGCTCCATCTTCCAAACCTGTCCATCTCCTGAAACACTTTCACAGCTGTACTCTCTGAACTGGTGTCCAGTCATCAGCAGAATCTCCCACATCCTCAAACCCCTCTTTGAACTCTTCCTTCCATTACCTGTTTTAACCAAAATCAGTTTAAGCCTATAATCCTCACAAGTAGGGAAAGTTTACCCTCACACCTCTCCTATCTCCAGTGCTTGAGATGGAGTGGATTATTCCTCATTGCCACTTCCAGAGCATTCTTCCTCAGCCCTATACTGTCCTAGCTTTGAGTCTCCTGCCAGAGCTGTTGTGGTAAATTCCTCTCACTCCTTGATAATTTTATCCCCTTGCACATTGCTGTCACTCTTTCCAACAACACCCCTGTTTTATTCTTGGTGGTTCCAAGTTCACGTATGTGGTCAAATTCTTGGCCATCCAGTTCCTTGAATTTTTCTCTTCCAAAAATTGGGCTGTTCACAATCATATTCTTAGAAATCTTGGCATTATAAATGACTTTATTCCCTCCAAAATTGTAATTTCTTGCATCTTAATTCTTCCACCTATCAACTCCTTGCCTTCTAGCTACCTCAGTTTTGTTGTTCAATTCCAGTAAGTGTTTAATTAAACCAAGATATAGACCTATTGATCCTAAGCTCCTTTTCATTGGCCCTAGAAGCCCTCATGTCCTTCCTTTTCACCCATTAAAAACCATGTACCATAATTACAATCATCCTCTTCTATTTATTGCTGCCTTCAGCATTCCTCTCTTCACAATAGTACGTGGCAAAAACACAATTTTGATTAAATCGAATTCTCTAAATAATCTTTATCTAGACACATGCAATTAAATATGACTGGAGAAAAACACATAGATGCGTTCTCTATTTTACATTCATTTCATGACCAAAACCTCAAGTGACTCTTAATGTTGCTCAACAATCCTGCTTCATTGTACCAGTACATTTACTCTCCCATTCCCTTTAAGGAAAAATGCACTTTTTTCATTTTCTTCAAATCACTGGGATTTTTGCCAGTCTTTACCCTTAGGCAATTACATTTATTTCTATTCCACTGAGAAAGCAGAGGCATCAGAAGAGAACTTCTACCATTCCCATCACTATACTTATCATACCTATACACCTAACTATCATTGTGGCCACATAAATTAGGTTTAAGGTTAGGATTAGGGTTTTGAAAGCTACTCTTCCTTTGCTCTTAGTATGGAAGAACTGCTCATAACCAACCCTCCACTTGTGTACTAGATTCCATCCTCTCTCACATATGCAAAGACCTATCATTCCAGCAATTCTTCTTTCTTGTCCCTACTTCATCAGTTGTTCATCCTCTAGCGATTACTTCCATTGACAAAAATATTTTAATCTCAACTCTCCTCCAGGTACCACCTCATTTTTCTGTTCCCCTTGTCATCAAAGCTCCTCAAACATTTATATTTAATGTTTCAAATTTCTCACTCCTTATTCTCTTTCAAACTTACTAACAAGAAAATATGTGTTCTTATCGATGCACTGAAATATGTATTTTTAAGGTAACCAATAAACTTAATAGTGCTAAATTCGATGATCAGTCTTCATCTTATGTACTTATCAGCAAACATTGGACATAATCAATTACTTTATCTTTCCCAAAATACTTTCTCCCCTTGGGTGCCACACTCTCTTGATTTTCATCCTACCTCAGTGAAGTCTTCTCTCAGTCTGCATATTATGATAGATTCTCCCAAGATATCAGTCTATAGACTTCTTCTCTTTCTACACTCAAGCCCTTGATAATATCATGTTGTCTTATGTTTTCCAGGCTATTTTTAAGCTGATGGCTTTCAGAGTTATTTTTCCAGCCTGGATCTCTCTCTGCACTCAAGGCTTGTATGTGCAAATATTTATTCAATATGCTTCCTTGGATGGCTAGTAGGTGTTGTAAACTAAACATGTCCAAAATTCCAATTTCCGATTTTTCCACCCACCACAAATCTGATCCTCATACCACTATCCCAAACACAAAAAATTGAAACATTACCTTTCTTTTGACCATATGAAAAATTTTGAAGTTTATTTTTTATTTCATTGTTTCTCTCCTACTTCACAGTCAATCTATCAGCATTGTTGCACATTCTAACTTTAAAATATAATCTAACAACTTTTTACCATTGTTACTGCTACCTTCAATGCCCAGGCAACCATTTTATCCAGCCTGGTTATTACAGTAACTCCTTATGTGTCTCCTTGCTTTGCCTTCCCTCTCACCCTCCCAATGCCCATTCTCAATGGACATCCAGAACGACTGTATGACATATAAGTCAGATGATCTCAGTTATCTGCTTAAATCCCTCCAATAACTTCCCATCATAGAGATCAAGCCAACATCTTTACAATGATCTACAAGGACCCAGATGATCTTCCCATCAGTACTCCTCATATTTCCTCCCCCTCCCCGTACTACTCTGACCCAAGTTTACTCCATTCCAGTCACCTCAGATGTCTCTGAGCCTTTGCCCTCCTTCTACCTGGAATGACCCTGCCAAGGTACCTAAAAGACTTGTGCCTTTAGCTTCTTCAAGGAATCAGTGAGGCCTTCCTGGCCACCTATATAAAATGGCACCCTTCTTTCATGCCCCCCAATACTCCTTAGTTTTCTTAATTTGCTTTAGTTTCCTTCATAACATTCACTAATATCTGATCATTTATTTACATGTTTATTATGTGTTTTCTCACTTCAACCCTCTTTAAAACCATAGCTTCATGATGGCAGGAATTTATGGCTCTGTCCTCTATGCATAACACTTAGTAGGCACTCTATAAAAGTTTATTGAATGACTGAATGAACATAGTATGTGCTCAAATATTAATGTACAATGTAATCAATCCTGTTCTCCTGTAAGCATTTATAACACATAAAGTCTGTATCATGTCAGTAGCATCTAATTATAAAGTTATTTTTATCAATAGCTACGACTAGGAACTCATGTATAGAGACCATATTTTAGATTTCTCATATTCTCTACAGTACTTTTAATTACTGCTCAATTACTGATAGCTGCTCATAAAATCTTGTGTATAGATTAAAATACTCACTGATAGCATGGATCTAAAAGTTCTAAAAAAATGCGACAAATTTCATTTCCCTCTCCCGCTATTTTTTTTAAACAAAGTCAGCTAAGAAGTAATCTCATTAGGAAACCTTAAATTCTCAGTTCTGTGTTCTATCCTATAATCCAGAGAGGAGCTTATCAGTGATGAAATGTGGAAGAAGAATAACTGAAGCAAAAGGAGAAAAAAGGCAGAAGGGAAACCAGAATTGGAATTCCTACTGCATGAGCAGATCTTTTGGATTTACCCAGAGGTACTGTTGGTTAATTAAACATCATGTGATAGATTGCAATATCTTGAGCTTCCTTCCAGTAAGAAAACTCATTCAATTGGGATGAGGCAATGTGGACTTCAAAGGAAATTAACACATCATATAAATATCTTTATACATAAGATTTAAGCATTTTAGAAATTCGGTAATTTGGTATATGACAAGCTTGAATAACCACAATGTTATAATCAAGTAAAAAGGATCCTAATAGTTCATTTTCTTTACTTCAATGTAAACAGAAATTTCACCCCTTTTCTCACCTATTCTTAAATTTAAGGCACCCCATGTTATCTTACAAGTGACCCAGTAGTTCACCACTGCATTACACCGTCTCCTTGACAGAGATATAGACCACTTCTTCACAGGACCATTTTACTTAAAGACATATATCAAGTTACCTTTCAACCTTCTCTTCTCCAGGCTAAACTATCTCAACTGCTCTATCTTTCCTTCACAGATTTTGCTTTCCTACTGTAATAATTTCCTTAAGTTCTACTTTTTTTCTTTCTTAAATCTCTGGATAGTTAGGAACAAAAAACTGGACACATTATTTCAGAGGGTTTAAATGATGCACAATGAGAAGCAGTAAGAGCCCTGACCTAAGGGATGAAAGGCTTGGATTGTAGTACAATTTCAATCATTCACTAGAGTTGCCTTAGGCAAAGCACTTACCACCCTGAGCCCTAATTTCTCCAAGTTTTAAAAACCAGGGAAATATCCCATTTTATCTAATGGGGACTTTGGGGTAGGAAAATGCTTCCTGAAATATAAAGCATTTTGTAACAATATACCGTTATATTTCCGGCTAAACATAGTTTGCTACTCTCCTAAAAACAGAAAATTAGTACTCTGAGATATGAGTGTGTAAAAAGTCCTCCTGTGGCTTTTACTTAATTGGCAAAATTTCCCTTTAGACTATCATATAAAATATGACTCTTTGAACCTATTTAGCAAGACATGATTAATTTTTAAAAAGGTGTATTGTGCTGTTCATGTCTTTGTTAAAGGCAGTAACAGGGAGGAGAGAGGAATATAAAAAGATAACTAGGTAACTGCTTGTCTTGGTTTAACCTGTTTTCCCATTCAAGATGTGACTATGTTTCGATTGTGTGGAATTAAACATAAATGGATATGTATTCAGCAGGGTGCAGGAGAATTAGACAGAAAAAAATCTTCTTACGTAATGGGTGTTTTGTGGTTGATTTCCTTCCCAGCACGCTAAAAATGTAATCACCAAATGTGATATAGAAATGCACAGTCTGGATTTCCTCTTTACACTCCTCCCATCATACACACACATGCGTACACACACACACACACACACACATACGCATCCCTCTCATGGTTACACATTTAGTTTCTATTTAATATGTTATTCAAATGAAGCATTTCTCTTGTTTCTTTTTCTCCCTGTCTCAAGTCATCTGATATTTAAAAACTCATTTTCTAAAACGTGCATGAGAATATGATACTAGAAACAAATTAGAACCCCCAAATAACCTGTGAATCCTTTGAGTCCATTGAAGTTCATTAACCTACAAAATATGGAAACTATAGAAGCATATAATTCATAGATCTCTAGTTAGTAGTATAAAATTAGTAGAGTCTTGGGGAGAGCAGGCATGGACACAGAGCCACTAGACCTTTTCATGGCAAAGATATGAATGACTCTTAAGGGAGTGAGAGGTACCCCTCTAACTCTGCAAAATTCATCCTTAGGCTAAATACCTTGGTATAAATTTTTAAATATCTACCTTTCCAACTTCTTGCCCTAGCTTAGTTTTAGTGTCATGGAATTTCTTAGTCATCCAAATAATAGTTTCGTTTGATCTTGAAGGCTGAAAAGGTAAAATGAAAACAAAATTTTTTCAACTATGCTATGGGTAGAAAAAAATCATGTGTATAATGTCCTCTGATTACAAATACCAGGAACTCACTTCAAATTACCTGAAGCAAAAGAAATGTATCGTGAAGGATATTGTGCTCCACGACCACCACTTGAAGAATGTAAAAGTTCTCAGAAAAAAATAATTTTTGGCTGGGTAGACACCCAGAACTGGGTCTACTAAAAGGACTATAAGTAAAGGACTAAAGGACAAAGGAAAATAAGAAAGCATATGTTTTGTTTCAAGAGTCTCACCTCCATTCCCTTTCTTAGAAATTATTTTTTCTTCTCTTTCAACATCCACTTTCCTCCAAAGTAATTGTCAGTCTCATGCTTCCTAGAATATCTGCTTTTCAAAATCACACTGCTTTAGCACCTAGTATCTCTCAACTTCAATTTTCGTACTTCCAAATTGGAGCTAAAGATGCCTGCCTCCCAGAGGAAGAGGAGATAATACATGTGAGAAATCTATCACAGTGCTTAGTGTGTAATTTATGCTCAATAAAGATCTTTTTGTTTTCCAATCCTTAAATCATACTCACAAGTTAATGACATAATATGTGACTTTTCTCAAGGATGTATGGATGAAGAGAGTCTATAAGAGTAGAGGTTTTATGTATTTACCACTTGGAGTGGATATTATAAAGAACAATTATAAAAATGTCCCAACAGTATATTTATTATCAGAGAGGAGTATGAATTGAATGGGCAGCTACAACATTCTATTACTTGCAACATTCATACTACTTTCAACAAAAATGCCCTTCTAGATGTATAACTGTAGGTAACATACAAGGTAAAAATTCTAGTTTGATTAATTATTTATACTTAATTACTTATTTATGCTCAATGTGTTTCTCCTGGGTAAAATCATAAAACTCACATTATGTATGGCTTTTACTTAAGAATTTCCCCAGTGGTTCTGGACTACTGAGTCCCTATATAACTTCCGTTTATTTTCCTGACAATTTGTCAATATACCACACAAAGTTATGGAAATTCTTCTACATTGCATCTGACATCTTTCAATAAAATGATGGAAAATCATGATCTTTACGTCAACAGCACTCAAAAGATAGCTAATTAGATTTTTAAATCTTTAGGATCTGTAGAATTGAAAAGTCAAGACATCCGGAATTGTTAAAAGAGACTGACAGTTCTGTCTACAGACTTTATTGATTACAATAAGATGTTAATAAGACCACAACACTAGAAAAAAAGGTACTATAAATATTTTGCTATGAAAAATTCAGGGGTTTTTATATAGGATGCCAAGGAAATGTTAAAGGCTTTCACAAATCTTCAGCATCAGAATTCAAAAGCTTGGTGTACTCTACAAATAAGCAATGAACACTATACTTATATATAGATTACCCACTGGACCCATTACTTAGTCACTCCTTAAAAACCTGGTAAAGACCAACTTCTTAAGGAACTGCAACAGGTTACTCACCACCAAGTGATGAATGTTTCCTGGGGGGAGAGGGGGAATGTTGTAGCAGGCAAACAAAAAGAAGACATTTCTTGGAAGAGGCTATGGTTTTAGGGTGTCTAAAAATAACAGAAACTCTCTAAATATATTTCTAGTCTCTCTATAATTGGAAAATTCTTAAAACCTTTAAGGGAAAAAGACCTAATATTTACTCAAGTTTATTACCATCTGCAATGATGAAAGGAAATAAATTGAACGAGAAAAAAAAGACCACTTGGTGAGAGAATGCCTTTTTTCCTCTAGCTTAAGCACATTTATTTCTTCTAAGAAGAAGGCTTTATGTTCTCAGCTATGCAATTTACAAATATGCATTGAGCTGTACACAATTTCAACCTTGTGGGGGATGACAGAGATTGTATTTCCTATTTTATATATGTTGGAAATTAAAACTATACTTAGCAATTTCATTGAAATTCGGTTGGATGGTTTGATGAGAAGCAAAAGGCATGACCATTCTCTCATATCAACACAGCTATTCTATACCCTGCTGATTTTCTTACAATTCTAGAATAGACAGACATGGAAAGTGCTATTAATGATAGAATTAAAAGCCTCTCAAGAGGTTTCATTAAGCAAGAAACTATCACCTGGGAAGAGCTCAAGCAGCTCTCCATTAGAAATATATATATATATATATATATATATATATATATAATGAAGTGAGATATTTTTAGATTTGTTACTGTGATGATTTAATGTTTGAAAATATCCTTTCTCCTTCACCACTAATACTAATCCTCTTTCATAACTTCTCAATTTTGGTTGCATCTGCTTGTTCAGAAAGTAAGTCTCCTCTCTGTTGTTAAAGCCCAACAACAAAAGACCACCAAGTGCAAAGCACATATCTGCTAATGGACTCGTATCCAAAATATACAAAGAACTTTTAAAACTCAACAGTAAGAAAACAAACAACCAAATTAAAAAGCGAACAAAATTTCTGAACATACACCTCACCAAAATGTACAGATGTAAAACAATGATATATCACTCCATACTTTCTAGAATGACTAGATTCCAGACAACTGACAACACCAAATGTCGGCGAGGATGTGGAACAACAAGAACTCTTACTCATTGCTACTGGAACTGCAAAATGGAATGGCAAAATGGTACAGCCACCTTGGAAAACATCTTGACAGGTTTTACAAACCTAAACACAGTCTTACCATACAATTCAGCAATCATACTCCGTGGTGTTTACCCAAATAAGTTGAAAAGCTATGTTCACACAAAAACCTACCTGAGAATATTTACAGTCACTTTATTCATGATTGCCAAAATATGAAGCAACCAGGATGTCTTTTGGTAGGTAAATAGATAAACTGTGGTACATCCAGAAAATTGAATATTATTCAGTGATAAAAAGAAATGAATTACCAAGTCATGAGAAGGCATGATGAATCCTAAATGCATATTATGAAGTGAAATAAGCCATTCTAAAAAGGCTACATGCTATATGATTCCAACTGTATGACCTTTTGGAAAAGGCAAAACTATAGAAACAGTATGAACATCAGTCGGTGGTTCCAGGGCATGTGGTGTGTGTGGGGGGAGTGTGAATAAGTGGAACATGGGGAATTTTTAGGGCAGTGAACCTATTCTGTATGATAATGTAATGGTGGCTAGATGACATTATGCATTTGGCAAAATTTATAGAAACGTGCAACAAGAGTTAACCCTCATGTAACTATGGACTTTAGTTAATTATAATATGTCAATATTGGTTCAACAATTGTAACATACATATCACACCAATGCAAGATGAAACTGAAGAGGGGTGAGGGAGAATATATGAGAATTCTTTTTACTTTCTACTCATTTTTTCTGTAGACTTAAAAATGCTCTAAAGAATAAAGTATATTGATTAAAAAATAATAAAAAGGCCACCAAGGAAATATTTGTAGTAAAAAATTTTAGAATTAACTTGTTTACAGAAAGAAAAACATAAACCAGAGAAAATTTGAGAGATTATCATAATAGGGTCTCAGGAGTGGCTTATTATAAGATTGAGCTTGATAATTTTAAAGAGGGACTAGGGAATCTTGGGCCACTTCTGGATTGAATGCTATCAGAGGTGGGAACAACAGGTATACTAATCATTTTTAATCCAAGAGGTGGGGGATTAAAGCTAGTCTATAGATATTATTAGTAAAGAAGCAGTAGTCACTTATGTTAGTCAAAAGAGGGGGATGTTTAAGTCATTTTGGGGGTTATGTTAAAGCCTCATGTCTGTCTTTCCAAACATGGCTAATAGAGAGGACTTGCCCAAGTATGGTCTATATTTTATGATCATTTATTTTAATTGGGACCATCATGCTTAGATGTTACTGGGACTGTTTTTTACTTGCTCACTATAATAACTTGACAACAACTGAATAAATCACACCAAGACTTTCTTGGTGTAGAACTAAAGTACCTGACATGCTCACTTGCCTAGCTGTCTTCTATTATCTAAGCAGTTCACAAACTCCAACAAGGTATTTCAAAGAATCTGACTGTTCTACTTTACAACCAGATTTCGATTACAGCATCATTCAGAATGCTTCCAGATGCAAGGAACATAAAATTTGAATGGACTGACTTAAACAACAGGGAAAAATTATTATCAGTCATAGCAAGATACATAATTATGATACTTCTAGGTTTGGTCAATTCTGAGGTTTAATGACATTATTAAGGATCCAGGTTTTCTTTATCTTTTCACTCTACAATCCTCAGTGTGTTAGCTTTTATCAATAGGCTTGTCCCCTCATGGTCTCAAGATGGCTGCAAGCACCCTCATGTATTATATCCCCACACAAGAAAAAAGAAGAAACACTGCATCTCCTCTTTGTCCTATTTTAAGACTGAAAATAACTTTCTGCAACTTCCTCTTTCCATATGCATATTCCTCTATGTGTAATATTGTTTCATAATCTGAAATAAAATTACATGTGTCACTGCATAAGTTCCTGATGTCTGGGACTAAGACCAGGAAATATTGTTTGAATTTAGACCAAGGGCCAGCAAACATTTTCTGTAGAAGAGAAGAGAGTAAAAATTTTAGACTCTGCAGGCCACTTACAGTTTCTATTGCATATTCCTGTGCTTTGTTTTTGTTTTTCTTTACAACTCTTTAAAAATGTAAAAGTTATTCTTAGCTTTAAGGCTGAGCAAAAACTGGCTTTCAACAATAAAGATAGTAAACTATACCGTGTTTTATGTTTTTATCATGAATACAGTTCAATTCAGCAAATTGTTGAGCGCTTCCTATGTGCCAGGCACGGAGAATGCAACAATGCATAAGTGAGCCAGGTTCCTATTCAGACAATAAGTACTGAACTGAGGGCTTCCCTGGTGGCACAGTGGTTAAGAATCCGCCTGCCAATGCAGGGGACATGGGTTCAAGCCCTGGTCCGGGAAGATCCCGCATGCCGCGGAGAACTAAGTTGGTGCGCCACAACTACTGAGCCTGCACTCTAGATCCCACGACCCACAGCTACTGAAGTCCATGTGCCACAACTACTGAAGCCCACATGCCTAGAGCCCATGCTCCGCAACAAGAGAAGCTACTGCAATGAGAAGCCCTCACACCACAACGAAGAGTAGCCCCTGCTCGGCGTAACTAGAGAAAGCCCGTGCACAGTAACGAAGACCCAACACAGCCAATAAATAAATAAACAAATAAAATGTTAAAAAAAAAAGAAGTACTGAACTGATAAAGTAATTATATAATTAGGGGAAATCACTGAATATAGTGAATCCTTAGATTCCAGAGGCTCCCTTATAAAACAGAAAGTAGCATTCAGAAATTTTGTTTTTTTTAAAAAAGCTCAGAAGAATATGTTTCTTGTAAATTTAGCTCTTCTTTTCAAATAGCATGCATTCCTTGATTATCTTCATGTGCAAGCCTATGTGAAGAATTATGTGTTTCTGTTATGATAACATTTATCCTTTTGTTGGGTTCTTCCTCTTTTCACTTTTCACCTTCTATATGCTCCATGAGTAAGTTTATATTTCTCCTTTGAGCAGGTTGGGAAAACCTCTATATCTGCAGCTAGGAGCCAATTCTTTACATGGGAATTAGGAAGCTGGTGACCTTCATGGAGCACTAGCATGGTATCTCTATGGTATACATCTCTTATGAGGGTGTATATATCATACCCTTGAAAGATTATGATTTCACTTTAGAACAAGTTTTCCAATTTGCAAAATTGAAGGAGTACATAGAAACGAGTAACGGCTTGTGAATAAAAGAGATGAATGATGCCTTAATCAGTTTTGGATAATAAGCAGCTCCAGGATTTCAGTAGATGTTCTACATTATCATTTTTTTCCACTCATGTGACATGCAGGCTGTAGGTAGGCTATGTCTGTGTTGGGACTGATCAGTTCTCTGCCAACTTTTCATTCTGGAATCCAGACTGAAGAAAAAGCTCCTATCTGGGATATTTTGTTCCTATGGCAGAGGACTGAAAAAAAGACCAAGATGAATCAAGAAACATGTCTAAAGATTCTCCATTGCTCTCTTTAGATGTAACCAAGGAGAATAATAATAATAATAACAACAACAACAATAATAATATAAAGGTAAAAGTTGGAGGATCAAGCTTTACTGATATCTTGAACAGTCACAGGGTCTTTGTTCCAGTCTCTTTTTACTTTTGCCAATTTTTCAAAAACAGGTTATTTTTTTAAAGTTCTATTTCATTACAGTCAGCTCCATAAGCAATCACTACCCCTACAATTTCTTTTGAACATAGCTCTTTCTCCGGTACTTTGAGCCTATCAGATTTTTGTAGAATTATGCCCTTCTCTTTACCAGAGCCATTTTCAAAGTCCAACAGAAAGACCACCTTAATCCACTCAGAAATCTTAACATGGTGTATGACATAGCCATGTTTGGTATTTAGACTGTAGTTCAAAAGATTTCCTAATTTTATGTTTTACTGATTGGAATTGAGGAATCATTCCATTTTCCAATTCTGCAATTTCCAGAATTGCTGAGATCTGTATCTCATTTCATCCTCACCTTCAAACACATCAATTCTTTTCCGACCTCAGCTTTCTTACAGTGCTTTCTCAAATGCACCTAATAACAACCAACTCATGCTAGTAATGTACTGTTTTGAAACGTTTTTGCCCAAAGCCACAGCCCTTCACTGTACATCAATTGCCTTCCAAACAATCTCAACCAAAAATATTACAAAACACTTTGCCACTGTATAACACTTTTCAAGTTTCCCATAATAGTTTCTCTTTCTCCTGGCGTCCAGAAAAATCCCTGTCACATATATTTGGCATTTTTGTTACATCAACCCACAAGGTTTAGCAGTTATTTTCTCAACTGGACATTTTTGCTGCTGTAACAAACAACCCCCATAGCTCAGTGGATTACCTCAGAAGCATTTTATTTCTCTCACATTACATGCAAACTGTGGTTTGGCTATGACTGCTTTGACAGTGTTTAACTGTGGTTGGCTCTGCTGTGAACCTTCTCATTCCTGGACTCACTGTGGAGGTACAGTCCCTGTCTGGAACATGTTTTTATGGCAGAGGGCAAAAGAGGCTGAGATGAACCATGAAAGCTCTTTCAAAATATCTGTCACATTTGCTCATATCTATCGGCCAAAGAGGGCAGGGAAGTATCTCCCACTAGAGGGAGGCACCAAGTCACAGGGCAACAGGCAGAGAGGTAAAGAGAGGGAGCAACATGCCTGTAATATAGTTTCAGACAAATGCTGTGTAGCAGGAAGCTCCTTGTGAGATACATTTCGTGAATGAGTTACTATTTGGATCATAAGAAAAGCTCTGAAATAGGGTATAAAGAATCACAATAAGCCTTCCCATTTTTCATTTAACTTTGTAATCCTTTGGGATAATGTGCTCAAATAATCAAGATAGTATCTGAATTAAGTTAAATATCTCATATTCTTCTCCTCTCCTAACCATCTCCTTCACCCAACTTCTCTACACCATCTTCATTAGAGAAGATAAAAACATTTTCACGATTAAAACAGATAGTTGAAGACCTGTAATGGGAAAGAGCTTTTCTAAATGACTTCCACAGAACACAGGCAGAGGTGTTATATTTAGGTCAATCTGTGTATGGGCTCTGTGGAGAGTATCATCCCTAAAGAAATTTCTACAATTCCTCACTTGTCAAATAAATACTGCCTTACTAGATCCTAAATAAGAATTATATCAGTAAAGATAGAAAAAAACAAGTAGGAAATTCACTTTTAAGGGTATATAAAATTTTATCTCTGATCTTTAAATCATCCCTTAAATATATCTCTTCCTAGAAACTCAACTGTTTCTCATTTACATGAATTCTCCACATTACACAAGATTTTAAATAAACCAAAGCATATTATTCTTTACCACACAGGTTATATATTTCTATAACAATTATATTTACCCCTATTCTCTCTATATAACTGCTCCATTTTTATTTTATTTTAAGGGCCTAAAAAATATTTGCCATCATTTGGAAGGAGCCTGCTTAGGTTCAGCTGTTGTTAGAATAAAGGTGGTTTCTTCTTTTGTAGCAGAACAAACTACTTCTCATTTGTCCTTGGAAAGCACATTTACAGAGAAAGCCATTTATAAAGATTTCAAAAGAAAATCTGATGCCAAGTGCCATAGTAAAGCCAACTCCACCAAAACTACAATTTTATACTTCAAGAAGCTAATATGCCTTTAATAAAACACATTTCCTGTTGAGATAAGTAGCGCTGAGTATACTCATTCTATAGATGAGGGAAAGCAAGGCTGAGGAAGAGTGCAAAGTAATTTGCCCAATGTCAAAGGAGTCAGAAGTAGACCTTAGAATAGGGCCCTAATAGATTACAGTAAAAAAGACAATTATAGAAATTATAAACCTCTCACTCATATTATAGTGTTTCTATTGCAGGAATAAATAGCCTCATCCATGGGATTAAATTAAAGATATCTAATTTGTATGGGGAGTACAAATTTAAGTAGCTGAGCCTCAAAATTAATAGAGAACAGTCACAATACCCACATCATTTCAATGCACATATTAAACATAAAAACTAGAAAATTTATATTATTACAGAACTCACGATGTGCCTACGCTCTTCTATTTTCAACAAGGATGGCCATATCATTCATTTATTTACCAAGAAGTCATTCCAAAGCCAGAGTACATACGTGTTACTTTCATATATAAGGTTAAAAATTCTTACTATTATTTATCTGCCATATAATGTAACTTTAATATTGGGGATAAAGATAAAAGCAAAATATAGTTTACTGATGAGCTCATTGTGGAAACTTATGAGGGATGAGACTGTTGAACATTATATATTAAAGATAAAACTTTTATTAAGAACTTTAAAATTTTATGTACAATTCTGGGCATGCATAATAAATATGAATATGATCACCAGCAGAATGGTAAAGGACATTGTACTTGGATTTTCCTGAGACATTTGGACACTTTTTCTAGGAAAATTTATGGAATGCCTCCATTTTCATATCTATTGTGTGTGACTGTGGCACCAATAATCATAGTGTCTTGGCCCTCGAGTTAGACCATAAATTAAATACACAAATCATCTTTGCCCCACCTTAACCTTGAGAGGGCATGTTCACTCAGTTTCTAAAGAAATGCCATAAAATGTGCTTCTGTGGCTATTTTAATGCTTCATGATTCAAGCAACTACTTCAGCACATCTCAGGAATATCTTAAAATATGACCTTAATCTTGCCTCTTAGTTATAAATTAATATGACTCACTTCCCTGTCAAAATCACTTAAAATCTTCGCAAATAAGACCTTTTGATCTCTGAAAGTTAAATTATATATCTTATTTCTAATATCACTATAAAATCCAAGTGTATGTGTGGGTTAGAATATTGAAAAGTAGTAAGTTATTCATAATTAATAAGTTAGAACTTACATATCCATGAAATGCTATTATTCAAAGTTGTGACCTTAAACACTTTAAGTGAATTCCAATGATGTTACCTTTTTCAAAACAGCACAGATATCAGTAAATACTTATCAGTATTGGGCTCCCTTTATAGTCATACTTTACTTTAAAAAAATGGTACATCCAATCTATCACTCGCATTTTACCAGACTCTCTTCTAATTAATATTAAGCTGCTTCCCAAAATTAAGGTCACCTTGCAGGTTTCACTCTGTATTACCATCAAAACCAATGTGTTCAAACCTAACTTTCTAAAGGAACTAGAGGAAGAAGAACAAAAAACCCCAAAGTTAGTAGAAGGAAAGAAATCATAAAATCAGAACAGAAATAAATGAAATAGAAATGAAGAAAATAATAGCAAAGATCAATGAAACCAAACGTTAGTTTTTTGAGGAGATAAACAAAATTGGTAAATCTTTAGCTAGATTCATCAAGAAAAAAAGGGAGAGGACCCAAATCAATAAAATTATAAGTGAAAAAGGAGAAGTTACAACTGACACTGCAGAAATACAAAGGATCCTAAGAGACTACTACAAGCAACTATATACCAATAAAATGGACAACCTGGAAGGAATGGTCAAATTCTTAGAAAAGTACAACCTTCTGAGACAGAACCAGGAATAAATGGAAGATATGAACACACCAATCCAAGTAATGAAATTGAAACTATGATTAAAAATCTTCCAACAAACAAAAGTCCAGACCAGATGGCTTCACCGGTGAATTCCATCAAACATTTAGAGAAGAGTTAACACCCATCCTTCTCAAACTCTTCCAAAAAATTGCTGAGGGAGGACCACTCCCAAGTACATTCTATGAGGCTACCATCACCCTGATACCAAAACCAAACAAAGATAATACAAAAAAAGAAAATTACAGACCAATATCACTGATGAACATAGACACTAAAATCCTCAACAAAATACTAGCAAACAGAATCCAACAGCACATGAAAAGGGTCATACACCATGATCAAGTGGGGTTTATCCCAGGAAGGCAAGGATTCTTCAATATATGCAAATCAATCAATGTGACACACCATATTAACAAATTGAAGAATAAAAACTATATGATCATCTCAATAGATGCAGAAAAAGCTTTTGACAAAATTCAACACCCATTTATGATCAAAACTCTCCAGACAGTGGGCATAGAGGGAACCAACCTCAACATAATAAAAGCCACATATGGCAAACTCACATCAAACATCATTCTCAATGGTGAAAAACTGAAAGCCTTTCCTCTAAGATCAAGAACAAGACAAGGGTGCCCACTCTCGCCACTATTATTCAACATAGTTTTGGAAGTCCTAGCCATGGCAATCAGAGAAGAAAAAGAAATAAAAGGAATACAAATTGGAAAAGAAGAAGTAAAACCGTCACTGTGTGCAGATGACATGATACTATACATAGAAAATCCTAAAGATGCCACCAGAAAGCTCCTAGAGCTAATCAATGAATTTAGTAAAGTTGTAGGACACAAAATTAATACAAATTTCTTGAATTCCTAGACAGTAACAACAAAAGATCAGAAAGAGAAATTAACAAAACAATGCCATTTACCAGTACAACAAAAAGAATAAAATACCTAGGAATAAACCTACCTAAGGAGACAAAAGACCCATATGCAGAAAACTATAAGATACTGATTAAAGAAATGAAAGATGATACAAACAGATGGAGAGATGTACCATGTTCTTGGATCGGAAGAATCAATATTGTGAAAATGACTATACTATTCAAAGCAATCTACAGATTCAATGCAATCCCTATCAAACTATCAATGGCATTTTTCACAGAACTAGAACAAAAAAAATTCACAATTTGTATGGAAACACAAAAGACCCTGAATTACCAAAGCAATCTTTAGAAAGAAAAACGGAACTGGAGTAGTCAGGCTCCTGGACTTCAGACTATACTACAAATCTACAGTAATCAAGACAGTATGGTACTGGCACAAACACAGAAATATAGATCAATAGAACAGGATAGAAGGCTCAGAGGTAAACCCACGCACCTTTGGTCACCTAATCTATGACAAAGGAGGCAAGAATACACAATGGAGAAAAGACAGTCTCTTCAATAAGTGGTGCTAGGGAAACTGGACAGCTACATGTAAAAGAATGAAATTAGAACACTCCCTAACACTACACACAAAAATAAACTCAAAATGGGTTAGAGGCCTAAATGTAAGACCAGACACTATAAAACTCTTAGAGGAAAATATAGGCAGAATACTCTTTGACATAAATTGCATCAAGAAGATCTTTTTTGACCCACCTCCTAGAGTAATGGAAATAAAAACAAAAATAAACAAATGGGACCTAATTAAACTTAAAAGCTTTTGTACAGTAAGGGAAAACAATCAAGACGAAAAGACAACACTTAGAATGGGAAAAATTATTTGCAAATGAAGCAACTGACAAAGGATTAACCTCCAAAATATACAAACAGCTCATACATCTCAATATCAAAAAAACAAACAATCCAGTCAAAAAATGGGCAGAAGACCTAAATAGACATTTCTCCAAAGAAGATATACAGATTGCCAACAAACACATGAAAAGATGCTCAACATCACTAATTTTTAGAGAAATGCAAATTAAAACTACAATGAAGTATCACTTTACACCATTCAGAATGGTCATCAACAAAAAGGTACAAACAATAAATGCTGGAGAGGGTGTGAAGAAAAGAGAACACTCTGACACTGTTGGTGGAAATGTAAATTGATACAGCCACTATGGAGAACAGTATGGAGGTTCCTTAAAAAAATAAAAATAGAACTACCTTATGATCCAGCAATCCCAATATTGGGCATATACACAGAGAAAACCATAATTTAGAAAGATACATGCACCCCAATGTTCACTGCGGCACTATTTACAATAGCCAGGACATGGAAGCAACCTAAATGTCCATCAACAGAGGAATGTGTAAAGAAGATGTGGTACATATATACAATGGAGTATTACTCAGCCATAAAAAGGAATGAAATTTGCAGAAACGTGGACGGACCTAGAGACTGTCATACAGAGTGAAGTAAGTCAGAAAGAGAAAAACAAATATTGTATATTAACGCATATATGTGGAATTTAGAAAAATGGTAAAGATGTTCTTATAAAGCAGAAATAAAGACACAGATGCAGAGAGCAAACATATGGATACCAAGGAAGAAAGGGTGGGTGAGATGAATTGGGAGATTGGGATTGACATATACACACTACTATATATAAAATAGATAACTAATGAGAACCTACTGTATAACACAGGGAACTCTACTCATTGCTCTGCGGTGACCTAAATGGGAAGGAAATCCAAAAAAGAGGGGATATATGATATTGCTTATATGTTGAATCTAAAAAAAATGAACTTATTGACAAAACTGAAACAGACTAACAGACTTAGAGAACTAACTAATGGTTACCCGGAGGGGAGGGATATATTGGGAGTTTGGGATAGACATGTACACACTGCTATATTTAAAATAGATAACCAACAAGGACCTACTGTATACTGGCAGGGAACACTGCTCAGTATTCTGTAGTAACCTAAATGGGAAAATAATTTGAAAAATAGATACATGTATATGTATAACTGAATCACTTTGCTGTACACCTGAAACTAACACAACATTTTTAATCAAATATACTCCAGTATAAAAAGTAAAAAGCAAAACCACCATCACCAACAAAAACAAAAGCAATGTGTTTAAGGATTGATAGCAAAACAGAAATTCAAAAATATTTTGAGAAAATAGCAATAAAAGTAAAGTAGATATAAAGTTCCCCAAAGTCCTTGGAACACTAGTCACCACTCAAGTCCTTGTGCCTATGCTTCAGTTCAAGGTAGGAAGCTGACCTCTGACTTGTGGCATCAACTCCAGTCTTCTGGAGGATGCTAAACCACTTTCCCCAACATGCTGGAGAAATCCACATTGTTTTACTAGTTTCTTCACAAATGATAATTATAATAGTAGTAATCATATTAATAATAATTATGCATATTTATAATGGTCCAAGTACTTCCTAAATGAAATATTTCCTTTAATCTTCATAATAATCCAGTTTAACTCTCACAACAATCCTATCAAGTAAGGATTGTATGAATTTCATTTTATGCATAACGTCTTTAAAGCTGAGACGGGACTTCACTCTAATGCTATTATTGATTTGGCATTGGTCATCTGTAGAGCAGTCCTAGACAATGAGTATTTACAAATCACTGTAAAAGAATAACTATGCCTTCATTCATTCCTCACCCCCATTTAGGAACCACTCAGATAATAGTTCCTGGAATTCCTTCAGTGATAACCACTTGTCAGTTTGGGAATGCCTGGTTAAATGCTTTTCTTATGTCAGGATTTCTTATTTTTTTCTAAAATATGAGCATTATAAAGTTCTAAGAAGTTAACAAGATATATATTTTCCTGAACTAATTTGGTTATGAAATCTGTCTCCCCAGAAAATATTTTAAGCTTATACTAAAAGGAAAATACTTTCTCATCTCATATAAGAGATAATAACCCTAATAAGGCTGAATTATCTGAGTGCCACTCTTTGCATGGTGTTGCATCCCACAGAAAGACAAATCCAAGCTTAATATTCAGAAAGTAATGCACATCTTTATGGAACTCTAAAATTGCCAGCAGAGGGTAATTATATTAAATTTACATAAAGCAAAGCTTGTTTAAAACCTCCACACTCTGTTGGTGTACTCTGTCAAATTCCCATGCTATCTGCTAAAAAAAAATCTATTTGTTTTCTTGCCTTCAAAATGCTCTAGAAAAATCTCAGATCTGCCCTGATTCTATTTCCTTCTCCTTCCTGTCAACTTCCAAATTAATTTTCTGCATAAGTATCTCCCTGTCTGTATCAGGATGCTTTCAGCTGCAGGTAAATAAATATATTATTTGACAGAAATCACATGAATAATGAGGAATTTATCTTCCTATATAAGAAGAGTAGAGGCAAGGTAAGTTCACAGTGCTTATTTAACAGATCACCAATGTGAGTCTTTCAGTTTGGTTGTTCTGCAATTTTTTTGGTTTGTTTTTGTTTTCCTTTCATGGCAGTAAGATGGTTGCAACAACTACAAATACCATGCTCTTATCCCCAAACATCTAAAGGCAAGAATAGGACTAAGCCCCTTAGTCATGTCTCTTTATAAGAATGAAGAACACTTTCTCAGAAACACCCACTAATATTCTAATGTCTCACTGGTTAGGATTTTATCATGTGCTCATGGATAAATTAATCACAGGTAAAAGGAATGGAATAACTATTATTAGCTGGTCTAATCAAAACTCAAGTCACAAGGCTGGAGAGGAGCCCATGGAGGACCTGACAAAATGCTGATTTGTTCAGAAAGAAGAGGAGACATATTTTTGAGTAGGAAACCATTAGTTGCTATTACCTGCCCTTTCTGCGTAGCTTCTCTCTCACTCTTGCAATATCCCACTATTCAATATTCCTATTCAGCGCTACGAAAAGACCCTACAAATGAAATCGTCTATAAGGAGACAAGGAGAGATGAAGTTACAAACAATTATACACAATTTTTCTATGCCATATATGCATATATGTTTATATAGCATGGACAATAATGCATAAATATAATATTACCCTATTGTTTTTATAGCCTGTCATTTTTCTTTTAACAGTAGATTGTTCATCTTCCCATGAAAATTAATAGACTCTTACAACATTTTTACTGACTGGCTATTAATTTTGTGACTACTAAAATTATTAACCATTTGTATATTTTCTTGCATGTTCTTTGCCTATTTTTCTTCAGGTTTGTTTTCTTATTGATAAAAGACCTCTAATGTACTAAGGATATTAATAATTTTTTTCATATATATTATAACTATTTTCTCAGTTGACTTTCAACTTTGTTATGTATTTTTTCACATCAGAAGAATTGCAGTTTTCATGTAGTCAAATTCATCAAGTTTTCCTTAAAGGGCCAATCTTCCATGTTACTCTTAAAATGCACTCTCCATCCTAGGATTATATATGGTTTCTTTGTCTATGGTTTTTACCCAAAGCATACTTTATTTTTATTTTTTGCGGTATGAGGGCCTCTCACTGTTGTGGCCTCTCCCGTTATGGAGCAGGCTCCGGACGTACAGGCTCAGCGGCCATGGCTCACGGGCCTAGCTGCTCCACGGCATGTGGGATCTTCCTGGATCGGGGCACGAACCCGTGTCCCCTGCATCAGCAGGTGGACTCTCAACCACTGCGCCACCGGGGAAGCCCCAAAGCATACTTTAAAAGCATTGACCCTGGAGCCAGTTTGCCTAGGTTCAAATCTCAGTCAGCTACATATTAGGTGTGTCATTTAAGACAATTCAATTAAATTCATTTTGACTTAATACCAAGTCACTTAGAACCTGCAATACTTGGTTATTCTTCCAGTAGTTTTATTATATATGTTACAGGTGAAGTTTCAATCCATTTGGATTTAATATGGTATAGAGTACAACTTAGGGAGTTAACTTTATATTTTCAAATGGATAGCCAATTATCCCAAAACCATTTAAGTAAAATAATAATTCTTTTTCTGCTGATTTAAAATGTGACCTTTATCATAATTACATTCCTTACCTGATTTATTTGTTTCTGGGCTTTCTATTTTGTCACATTTCCTTGTATTTCCTGTAGTTTTCCCTTTATTTCAATACTATGCATCTTGGTCCAAAAAAATTCTTGAGGCCCAATGTGGACTGTAATCTTTTTAAAAGTTCCTTTTCCCCTTTCTCTCATTGAAAAATTTTGTCTTGGCATTGATATCTTTTAATATTAACAATACCATTTATATTTTCTTATTGTTGGCATTTTCCTAGTATATCATTATTCTCACTTTAATCTTTTACTTTCCATGTGTCTGAAACATTTTATTTAGCTATATATATTACATGCAGCTTACAATTGGGCTTTGATTTTTTTACCCAATCTGTTTATTTACACATATTAAAATATTTTCTTTAATGTCAAGTTTCTTACTTCTAATCCTTTATTTTCTTTTTTTTAATAAATGAAGATTTTTTTTTTGTTTTCCTTGTGTGTTTGTATGTGCATGTTTAGTATGATACTTAAGGTACTTTCTCATCTGGTTTCAGTTCTACTGGCTATAGTGCCAACCTTATATAGTATACTTAAAATCTTATTAATTTTTTCATCAACTTTGATATATTCTTTAACCAATCTTCACTATGAATGATAAAATATGAGCATATTCCCTGGGACTTTCATCCCACTCCCATCAGTCAACAATAGACAGCAGAGCAGAAGGTTGGCTATACTCCTACACTGTAGCACAGGGAAGCTTTAGAAGTGCAGGCAGTATATCTGGTTATGAGTAAAATCATCACCCCTTTACCCTAACACTTTTTCCTCAGTGAAGGAGAGTGACCCAAGACCCAGAAATTAGCATGGCTTAAAGAACATTTCGTTGAGTCTGTAACCACCTCTGGGATTCTCAGATATGTATATCTATACATCAAAAATATATCAATATAAATATATAGTCTCAGATATATATACATATATATGTAGATACAGATATACACACATATATACACATATATATACATATATATGCATATACACACACATATATGAAAAAGAAGGCACAAAAATAATTATCTTCAAAACCCTTCTGTCTTTTCAGACAAAAGCTGCTGCTAAAGCATAAAGTACTATCATTGTTATGGGCACTCAGGTATCATTTTAGATTTCAGAAGCAACTAAACCAAACACTGAGTGTGAATATGTTTTTTAAAAAAAACAACAAAATATTTCCCTTTTAATCTTCTACCTGTTTTGAAATTGCCACATAATCTTCTTTCTTTCTCAATCTATGTTCAATACATTTCACCACCATGGGTGGGATGTAGGAGAGAAAAGTTGTGGGACTTAAAAAATAACACTTGTCATCATTACTTTTATTAAGCCCTCAGAGAAATGAAACACCTTTAAATATGTTACAGAACCAGATACAAGCTTAAATACAGCTTGTTAGAAGATATTTAAAATGTGATTCATCTGCTATTAATCTCTTAACCTCCTCTGCAGTATGCTGTCACCAAACAAGGAACAATCTAGAAGGCTTTTAGAATCTGACACTTCTGCTATAAACATTTCAGATTAAAGACCCTGGTGCTTGTTCAGAAACACCTTGATCCACCCAGGGGCCACTTCTCCACTTTAAGAACAGAAAGAAAGTTGATGATAGGCTGCTAAAAGAAAAAAAAAAAATTCTTAACATCTTTATTGGAGAATAATTGCTTTACAATGTTGTGTTAGTTTCTGCTGTATTACAAAGTGAATCAGCTATACATATACATTATATCCCCATATAGCCTCCCTCTTGCGTCTCCCTCCCAACCTCCCTATCCCACCCCTCTAGGTGGTCACAAAGCACTGAGCTGATCTCCCTGTGCTATGCAACTGCTTCCCACTAGCTATCTATTTTACATTTGTAGTGTATATATGTCAATGCAACTCTCTCACTTCGTCCCATCTTACACTTCCCCCTCCCTGTGTCCTCAATTCCATTCTCTATGTCTGTGTCTTTATTCCTGTCCTGCCCCTAGGTTCTTCAGAACCATTTTTTTTTTTTAGATTCCACATATATGCGTTAGCGTTCGATATTTGTTTTTCTCTTTCTGATTTACTTCACTCTGTATGACAGACTCTAGGTCCATCCACGTCACTACAAATAATTCAATTTCGTTTCTTTTTATGGCCGAGTAATATTCCATTGTATACATGTGCCACATCTCCTTTATCCATTCATCTGTCGATGGACACTTACATTGCTTCCACGTCCTGGCTATTGTAAATAGTGCTGCAATGAACACTGTGGTTCATGGCTCTTTTTGAATTATGGTTTTCTCAGGGTATATGCCCAGGAGTGGGATTGCTGGGTCATATGGTAGTTCTATTTTTAATTTTTTAAGGAACCTCCATACTGTTCTCCATAGTGGCTGTATCAATTTACATTTCCACCAACAGTGCAAGAAGGTTCCTTTTTCTCCACATTCTCTCCAGCATTTATTGTTTGTAGATTTTTTGATCATGGCCATTCTGACTGGTGTGAGGTGATACCTCATTGTAGTTTTGATTAGTGATATTCAGCATTCTTTCATGTGTTTGTTGGCAATCTATCTTCTTTGAAGAAATGTTTATTTAGGTCTTCTGCCCATTTTTGGATTGGGTTGTTTGTATTTTTGATATTGAGCTGCATAAGCTGCTTGTAAATTTGGGAGATTAATCTTTTGTCAATTGCTTCACTTGCAAATATTTTCTCCCATTCTGAGGCTTGTCTTTTCATCTTGTTTATGGTTTCCTTTGCTATGCAAAAGCTTTTAACTTTCATTAGGTCCCATTTGTTTATTTTTGATTTTATTTCCATTTCTCTAGGAGGTGGCTCAAAAAGGATATTGCTATGATTTATGTCAAAGAGTGTTCTGCCTATGTTTTCCTCTAAGATTTTTATAGTGTCTGGCCTTACTTTTAGGCCTTTAATCCATTTTGAGCTTATTTTTGTGTATGGTGTTAGGAAGTGTTCTAATTTCATTCTTTTACATATAGCTGTTCAGTTTTCCCAGCACCACTACTGAAGAGGCTGTCTTTTCTGCATTGTATATTCTTGCCTCCTTTATCAAAGATACGGTGACCATATGTGCATGGGTTTATCTCTGGGCTTTCTATCCTGTTCCATTGATCTATATTTCTGTTTTTTGTGCCTGTACCATACTGTCTTGATTACTGTAGCTTTGTAGTATAGTCTGAAGTCAGGGAGCCTGATTCCTTCAGCTCCTATTTTTCTTTCTCAAGATTGCTTTGGCTATTCAGGGTCTTTTGTGTTTCCATACAAATTGTGAAATATTTTGTTCTAGTTCTGTGAGAAATGCCATTGGTAGTTTGATAGGGATTGCACTGAACCAGTAGATTGCTTTGGGTAGTATAGTCATTTTCACAATGTTGATTCTTTCAATCCAAGAACATAGTATATCTCTCCATCTCTCCATCTTGTATCATCTTTAATTTCTTTCATCAGTGTCTTATAGTTTTCTGCATACAGGTCTTTTGTCTCCTTAGGTAGGTTTATTCCTAGGTAATTAATTATTTTTGTTGCAATGGTTAATGGGAGTGTTTCCTTTAGGAAGACTTTTTTTTTTTTTTTTTTTTTTTTTGGCGGTACGTGGGCCTCTCACTATTGTGGTCTCTCCCGTTGCGGAGCACAGGCTCCGGACGTGCAGGCTCAGCGGCCATGGCTCACAGGCCCAGCCACTCCACAGCATGTGGGATCTTCCTGGACCGGGGCATGCACCCATGTCCCCTGCATAGGTAGGCGGACTCTCAACCACTGTGCCACCAGGGAAGCCCAGGAAGACATTTTTAAAGAAGAAAAATATATATTCGATAAAAACAAAAGAAAACTTTAGGGAATCTAGCTAAATATGTGTGGCTTTTCCTTTAAATAACTGTTATACTTTAAGTATATGTAGCTATTTGCTCTAGTTAAGTTCTAAGCACCTTAAATTTAAACAAGAGCTGATATATGTATGAGTTGAAAAAAAACTCATTTTATCCTGATCAAAATGAGATAATGACGTTAAATTCTACTTGTCTTCCCTTTCTGGTAAGTGTTCATAACTCTTTTTTCTGGAAGACCCTCCTAGGGGCATTTGTTTCATATGCTTGGTTCCCAATTCCATAATATAGTTTTTAACAATTATGATGGGAATATCTATGAAGATTTCCAAAAAAAAAAAAAAATACAGGTATGTCTAAGAGCTATGAAGATCATAGCTACAAAACTACCAATAATCATTTGATAGTTTTATTAATACCAAACACCACCACCTTTTCCTGCTAAAAATACCTGATAGCTGAGTTCATTAAATTAAAAGAAATAAACAGAAGAACAAAGCTTTGTCTATTTCAATGCAAATATATACTTATATTCAACTTAGGCTCAGTGCCCAATTTTGTAGTGTCTAGGAATTTTTAAAAATTTTAGATAACATTTATAATACTTCAGCTGAAATAAAAAATGACAATAATTTTGTTAGTCTTATTTTGGTGGTGCTAAGAGTTGTGATTAGAAGAGATCCTAATTGAATATTTTCTGCCTTTAGTCATACTTGAAACTTTGCTGTGTATTTTTTCTTATTTTTGTCTTAAACCACAGAATAATTCATTCACTAGGAATTTTCTCTGATGATTTTCTGTATTTAGAAAATAAGACTACACATATCATGAAGGCAGTCTGTTTTAGTGTCTGTCTGACCTTACTTTTTATTCAGTCATGGTTTACCTAGTGCCTAGAATGATTCTTTGTAAATACAAGGCACCAATAAGTATCAATGATGAAGGAATGGAGCCACCATTAAACTTATTCTAAGGGCTTGCCTAACTTCTGATGTCACTCAGCAATGAATACTGGAGACCTACAATGTGTGTTCTGAGACTTTCATGGCAAAGTAGCCATGGTAGCTTCATGGAACATAAGGTCCTAGTGGATGAAAATCTGACAAGCAACTTCAGTAACTGCCCATACAGAGATGGCACTGAGTGCTATGGGAGCACACTGAGTGGTGCCTCACACACGGGGTCAGAGGCAGTGGATGTATATATACTGAAATTTGAAGTCTACGTAAGTGTTATTCAGGTGAAGAGATAAAGAGAACAGAAGTGGTTGATGGAGGGTATGGAGATATAACCCATCTGGTATATGAAAAATACTTGGAGAAAGATAACACAGAATGTTTAGGGTTATTTAAGTAGCTCAATAATTCTGGAGAGCAGAATGTGAGGAGGAGAGAAGCGAAAGGGGAGACTACGGAGGTGAGAAGGAACCAGATCTCCAACTTGAAGAAGAGATAGAAGCCTCAAGTCTGGGCCATGTGACTAGTCACACCACTTTGAAGGTCACTAGTCCAGGGTTCACAGTGGGAAATCCATTAGGGATATCTGGTTTGGCCTGAGAGTTCAAAGATATGTCTTCTTAGTCTCCAAAATATCATCTTAGAGTAGGGTTTATTGGCTGATGCAGCAGACTTCTCTTAAAAGTCTGTGTTTCTAATAGGCAGAAACAGCCTATGGAAACAATGCCTTCAATAGACTCCCAAGGCTTCGACTGCATGCAAAGTAGTAGATAGATCGATAGATAGATAGGTAGATATTGTGTGTGTGTGTGTGTGTGTGTGTGTGTGTGTGTGTGTGTGTGTGTGTGTGTGTGTATGTTTGAGGATATATATCATATAATCTCTGGTGAGTGACATCAGAGGTTAGGTAACCTCCTTAGAGTAAATCTAAGGGTTGTTCCATGCCTTCATCCCTTCATCATTGGGTAGTATTTATTGGTGGCTTCTACATAGAATGAACATGTCCTGCTTTGGATCTAATGGGTACTCATTACTTTTGCATGAAACTCCTTCACTATTTTTGCCCTCAACAGATGGTTGTAAGAATATAAATATGAGAGACTGAATACTGTCTGGTTTAGAACTGGCCTTCTGGCTGCCTTTTCCCCCTCCTTTCCATGTTCCTCTTCCTCACTATTGTTCTAATTATGAGGCCCCTCACAGCATATCACAGACCCTCTACTGTTAGAATTCATGAAGTCCATGACATATATGGATGCTTCATGAAATCTCAGCATGAATGCAAATTTGGCTTCCTCTTCTCCTCTTATCTTCTCCTTTCAAAGTGGTTTAACTCAGAACAGCTTAAATTTCCTGAATTCTCTAAGCACAGAAATATATTTACTTACCTTATCCTCAAAACTCTGACCAACCTCTCTTGGAGACAGTTTTGCTTAAATGTGTGGAAAGAAGCCAATTTATTTTTATATGGCAGTAGAAGAGAGGCCAAGAACTGATAACTGATTTTTTTTTTTTTTTTTTTTTTACTCTGGTAAAAGTAGTCTGACATACGCTCACCCACATTGCTAAAGTGAAGACAAGAAGTGACAAGTGCCTCCAGAGGAATTGATTTTAGACTGTTTGAATCTGGACCAGTCAAGGGGAAAAAAATCTACTAAAAAACTTTCATCAAATATGCCATGGTCTCTCAAAGAACAACCTTATATGTAAGAAGTCAAAGTTTTTTTCAATTCTTTTTGAGTGCTAATAGCTCACTGCTGTATGTTGAAGCAATTCTTAACAACAGAGAAAACGAGACAATTTTAAGAGCAGGTATGATGATCTTGGATAATTGAAAAGCCTAGGTCCATAAGGCCAGATGAGCTCGCTTAACAAGAGAGTTTAATTTTGGTCTGGAGTCAATCAAGAAGTGATTACCAGCTCCATGTAAAGAGTCTATCTGTTAGTTGCTACCTGACAGCAAAAATAATGCGATTTAGACTGAGCAGAATTGACAGCTGCCAAAAAGCTATTTGGACTTTCAGGAATGGAGGAAAACGGACTGAGCATATAGTTTTTCTTTTCTGTGCTTTAAAGCACCCAGATTGGACAAAGGGAGTCAAAATATTGTAGAAGTAGAATTGCACTGAGCAGACAGATGGTTGGAAGACCTGACTTTTGGTCCTGGCTGATTGTATGATCTTAAGAAAGTCATTTAACTTACGTGGACCTTGTATTTCTCAGCCATAAAAATGAACATTTGAACTAGATAGTCTCTCAGCTCTACTCTATGAGCTTCAGGAAAACAAGGACAAGGTGTTTCTTCTTAGCCTCTGTAACTAGCAAAGGGCCTGGCACACAATAGGCACCCAATAAATACTCCTTATGTGAATAGAAAAACTATTTGTTAAATTTCTTCTCAGAGAAAGGCATCATGCTTATTCATGTATATAGAGAGATTAAAATAATTATTAAAATATATTGATAATATACATTGAGTTATTAGAATATTAATTTACATAACCGAAGTAGCCACACATAATTTGAAATATTAAGCTTAATTGAAATAGCACTTTGACATAGGCTCTAACTAGTAAGTGTAATGAATATTTTCCAGCAGATTTGTCTGGATATAAATTTAAATAGGTATCTTGCTCATGAGGTGAAATTTGTTTCAGCTGAGACTTTAATGTTAAAAATGGTCAAAAGCCAAATAACCGAAGGACGAGACCAAATCATTGGTTGCACTGAAGTCTAATAGCAATTTTTTTTTTTTCTGTAGGTCCCATCCAGATACAAGAGAGAGGGGAACCGGTAAAAACGATATATGCATAAAAGTTTCACATGCCTATAATGGTATGCCATTTATTTGCACAAATTTTCAGTATATACTGATGCCCCTTTCAAAGAGATGGAGTATGGTGCTGTCATTTGTGACACTTAATACAATAAAAGGGCTATAAACATAGGGTGATGGCCCCAGAGACAGTCAGAACACAAGGGGAGACAATGACAGAAGGAAAGGAGAAAATCATTGCAAATGCTACACCTTCTCCAAGTGTTTTCCCTGGTCAATAATATCTTGATTTCCGGCTACCCTTACATTGTAAGTAACTCATTCGATGGTGATGGTGATTCAACCATTTTACCAATGAAATGAATATTAAAGACAAACATAAAAGGTATTTGTGTTGAAGAGGAAGCTCTCCTAACAAAGATACAACAGATAATGATGAATACACAGAAGATTTAAGGACTTCTTTCGAATTTTCTTATATCCAGAGTTTTAAATCTGGGTCTAGAAGTTGAGACAAGACTCTAAACCACCTGGTGACTTACTTGAGACCTAAGCCTGAGGCTCTTTTACATGGAGTTTTACTGTTTCTACTTCAAGTATAATCTCACCTCAATCTTTTTTATTTTAAAATATTATTAATAAAATAGCCTAATGGAGAATTTCGTTTGTCAAGATTCATGACATTACAACAGGAGACATATTTTTCTCTTTGCTAATAGGAAAAATTGAGGGGTAATTATTTTCATACCAAAACCTATGGTAGTTTTACCAGCAAAAACTGAAAATGAATGAAATCTTGAAAATTTTTAGTCTGTAGATAATACTGTGGTCCCATCTATACAAAAATTAAAAAGACTAGGGTTATTATTATCTTGAGTCAGATCACTATTTTCTAAACACACTACACACAAAAACATATGGTGACATCTGGGTATCCATTCCAAAATGGATCTAACTAAGTTAGAATTAATCTTGATGTAGGCTATCTTCATATGGCAGCTTTGATTCATAAATTCCTCAGCATTCCAGATATTTTCTTTGTTTTTGTGTGTTAGTGGCTTGCCTTCACAAAGTTACCTGATGTTAAAAAAATGCTTCTTTTTCTCCAGTCATTATGTCTTATGGAAAGGAATGATAAGGATACATCCCCTCTTTAGAAGATACTTCCCAGAAGATGCATGCATACTACTTCTTATGTTGCATTGGTCAGAACTTAATTATAAGATTACACCTGACAGTCAACATAGCTGGAAAACATGGTCTTCATTGTAAGTGGTCATATGACCCTGTAAATCATGTGACGTAAGGGGGAAAACTAGAAGACTATAACAATACACTTATTTTTGAGATGAATCATAAATATAATCTGCTATTAAACTACCCAAGATACAATAACTGCATAGCTATGACAATCAAGTTCTATTGAATATAGACCTGTCTTTTAATTATCAACATCTGAACCCATTCTTAAGTTCCTTGATTAAAGGATGACATTAAAAACACTAATGTTCAGATATCATGTCCCTTTAAGTGTCAGTTTCTTTGGCTCTATTTTTAAAACCAAACAATACCCAAAATCCATCTCATAAATGCATTCCATTAATCATAAAGGAAACCAGGTCAGAATTTCAAATTTAGCACACCACAAAATCAACCATTTTAAAATTAATATTCTTCTAACAAAGAATCAGTAATTCCATTATACGCAAAAGGACAATATGTGTCAGATTCTATCACAGCATGCTATATCAGCAGTATGTAATAAAGTTGATCATTCTTTCCCTCTAGAAACATTCTTCATTTGTTTTCCATGACTCCATACTCTCCTGGTCATTCTTTTTGTTCACTGGTCTCTTATTCTTTTTTATTTTCCTTTGCTAGTTATATAATGTCTCCATGACCACCAAACATTGGACTGGTCTAGAGCTCATTTCTTGGATCTTTGCTTATCTTTATCTATACCCACTCACTTGGTGATATCGTCCAGTTTTATGACTTTAAGAACAATCTGCCAGTGACTCCAAAATTTGTATCTGCAACCTAGATCTACCCCTAAATTCCAGACCTGTATATCCAACTGCCTTCTCAGTATTTTTATTGGATGTCAAATGGGCATCTCAAAGTTATTATGTCCAAATGAAGACTTTGGCTCTCCTCATCCCAATCTACTTCTCTATAGTCTTTTTAGTTTATATTAATAATAACTCCATCTCTCGGTGTCTCAGGCCAAGAAGTATTAAAGTCATTCTTCAATCCTCTTTTTTTTTCACTTCCATATCCAATTCAATAGCAAATTACTTGGGTTCTTCAGTCTATCTCCACACAGAAGCCAGACAATATTTAATAATCAGATCATGTCTGTCCTAGGATGGTAACTTTCCAATGCCTTCTTCTTTTACACAGATAATTAGTCTCTACTATGATCTCCAAAACATTATAAAATCAGGTTGCTTATTACCACTTCCTCTTATTCCCTAATAGTCTCCCCTTGCTCACTCCTGTCAACCACAATTGTTTACTTCTAGTCTTTATGTACATCAAGAATGCTCTTACATCAAGGATTTTGCATTTGCTATTCTCTCTTCCTCAAAACTTCCTGCCCCATATATTCACATGGCTAACCCCCTCACCTTTTTCAAGTCGTTCTCTAATGTCACTTTTCTGGTAGGGTATTATCTGACCCCTTATTTAAAATTAGCTCCCTCACCCATCCAATAATCTAAATCCACCTTTCTTGCTTTATTTTTCTCCTAAGCCCTTTTCACCAGCTAACTACTATGACATGATGTATTTGGTTTATTTTCTGTTTCCTCAAACTAAAAATAATCACCATGAAAGCAGGAATTTTGGGGTGGGAGGGCTTTTACTCATCTTTAGTGCCTAGAGCAGTACTTATAACATAGAAGATGCATAATAATATTAATAACATGTTATATCTTAGCTTAAAAAGCATAAAACATGACGTGTGCAAACTCCTCCTCTCCTATCTACCCTTCTTTTTGCTAAGCCAGATACATAATTAATGGAAACTTACTGATCTATAAATTCCCTTGATTTGCTCTTTGCCTTTCCCTATTTTTGTTTTACTTATGCAGTAGTAACAGATCTGTTGAATAATTGGACTAAATATTTTCTCTTTTGAGAATTTTCCAGTGTATGCATTTTAATTGACCTATTACACATGGCTGAATGAATCAAGCAATTTACCATGGTTAAGTCCCTTGATTACATAGGAATCATGCAGCATTCTAGAACTCTTCCTTGCCTAGATACTTAAGATTATTTGGTGTATATTCTTCTTCAATTTATATCCTGTCTTCTACTATTTGGTGGAGTCTTTTTTTGTATTTTTCTTTAGAGTAAGGAATATCTTACATGCGCCCATGTGATACTAAAAAGTCATATACGGCCTAAGTATATGTAACATTTGTTTCCGTACACTGAAATCACTTTCTGGTACTACAGCACATGAAAGGGTCTATTGTACAATATGCTTTCATTTCATTTATAACCAAACTGAACAAGAGTGACATTGTGGAAACGAATAGAGTTTACTCCTGCTCAGTCTGAAAAACTGCATCTGACATGAAGTGAAAGGAAATATGTGAAAGGGTTGAAACCAAAAAAAAAAAAAAAAAGGAGAGAGAGAGAAATGAAAAACAGTGAAATTTTCTCAAAGAAAAAATACCATTCTTTGCCTTCTCCTCAATGAAAAGAGCATATATATCATGTTTTTTACCAATTAAAAATGTCACCATCATTTGCAAGTTATTTCTTGTTACAGTTCACTTAAGTATAATGTATATTTATAATGTTGCATAGTCCCAAATCACTAAAGACAATATTTTACCATCATTACTAATATAAACTCTGTTTCAGGAATACGTATTATTAAAATCATGGCAGGAAAACTCAACAGTGGGCAAGGTACTTAAAATAGCTCTTGATTTAGAAATAAATTTCTAACCAACATTGTACTATAAATTGGCAGAACAAAAAAACCTCACAAAAGAAGTAAGTTTAAAGATGGAACAATAAATGCTAGTGAGGGTATGGGAAAAAGGAAACCCTCTTGCACTGTTGGTGGGAATGTAAATTGATACAGCCACTATGGAGAACAGTATGGAGGTTCCTTAAAAAAAAAACTAAAAATGGAACTACCATATGACCCAGCAATCCCACTACTGGGCATGTACCCTGAGAAAACCACAAATCAAAAAGAGTAATGTACCACAATGTTCACTGCAGCACTACTTACAATAGCCAGGACATGGAAGCAACCTAAATGTCCATCAACAGATGAATGGATAAAGAACATGTGGCACATACATACAATGGAATATTACTCAGCCATAAAAAGAAATGAAATTAAGTTATTTGTAGTGAGGTGGATGGACCTAGAGTCTGTCATACAAAGTGAAGTAAGTCAGAAAGAGAAAAACAAATACCGTATGCTAACGCATATATACAGAATCTAAAAAAAAAAAAAAAAAAAAAAAAAGTGTTCTGATGAACCTAGGGGCAGGACAGGAATAAAGACGCAGATGTAGAGAATGGACTTGAGGACACGGGGAGGGGGAAGGGTAAGCTGGAACAAAGTGAGAGAGTAGCATTGACATATATACACTAACAAATGTAAAATAGATAGCTAGTGGGAAGCAGTTGCATAGCACAGGGAGATCAGCTCAGGGCTTTGTGATCACCTAGAGGGGTGGGATAGGGAGGGCGGGAGGGAGATGCAAGAGGGAGGGGATATGGGGATATATGTATACACATAGCTGATTCACTTTGTTATACAGCAGAAACTAACACAATGTAGTAAAGCAATTATACTCCAATAAAGATGTTAAAAAAAAAAGACATGGAGTACATCTAAGTATGGTGTGGTAAAGATTTATTGTTCTATTTAACATCTAACCTCTTTTTCTGTTCTGTGGTTAACAATGCCTTGTATTTCTTTCCCAGAACCATTATTTCTCCTTTCACAATTTGTATATGATTGGCTAGTTTTGACTCCTTTCTTGATTGTCACAGACTGAATGTTTGTGTGCCCTCAAAATCTATATGTTGAAGCCCTAACCCCCAATGTGATAGTATTTGGAAGTAGAGCCTTTGGGAGGTAGTTTAGATGATGTCATGAGGGTGGAGTTCTCCATGTGGGATTAGTGTCCTTATAAGAAGAGAAGGGGAGAGAGCCATCTCTCTCCTACCATGTGATAACACAAAGAGAAAGTGGCCATCTGAAAGCCTGGAAGATAACTCACACCAGAACCTGACCATGCTGGCATCCAGATCTTAATCTTTAAGCCTCAAGAACTGTGAGGAAATACATTTCTGTAGTTTAAGCCACCCAGCCTATGACCTTCAGATGCATTAGGTCTGGCCAATCTGTATATTTCATGCATCCGGCCATAATGATTGAATCATGGAGGATTATCTGGCATAACTCAAACAATTAAGAGTTAGATCTGGATATTTTTAAAATTCCCTCAGTCTTTCACAGCTGGGATTCCTCTCTGAATCACAGCATAGAAAATGATTTCAATGTCTACTTTTTCAGTTCTCCCCAAAATAGTACCCCACTATTACCATCTAAGATTTTGCATAAGAAAGTTAACTGTTTACGAGTGATACATCCACTGTCTTGAAACAATGAATTTGTTAAGGCACCAGGACTTAAAGCCCTAATATTTAAATTTTAGTTGAGAAAATCTCCCTTATTGGGGAGTATAAGATTGGAAGAACATAAAGATGGAGCTACTAGCTCCATGGAGCCTATTAATTCTTGGATGTCAGTGTAAGTGATGCTTCCTCTTAGAAGCCTTCCTTGACCTCTATCTTAATCCATTTGAACAGCTATAACAAAAATACCATAAACTGGGTGCCTTGTAAACAACAAACATTTATTTCTCCCAGTTCTATAAGTTGGGAAGTTTAAGTTCACGGGACTGATAGATTCAGTGTCTGGTGAGTGCCTGCCTCTTCATTAACTCTTGTCTTCTCTCTATGCCCTCACATGGCAGAAGGGCAGGGTTCTCTACGGAGACTCTTTTATAAGGGTACTAATCCCATTCATGAGGGCTCCAGTCTCATGGTCTAATCACCTCCAAAATCCCTATCTCAAAATATGTTCATATTGGAGATTAGGTTTCAACATATGAATTTTGAGGGAACACAAACATTCAGACCATAGCATCCTCCATGATAAGTTAAATCTCTCTACTATGGATGCTCATACACATTCCTTTAGCAGGTATCACAGCTATAATTTTAAAATTGTGTTTATTTGATTAATGCCCAGCTTGCCCATGGTGGGCACATGAAAGCACATGAAAGGAGAAACTGTTTCTGGTTTTGTTTAGCATTTTATCTCCCCTACCCAGCACTGTACCTGGCATGTAGTATATGCCAAATACTTGTGAGATGGATGAAATGAATAATCTTAAAAATAAAATAATTATTTTCATATTCAATAAATGTACTCTGCACTGAAAAACTTATGCCCATTAAAGTTACAAAATACAATACAGTAAAGAAAAAGCTTAAAGCACCTTATACATTCAACTTTCTTAGTAATAGGAAAATGAATTTTTATTTTTCTAGTCTATTATTTTTTATTTCAAGGAGATGTAAAGTTAATCTGACTCACTTAAAAGACCAAGTTATTTGTAGACACTTTATCAAAGATAGCAAGCCTATAGGCATAAATAATTTTTAGACATATAATTTAAAAACCATATTCTTATAAATATCTTTAAGATAATTAAAATGGTAGAAAATTCTTGCTAAAAAATTTTAATTGAATTTTAGTTATTAAAATAAGTTTTTGATTTATTTTAAACAGGATAAGTATACTTCTTTTGGCCAAAAACTTTAAATGCTTTTTGGCAACTGAAGTTATTGAATTGCTGTATCACCTGAGTTTTACTCATTACTAGTTATAATCAATTCTAATAGACTAATTTAAAAACACTCTGTTCAGGTATTCGAATGGTTCAAAATTCAACAGCATATAGCTGAATAATTATTTACCCAGATAAATAAAATCCCTTAGAAATGACAATGTGCCAAACTAGGCAAGTGTGTATTTACTTCTGAGATGGTCATCAATATAGAACATTAATCAAGTCAAGTGAAAATTGAATGCGATTAATGGCTTAGGAACTACAAATATTCTCTTGACTAAGCTGAAAAATGTCTGATTGATTCTGCATTGTGTTGTAAGCATGCAGTGGAATTGGAAATATTTTGGCAAATATCCAGGAAATTTTGAGCACTTTCCCAAATATTTTAGAGTTCCCACCAAATAAACATACAGATACTAAAAGGTACATAGAATAAACTTCCCTCTCCTTACAGGAACTGGAGGTTCTGCTTTGCTTTATAAGTGACAGCTAAAAAGGAGACTCAAAGTTCTTCCAGGACTCAGTTTTATAAACAATAAATTCTAAATATTTTCCATGTATGAAGAGATGTGTGAAGGCCAAAGGAATGAGAAAATAAATAAGTGGAACCAAAATTACTGCATATTCCATTATTGCAAAAAAAGGGAAAGGCAGGGAATCAAATGATCTCCGAGGATAAAACCTAGGCCTTTTGCATGCTTCTAGTTTCTTACAAATAGTAAGTCATCAATATATCTTTGTTAAATGAATGAATTGAAGGCTCTACATCTTTTTTCTTATACACCAAGCTTTACTTTTATATAAAGAAGATTCAGAATCTTACTTCTAAGTACAGCAGATTCAGTCTTTAGGAATATTACAAGAGAAAACAGTAAAACATACACAGACACATACACACACAGAGAGAAGATGGAAATTATTTTTAAAAAGAAGTATTAGCTTCTATTTTCATTTTGGGTACTTATTTTATGCCAGCTTGTAAAGAGAATATGAATAAAGACAAAGGACAAATGAACAGTTCAGTATTTGCCAATGAAAGAAACATGGAAAAAAAATGGAAAAGGTAAGAAAAAAGTCAAAGATGCTTATGGTAAACACACTAGAGTAGCAGAGTGCCTGAAAATTCTAGATACTTAGTATTTACTGATCAAATGACTCTGAGTCAAAAAGAGAATTATTTTAAAAATTAGGTGCCATTCTAGAGAAGAGTCCTTTTTCAATCTATTTAGTAATCTAATGAACATTTATTGGGCAACTCAATGTCCTATACACTGCCCAATACTGAAGATACAAACAAGACATTAAGAAAGGTCATAAACATGACTGACATAAGATATGAGGAAGACAAAGACATGTAACAATGACTTATAACATAAGAAGTTTAACACTATCATAGAGGATGCCTAAGGATCTCTAAGTGGGAAGGATCTGGATTAGATCAATAAAGGCAAAAGAGGAGGTGTCATTTGGAATTAGGCCTTGAAGGGTGACAGGAATTTTATATATGGACAACAATATTTAATAGTTCAGAAAAAAGGTAACCAAAATAATTCCTTTATATGCAACCAAGTATATACCTAAACAGGAATGACTGGAGTATATCCTACTGCCGGAACTGCTATTACTACTACAGTGTACATTTTTGCTGTTAGTCCTATTATTAGTAATTTTGTGCCAAAAGTTGTTTCTTTTTAAGCATTTGTCACAAAAAATCTATAATTTTAAAAGCATTTTTACTGAAAGGTTATATTTCCATTTTTATTTTGCTAATAAGATGCAGCAAAATCCCTTTCTTTGATTTTTATAAATTTTCAGAGTTCTGGTCCAAGATAGTGACATAGGAGACTCCTGAACTTGCTTTCTCCTATTGACACACCAAATCTACAGCTACGCATGGAGCAATTCCCTCTGAAAGAAATCTAGAACCTGGCTGAGAGACTCATATCATATGCAATGGGTAAACAAGAAAATACCCACATCAAAATGGTTGGAGAGGCTGAGACACACTCTTAACATAAACCCCATCCCTAACACAGCAACATGCAATTAGGAGAGAACTTCCAATTCCCAGCTTCTTCCTGAAGAGTGAAAGGTTTGGACCAACATACAGGGCCCCAATTTTTAAAACTTCCACCTGGAGGATGGGCCCTCAGAACACCTAGCTCTGAAAGCCAACAGGGCTTGCTTGCATCCATGAGACCCATAAGACCATAGTGGAAAGAAACAATTCTTGATGGACTCACAAGGCCTTGCTGAGGCTATTCTCCCAGAGCTCAGCATAGAGGGAACAGACCAAATCTCCTACTCCCAGTTTTTCCTTAAAACAGGCCTATTTGTGTACTTCAAAAGCTGCTGCTTAACAGTCAGGCTTCTGATTTAGCACATATATAGGGGCTGACTGTGAGCCTCCCCAGAGACTTGGGAGACCAGGGGTCATGGTGAGGGGCACCACCTCTGCATTTTCCCTCTGGCCTACAAAAGGACACCAGTGTCTCCTTAGAGGGAAATTATAACATGTCTGGCACCCTAGTTTTTGCAGCTGCTACCAGGGGATGCATCTTGATCACCTGGATCTGGTGGCCAGTGGGGCTTATGTTCACAGGCTTCATACAACTGTAGCAAACAGATGAGTTCTTAACCAGCTATATGTCTTGAACTCAGCACATAGGGGACAGACAGAAATGCCCATCCTTCAGTCTTTCTCTGAAACAGGCCTACTTCAAAAGCTACTGCCTGAGGTTTTGGCTTCTGATCAGCCTACACCTAGGTCTGAGATCCTCTCCACTGGGACATGGACAGGTTTTGGCATGCCCTCCACTACTGAGACCTACTAAGAACAAAGAAGGTAGTCTGGACAATCACAACTGTTTGAGAGACAACAAAGAACTTGGACTGGGCTAAGCAATAAATTTTATCTCCTACATGAGACCTTTCTGTTAAGACTGGAAGAGGTGACTGTTTTATCTAATGTGCAGAAGCCAACAAGAGAGTCAAGGAAAATAAAGAAACAGAGAGATATGATACTAATAAAAGAACAAGATAAAACACCAAAAACAGACTTTAATAAAATGGAGATAAGTGATTTACCCAATAAAGGGTTCAAAATAATGGTCACAAGGATGCTCACTGAGGTCAGGAAAACAATGCATGAACAAAGTGAGAATTTTGACTAAGAGATAGAAAATATAAGAGTGTACCAAACAGAAATCAGAGAGCTGAAAAATACAATAACTAAAGTGAAAAATTCAGTGGAGGAGTTCAACAATAGACTATATCAAGTTGAAGAAAGAATTAGTGAATGCAAAGACAGGGCAGTGAAAATAATCCAGAAGAGCAAAAAGAAAAGAGTGACAATACCTCAAGTGACACATGGGACAACATAAGTAGACCAGTAGTCACTTTATAGGGGTCACAGAAGGAGAAGAGAAAGAGAATGGGGCAGAAAGCTTATTCAAAGAAATAATGGCTGAAAACTTCCCTAACCTGGGGGAAGAAAGAGATGCAGAAAGTCTCAAAAGAAAAATCCAAAGAGAACCTCACCAAGACACATTATAACTAAATTGTCAAAAGTTAAAAACAAGGAGAGAATCTTAAAATCAGTAAGTGAAAAGCAACTTTTTATATACAAGGGAATACCCAAAAGACTATCACCAAATTTTTCAGCAGAAACTTTACAGCCCGAACAAAAGTGTTGTGTTTTTTTTGCAGTCAAAATATTTATCATTTTCCTTAACTGGGTTAAATGATAATACAAATATTGTGATCCTGTTTTAAGTTTCTCATGTACTATACTTTAAATATTCAAAACTTTGTATAAAACCACACATGACTTAATTTCTTTCACAATGCCTACTATAGAAATCATAATTGTATACATTTTGAAATAAATTCTCTCCTTAACCTTATTATTATAGATTTGAAAAGACTAGTTACAACTGCAACAGTAATATCTATGAGGTCCATACTTATAAACAACACCCAGGAAGAAGAAAGGAGAGAACAGGCTAGGGAGAGAGAAGAAGAGATGTTCATTTATATTGTTTCCAACTGGTAACAACCAGATCAGAGTATCAGTGTGGTGTGAGTGCTTCTTGAGTTAGGAAGGAAATTTTAATGTATTTAAGGGGAATAACCACAGAATAAATTCAAAGTGCTGAAAAAAAAAACCCTACCAACCAAGAAGGCTCTACCCAGAAAAGCTGTTCTTCAGAATTTAAAATGAGGTAAAGAGTTGTTCAGACAGACAAAACCTGAAGGAGTTCATCACCACTAGAACAACCTTACAAGAAATGTTAAAGGGACTTCTTCAAGCAGAAACAAAAGGATGCTAATTAATAACAGGAAAACATAAGAAAGTATAAATCTCATGCTAAAGGTAAATATGAAGTTGAATTCAAAATACTCTAATGTGCAATGGTTGTGGGTAAATTATAAATCTAGTATGAAGGTTAAAAGACAAAAGTATTAAAAATAACCATAACTATAAAAATTTGTTAATGAGTTCACAAGCTAAAAATGTAAATTGTGACATCAAAACATGAAATGCACTGGGGGAGAGTTAAAATGTAGACCTTGTGTATGCATCTGAAGTTAAGCTGTTATCAGCTTAAAATAAACTGTTAGAAATATGTTTTATATAAGCTACATGGTAACCACAAAGAAAAACCTATAGTAGGTACACAAAAGACAAATAGAAAAGAATCTAAGCATACCACTACAGAAAATCATCAAAGCACCATGTAAGGGAGCAAGGGAAGAAAAAAGGAAGAAAGGAAATAAAACAGCCAGAAAACAATTGACAAAATGGTAATACATACCTATCAATAATTACTTTAAATGTAAATGGGCTATTTCTTCAATCAAAGTACAAAGATTTGATGAATGGATAAAAAATCAAGACCCAAATATATGCTTCCTACAAGATACTCATTTCACTTTAAGGACATACATAGACTGAAAGTAAAGGGATGGAAAAAGATATTCTTCCAAATGGAAACCAAAAGGGAGCAGAGATAGCCAAACTTATATCAGACAAAACAATGCTTTAAATCAAAGACTAATAATAAGCAAAAAGGGAGTCCAGCCAGGCACTGAGCAAAGTTCAGAGCTGACTGGTTTTTCCCACCAGAGCGTGACCTCAGCAAGCATATTCCAAAGCATATTTCAGATATCCTATGACTTTGTGTGTAAACCCAAAGAAGTTATTTCCTCCACATACTCTGCGGAACATAAACTATAACAAACAGGGCTTTAAAAAAACATAACCAAGATACAGGGGACGGGCTTCCCTGGTGGCGCAGTGATTGAGAGTCCACCTGCCGATGCAGGGGACACGGGTTCGTGCCCCAGTCTGGGAATATCCCACATGCCGTGGAGCACCTGGGCCTGTGAGCCATGGCCGCTGAGCCTGCGCGTCCGGAGCCTGTGCTCTGCAACAGGAGAGGCCACAACAGTGAGAGGCCCGTGTACCACACACACACACACACAAAAAAAAGATACAGGGGAGACAGAAGATGGCGGAAGAGTAAGACGCGGAGATCACCTTCCTCCCCACAGATACATCAGAAATACATCTACACGTGGAACTGCTCCTATAGAACACACATTGAACACTGGCAGAAGACCTCAGACCTCCCAAAAGGCAAGAAACTCTCCATGTACCTAGGTAGGGCAAAGAAAATAAAGAATAAACAGAGACAAAAGAATAGGGAAGGGATCTGCAACGGTGGGAGGGAGCTGTGAAGGAGGAAAGGTTTCCACACACTAGAAGCCCCTTCACGGGTGGAGACTGCGGGTGGCGGAGGGGGGAAGCTTCGGAGCCATGGAGGACAGCGCAGCAACAGGGTGCGGAGGGCAAAGTGGAGAGATTTCCGCCCAGAGGGTTGGCACTCACCAGCCCAAGAGGCTTGTCAGCTCACCCGACCGGACCGGCGGGGGCTGGGAGCTGAGGCTCAGGCTTCAGTCAGAAGCCAGGAGAGGACTGGGGTGGGCTGCATGAACACAGCCTGAAGGGGTTAGTGCACCACGGCTAGCCGGGAGGGAGTCCGGGAGAAGTCTGAGGCTGCCGGAGAGACAAGAGACTTTTTCTTGCCTCTTTTTTTCCTAGTGCGCGAGGAGAGGGGATTAAGCGCACCGCGTAAAGGAGCTCCAGAAACGGGCGCGAGCTGCGGCTATCAGCGCGGACCCCAGAGACGGGCATGAGACGGTAAGGCTGCTGCTGCAGCCACCAAGAAGCCTGTGTGCGAGCACTGGTCACTCTCCACATCTCCTCTCCTGGGAGCCTATGCAGCCCGCCACTGCCAGGGTCCCAGGATCCAGGGACAACTTCCCCGGGAGAACGCACGGCATGCCTCAGGCTGGTGCAACGTCACGCCGGCCTCTGCTACCACAGGCTTGCCCCGCATCGTACCTCTCTCCCTCCCCCCGCGGCCTGAGTGAGCCAGAGTTCCTGAATCAGCTGCTCATTTAACCCCGTCCTGTCTGAGCGAAGAGCAGATGCCCTCAGGTGACCTACATGCAGAAGCGGGGCCAAATCCAAAGCTGAAACCCAGGAGCTGTGCCAAGAAAGAATAGAAAAGGAAATCTCTCCCAGCAGCCTCAGAAAGCAGCAGATTAAAGCTCCACAATCAATTTGATGTACCCTGCATCTGTGGAATACCTGAACAGACAACAAATCATCCCAAATTGAGGAGGTGGACTTTGGGAGCAAGATATATTATTTTTTTCCCCTTTTCTCTTTTTGTGAGTGTGTATGTGTTTGCTTCTGTGTGAGATTTTGTCTGTATAGCTTTGCTTTCATCACCATTTGTCCTAGGGTTCTGACCGTCCCGGTTTTTGTTTTTGTTTTTGTTTTTTTTTTACTTTAAAAAATTGTTCTTCTTGATAATTATGTTTATTTTTTATTTTAATAACTTTACTTTATTTTATCCTACTTTATTTTATCCTCTTTCCTCCCTCCCTCCCTCCCTTCTTTCCCTTTCTTTCTTTCTTTCTCTCTCTCTCTTTCTCTCTTTCTTTCTATTTTTTTCCTCCCTTTTATTCTGAGCCATGTGGATTAAAGGCTCTTGGTGCTCCAGCCAGGTGTCAGGGCTGTGCCTCTGAGGTGGGAGAACCAACTTCAGAACACTGGTCCACAAGAGACCTCCCAGCTCCACATACTATCAAATGGCGAAAATCTCCCAGAGATCTCCATCTCAACACCAAGACCCAGCTTTACTCAACGACCAGAAAGCTACAGTGCTGGACACCCTATTCCAAACTACTAGCAAGACAGGAACACAGCCCCATCCATTAGCAGAGAAGCTGCCTAAAATCATAATAAGGCTACAGACATCCCAAAACACACCACCAGACGTGAACCTACCCACCAGAAAGACAAGATCCAGCCTCATCCACCAGAACACAGGCACTAGTCCCCTCAACCAGGAAACCTACTCAACCCACTGAACCAACCTTAGCCACTGGGGACAGGCACCAAAAACAATGGGATCTATGAACCTGCAGCCTGCAAAAAGGAGACCCCAAACACAGTAAGATAAGCAAAAGGAAAAGACAGAAAAACACACAGCAGATGAAGGAGCAAGGTAAAAACCCACCAGACCTAACAAATGAAGAGGAAACAGGCAGTGTACATGATAAAGGATTCAGAATAATGATAGTAAAGATGATCCAAAATCTTGGAAATAGAATAGAGAAAATGCAAGAAACATTTAACAAAGACCTAGAAGAACTAAAGACGAAACAAGCAATGATGAACAACACAATAAATGAAATTAAAAATACTCTAGATGGGATCAATAGCAGAATAACTGAGGCAGAAGAACAGATAAGTGACCTGGAAGATAAAATAGTGAAAATAACTACTGCAGAGCAGAATAAAGAAAAAAAGAATGAAAAGAACTGAGGACAGTCTCAGAGATCTCTGGGACAACATTAAAAGCAAAAAGGTCATTATATATTGCTAAAGGGGTTAATCCAATAAGAGGATATAACATTTGTAAATATTTATGCACCCCACATAGACACAACTAGATATATAAAGCAAATATTAACAGACCTAAAGAGAGAAATAGACAATAATACAATACTAGTAGGGGACTTCAATACCCCACTTTAAATGATGGGTACATCATCCAAAAAGAAAAGCAATAAGAAAACATTAGACTTAAACTGCATGTTAGACCAGACAGACTTAAGAGATATTTATAAAACATCCACCCAACAGCAGCAGTATACACATTCTTCTCAGGCACACATGGAACATTTTCCATGATAGATCCTATGCCAGGCCATAAAACAAGTCAATTTAAAAAGATTGAAATAATATTAAGCATTTTTTTCCCAAACACAATGATATGAAACTAGAAATCAATTACAAAAACAAAAGTAGAATGTTCACAAATATGTGGAGATTAAACAACATGAACAACTAATAGGTCAAAGAAAAAAATCAAAACAGAGATATCAAAAAATGTCTTGAGACAAATGAACATGGAAACACAACATACCAAAAATTATGGGATGCAACAAAAGCAGTTCTAAGAGAGAAGTTTGTAACAGTAAAGGCCTACATTAAGAAAAAAGAAAGAGCTAAAATTAAAAACCTAACTTCACCCCTCAAGGAAGTAGAAAAAGAAGAAGAAACAAAGCCCAAAGATAGTATAAAGAAGCACATAAAAAATCAGAGTGGAAATTAATGAAATAGAGGCTGAAAAGACAATAGAAAAGATCAGTGAAACTAAGACCTGTTTTTTTTGAAAAAACTGACAAACCTTTAGCTAGATTCACCAAAGCAGGGGAGGGGGAGCTAAAATAGATAAAATTAGAAATGAAAGTAGAGACAATACAATTTATATCACAGAAATATAAAAAATCATAGATGAAGTATACACCAACAAAGTGGACAATCTAGAAGAAATGGATACATTCCTAGAAACATACAATCTATCAAGATTGAAATCAGAAAGTAATAACAAAAAATCTGAAAAGACAAATTTCCAGTAAGGAGATTGATTTAGTAACCAAAAACTACTGACAAAGAAAATTCCAGGATCAAAATGCCTTCACTGGTGACTTCTACTGAACATTTAAAGAAGAACTAATACCAAATCTTCCAAACTCTTCTAAAAAACTGAAGAGGAGGGAATACTTCCAAACTCATCTTATTAGGCCAGCATTACCCTGTCCAAAGCCAGAAAAGGATTCCACAAGAAAAGAAAATTATAGGCCAATATCCCTCATGAACACAGATGCAAAAATCCTCAACAAAATATTAGCGGTCCAAATTCAACAGCACATTAAAAGGATCATACAACATGATCAAGTAGGATTTATTCCAGGGATACAAGGATGGTTTAATATCTGTAAATCAATCAATGTGATATATCACCATAGGCAATGAAGGATAAAAATCATATGAACATCTCAACAGATGCAGAAAAAGTATTTGATGAAACTCAACATCCATTCATCATAAAAACTCTCAGCAAAGTGGGTATAGAGGGACATACGTCAACATAATAAAGGCCATATATGACAAGCCTACAGCTAACATGATACTAAATGGTGAAGAGCTGAAAGCTTTTCCTCTAAGAAAAGGAATAAGACAAGGATGCCCACTCTTGCCACTTTGATTCAACATAGTACTGGAAGTCCTAGTCAAAGCAATTAGGCAAGAAAAACAAAAAAAAAAAAGGCATCCAATTGGAGAGGAAGAAGTAAAACTGTCTCTATTTGCAGATAACATGATATTATATACAGAAAACCATAAAGACTCCACTAAAAACTACTGGAACTAATAAATGATTTCAGTAAAGTTGCAGGATACAAAATCAATATACAAAAATCAGTTGTGTTTCTATACTCTAACAACTATCAAAAAGAGAAATTAAGAAAATTATCCCATTTACAATTGCATCAAAAAGAATAAAATGTCTAGAAATAAATTTAACCAAGGAGATGAAAAATCTGTTTATTTAAAACTGTAAGACATTAATAAAAGAAATTGAAGAAGACACAAATAAATGGAAAGATATCCCATGTTCATAACATTATCAAAATGCCCATATTACTCAAAGCAATCTACAGATTCAATGCAATCCCTAACAAAATTCCAACAGGATTTTTCACAGAAATTGAAAAAAAAGTAATCTTAAAGCTTATGGAACCACAAAACACACCAAATAGCTAAAGAAACCTTGAAAAAAAACAAAGCAAGAGGCATCACACTTCCTGATTTCAAATTATGTTATAAAACTATAGTAATCAAAACAGTATGATATTGGCATAAAAACAGACAAACAGAGTGTTGTATAAAAGGAAAGAAGATTAGCACTGCCCCTGACAAGAATGGCATAGCCTCTCAGGCCTGACAATATTCATGTGGTTAAGGCATTACCACCTACTTCATGACCTCTAACCACTGTTTTTGAAGAAACAAAAACACTAATTGGAAAAGATATATGCACAGCAATGTTTATGGCAGCATTATTTACAATAGCCAATATATGGAAGCAACCTAAGTTTGTATCAACAGATGAATAAAGAAGATTATATATATAAACACAAACATATACATACATACAATGGAATATTGCTCAGCCATAAAAAAGAATAAAATTTTGCCATTGGCAACAACATATCTGGACCTAGAGGATATTATGCTTAGTGAACTGTCATACAGAGAAAGACAAATACTGTATGTTTTCACTTATATGTGGAATCAAAAAAATAAAACAAATGAACGAATATAACAAAACAGAAACAGACTCACAGATACAGAGAACAAACTAGTGTTTACCACTGGAAAGAGGGGTGGGGGAAGAAGCTAGATTGGGGAAGGGGATTAAGAGGTACAAATTACTAGGTCTAAAATAAGATAAATGATGTAATATACATCACTGGGAATATAGGAAATATTTTATAACATTATATGAAGTATAATCTATAAAAATATATCACTATGTTATATATCTAAAACTAATATAATATTGTAAAAAACTATACTTGAATTTAAAAAAACAGACACATAGATCAATGGGACAGAATACAGAGTCCAAAAAGAAATCCATAAAATACGGTCAATTAATTTTCAACAAAGTAGCCAAGAATATACAATTGGGAAAGAATAATCTCTTCAATAAATGGTGTTGGGAAAACTGGACAGCCACATGTAAAGGAATGTTATTGGATCCTTATCTTACACCATACACAAAATCAACTTAAAATGGATTAAAGACTTGAATATAAGAATTGAAGCCATAAAAATCCTAGAAGAAAACAGAGGTAAATTCCTTGTTATCAGTGCTAGCAATGACTTTTTAGGCTTAGACACCAAAAACAGAGATAATAAAATAAAAAATAAACATATGGGATGACATCAAACTAAAAACCTTCTGCACAACAAAGGAAACCATCAACAAAATGCAAAGGCAACATATGAAATGGGAGAAATATCTGCAAATTATACATCTGGCAAGGGGTTAGTATATAAGGAACTCAGAAAACTCAACAGCAAAAAACCCCAAGCAATCTGATTTAAACCATGGGCAGAGGATTTGAATAAACATTTTTCCAAATAAGACATGCAAATGGCCAACAGGTACATGAAAAGAGCTCAACATCACTAATCATCCCAGAATGCAAATCAAAACCATAATGAAATATTACCTTATACTTGTAGGAATAGCTATCATCAAAAAGACAAGACATAGCAAGTGCTGGTTAGGATGTGGAGAAGTGGAAACCCTTGTGCACTGTTGATTGGGATGTAACATGATGCAGCCAGTAGGAAAAACAGTATAGAGGTTACTCAAAAAGTTAAAAATACCACATGATCTAGCAATTCCACTTCTGGGTATATAGCCAAAGGAAATAAAATCACTATCTCAAAGAGTTTTCTGCTCCCCCATGTTCACTGCAGTATTATTTACTGTAGTCACAGCATGGAAACAACTATCTATTGATACGTGAATAGATTAAAAAATTGTGGTATATATATGTATGCAATGGAATATTATTCAGCCATAATAAGGAAGGAGTTCTGCCGTTTGCAACAACATGGATGGACCTTGAGGGTATTATGTTGAATGAAATAATCTAGAGATAAACAAATATCGTTGATCTCACTTACATGTGGAATCTGAAAAATTAAACTCACAGAAAAAGTGAACAAGCTGATGGTTGCCAGAGGCAGGGGGTAGGTGGGAGAAATATATGAAGGTGCTCAAAAAGTACAAAATCCAGTTATAGGATAAATAAGTTCTGGGGATGTAATATATAGCATGGTGACTATAGTTAGCAATATTGTATTGTATATTTGAAGTTTTCTAAGTTTAGATCTTAAAAGTACTCATTACAAGAAAAACTTGCAAGGTGTATGAGGTGATAGACGTTAATTAAACTTATGTGGTAAACATTTAGCAATATATATGTATATCAAATAATGATGTTGAACAACTTAAACTAATACATTATGTGATTATATCTCAATAAAACCAGAAAAAATAAATTTTTGTTTTATTTTTCTCTGTATTGTCTTTTAAAATTCATGGTTCTTTCTGTACCCTCTCAGTCCTCCTGCATCAGTTGTCCACTTAAGTTTAGATTTTTCTAGCGAAAAACTGACTGTCCATACTTCATTGTCTTGGTTCTATTACCTGGTGTATCAGTGGATATGTTGGAGTCTCTCAGCTAAAGCTGAGTTTCTAGGTGGGCCTATGGATTATTCACTCAGTTCTCCAATGAGAACTGGAAACAAGATGGTGTGGCTTATCTCTAGCAGCACTTTTTTTGGTCAAATGAATTTGTTTGCTGCTAGAAAGCATTTGTTCAAGTTGACTATTCCAGAAATTGCTCTGTAACCATGAAATTTTCTACAAAATGAAATAACTTATAGACGACTCAGGTACTCTGTAGAGATGGCTTACTTTGCAGAAAACAGTTAGGATTCACCTAAATGGTTCATTTTACCGCCCATTCTGTGTTTCATGTGACTATGAAACTTTGTTTCCCTGAAGAGGTGAGAAAATATCAAAAATTAAATTTGAGTGTCTGAGCTAAGCTAAAATTCATGGGAGTTTTCCCTGGGTGCTCTAGATAGGATGCTTTCCCTATCCCAAGAAATCACAAAGACGGAGGTAAGTTACAATTCACTTAAAATCAATGAATTATGTAAAATCCTGTAAAGAATAAAAAGGAAAGCATCAGTGCCGTTCTATTCCTTGTCTCAAAGTATATTCTCCATCATCTCTGTATTATGCCTTACAGATCATTTTTAACATGTGGTTATTTTATAAATTAAAAATAAAAAATTATTCAAAATAACATTACAGTCAGAACAGTAACATATTCCCTCCCCATACTGTTCCTCTGAAAGAAATATGACTTTCTGTATCTGATTGACCTCACTTCTACTGATGCCTTAACAATATGTTTTGTAATCATCTTAATTGTAAATAGAAAGCCATAAGACTTGGAAGCCTGTATTAGCAAATAAAAATATGGAATTCTGTGCTAGAAAAAAAATCTTCCATGTCTTTTTGTTTTTAAAGCCAGAATACTCGTGGGCAAAGCCCCTTTGATGCCCGGGTTAGATTTTCCAATAAATATGGGGTCAACCACACCCAGGATAGATCTTAATTCCTAGATAGGGAGAGTGGCACAAAAATCCATCACCTAACAGGGATGTTATGCTTTCCCATGCCATGAGCTAAAACCTCTGGGAAAACTGCAGTTTTCCTGCTTCCCACTCAATACAAACCAATATGCCTAAGAGACCCTAGGAGACAGTAGAACCTTAAGGTTATGGTTGTTACTTGAGACTGACTAGAATTTATTAGCCAGATAACTAGCACAGCCAAGGCTTTTGTTCATTGTCTGATTTAATCATCACGTTAGCAATGAAAACTTTATCATGTAAGTGCTCATAGCATTTACATCTATTTTATGGTCTCCTGTGAAACTCCATTTTAAATTGCAGGTGACTGCTAATTATTCCAAGAGTAATGTCCATGTGTGTCACACGCCTGATCAATCTTAGCATTTGTGAGTTTAACTCTATAAAATGTTACTTACTGACCATTGCAACAGACCATAAATACTGATCTGCTGACTTACAGTCCCTGGATATCTACTATCCACAGATGAAATGGTTCTAATCTCCTGGGATGAAATAATAGTCACCTTTTGTTCTCATCCTGTGTCTTCTGGCTAGGTTTAAACAGCTACAGCTATTGTCTTTGTGTCTTCAGAATCGTTGAGTCTTTATTGTCACTCTGACAGGTCTACCATCAATGTTGCTGAGAATCAGTCTTCTTCATACACTTCATTTTCCCTTTGTGAATTTTCAGCTGGAGAAAAGGTTTGATCTAACAAGCGATGCATCGTTTTCTGCTCTGGGTAATTTAACTTCCTCATGTTCTAATGTTATCAAATCTCCTAGGCTGCTATTAAAATCACTCTATGCCAAATGTGTTTTCTTAGTGTTGACATTACAGCTTATGAATTTAAATTTTAGGTCATACAGTGGAATAAGACTTAAGATTAAAATTAGTTTTGTATATACTATTTTCCTAGAGATAAAATTAAACTACAACAATCTAGCATGAAAGTAAAAATGTTTTATTGACTCAATTATGGATCTAATCTTGAGGCTTAACCTCAAGAATTGACATTAAAAATCATTTATTACATATATTGGTGTTGTGATAAATGTGCAAAGAGAACTATTTTAAAGCCAGGCTCCCTTAGGAATTTAGTGTTTAAAACATTAAAAAAAAACTCTAAGGACATATCAATACTTAGAAAATAATATGCATGTGTGTAAAATTGCATATAAATGTATGCACAGAAATACATTTTGATTATATTTGCCTTGAATAAAAGTCTTTTATATGTGCTTATATGTGAACATATATGTATGTATGTTTATAAACATACATACAGAGATGGATTTTCATAATCTTTAGAGTATAGAGTAAATTTCAGTCAATATACATTTGTTGAGTATATTTAAGTAAAAACTTTCAGTCAGACATAGAAACACAATATTTTATATTTAAGACATTTTGACTTTTTAAAAATATTTTGTCCATTACAAGGATGCACTCTTTTATGAAAGAAATGTTGTGTTTGAAATAATTAGTGGCCTAAAGCCACCAGTCCAATTTTGTCCAAGACTGTGATTAAAACAAGAGCATCTTTTGCAAATATATATTTATATATACATATATATACATATATATGTGAGTGTGCGTATATATATAAATAAAAAATAAATATTTATATATATGTTTGTATATATAGAGAGAGAGAAAAAGAGAGAGAGAGAGATTGTAGTATCAACAAAGAAAATTGAGGAAAGGAGTACAAAAAAAGCAAGCTTTTCTTTTTTTAATGTTTTCAAAGGCCTGATATGAATATTTATATATTTCTTAATTTTTTTTTCTCCTTCAGATAAAGGAAGTAGCTATTCTGTGAGTTAGAAAAGCAAATTAAATGAAATTAGATAATTGACTGGAAGAATAGTGATAAGGAAGCAGACTGTGTCTGAGAAAGACAGGATGTTTGGCTTCTAAAAGCTGAGCAATCCAGCAACGCTTTGACACCATGGCCTTAAAATTTTGACACATTACTAGCTAAGGTTTTTTTTGTTGCAATCTACAATTTAGGATATGTCAAAAAAAAGTTTAAGTAACAATGGGAAAGGTAATGGCATGTGCATTGAACATGTCTTTCTTTTAAAAATTCCTCTAGAAATATCATGTCAAAAGACATCACTGCAGACAGAGGGAAAGAGAAGATGGCGGAAGAGTAAGACGCGGAGATCACCTTCTTCCCCACAGATACATCAGAAATACACCTACACGTGGAACTGCTCCTATAGAACACCCACTGAAAGCTGGCAGAAGACCTCAGACCTTCCAAAAGGCAAGAAACTCCCCACGTACCTGGGTAGGGCAAAAGAAAAAAGAATGAACAGAGACAAAAGAATAGGGATGGGACCTGCACCAGTGGGAGGGAGCTGCGAAGGAGGAAAGGTTTCCACACACTAGAAGCCCCGTCGAGGGCGGAGACTGCGGGAGGCACAGGGGGAAGCTTCAGAGCCACGGAAGAGAGCATCGTAACAGGGTGCGGAGGGCGAAGTGGAGAGATGCCCGCACAGAGGATCTGTGTCGACCAGCACTCACCAGCCCGAGAGGCTTGTCTGCTCACCAACCAGGACGGGCGGGGGCTGGGAGATGAGGCTCGGGCTTCCGTCGGAAGCCGGGAGAGGTCTGGGGTTGGCGGCGTGAACACAGCCTGAAGGGGTTAGTACGCCACAGCTAGCCGGGAGGGAGTCCGGGAGAAGTTTGGAGCTGCTGAAGAGGCAAGAGACCTTTTCTTTCCTCTTTGCTTCCTGGGGCATGAGGAGAGAGGATTTAGCGCGCCGCTTAAAGGAGGCTCCAGAGATGGGCCCAGAGCTGCCAAAGAGACAAGAGACTTTTTCTTGCCTCTTTTTTTCCTGGTACGAGAGGAGAAGGGATTAAGCACGCCACTTAAAGGAGCTCCAGAAACTGGTGTGAGCCGCGGCTATCAGCGCGGACACCAGAGACGGGCATGAGACGCTAGGGCTGCTGCTGCCGCCAAGAAGCCTGTGTGCGAGCACAGGTCACTTTCCACACCTCCTCTCCCAGGAGCCTGTGCAGCTCGCCACGGCCAGTGTCCTGGGATCCAGGAACAACTTCCCCAGGAGAACACACTGTGCGCCTCGGGCTGTTGCAACGTCACGCCGGCCTGTGCCACCGCAGGCTCGCCCCGCATCCATAGCCCTCCTTCCCCACAGCCTGAGCCAGAGCCCCTGAATCAGCTGCTCCTTTAACCCCATCCTGGCTGAGCGAAGAGCAGATGCCCTCGAGTGACCTACGTGCAGGCGGGGCCAAGTCCAAAGCTGAACCACAGGAGCTGTGCAAAGAGGAGAGGGGGAGGTCTCTCCCAGCAGCCTCAGAAGCAGTGGATTAAATCTCCACAATCAACTTGAAGTGCCCTGCATCTGTGGAATACCTGAATAGACAGCGAATCATCCCAAGTTGAGGAGGTGGACTTTGGGAGCAAGATATATTATTATTTTCCCCTTTTTCTCTTTTTGTGAGTGTGTATGTGTTTGTTGCAGTGTGAGATTTTGTCTGTATAGCTTTGCTTTCACCATTTGTCCTAGGGTTCTGACCGTCCCTTTTGTTTGTTTGTGTTACTTTAAAAAATTTTTCTTCTTACTAATTATTATTTATTTTAATAACTTTATTTTACCTTATTTTATCTTCTTTCTTTCTTCCTTTCTTCCTTTCTATCTTCCTTCCTCCCTTCCTTCCTTCCTTCCTTTCTTCCTTCCTCCCTTCCTTCCTTCCTTCCTTTCTTGCTTCCCTCCTTCCTTTCTTTCTTCATCCCTTCCTTCATCCCTTCCTTCCTCTTTCCTTCCTTTCTTTCTTCCTCCATTCCTTCCTCCCTTCTTTCCTTTCTTTCTTCCTTCCTTCTTTCCTCCCTTCCTTCCTTTCTTGCTTCCTTCCTTGCTTCCTTCTTTCTTCCTCCTTCCTTCCTTCCTTTCTTCCTTCCTTCCTTTCTTTCTTTCCTTTCTATTTTTTCTCCCTTTTATTCTGAGCCATGTGGATTAAAGGTTCTTGTTGCTCCATACAGGTGTCAGTGCTGTGTCTCTGAGGTGGGAGAACCAACTTCAGGACACTGGTCCACAAGAGACCTCTCAGCTCCATGTAATATCAAACAGCGAAAATCTCCCAGAGATGTCCATCTCAACACCAAGACCCAGCTTCACTCAATGACCAGCGAGCTACAGTGCTGGACACCCTATGCCCAACAACTAGCAAGACAGGACTACAGCCCCATCCATTAGCAGAGAGGCTGCCTAAAATCATAATAAGGCTACAGACACCCCCAAACACACCACCAGACGTGGACCTACCCACTAGAAAGACAAGATCCAGCCTCATCCACCAGAACACAGGCACTAGTCCCCTCAACCAGGAAACCTACTCAACCCACTGAACCAACCTTAGCCACTGGGGACAGACACCAAAAACAACGGGATCTATGAACCTGCAGCCTGCAAAAAGGAGACCCCAAACACAGTAAGATAAGCAAAAGGAAAAGAGAGAAAAACACAGCAGATGAAGGAGCAAGGTAAAAACCCACCAGACCTAACAAATGAAGAGGAAACAGGCAGTGTACATGATAAAGAATTCAGAATAATGATAGTAAAGATGATGCAAAATCTTGGAAATAGAATAGACAAAATGCAAGAAAGATTTAACAAGGACCTAGAAGAAATAAAGAGGAAGTAAGCAACGATGGGCAACACAATAAATGAAATTAAAAATACTCTAGATGGGATCAATAGCAGAATAACTGGGGCAGAAGAACGGATAAGTGACCTGGAAGATAAAACAGTGGAAATCACTACTGCAGAGCAGAAGAAAGAAAAATGAATGAAAAGAACTGAGGACAGTCTCAGAGACCTCTGGGACAACATTAAATGCACCAACATTCGAATTATAGGCAGTCTCAGAAGAAGAAGAGAAAAAGAAAGGCACTGAGAAGATATTTGAAGAGATTATAGTTGAAAACTTCCCTAATATGGGAAAGGAAATAGTTAATCAAGTCCAGGAAGCACAGAGAGTCCCATACAGGATAAATCCAAGGAGAAACATGCCAAGACACATATTTATCAAACTATCAAAAATTAAATACAAAGAAAACATATAAAAAGCAGCAAGGAAGGGCTTCCCTGGTGGCAGAATGGTTGAGAGTCCACCTGCCGATGCAGGGGACATGGGAGGATCCCACATGCCACAGAGTGGGTGGGCCTGTGAGCCATGGCTGCTAGGCCTGTGCGTCCGGAGCCTGTGCTCCACAGTGGGAGAGGACACAACAGTGATAGGCCCGCATAGCGCAAAAAAAAAAAAAAAAAAAAAAGCAGCAAGGGAAAAACAACAAATAACCCACAAGGGAATCCCTATAAGGTTAACAGCTGATCATTCAGTGGAAACTCTGCAAGCCAGAAGGCAGTGGCAGGGCATATTTAAAGTGATGAAGGAGAAAAACCTACAACCAAGATTACTCTACCCAGCAAGGATCTCATTCAGATTTTATAGAGAAATTAAAACCTTTACAGACAAGCAAAAGCTGAGAGAGTTCAGGACCACCAAACCAGCTTTACAACGAATGCTAAACTAACTTCTTTAGGCAACAAACACAAGAGAAGGATAAGACCTACAAGAACAAACACAAAACAATTAAGTAAATGGTAATAGGAACATATATATCAATAATTACCTTAAATGTAAATGGATTAAATGCTCTCACCAAAAGATACAGACTGGCTGAATGGATACAAAAACAAGACCCATATATATGCTGTCTACAAGAAACCCACTTCAGACCTAGGGACACATACAGACTGAAAGTGAGGGGATGGAAAAAGATATTCCATGTAAATGGAAATCAGAAGAAAGCTGGAGTAGGAATTCTCATATCATACAAAATAGACTTTAAAATAAAGACTATTACAAGGGACAAAGAAGGACACTACATAATGATCAAGGGATCAATCCATGAAGAAGATATAAAAATTGTAAATATTTATGCACCCAATATAGGAGCACCTCAATACCTAAGGCAAATACTAACAGACATAAAGGGGAAATCGACAGTAACACAATCATAGTAGGGGACGTTAACACCCCACTTTCACCAATGGACAGATCATCCAAAATGAAAATAAATAAGGAAACACGTTTTAAATGATACATTAAACAAGATGGGCTTAATTGATATTTATAGGACATTCCATCCAAAAACAGAATACACATTTTTCTCAGGTGCTCATGGAACATTCTCCAGGATAGATCATATCTTGGGTCACAAATCTCACCTTGGTAAATGTAAGATAACTGAAATCATATCAAGTATCTTCTCCAAACACAATGCTATGAGACTAGATATCAATTACAGGAAAAGATCTGTAAAAAATACAAACACATGGAGGCTAAACAATACACTACTTAATAACGAAGTGATTACTGAAGAAATGAAAGAGGAAATCAAAAAATACTTAGAAACAAATGACAATGGAGACACAACTACCCAAATCCTATGGGATGCAGCAAAAGCAGTTATAAGAGGGAAGTTTATAGCAATACAATCCTACCTTAAGAAACAGGAAACATCTCAAATAAACAACCTAATCTTGCATCTAAAGCAACTAGAGAAAGAAGAACAAAAAACCCCCAAATTTAGCAGAAGGAAAGGAATCATAAAGATCAGATCAGAAATAAATGAAAAAGAAATGAAGGAAACAACAGCAAAGATCAATACAACTATAAGCTGGTTCTTTGAAAAGATAAACAAAATTGATAAACCACTAGCCAGACTCATCAAGAAAAAAAGGGAGAAGACTCAAATCAATAGAAATTGAAATGAAAAAGGAGAAGTAACAATGGACACTGCGGAAATACAAAAGATTATTAGAGATTACTACAAGCAACTGTATGCCAATAAAATGGACAACCTGGAAGAAATGGACAAATTCTTAGAAATGCACAACCTGCTGAGACTGAACCAGGAAGAAATAGAAAATATGAACAGACCAATCACAAGCACTGAAATGGAAACTGTGATGAAAAATCTTCCAACAAACAAAAGCCCAGGACCAGATGGCTTCACAGGCAAATTCTATCAAACATTTAGAGAAGAGCTAACACCTATCCTTCTCAAACTCTTCCAAAATATACCAGAGGGAGGAACACTCCAAAACTCATTCTATGAGGCCACCATCACCCTGATACCAAAACCAGACAAAGACGTCACAACAAAAGAAAACTACAGACCAATATCACTGATGAACATAGATGCAAAAATCCTCAACAAAATACTAGCAAACAGAATCCAACAGCACATTAAAAGGATCATACACCATGATCAAGTGGAGTTTATCCCAGGAATGCAAGGATTCTTCAATATATGCAAATCAATCAATGTGATACACCATATCAACAAACTGAAGGAGAAAAATCATGATCATCTCAATAGATGCAGAGAAAGTTTTGACAAAATTCAACACCGATTTGTGACAAAAACCCTGCAGAAAGTAGGCATAGAGGGAACTTTCCTCAACACAATAAAGGCCATATATGACAAACCCACAGCCAACATCGTCCTCAATGGTGAAAAACTGAAACCATTTCCACTAAGATCAGGAACAAGACAAGGTTGCCCACTCTCACCACTCTTATTCAACATAGTTTTGGAAGTTCTAGCCACAGCAATCAGAGAAGAAAAGGAAGTAAAAGGAATCCAAGTCGGAAAAGAAGAAGTAAAGCTGTCACTCTTTGCAGATGACATGATACTATACATAGAGAATCCTAAGGATGCGATCAGAAAACTACTAGAGCTAATCAATGAATTTGGTAAAGTAGCAGGATACAAAATTAATGCACAGAAATCTCTGGCATTCTTATACACTAATGATGAAAAATCTGAGAGTGAAATTAAGAAAACACTCCGATTTACCATTGCAACAAAAAGAATAAAATATCTAGGAATAAACCTACCCAAGGAGACAAAAGACCTGTATGAAGAAAATTATAAGACACTGATGAAGGAAATTAAAGATGATACAAATAGATGGAGAAATATACCATGTTCTTGGATTGGAAGAATCAACATTGTGAAAATGACTCTACTACGCAAAGCAATCTATGGATTCAATGCAATCCCTATCAAACTACCACTGGCATTTTTTACAGAACTACAACAAAAAATCTCACAATTTGTATGGAAACACAAAAGACCCCGAATAGCCAATGCAATCTTGAGAACGAAAGATGGAGCCTGAGGAATCAGGCTCCCTGTCTTCAGACTATACTACAAAGCTACAGTAATCAAGACAGTATGGTTTGGCACAAAAAGAGAAATATAGATCAATGGAACAGGATAGAAAGCCCAGAGATATACCCACACACATATGGTCACCTTATCTTTGATAAGTGAGGCAAGAATATACAGTGGAGAAAAGACAGCCTCTTCAATAAGTGGTGCTGGGAAGCCTGGACAGCTACATGGAAAAATATGAAATAAAACACTCCCTAACACTGTACACAAAAATAAGCTCAAAATGGAATAAAGACCTTCATGTAAGGCCAGACACTATAAAACTCTTAGAGGAAAACATAGGCAGAACACTCTATGACATAAATCACAGCAAGATCCTTTTTGACCCATCTCCTAGAGAAATGGAAATAAAAACAAAAATAAACAAATGGGACCTAATGAAACTTAAAAGCTTTTGCATAGCAAAGGATACCATAAACAAGACCAAAAGACAACCCTCAGAATGGGAGAAAATAGTTGCAAATGAAGCAACTGACAAAGGATTAATCTCCAAATTTATAAGCAACTCATGCAGCTCAATAACAAAAAAACAAACAACCCAATCCAAAAATGGGCAGAAAACCTAAATAGACATTTCTCCAAAGAAGATATACAGATTGTCAACAAACACATGAAAAAATGCTCAACATCATTAATCATTAGAGAAATGCAAATCAAAACTACAATGAGATATCATCCCACACCGCTCAGAATGGCCATCATCAAAAAATCTAGAAACAATAAATCCTGGAGAGGGTGTGGACAAAAGGGAACACTCTTACACTGCTGGTGGGAATGTAAATTGATACAGCCACTATGGAGAACAGTATGGAGGTTCCTTAAAAATCTACAAATAGAAATACCATATGATCCACCAATCCCAGTACTGGGCATATACCCTGAGAAAACCATAATTCAAAAATAGTCATGTACCAAAATGTTCATTGCAGCTCTATTTACAATAGCCAGGACATGGAAGCAAGCTAAGTATCCATCAACAGATGAATGGATAAAGAAGATGTGGCACATATATACAATGGAATATTACTCAGCTATAAAAAGAAATGAAACTGAGTTATTTGTAGTGAGGTGGATGGACGTGGAGTCTGTCATAAAGAGTGAAGTAAGTCAGAAGGAGAAAAACAAATGCTGTATGCTAACACATATATATGGAATCTAAGAAAAAAAATGTCATGAGGAGACTAGGGGTAGGACGGGAATAAAACACAGACCTACTAGAGCATGGACTTGAGGATATAACTGATTCACTTTGTTGTAAAGCAGAAACTAACACACCATTTTAAAGCAATTATACTCCAATATAGATGTTAAAAAAAAAAAAAAGATGTGGCACATATGTACAATGGAATATTACTCATCCATAAAAAGGAAGGAAACTGAGTTATTTGTAGTGAGGTGGATGGACCTAGAGTTTATCATATAGAGTGATGTAAGCCAGAAAGAGAAAAATACCGTATGCTAACATATATATATGGAATCTTAAGGGAAAAAAAATGGTCATAAGAACCTAGGGGCAAGACGGGAATAAAGATGCAGACCTACTAGAGAATGGACATGAAGATATGGGGAGGGGGAAGGGTAAGCTGTGACAAAGTGAGACAGTGGCATGGACATATATACACTACCAAACATAAAATAGATAGCTAGTGGGAAGCAGCCGCATAGCACAGGGAGATCAGCTTGGTGCTTTGTGACCACCTAGATGGGTGGGATAGGGAGGGTGGAAGGGAGGGAGATGCAAGAGGGAAGATATATGGGGACATATGTATATGTATAACTGATTCACTTTGTTATAAAGCAGAAACTAACACACCCTTGTAAAGCAATTATACTCCAACAAAGATGTTAAAAAAAAATCACTGCAATACAGTGGGGCAAAGATGGTGTCTTTAATAAATAGTTCTGGGGCAATTAATGTCCATATGAGGGGTGCAGAAATATCTTGACTCTCTACCTCATACCATTCACAGAAAGTAAATACAAAATGGTTTTCAGATGTAAATTTCGGAAGTAAATCAATGAAACATTTAGAGAAAAACAGGGAACATCTTTTGAACCTTACAGTAAACAAAGATTTCTTAAATAGGATATAAACACGGTAAAATTAATTACTCTTGCTTATCAAAAAAGACCACTAAGGATGAAAAGGCAACCACAGAGAGAGAGAAGACATTTATGCCATGTATATTCAACAAAAGACTCATATAAAATTACATAAAGAATTCAAAATAAAAAAACAAACAAAAAAGGCAACCAAACATAAAAATGCAAAAAATCTGAAGCAAATTAAAAAAAAAGATTATATTCAATTATTTAATAAACATAGAAAAAGCTGCTCAGCTCGCCAGTCATCAAAGAAATAAAAGTTAAAACCCAAACAACATCAGTACACAGGCTCCAGAATGGCTAAAATAATAAAAACAGAAAATAAGTGTTGACAAGGACATAGAAAAACTCAGACTCTCAAGCACTGCTTATTTGTCAGCTTTCCCTAAAACTGACATGAGCATAACCTATGGCCCAGAATTCCACTCCACTTGACAGAAATACATTTACATATTTTCCAAAAAAACATGCACTGAAGTGTTCATAGCAGCACTATTCACAATAGCCTTAAGTCAGAAACTACCCAAATGCTCATCAATATAAATGAATTCTGGCACATTTGCCAAATGAAATACTACACAACAATGAGAATAAATGAACTATAACCATGTTTCGATATTATAGGTGAATTTCAAATGATGCTGAGAGAAAAAAATTAGACTCAAAAGAATACATATATTAATAAGGAAAATTTATTCTATTAATATATAATATAAAAATATGTAATAAAGAATATGTATTTATTATTATACATTTATTTTTATATTATTTTAAGGGCTAGTTTTTTGTTGTGAGATATATCTTGTTAATAAAAGCCTTGATAAAAATATTTAAATTTTAATATATAAAATAGCATATTCAAAGAAACAAATGATGATTTGGCTTCATGACATAAATTAATATATGTTTAAGGTTTGAAGTTCAAAGTTAAAGAAAATTTCCCCTCATGAGACTAAACCCAAAATTAGAATTTCAGGCCCAATTTATCATTTGAAAATTTCCTTAGGTGCAGTTAGAAATAACAGAAATCACCTGGCTAGAACAAGTAGCAACAATTCAATGGAAGCCTTATGGAAGCTGAAGCATTTCTCTGTCCTGCATTCCTCAGATGCCCAAACCAAATGCTAATTAAGCTCTGTGACCTACATGCTCGACCTGCCACAGATTCTGGAATCAAATGTAGGGAGATCTTTAAAGAATCCTATTCAGGAATTCAGTAGTTTGATAATGTCAGTCTTGTAGTTCTCAATATTTCTCTAGACTAGCATTATTTGTTTTTTATAATGCGTTCTTTCTTTTACATAACATGTTTTTATAACCAGCTCTTGCCTTTTCCTTGTTAAACAGTTCTTGCCTAGTAACACAGTTCCTGTTCATTGGTTTCTACTTTGAGTGATCCGTCCAGGAGTGTCCTGCTTGATGTCCTGCCTCCCATCACAGCACCTTCTAGACAGAAGTCTCACTGTGCTTCTATTTTTCCTGTGGCCTGCAGTCTGTGTGGTTCTCACTGGATTTGCTTGGTGCTGATAGCCACTGTGTTCCTGGACAATGAACCGTTGCTTATTCCCAAGCTTTACCGAAACCCTGCTTTGCTTGCAAGCCAGGACATTCACCTGTTCCTCCTCACCCAGACCTCTGTGTCCCTGCACGGACTTTTACCAATGCTAGTTTCCAATCCTCTTTTTCAGCCATCTCACCTCACCTGGGAAGGTATCCTACGGTAGCCATAAGCCTGGCATGCATTATGCTTCCTCCCTCTAGAATCCCTCACGGTGCTGATCTCTGAGGGGCATGACAAGCCCAGTGGATCTTTCTCACCTCTGAGTTGCAACTGTCTAAACCAGGTCTTTGTGAAAACTGCAGCAAGAAGGTGAGAGAAATTAAGAACAGAATACTTTTATTTTTGACTCAGTCAGACTCAGGATGTGATAAGACAAGAAACAGCCTGGAATTCTCCATCCTTAACAATGTTTACCAAATCCTGCCTCACTTGGGCATGCATCAGAGCATTGAGATGGAACTAAAAGACAGGAAAGGCTGAGAAAACAAAAGAAGATGCAAGAAACAAAAAGAAGAGTATGAGATAAAAGGAAGAATATGTCAGAGCAATTTGTGCAGTTACTTATTCAGCTGTTGCTTTGAAGTCTCCTTTGTACTGAGTTGGTCAAAAAGTTCGTTCGGGTTTTTCCATAATGTCTTATGGAAAAACCCGAACGAACTTTTTAGCCAACTCAATAGAGGACATTACTGCTATAGCATCTTTCTCCACTATTTGCTTATTCTGGCTTTGCCCTGTTTAATCAATCACTGGGTGTCCATTCAACTTTGCATTTTTTCTTTAACTACGAAGAGCAGGCTTTAGTTGTCCTAGACCATGACTTAACCTCAGACCTAACCACATGACTTTGGAAATATCACTAACTCTTGTTGGATTCCTCATTTAAAAATGGCTTGTTTGGATTAGATCAGGAGTTCTCTTTATTTAGGAGAGTAAAATTCCTTTTATTTACTGAAGTCATAAAGTTCATGAGAATAATTAGGGTGCGTCCCTGACTTAGTCGGAGTGAAGTGAGGGACAGAGGACTGACTGCTAGAACCATGGTGAGTACTCCAGATTCCAGAGCCAGATAAAGAGAGTTTGAATCCTTGCTTTCCCATTTACTCACCATGATAGTCAGACATAGATTCAAGCAGCCTCAATTTCCTCATCTATGAAACACAGATAGTATTAGGGTTGACTCCACTGAGTTATGACTCAGAACATAAAAGGCACTCAATAAATATTTGCCACTACAAATTTTTATTTTGAGATCTACTAGTCTAACTAGAAAAGTTTCAGAATAAATCTAAGAACAGTGAAGTACAAATAAATCAGGACACAGTTTCAAATCCTACTTTGGCTACTTGGCTACTGTGGTACCTTGGATGAGTGACTTAACCTGACACTTCCTCCTCTATGAAATGTGATTAGAATAGAAACTTCTAAGGTACCTTCCAATTCTATGTGCTATAATTACCTAGCCCGTTATTTTGGAAAAAGTCTTTAAATATTTGTGGGACTCAATAGGGACTGAATCTTACCTTACTGTAGTTCAGCACCAAGACTTATCATAAGAACTCCAGGAACCCATATTATAATAAACATATTTTCCAAATAAAGAATTCTGTTTTAAAATATTATTTACCATGATATGTTGAAGTTTATATTTATCATGCTTTTCTTTCTGCCAGGTTTATTAAATAATTTTGTTTAAAATAACAAAAGAAGTATTTATTATTAAAGATGTACTGAATAAACTTTGAAACCAAATAATCAAGGGGCATAAAAAAGGCAGAAATAAAACTATATTAAAAGAGTCAGTACAATATAGTTGCATGTATTTCACTATATATTTTTTACCTACCAGTCTTTATTTTGAATTTGTATTTTCTTCTCAGTTGTTTTTGCCTAAAATAATTAATAAACCTTGTAGAGAAGAAATTTTCATTAGAAGCTGTAAGGGAATTGACTGTCAAATAACTTCAGATTAAATTATGTGTGCATATGTATAAAGGTGTATGTATATGTATGTGTATGTGCATACTTGGTTATACACAAGATGCATTAGAGAGGTATTATATTATATATATTATAGAGATATAAATCCATGCTCTTATCTACACACCCACCCACACACACAAATTTTTAGGCCATAAACTTGATAAAAAATAATCTGTAAGCAAAGAGATAGTACACACAAGATATGCCAACCATTAAGAAAAAAACATATCTGCCTAGTAATTAATGTAATTCTGAAAGTTCACTATCATTCATTTTCTAATGTATTTGAAGAAAAGCCACTGGATTTGAGAGGTTCTAACCCCTACTGAGATCACATAGTCAAAATATCCATGTCAGTATATATTTCCTTTCTCCTCTCTCTTTTCCCTTCTCTCCTCCCTTCACTTTTTCTCTTCATAATGCTCTGTGTATTTCTTTTCTACTGATGGACAACAAATTACCAAAAACTTAGCACTTTAAAACAACACACATCTTTTATCCCACAGCTTGTGTAGGTCAGGAGTCAAGGCACAACAGCTTAGGTAGGTCCACTGCTCAGGCTTTCACAGGTTCTCAACTGAAAGCTCAACTAGGTAAGAATCTGCATCCAAGCATCAGCTGTTAGAAGAATGCATTTTCTTGTGGCTGTTGGAAGATACCCTCATGCCCTAAAAGCTGCCCACAGGTCCCTGCTGTGGGGCCCTCTCCATAGGCAGTTCACAACCTAGCTATTTATTTCTTCAAGGCCATCAGAAGAATCTCTGTCCAAATTCTGCTAATACAGAATCTTACACAACATAAATATAACCATAGGAGGAACTTTCCAACACCTTTGCAATATAATACAACCTAATCAAGGGAATGCCCTTTGGCACAAGGATGTGATTCATTGAGAGTCCACTTAGGGTGTATTTGCCACACTGTATGATAGTAATTTGCTAAGAATTCTTTTCCAAAGATCACTAGTAACCCACATTGCTGAACTTCAGCCTTAGAATACGGTCCACTGAGTTTTTTTTTTTTTTTTAATCAGAAACAACTTCAGAAAAGAAACTAATGCTAATATGTTGACCGCACTTGACCTTTATCTCCACAGGGTCATTTAAATATTAACACCTACTGTATTCATACGTTTGATTGACAAGCACTTTATAAAATATTTATGCTGTCAAAAAACAGCATGGATCTTATGAGAATATTGCTTTTTTGTTTAAAATTTATACTGAAAAGTTGTTCTTTATAATGACAATGAAGATATACTTCTCCACTTCTTTTAAAAGCCAAGATGAATATTATTTTAGTACAGTATTAGTATTTGCAGAAAGTTGTGAAAATGGAGAGGATAGAGAATTGAGAGTGCAGACAGTGTGTAAAAAGGAGATTTATTAGTGTAGTCTTCAAATCTCCTCAATCTTTTCATAAAACAAATAATCAGAGTAGTGAAAAGAAAAAAAAAATCCATAAACATCTGAAAAAAATCTAGTGACAAAATATCCCTATCAACTTTTGAGAATACAAATTAGTGGTGTCAAACCATCACCGGTAGCATGATCTGTACAAGACAAAGACAGTATAGAGAAAGGGAGCTCCAGTGGTACTAAGAGCTCAGAAACAATAAGTAAGCCAAAAGATTCACGTGCAAAAAGAAAGAACTCTCTTTTTCTGGAATCCTTAGCCATTCAGAGCTAAGAATATTCATGAAAGTTGGATAGGGATACACTGGCTCCAATTTGAGAGTGAGTTCCAAAACAAGGAAAATATCAGAAGGTGCTAGTTAAGTTCGCCCATGAAGGAGTTTGGAATTATTGAACAAAAACTCTCTTATGGAAGAACAGAGACCCCAGGGGGTTAAAACAATTTCTGTGACTAGATGGAAAATTGAATGAGGCAAAAATCTTAGGCATAAAGGAGCAAGAAGCTTCAGATTCTTAGTAGTAGATGGGAGAAGGTCCTAAGGAGGTAGTTCTTAGAACTGTGGACATGGCCACACAAAGAAGACATATTTTTAATGCTTTATGATGGAAGAGGACTATCAAGAAATAAAGCTACCCTGACCCACACACCATCACAGAAACATCCCTCTAAAGTACAAGAAAACCCATGTCAATTAATATGAATAACAGAAATGGATTATGATCAAACTTTATACAAAGATGTTGAAAGAAAAAAAGAAAATGAACTTACTATAAATACACAAACATGAAGGAAGGTCCACTAAAAAGTCTGACAACAAATCAGAAGTAAATCATGTAAATTAAGAAAACTCTAATGTGCTTAGTCGAAAGTACAAATTCAAATATCTCAAAAATGAGATTATAAAACAAGAAGATTTGAAAATAGAGTTTTCAGAGCTAAGTATAAAATTAGAACAAAAAATAAAAGTATTATTTTCAGTAAGGAACGCTCAACTAGAATAAACTTGACTGAATACCATGGAAGGTAAAGTAAGGAAAACAAAAGATAAAAAGGAGGAAAAATAACAAACAGAAATTATATGTATGTATGTATGTATGATTAGATAAAGAATACAAGAAAAGAAGATGTCATATAGATATAATAGGTGATTCTAAGAAGGAAAAAATATCACAAATACTAATAATTCATATAATCTTGAATAATAAAAGGCTTGAACCTACATATTTACAAGGGTATGTCATGCAGTTGGGAAAATTATTGGTGAATGGTCACCACTGAGACAACTGCTAGTAAAGCTATTGGGTTTAAAGTTAAAGAAATAATTCTTGAGCATATAGGTAAAAAGACCAAATCATGTATAAGGGAAAGATAATGAGATTGGCAACAGACATCATCAGCAACCCCTCATAACGTAAGACAATGGAGATATAAATACTCAAGCAAAAAGTATGGGCTCAGGTCTTAAATGGAGCCAAACTCATTTTAAACCATACTGTTATAAATTTGCAAAAGGATAAGGGAATATTGATCCCATGATCCATTCCTGAGAATGTATTAGAGAAGGAGCCCACCATGAATTCAGGGGAAGTTTTAGCATTTTCACTGCAAAATTATGACTAAAATAAATTGAATATATGTAACTGCAAAGCTAACAGCAATCAATAGGGATAATATGACAGAGAGTATAAATATGTTTTCTGACAAAAGAAATGTATTATAGCTGAAAACAGTGGGTAAGAAAAGCAGAGTGGGGCTTCCCTGGTGGCACAGTGGTTGAGAGTCTGCCTGCCAAAGCAGGGGACGCGGGTTCGTGCCCAGGTCTGGGAGAATCCCACATGCCGTGGAGCGGCTGGGCCCGTGAGCCATGGCCGCTGAGCCTACGTGTCCAGAGCCTGTGCTCCGTGACAGGAGAGGCCACAGTGGTGAGAGGCCCGTGTACCAAAAAAAAAAAAAAAAAAGCAGAGTGTAAAAAAAAAAAGAAAAGCAGAGTGTATGGAATACACAAGTTTGCTGGCTCACAGCATGTGAATTTGTGTTAAAGGCTATCATGTCTAATTCAATTCTGGGGGAAAGGGAGAGAAAAATGAAGAGGAATTTACTCACTAATTCCATTATTGTTACATTATGTAAGTGGTAGATTGGTAAAATAATGGACTAAGTGTATATATTAAGGTAACTATTAAGAAAAAACACAAGCCATCAGTACACACTGAATAAAGGGCATAGTACCTCCAACTTTATTACAAATGGTTCAGTAAAAATATATATACATACGCCCTGTGCACGCACCCACATGTGTGTGTGCGCACACACACATATACATATTAATAAGTATGTATGGAGAGGGAGAGAAAGGGAAAGAATGACAAACAAAGGGGCAAAAGTGTAAAAAATTGATGAATACTGATAAAGGGAAAATAGGAGTCTCTTATACAATGACCAAAATATTATTGTTCTATATGTTTGATACAAAATTTGGAAATGTAATACAATACATATTAATAGATCTAAGAAAAACATAATTTACTAAATTAATAGTTAAAAGAAATTTCCTAAATATAATAAAATCTGTATTACTCCAATTCAAAAGTTAACACTTAATCAATGGGAATACTCTAGCAATATTACCAATGAAGTCTGCAACAAGACAACTGTACCTAGCATCTTCAGTTGTATTTCACATTAAATTGGAGCTATTATCTAACCCAGTTGGTGTGTGCGTGTTTATCTCATAAGAATCTAGAAGATTATATGAAGAAGTTATTGTATTACAAAAAAAAACCCCAAAGAATCAATTAGAATGTACTACAAACCATAAAAGAGTTTAGTTAACATTCCTAAAACAATAGCCTTAGTATTTACAAACAATAGCAATAACCACTTTCAAGACATAATGGAAAGAAAGGCTCTATTTAAGATAAAATAATGATGATGATGATGTATTTAGGTAGAAACTTTCAAAAGTGCAGTAAAAGATATGAATAAAAATAGACTCATCAAAGAAGCAAAGGATACATCATCAAATGGAAATGTATACCTTATTCTTGGGTATGAAAATTCAACTTCATAAAGGTGTCACTTCTAAGTTAATTGTGTAAATATAATCAACACCCCACCAAATACCATGACATTGCTCTTTGGAAAAAGTCAAGTTGATTATAAAGTTCATAAAAAGAATAAATAAGCAAAGTCAGCAAAGGAAATCCTGAAAAAGTATGCAGTGAAGGAATTTTATACCTAATATTACAACACTTCAAAGCCTCCAGAATTAAAGCAGCATGGTATTATTTTACTAATAAACTGAAAGACCAATGAAAATAAATAGAATATGCAAAACAAGATCAGATATGTATAGAATTAAGTAATGATAAAAGTGTCATCTCAAGTCAATGGGAGATCAATTTTTAATGAATGGTATTGGGACAAATGGATAAGCATATGGAAATTAATAAAATTTTATCTATTCCACATATAGTGTACTAGGATAAATTCCAAATGAATCAGAAATTTCAAAATAAAAAAAAAAATTATAAAACTACTAGAAAACCTGAGTGAATTTGTTTTTTAACCTGGGAGAGGAAAACATTTTCATTTCTGTCTATCTACCTACCTATCTATTTATCTGTCATTCATCTATCTATCCATTCATCCACCCACCTACCCACCCACCCACCCAGCATTCAAGGACTTAGATACTAAAAAAAAACCAGAATCATATAAACCTTTTAACTGTACATTTGAATATAAAACCTCATATACACACAAAAATTTTCCCTTAATATATTTCCATTGTCCAGCTCTGTCCATTGAGAAAGCCTAAAAGCAGTATCAACTCACCAGCAAAGGATACCTTGAAGACCCAGATTGTGGTTTCTAAATATTGTTTCTCACTAAAAGGAAGTAGTGCTCTTTGGGAGAAATAGCTGATACCAGGTCTGGGGTGGGAAATGTAGAAAATGATCCCAGGGTACCATGTCTAAACATTTTAGGAGACAACTTGATGGGATCCCACTGGTCTAAGTTACATATGATTGAGCATCAAACAGTATAAAAATTGCAGCGGACTAAATCACCTGATACAGTAAAATCTGTAAGAAATAATATCTTTAAAACTGATTAGATATAATAAAACTTGTTAGAATATATCTTATTAGCTTCAAAATTGATCTTTTAAAGAAAAGAAAAAAATTAAAAACCTCCTAGCCAAATAAAAGCCAAATAAAGTAAGTTCTTTGGAGAAGTTACAGCTCATAAATGCAGATAAAAATGATAAAATTAGAACATCACCATTTTGAAAACTAATTCGATACTGTATATGGGCAATAATAAAGGAATTTAATTACTAGGTAAAAAACTGCTGTGAAAGTCAAGCTTTTACTACTTAACTGTAAGCATTAATGAAAGTGAAACCTCCTAAGGTGATGCAATTAAAAGTACAGAGCACAACCTATGTCTTGTCATAACTGAATCTGAATCTCTCTCTATATATATCACTATAATTTTACAAGAAATACAGGGGATATCAAGACAAGGTAAATGATATCCCAAAGAAACAATCAGCCAAAGTCAGGGTATAGGACATTCCATAAGATAAAAGACTCAATTTCTTCAACTAAACTGTGGCATGGAGGAAGAAAGGAGGGGAGACAGAGCACAGGACACTTACGAGACATAAAAATGAAAAGCAATGTGGTATCTTGCTTGGATCCGTATTCAAACCATCTGTAAAAAGACATCTTTAAGAAGATTAGGAAAATTTCAACACAAATTAGGTATTAACTAGCATTAGGGAATTATCGTTAATTTTGTTAGCTGTAATAATGCTGGTTATATTCCAAAAATAAATGCTTTTATTCACTAGAGATGCATACGCATATATTTAAGGGTGAGTTTGCATAATGCTTGGGATTTGCCTTAACACAGTCCTGAAAACAAAGTAATACATGTAGGGTTTTCAGAGTTACTAATATTCATTTTTATCACCACCAAAATATAATGAAATTTCTACATGCCAAAATATCCAGCTTCCCAGACAGACTACCATATCTTGTTGTTATAATTCTCCAATGTTCCTGATGTTTTAGTTATCTATATTTATGAAATTTCCACTGTGTTCAAAACACTGCATTTGTCAGTTGGAAAACAAATGAAAGTGAAATTGATGATCACTTGACCTGTAAGATTTTATGATTTTTCAGTGGAGCTATAACACATACTTTGAGAAATATGCGACCAATATATTTTAACAGAAGGTATCCATGTACAGGAATACTGTAGATTTCCCATTTGGGGAGGGTCATTGCCTGAAGGCAGTTGATTTTTCCTACACCTGTTTTAGGATTATTGTTAAAAACAATAGAACTTGGTGTGGATTTACAAATGTCAACCTACAAACAAACTTGGGAAGGGGAAGACTGCAGAGCTCAATTTGCTACTTAAAGTACAAACCGCTGTTGGAAACCACAGTAAGGAGGTCAGCACTGGATGTTTACAATGCCATCTCTAAGATATGTGGGCTGCAGTTGAAGGTGCTATTGCAAATAACAGAACAACTCTTCCTACGCTGCTGCTGGCTCTGTTCTCAGACAACCCCAGTAAGGTCTATCTGCAAACTCCGCCCACTGAGGATATATGGAGTTGCCTTAGGCTCAAGCAGGGCAGTGGAAAATAACAGCATCCCCTAACAGTAAATGCCTGAGAAGCTCAGCTGCTTGTTAGGTGTTCCTACAGTCTTTCTAAGTTGAAAGTCTTTCTAATCACTGGTTGTACTGAGCATTAGGTTATACTTTATTTAAACATATGTTCACTCAAAAATACTTATGATGCATGTAATCTCTGAGCAAAAGCAGAAAAACTCTGGTCTGCTGGAGCTTCAAGTGAGAGAGACATGCTTTCACCAAATCATCACACTTATGAGCACATACTCACAAACTGTGATAAGACATATTTCTTCATAAGTATATATCAAAGGAATCCTTTTCTAGGCTGGGCAGTTTCAGGAAAGGCTTTCCTAGGGAATGACACTTAACTGAGGCTTGAAAGAAGAGTGTGCTCTGGGCAAGGTTAGTATAGCAGAAACTTTTGAGGCAGAAGGGAGTGAAGGAGTAAAGTCGCCGCTACAGGAGGCCAGATGGGCTATGGTGCAAAGAACTAAGAGGAGAATGATGAAGTTTGAGGATGAGGTAAGCCTAACTTTACAGGATGCTGGAGCCATGTTAAGGAGTTCGAATTTTATTTTAAGAGCAGTGGGAAGCCGTAGAAGGGTATTAAGCAGTGGGGTAATAAGATCAGATTTATATTTTAAGAAGATTACTCTAGTTTCAGTGTAGAGAACTGGATTGACTGAAAGCCGAATAAATGAAAAGATTGTAAACGGGTGTCGCAAAAGTCCAAGCAAGAGATCATAGACAATGAAACAAAGTTGGTGGCAGTGGAGGTGAAGAGAAGGCAGAAAAGACATGTTAAGAAGGTGTAACTGACAGGCCTTGGTAAGGCATCAGACAGGGGAAAGTAGAAGGAGGGAAGTGAGGTAAGGCAGAGGAAGTCATCAAGGAAACCCGTAGTTGTCTTTTTTTTTCTTTTCTATTATAGTTTATCAGAGGATATTTAATATAGTTTCCTGCGCTATACAGTAGGAACTTGTTGTTTATCCATTCTATATATAATAGTTTGCATCTACTAACCCCAAACTCCCAATCTATTCCACCCCCACCTCCTCTCCCTTGGCAACCACAAGTCTGTTCTCTATGTCTGTGAGCCTGCTTCTGTGTCATAGATAAGTTCATTTGCGTTGTATTTTAGATTCCACATACACATTTTTGACTTACTTTACTTAGTATGATAATCTCTAGGTCTATCTATGTTGCTGCAAATAGCATTATTTCATCTCTTTATGGCTGAGTAACATTCCATTGTATATATGTACCACACCTTCTTTATTCATCTGTCAATGGACATTTAGGTTGTTTCCATTTCTTGGCTATTGGAAATAGTGCTGCTAGTGAACATAGGGGTGCGTATATCTTTTCAGATTATAGATTTTTCTGGATATACTCCCAGGAGTGGTCGTGCTGGATCAAATGGAGACTATATATTTTTAGAGTTTTGAGGAACCTCCATACTGTTCTCCATGGTGGCTGCAACGATATACATTCCTACCATCAGTGTAGGGGGGTTCCCTTTCCTCCACATCCTCTCCAGCATTTGTTATTTGTAGACTTTTTAATGATGTCTTGTTTGTTCAGCTGAATGGGTGGGAGTCAATTTGTGGAGATAAGGAACATTTGGAGAAAACTATATTTAGAGAGGTTTGGTCTGAGATATGTTGAATATAGGATATCTTACTGGAAATGTCAAATGGGCAAATGGATATAAAAATATGTAGCTCAAAAGAAGGTCTAGAAATTTGAGTGCCATTAGCCAAATGGTAAATGAGGCCAGAGGCATAAATGAGATTTCCTAAAGGGAGGGAGTAGAGGAGGCCTTCAATGAGCTGAATCAAGCCAACAGAGAGGGTTAATTATTTAATGTTTTAAATTGTTTGAGTTTTACCAGTCAAATGTTTTAATTTTTTCTGAATTTAATAATATTTAGATATTGCATGAATTTTCCAGTTCAACAATTTTCCCTCTCTTCTGCCATTTTAACACATTTGCAATACCTGCTGGCTTTGAAGGCATTTGGGTTTTCACAATATAGCTTGAGAAAGAAAAGGATGTAGGATAGTATTTAGCAATTTCATTATATATTGAACATTTGGGTAGAGACAGATGAAGCCTGCAAAGGAGATTGAGAAAATGGCTGAAGTGGGAAGGGTTAGCCAAGAAATCTTTTTTAGAAGTATGATATCTTCATAAAATTTTATAAAATTATATTATGAACATGGTATTTTTGCTTAAAGATGTATTTTATAGTATCTGAACTATGATCATTTATGTACTATAAATATTCATTTTAAATTTCCTATGACTTTTTTTCTGATGTGCAAAGGATATAAAATGTATGGTCTATTAGGGAAGCAGACATTTAAATGATGTACAATTTTTTTAAAATTTAAACTGCATCTTACTGTCATTTTTTCTAATTAGAATAATCTAAACTTTAAATATAATAGAAATTGTTTCGTTAGGATATCATATATAATTCTTTATTCCAGCATAGTCTAATTTTAAAAAACTGGAAAGTCATTATAGATTTCCAAACATCATCATCTATGAAAAGAGAATAATGTATAAAAAATATTGGAAATGTGTGGAAGCACTTGACTGAAAAAAGTTATTTCACTATAATTATAGAAAGAGATATTAGAATGACAGAGAATCATCATCCATCAGCAACCTTTATAATAAAAATTTATAGTGGCATTTGTCCTTTCACAATAAATTTATTTTCCCCAGCTTTAGGCAAACGCATTATGCTGTGTTTAATGCAATGAATTAATTAATATTCGAATTAGTTATAGGCTAATAATAATCTTCTTACATAATAGTCATTTTTCTCCATTATTAATACTGTAAATTGGTAGAATTATAAATAAGAAGAAAATTAAATCTGTTCTTAAGAACGATCATTCAGAAGCACTGTGACAAAGCAGTTAAAAGCAGGCACAGTAAAGGTCCAGACTGCCAGGCTTCCAATGTCCAATACTGCCACTTTCCAACTGTTTAATTCTTAATATCTTATGTCTCAGTTTTCCCATATGTAAAATGGGATAATAATGGTAACTACCACATGGGGTTGTCAAGGAATCAAATTAATCACCACAAGTAAAGTGCTTTGAATAATGCCTAGAAATAATAAACCCTAATCAGTGTCTTTTATTATTACTTTTGTTGTTATTATTTAAAATGGAAGCTTCTGTTTCCCATTAATAAAACTATAATCAAGATGATACCAAAATATTTTGGGAGATGCTATGGGTTGAATGTTTATGTCCCGTGAAAACTCATATGTTGAAAGGCTAAATTCCACCATGATGGTACTTTGAGGTGGAGTCTTTAGGAGGTGATTAGGTCATGAGTGGCATTAGGGCCTTTATAAAAAAGACTGGAGAGAACTCCTCTCCCCTTTCACCAAGTGTGGACACAGCAAAAATACACCAGAAAGCAGGTCCTCATCAGACACTGAATCTGCCTGAGCCTTATCTTGGAGGACTTCCCAGATTCTGTCACCACTGGCTTTCTCACTTGTGTAGCACAAAGCACCACATTAGAGGCAAATGACCAAGTTTTGCTTCTTTTTAATTTGGGAGTATCACAGAACTTTGATATTCAAGCTTGTTCTTAGAAGACACAGCAGCTAGCCCTCATTAGTTCCTCTATCCCTATTTATGCCAAACATCACAAGAAACCCACAATGCCCAGGTCAACCCTCATCCCCAGGACTATCATCCATTCCCCAACTTGGGAAACTTGGGTAGATTAGGTAGACTCTTTATTCAGGGTCCACAAATAACATCCATGTTGTTAAACCCAGTGGTAAATTTTTGATCAACATTTCATTTGACCTAACAAGAAACACTTTTTCTAGCTTTATTGAGATATAATTGACATGTCAAATTTTGTAAATTCACTGTGCACATGTTGTTTACATATATATTGCAAAATGATTACAACAGTAAGATTAATTAACACATCTATTAACACATCACTTCACAGTTATTTCTTTTGAGAAGTACTTTTAAGAACTTTTAAGCTCTCTTAGCAACTCTCAAATATACAATAGAATATTGTTAACTATAGTCGCCATGCTGTACATTAGATCCCCAGAATTTATTCATCTTATAACTGGACGTTTGAACCCTTTGACAACCATCACCCTTTACCTTACACTCTCTCCCACCCTCTGGCAATCACCAATCTACTCTATGTTTCTATGAGTTTATTTTTTAAGAGCCTACCTATATGTGAGATCATGCATTATCTGTCTTTCTCTGATTTATTTCACTTAGCATTGTGCCCAAGGTTTATCCATGTTGTTGCAAATGGCAGGATTTCCTTCTTTTTACTGCTGAATAATATTCCATTGTATATATATGCCACATTTTCTTTATCTATTCACCCATCCATGGACACTTAGGTTGTTTCCATGTATTGTCTATTGTAAATAATGCTGCAATAAGCATGGGGGTGCAGATATCTCTTCAAGATAGTGATTTTATTTCCCTTGGATATATTCCCAGGAGTGCGATTGCTGAATCATATAGTAGTTCTATTTTTAATCTTTTGTGTACCCTCATACTGTTTTTCATAGTGGCTATACCAATTTATATTCCCACTAATAGCCTATAAGAATTCCCATTTATTTCATCTTCACCAGCACTTGTCTCTTATTTTTTTGACAATAGCTTTCCTACCAGATGTGAGGTGATATCTCATTGTGGTTTTGATTTGTATTTCCCTGAGGGTTAAGTGATGTTGAACACCTTGTCATGTACCTGTTGGCCACTTGTATATCTTCTTTGGAAAAAAAAATATGTTCAGGTCCTTTGCCCATCTTTTAAATCAGGATATATGTTTCTTTTTCTTTCTTTTTTTTTTTTTTTGGTATTGAGTTGTATGGGTTCCTTATATATTTTGAATATTAACCCCTTATCAGATATATGGTTTGCAAATATTTCTCCTATTCTGTAGGCTGCCTTTTCATTTTGTTGATTGTTTCTGTTGCGTTGCAGAGGCTGTTGGTTTGATGCAGTCTGACATGTTTATTCTTGTATTTGTTGCTTGTACTTTTGGTGTCATACCTCAAAAGTCATTGCCAAGACTGATGTCAAGGAATTTATTCCTACGATTTCTTCTAGAAGTTTTACAGTTTCAGGTTTTACATTTAACCCATTTTGAGTCATTTTTTTGTGAGTGGTATAATATAGGGGGCCAGTTTCATTACTTTTCATGTAAATATCCAGTTTTCCCAGCACCGTTTAATGAAGAGACCATCCTTTCCTCATTGAGTATTCTTGGCTCCCTTGTCAAATATTATTTAACCATTTAGGCATGGGTTTATTTCTGGGCTCTCATTTTAGTTCTATTGTCCTATGTGTCTGTTTTTATGCCAGTACTATACTGTTTTGATTACTATAGCTTTGCAATCAGGAAGTATGAAGTCTCCAGCTTTGTTCTTCTTTCTCAAGATTTCTTTGGCAATTGGGATATTTTGTCATTCCATATGAATTTTGGAACTGTTTTATCTATTTCCGTAGAAAATGACTTTGGAATCTGACCTACCAGAACCATTTGACATAACTGACTATTCCTCTTTGCAACAACATTTTGTTTGGTTCTCAGGATCTCCCACTGTCCTACATATTTTACTACTACTGTAGCCTCTCCTTTTGAGGCTCCATTGCTGATTCTTCCCCATGTCCATAACCATTATGTAGTGCTGCACCTCAGTGCTCCGGCCTCATGCTTCTCGTTTCTATCTATGCTCACTAACTTGATGATTCAGTCAATTCATGCCTTTAATTATCATCTATATGCTAATGACTCCCAAACTTACATCTGCAGCCGACAGTTATGCCCTGATCTACAGATTTCTATGTCCAGCTACCTGCCCAAGGTTTATACTCTGACATAGAATGGACATCACAAATTTAATGTGTCCTAAACCAAATTACTGATATCCCTCTCACAAACTTCCTCATCTCAGTAAATGGAAACTGCATTTTTCCAGTTGTTCAGCACTCCAAATTTTAAGTTATCTTTGATTGCTTTCTTTTACTCATATCTGACGTTTGTCAGTGAACACTGTCAGCACAAACTTTAACATACATTTAGAATTTTACTCCTCCTTACCATCCCCATTGTTACTCTCTCGGTTCAAGCCATAATCACATCTCATCTGTATTAAACAGTCCCCTATCCTGTCTCCTTCCCTCAGCTATTGCCTTCCTTAATCCTTTCTTTGCCTCCTTACAGACTATTCACAACACTGAAGCCAGCACGTTGTTTTATGATACTAGTCATATCTCATTACTCTTCTACCCAAATGCTCTATTGGCTCCTGGGATAAACATGAAGATGCACCACCAGGATCCCATTTAATGACGAAATTGTTGCCCACGTGTAGAGAGTATGGTCAGAAGGCGGCTTCAAGTTGTCACTCCCTCAGAATCTGCTTCAACTTCACCTGCATCCAATTACTAAGCAAAGCAGGGTCATTTTGGCCTGATGTGGGACAACTCTGATGGACCATATTTGCTCCAAGAGACCCTAACTGGGTTGGTCAAGGTTTTGTTGAGCCTGCATCACAATTTGATTTCTCCATTTAAAATTGTAACATCTCCCCCAGCTGTCCTCTCTAGACCATCTCAGTTTTATTTTTCTCCATAATATTTATTATTATCTGACATATCTTCTAATCTACAGATTTAATTTATAATCCCCTTCCACCCCCACCTACAGTATATGCTCCAGGAAGGCAGTAACTTTTTGTTCATTGTTGTATCCCTTGTGCCTAGAAAATTTAGAAAATTGCCAAACCGGGTAGGCACTCAATAAATATGTGCTAAATAGATTGAAAAATTAGATAATTTATTCAATTATATAACAATCATTGTTCCATATATTCAATGATAATGTTAATTGTCATTGAAGATAAAGAATTATAAAATATCTAAAGTTGAGCATTACATAGAAGTATTTGGAGACTAGCTTGGATGTAGATAAGGTTCATTACATGTACAAGGCATTCATGAAATACATCTTTTTAGTGATGGTAATAGTGATGGGCATTATAGTAGTACCTACTGAATGTCCCAAGGACCAGTGAACACTGCTCTGCAGACCTTAATGGCTAAATCAAAAGTTAAGAGACCAATCAGTTATCAAGACTGCTTTTATATATTGTCAGCATGCAAATATGTATGGAAATAACTGCCCCAAATAAACTTATATATCACTTTGCTGCTAGCTACTTGGCATCTTGTAGAGCCAGGCTCTCAAATGGTATTCTAAGAAACAAGGAGCAGAAGAGGAATGACCTCCATGTCTTTCAGTCAAGATCCTTCTCTCTGGCATAACATCAGGTGCCCGTTTGGACCTATCCCATGAAATCTCTTAAAGATGCTGTGGTCTTTTAGAGGTAAAGTCTTTATTCAATCAGAAGAACACTAAGCTAGAAAGGTCTTGCAAAACAAAGGCTGGAGACAAGAAGGAGGATATAAAGAAGATATAAAAAAAAGTCTAGTCAGATGCTGCCAGATAGTTTAGTCTTTCTTATTTTTAGTATGGTCTTCAGCAAAGTCCTGTTAAGAAATGATAGCCATCTCACCAAGTAGGAACTTGCTATGTAACTAATGACCCCAGAACTGAGTGTTTTCAAACAACTACTATTTATTTGCTCAAGATTCCATGGATAGGCAATTTGGACTGGGCTCTTCATGGAAAGTTTGTCTCTGCTGATCTCATTTTTGTATTTGGGCCTCCAGCTAAGAGAGCTGGGATGGCTGGGAAAGCTAAGGCTATTACCCCCATGCTCTCTCTTTCTTTTGCTTGGTCACATGCCTGTAGTTTTCCAAGAAAACAAGAGTGAAAGCACAGTTCTCCTGAGGCCCATCAATATCTCACACATCAATTTCTGTCACATTTTACTGAACAAGGCAAGCCAAGAGACCATTCCAGTTTCAAGGAGTGGGGAAATAGACTCCACCTCTTGAGTTGAGGAATCGCGAAGAATGTATTTTATTTTCATTCTACCATTGACTTATATAATGAAACTGGGTCCTTTAAATCAGAATGAAAGAATATAGGTAAAGTCTTCCTGTATTTTGTTTGTAGGTCTCCAGCTGTTGAGGCATCTAGCACTTGATATACTTTTATTTTTTTGCATTTTTATTGATATATAATTCACATATCATAAAATTCACCATTTTAAGGTGTGCAATTCAGTGGTTATTAATATCTTCACAGAGTTCCACAACCATCATCATGATCTAATTCCAGAAGATTTTTATTACCCCGAAAATGAAACCTATGCCCATTAGCAGTCATTCCACATTCTCCCCTTCCCACAGCCCCTGGCAACCATTAAACTATTCTCTGTCTCTAAGGATTTGCCTTTTCTGGATTTTATATAAATTAAATCGTACATGTGGCCTTTTGTGTCTAGCTTACTGCAATGTTTTCAAAGTCCATCCACATTGTGGGATGTATCAGTATTTTATTACTTTCTTTGGCTGAATAATATTCTATTGTATTAATATAAAGATTTTGTTCATCCGTTCATCAATTGATGGACATTTGGGTTGTTTCCACTTTGGGACAATTATGATTACGCTGTTATGGACATTTGCCTACAAATTTTTGTATGAACATATGTTTTCAATTCTCTGGAGTATACATAGGAAGTGGGATTGTTGGGTCTTGCTATACTGTAATAGTAGTTTTTACCAGATGGATGCTTGATTGAGGCATACCAATGTGTTTTATACATTCTTATAGATACTGAGATGAGAACAAAAGTCCACGTTGATATATGTTTCTAGTAGGGGCCCTTATCCCAGCAAGTTCAAATTCACTAGTGTGATCCAAGGTAATTAGTACAGGACAATCCACCAGAGGAAGAAGCCAGAGGACAGTGATCTCTGTTCCCATGACTCTCAATCCTCTGCATACTCCACCTCTCACATATGTATATATTACAATAAACAAGGTATCTCCCTTACTGTCTTTGGTGTTATTAATATACCTCATCAACTGAGGTCATTGATATCCCCTACTATTTGGAGGCACACACTTAGCTTAACATCAACCTATAGTGTCAGATCTTATTATTTCTCTTATCATTGTCAAATCAAGGTGCTTTATAACATTGCTACCTAGGTATGATCCACAGAGCAGTAGGTGCAGCACAGGCATTACCTATAAGCTTCTTAGAAATGCAGAATGGCAGGCCCCACTCTAGATATACTTAATAGGAATGTGCATTTGAACAAGATCCCTGTGAATTTGCATGCACATCAAAGTTTGAGAAGCAATGCCATATAGCAATCTTAATTCATCGAGCTCCTATAGAAAAAAAGCTAGAGGTTTAGTCTCCTAGTCAAAGTCTTCTGTGAGAATACAGACATTAAATACTATTATTACCAATAATACACAGAATAATTACTGACTATCAACTATGCATCAGTCACTATGCCATGTGCTTTCCCGGCCTTTTGTTATTCCATCCTTATGGCAAGCAACTACTTTTGCCTGTTTTACAGATATCAAAATCAAGTCTCGGAGGCCTCAAGCTTCTTGCCAGAAGCCACAGCTTTTAGAGAAAGAGCCAGGAGTCCAACTCCAGTTTATCTAATTCTAGAGCTCAAGCTCCTCGCCATTACTCTTATCTTTCCCAGTAATTCCTGCAAATAGTATTTCCAGTGACTAATTCATAAAAAGGAAGAAAAATAAATAAGATCTTTCCATATAATTTCTAAACTTCCTTAACTAGTTACATGTGTTTTTACCTATTCATGAGGACTAAAGCTCTATAAAGGTGGGAATTTTTGTCCTTGTCACTGTCAGTACCTGGAATAGACCCTAACATGTATTAAGTCCTCACCAGACTTATTGAATGAGCAAACAAATTTATGCATCAAAACCTCACTTATGGCTTATTAAAATGAGAAAAATTTCATCTTTACTTATTTCTCTTCCAATTTTTCGGCCTTCAACTTTACCTGTAACATGAATGCAACTGGCTCGTTTGTTGTGGCACTGATGCATTTATCCTCCATGAAAACAGAAGTAGTATGGTGTTATACATTGGCAGTAACTCCTCACCATGCCGTCTTATCACAGAGCATTTTGACACAGTACAACCTTGAAGGAGCTGTATTGTGGCTGAAAATGTATCTTGTCAGCTGTTGTTTTCTTAGAAAACATCAATGTGTAAATGTCAGTCTGGACCTGGCACATTGGTGCATTTTGCAAGAACTGAAAATGTGCAGCATACTGGTGGTACAATATGCACTCGGAGAAGTTATGATGTATCATTACCCAAGGGACTACTAGTGCAGGAAATTTCTGAAACCAAACATTCTACTTCATCCATCTTACACATGATTATTTTATAGTGGGATCACTTGTTATTCACCTCCATTTCATTAGGCAACCAAATTACACGCCAAGCTAGCTTTATAAATAGAATCCTGAATAGGTGGGCCATAGCCCAAGGAAAACAAGGGAATTCATTTATATAATCTCATCTTTTAGAGTAGAAGTTGTCTTTTCCATTTACACGTATGGGAACTGCCAGAATTAGTTCGAGAGAGGTAGGAAAGGGTGCAATTACTCAAAAATACTTAGGAAAACACAGAAGACCTTCAGTATTTCTTTAATATAATAAAAGGAGATAAATCTATATCAGAGATGCTGGAAATTTCATTATGGTTATCTAGGCAGTATACACACTGATTTATTGACAAGGCTATTTTGTATCTAATGCTAATATCAAATTTGATCTGCACACAAGTCACTGGCATTAATGAGACTATCTCATTTGGCCATGGATGGTGAATGGCTAAGTAGGTAATGAGATGAACGTGAGCATATAATCTTGTTTGACACCTGACAAGAAGGGCACACCTGCACAGCCAAAGGGTAGCTGTTCTAATTAATCCTTTCATGAAATTCTACAAACTTGCGTCCAAAACTTCAAAAGCAAAATTTTCTTATATTTCAGTAGGGAAACACCTACATAATGTGTAAGGCCAAGTGCAAAGGGAAAGTGTGGAGCTTCCTATTCAAAAAAGCAGAGGTCAAGGTAGGGGAGAGAGTGCCATCGAAGGCATTTAAATATAAGGCTTTTTCCTTTGTTCTGCAGTCTCTCTTCCAATTTGTCATGCTGTTGTTATATTTTCTACTTCATTTCACTCTTAGAAAAAAATATTAAGATTTTAAATTATTAGCATGATTTTACCATTCATCCTTATGTGATGAAATGCCAGTTTTTTAAATTTAATTTTTCTTATTGAAATATAGTTGATTAACAACGTTGCACTAATTTCTGTTGTACAGCAAAATGACTCAGTTATACACATATATACATTCTTTTTCTATATTCTTTTCAGTTACAGTTTATCCCAGGAGATTGGATATAGTCCCCTGGGCTATACAGTAGGACCTTGTTGTTTATCCACTCTAAATGTAATAGTTTGAGGAAATGCCGGTTTTAAATGCAATTAACAGAGCATTTAACTCATATTAGGAATGACTGAAATTAAGACTAATTTTGTGGCTTATCCCTTGAGAGTACCTGGAGCTAACCAGAAGAGACCACCTTAAGACACATGCAGGAAGACAGTATCCTCCAAGGCGAACTTGAATACTCATGGGGCAAGTGCAGACCCTCACAGCTGCCAGAGGCTCAGATCACATCCCAGGGCTAACATGTCGGGACCTGACCACAGCTGGGTTCTGCTTCCTGCCAGCCACCACACTGATAAGCCCTTCCTTGGCCAGGGTGGGAAAGTTGAGCCAGGCATATCCTCTCCCCAAGGGCTGCTGCTCCAATCCATCACAGCCAAGGCCATCACAGCATCAGTGCTGAGTGCCTGAGTACTGGGTCGGGTGGAGGAGAGGCTACTGTGGTGCCGCCAGGCCAGGGTGAGGATGGCTGCTACCGTGATGCAGATGCAGGGTCACTACCCCAGCCCTTGCTACAGCCATACCCAGGCCCTCTCTGTAGGGCAGGGTGGCAGCAGTGACTGGGTGGGGTAAAGAGGAGAAGGCCGGATAGTGTCCAGGGTTCCAGAGCATGGAGAAGTGAGCAACCCGGAACTCATCCCTGGGGGCTTAGGCACTGCATGGGTCCACACCCATGAAACTGCTCTGCTTGCTAATGCATCATTTACAGCCTAGGCAGGGACTGCTGTTTGCCCTCTAATATCCATTCTCCCCTTCTCCTATAGTTACAGACCCCTCGACTTTTAGCTGGGCAGAAGGGACACCTAGGGTAAAGCAGGCATTTTTCTAGTCAGCCTTGCAGATAATTATGCAGTGTGACTAAGTCATGGCTAATGATGTGTGAATGGAATCAGTATCCGCAAGGGCCATACTTCAGGGATGACTGAGCAGGAAGCTCAAAGGAATTGAGTTTCTCAGGATTTCATGCCACAGGGCCACCTCGCCAGCTGTGGACTGCCCACCATCGATCGTAAGGAAAAGAGATAGAGATGTCTAACCTAAACATCTAAGCCTTTCTTTGCTGGATCTCTTTCTCACAGACGAACTGTAATCCCAAGCATAGCAGAAAAGATATAGTCTGCTTTTTATGCTACTGCACTCACCACTGACCCCTGTTGGGAAAATAACATCCAACGGTAAGACCTCTTCCCTCCTCTACCCCTGCCTTATCCATGTTTTTCCTTAAGCTATTTGAGAACGGTATTCTTCAATGTTCGCATTTTGCCACAGCTTTATCTAACCTTATATGACTCAACTGGATTGTAATTGCTCTTAATAAGATTCGATCCCTTTGCTGAAAAGAGGTAGCAATGCTGACCATTTAGAAGTAACTACATATTCCAGGCTCCATTATTATAGAGAAATTGAGTTCTCAGCTACAGAACACTTCGTTCTTGTAACCCAGTAGAAATTGTTTAGGAAATTTTTCCGAAGTCATTTCTAAATAAATAATGAGAAACCTCACTTGAATCATGGGTTGCTATCTAAACTGGACAATAATTTCTGTTAATTTCCCTCATTCAGGTTTTTTCTTCAGTGAGCTTGGGAAACAAATTAAAGTGACTCTCCACCCTGGAAGTTAGAAGGAAACAGAACTAGTAAACTGACATGTATTCAAGTATCCAAGGGATTAAAATAACTTCCTGATTTAAGTGAAACCAATAAAGAGTTTATTCAATGTTTATACTATGTCCAACCTAAGAATGGTTGTAAATGTTAAAGTGCCCACAGACTTATGAACTGTTAGCAAGGGGAAGAGATCAAAAAGCAATGGAAGAGAGAGAGGGCTACAAACTAGAATTATTTTCCCCTGGATATTGGGGATTTAGGGAACTCTAATATTAAACAGCAGCATTGATTAATTAAACTCAAACATGAACCCCATATTCAGTGTATATTTCTTACATCATACTGTGCCAAAACTAACTTCTTTAGATTTAAGACACATAAATCATACATTTCTGTATTTATTTTTTCGCCTCTCTCTCTCTATTGTGCATATGATCAATCACCAGGCAGAGGATGATAAACCTCTGAATATTTATGTGGAGCACAGGAAAGGACCCTGCTGTGAGCTATTAGCTCAGTGGATGACGTGTGCTCCCAGTTGGAAGCTGAAGGGATGGGAAAAGCACGGTTGCAGCCCTTTATAAGAGGCACATAAAAAGCACCTGTTTGCCTGCTTCATTAAACTTCCCCTAATGAACGCCTCCAGGGAGTAGAACCAGGAAACTTCTTTCCCTTCCTGCTATAAATAGAGAAAGGTATTTAAAAGTTCGCATTTAAATGTGAGTACTGTTATCTGTAACAATTTGCAAGAATGTAATACTCTTCAGGAATATAAATGAGCCAGTACTTGCATGTATTCATGATGATGACAGACAGGAGGAAGGTGGTTCCTTGTACTGTACTGAAAATTTTGTTCTTCGAGAAGATCAGAGTCACAGATGTTTTAAGCTTTCTCTGCCTAACTCCTGCTCAACAGCTACATTACAGCAAAATAACTCAGTTCAGCTACTACATCCTCTAAGAAACTTTCTTAAGCATCTCACCTCCCTAACACACATAAGCATACCTCCATTAAGAATACAGAATGTGTATTTTTAAAATTAAAGCACTTATTACCCTGTAATATTATCATTGATTTACTTTTTGCCTCTCTCAGGCAAAGACAATGTCTCATTTTACACTGAGTCTCCAGCCCTTCACCCTCTGAATGTTTCTGCCACAGAGCATGCACGCATTGATAAAGTGTCGGTTGGTGCAATAAACACAAGAAGCATTGTCTCCCTTCAGCTTCTGTGAGATTGTGCATTAGCCTCTGGTCACACAGTCTCAGTCACCTTGGTAGTCAGTCTCCTTTCCTTCCGTTCAATTCTTAACTAAATTCTTAGATGTGGGCACTGCCAAGCATCCACCTTCACCTCTCTAGCCTTTTCACTCAACAATTATTCTTGGGGGACCTCATCTACAGACTTGTTTTAAAGCACAGGCTTCCAAATTGCAATATTCAAGACAATCAATGGAGTGTGGAAAGAAAATATCAGAACTTCTATCTATGGATATTTTTCAATCTCAGTCTTTTACAATTTCTATTTATAATGTGCATGGCACACAAAATTTATAGGTATTTAAGCCATTATAAACATATATAAAGTTGGATGCAAGCTCAGAATTTCACTGGATATGTATTTTTATTGATGAGGTGATAAATATGCAAAATAAAAAATATATCTGCTGCCTCCCCAGTGGGGTACAAGTCATATTCTTTCTCATCAAATCTGTTCCTCTTGATCACTTCCCCAACTTGGCAAATGACACCAGTATTCACCAGCCACTCAAGACAGAGGACACAGTCCTCTTGCACAATTACCCACTTGCCAAAGAATCTATCCTACAAGCAGATGCGAACACTTTTTTCCTATGAACATATTCTGACAGCTGCCCATTCTGACAGCTACAGCCTTATTCAGGCTCTTGCCTTGTGGTAGGGACAGTGTTCAACAGAGTCCAGAGTGCTCTTTGGAAAACCCAACTATGAACCATTTAAAAATACTTCAATGATCACCCCCAAGTTTCCAAGGCCAAGTTTAGTGTTCATCTTCATGTCCTGTCAGCTCCTGCAGCCTCATCTCTTCCTCTCAGGTACGCAGAGATAGCTAGCTGTGGCTCCTTGAACACAAGAGACACTACACACCTCTGAGCATCCATACACACTGATTTCTCTTACTGCATTATCTTTTCCCTACTGTGCCTACTAAATCCTACACTTCTTCAAAAGGCAACTCAATATTCACTTCCAATGTTATACACCAATTACCTCTCAAAGCTGGAAAAAAAGTGTACGTAGTGATTTTCCAGTCAGATGTAGTTAGTTTTTAACTAAATGCACATAGCACTGTAGGCAAAATAATGTCAAAGCCTTAATTACACTGTTTCATAAGTATGTATTTATTCATAGGTTATTATATATAATGTCTTTTATAATTTAACATGTTTTACTTTACTTTCATTTATAATTGTGTCTTACTTGCACAATTTTGTAATTATATACATTATCTTTAGACTAAAACCTTTATCTCACTGTTAAAATTCCTGATTTACATGTCTGTGTGTCTTCTCACCAAAGTGTAAGTACTTTAAGAGTAGAACTCATCATTTATTTCATAATAGAGTTCTATACTATGATACTCAATGTATATTAATTGAATAAATAAATTACAAACTAAATTGGAAAGGATTATCATACTCAAAAACAAAAATAAGCATTTTTCACAGAACTAGAACAAAAAATTGTACAATTTGCATGTAAACACAAAAGACCCCAATTAGCCAAAGCAATCCTGAGAAAGAAAAACAGAGCTGGAGGAATCAGGCTCCCTGACTTCAGACTATACTACAAAGCTACAGTAGTCAAGAGAGTATGATACTGGCACAAAAACAGAAATATAGATAAATGGAACAGGATAGAAAGCCCAGAGATAAACCCACACACATATGGTCACCTAATATATGACAAAGGAGGCAAAAATATACAACGGAGAAAAGACAGCCTCTTCAATAAGTGGTGCTGGGAAAACTGGTCAGCTATATGTAAAAGAATGAAATTAGAACACTCCCTATTACCATACACAAAAATAAACTCAAAATGGATTAAAGACCTAAATGTAAGGCCAGATACTATCAAACTCTTAGAAGAAAACATAGGCAGAACACTCTATGACATAAATCACAACAAGATCCTTTTTGACCCACCTCCTAGAGAAATGGAAATAAAAACAAAAATAAACAAATGGGACCTAATGAAACTTAAAAGCTTTTGCACAGCAAAGGATACCATAAACAAGATGAAAAGACAACCCTCAGACTAAGGAAAATATTTGGAAATGAAGCACCTGACAAAGGATTAATCTCCAAAATATACAAGCAGCTCATATAGCTCAATATCAAAAAAACAAACAACCCAATCAAAAAATAGGTGGGAGACCTAAATAGCCATTTCTCTGAAGAAGACATACAGATGGCCAACAAACACATGAAAAGCTGCTCAACATCACTAATTATTAGAGAAATGCAAACCAAAACCACAATGAAGTATCACCTCACACCGGTCAGAATGGCCATCATCAAAAAATCTACAAACAATAAATGCTGGAAGAGGATGTGGAGAAAAGGGAACCCTCATACACTGTTGGTGGGAATGTAAATTGATACAGTCACTATGGAAAACAGTATGGAGGTTCATTAAAAAACTAAAAATAGAATTACCATATGACCCAACAATCCCACTACTGGGCATATACCCAGAGAAAACCATAATTCAAAAAAACAAATGCACCTGACGTTCATAGCAGCACTATTTACAATAGCCAGGACATGGAAGCAACCTAAGTGTCCATCGACAGATGAATGGATAAAGAAGATGTAGTACATATATATATTGGAATATTACTCAGCCATAAAAAGGAATGAAATTGGGTTATTTGTAGAGACGTGGATGGACCTAGAGAGTGTCATACAGAGTGAAGTCAGACAGAGAAAAGCAAATATCATATAATAACGCATATATGTGCAATCTAGAAAAATGGTATAGATGACCTTATTTGCAAAGCAGAAATAGAGACACAGACGTAGAGAACAAATGTATGGATACCAAAGGGAAAGGGGTGAGGTGGGAGGAATTGGGAGACTGGAATTGACACATATACATTATTGATACTACATATGAACAACTGATGGGAACATACTGTATAGCACAGGGAACTCTACCTAACACACTGTGGTAACCTAAATGGGAGGGAAGTCCAAAAGGGAGGGGTTATCTGTATGTGTATGGCTGATTCATTTTGTTGTGCAGTGGAGACTAACACAACATTGTAAAGCAACCATACTCCAATAAAAATTAATAAAAATTAGAGAGAGAAAAAAAAGAATGTTTTAGAAGAAAAAGAGTCAGACTAGACTCTGGATCTACAGGTGCCTTAGTAAAAGAAAAAGTGAGATAAGCAGAGTGGAAGCTGGTTCCACTCCTCTGTCACACAGGTCTCAGAAGTTTACCTAAGGCTGAAGCTAGAGACACAGATATGGAGAGGCAAGAACACCCAGAATAATAAATATCAGAACTGGTAAACATATTCTTTCAGGGAATATTGCGAGTTTGGTGAAAAAAGGAATATATCTAAACTAATTAATAGGTGAGAGTAACAATTTTTTCAGCTTCTCAATTGAAAAAAATGGGCTTTAGAGTTTATTTATAGTATTATCATAGATTTAGATGTTTTTATTGCTTCTATTATTTATGGTTAAAATGATTTGAAAGCCTATGTATTAAGAGTTAATGCAAACATGGTAATGGAAATAGTATGCAGAAAATTTTAAATATAAAATTTATTAATCAAACATTTTGGTTTTATTAAAAATGCTTTCAAACTCTATAACTGTAGTTTGATAACAGTTTGCTACTAATTAAAGATACATTATATAAAAATGTGAAAAAAATAAGAAGCAACTATCTGTTTTGTTCAATTTAAAAATTGATATACTTTATGCCCTTGGACTATGTAAACTTAGGCAGGGAACTTAAATTTTATGCTGTGAATTTTCCATTAGAAAAATTTTCTAATAGTGCTTATCATCCACTTTGCATAGTGTTCCTGCATAAATTAATTAGACTGCTTTAAAAAAGCTTGGAGCTCCATCGTAGGAAGCACTACACACTGAGATACCTATCTATACCAAATATTCTTTGTAAGTACCCTTTATATGGTGATTTTTAGATATATTTCCTAAATGTCACTGTCCTCCTTTAAAAGAAAATAAGCACATTTAAGAGTATAAAACAGGATTATAATTAAATCTGTTGTATACCAAAAGGAAAGTTTTGAAGCTATAATGGATGTCATAAAAGTCCACTGACAAAATATGCAGTTTAAAAGCAATTTCCATTTAATTATCTCAATGAGCTCATATTTATCAATAAAATAACCTATTTGTGATTTACATAATATCTCATGGTCTCTTCTGTCCACATACTTTTGTCTATGGCCAGGGAATTACTCAGATTTGATTATTATATTCTAATAATTCCCATCAAGATAATAACGTGCCACTAAAAGGGCTCAAACTATTTTGGAAATTATCAAAATAGAAGAGAAAATGTCTTTAAAATAAGTCTTTTATAAGAGAAATGAAAAGCAGTAGGGTAACTACCAGGAAATGGGAAAAGTCACTATGCTAGCCCTTCAGTGTTTACTCTTATTTCTCAAGCATCGAAACCCATCCTTGGAACCACTAATGAGTTCTTCTGTTACGACAGAGTAAAAAAAGAAAAGAAGCATTACTGAGTACAGAGTTCAGACTCCTTCAGATTGCATTTTTGTACAAATCCTTAGATCCTCAACGAAGCTAACAATCCCTAAAGTTTTGAGAGCCCAAATTAAGCTTGAAAAAAGATCTTCATTCTTTAGTCACCAGCAAATTTTCGAGAATTATAAACTTCAATGACTCTCCAGAGGTCACTAAATTTAGCCACTAATCTTCCCAACAAATCAGCAACTCCACCTGCCTGAATTGCTTAGTGTTCATCTTATCTCTATGATCCCTGGATTGGAAGATGCAACAATTATCCATTCCTCAGGTGACTTACTGTCTAACATAAAAGTCACTATACCTAATGAAATAATTAATATACATGATAGCTCAAATTCATTGTTACATATCATTTTTTCAATTACTAAGTTTTTTTTTTTCTGGTGATACAGGTGGGTGCCCAGCTCATACTTACATCATCGTATGTTTACGTATTCAATTTAGCACCTGCTGCTTTTGCAGCCCAACAAGGAGAGAGGCTAAAGATTGACCACATCTGCAGTTATTAATAGCCACAAAAGCAGTCATGCTCTAAAAATTAAAGATCTTCAGGCCACATTATGTGATACTGGGATGCTAGTCATCATTTATGATAGATCCAGAACACTCTAGGCATTGTAGATTCATCTAAGAAATAATACAAAAGTGTTAAAATAAACCCAGAGCGACTAAATGTAATAGATTATGTCAGTGCCTTGTCATTTCGTTTTCTAACTACCACAACTTTAGCTTCTGACAGTGGCATTCTGTTTGTGGCATAAGGTGGGGGAAACATCGGTTTTAGAACTTTTGTCACAGACATAGTTCCTATTCAAGCCTATTGCTGTATAATTTATAGCAAGAAAGAGCTGGCAATAGAATGGCTTGATTTTACAATTAATTGAAAAAGAAATTTTATGTGAATAAACCCTACAAGATAAGGTACTTGGAGCAACCTGGGAAGAGAGCAACGAACTCATGAAACAGTAATAAAACAGTACTTCTGACCAGCAGGTGGCGCTGCAATCCACTATTGTTAGCCATTGGAGATTTATGAACTACTTTCAGGATCCTGTTTATTTACGTCTACTTTCCTATTTGAATTTTTCCTGTCTTTTTAACTTGGGGCATTATGTCATGCTGTGCCCAATTTTTTTCCAAATAAGCAAAGAACTCAAAGGAAATTGTTAAACCTCCAGGACTGATCGATTAACTCTGCTAACAAAGTCAACTGTCAATATTTTATAATAAACATGTTATGAGCCCTGTGGGTTATTAGGCAAAGGCACTTAAACTCTGGAAAATATCTATTTTACAGTTCATAAGAAGAATCCTATTTAGATGTTAACATGCATGAACTAGCAGCACTTCAGTGTAAACTTAGGTTAAATGGGTAGCTAACAATCATAGGAGCCTTGCACACAATAGACTCACTCATTAACTCCTAAGTATATGTCTTAGGAACACTTATAGATGTAAGCAATTTAACATGTATAGAATGATGTAATTAACAGAAAATTAAGGAACATGATAAGTCATTTAGTCCAAGGATCAAAATGATCTGGCTAACATCTGAATATTATGTACCCTTATGTGTCTAAGGCAGAAATCAATAACCAATTATAGTACTGTATTGTGCTGACAAATCAAGCCTCTTTTTTAAATACAGTTCTTAATTCAGATGAAATCAATTTGTCATCCCTAGGATTGATAAGAAAAACAAGGCCCAGAGTGATATCACCAAAACAGCAACATAAGAGACCCCAGTCTTCATCTCCTGACAAAGATCAATAATTAGACAGCTATCCAAGAACAAAAACAGCTCTGGGAGAGCTCTGGAGTCCACTTAAGGAACTTCAGCAATGTGGTGGAACAAAAAGAGAACAACTGTACAAGAAGAGAAGGAAGACAGCTTAATTTTGCCTGCATCATCCAATCCCCAGGCTGGCACTGCTCAGTGCCATCAGGGAACTTCCCAGCTAGAAAGTGTTCCCCTCACCAGGAAAACAAGAGCAGGGAGAGTGACCAGCTTCCATAGCCTTTCAGGGCACTGCACAAAGGTCCTGCCTCCACCTAGACTGGCAAAACCGAGACATAAAGGGACAAACACGAATGAGGAAGAAAAGCAGGAGCTACCAGTAGCAGCCACACGGCAGGAACAATCATTGTTCACAGTGACCTGCTCTACAGATACACCCAGCAGCTTTCAACACCGAAGAAACCAATGGCCAGCAGCCTCCATGGACCCCTTGCAGATATCACTAGTTTTCACCCCACAGGTGTTCACATTCACTAAGAACAGGCACACGAGTCCCTCCCCAGACCCACCACTACCACTGGAGCCCAGGAGCTGAACTGACAGCTAGTCCAGACTTCTGTGGCTATGTGAATGGAAGATGCCAGCCTAGACTCCTCTGGCTGACCCCCATCACCATGCTTGGGGCTAGCCCTTGAATGTACTTGTATGTCAAAGTCCTGACACCCATCACTGGTCTCCACTGCATGCCATTGTCCAAGGGGAGATTGTGCAACCACGGGAGATTACGCCAATAGCCAGGACCAGTGCAACTACTTGTGGGCCCAGATCAGTCTCTGTCTTCTGTCACTGGCTTGCACCACTGTGCTCACCTGCAGCTAGCCCCTGCAGCTGTGCATACACACCTTCAGCCTGAACCCCATCAGCAGCCTCCACTACCACGCATCCTCGGTGAGACCTAATAGCCACAGGACTGCACGCCAACAGCCAGGGCCCCTGCAGGCGCTTGTGAGTCCATGGTTGGCCCCAGCCCCTGCTATTTGCCCTGACACATACCACTATATATGTGTCTGTCCCTGATATTACACAGGTACCTGCAGCAGGACCCCAGAGCTGGGTGTGTGCACATAACTGGCTCTAGTCTCAGAAGGAGAAAAGGGTAGAATGCTTATTTAAAGAAATAATGGCTGAGAACTTCCCAAACCTAAAAAAAGATGTGAACATCCAAGTACATGAAGGTTACCCCAAAATTTCAACTCAAAATGACCTTCTCTGAGCCATTATAATAAAACTGTCTAAAATCAAAGACAAAGAGAGAATTTTAAATGCAGCAAGAGAAAAAAAATATCTTTTATACAAACAAACCCTCATAAGGCTATAAGCAGATTTCTCAGCAGAGAACTTGGTCAGCCAGGAGAGAGCAGGATGATATATTCAAGGTGGTAAAAGAAACTGCCAACCAAGAATACTTTTTTTTTTTTTTTTTTTTTTTTTTTTGGTACGCGGGCCTCTCACTGTTGTGGCCTCTCCCGTTGCGGAGCACAGCCTCCAGACGCGCAGGCTCAGCGGCCATGGCTCACGGGCCCAGCCGCTCCGCGGCATGTGGGATCTTCCCGGACCGGGGCACGAACCCATGTCCCCTGCATCGGCAGGCGGACTCCCGACCACTGTGCCACAAGGGAAGCCCCCCAACCAAGAATACTTTAACCAGGAAAGTTGTCCTTCAGAAAGGAAAGTGAGACAAAGACATTACCAAACAAACAAAAGATGAAGGAGTTCATCATCACTAGACCTGACTTACAAGAAATGCTGAAAGAAATTCTTCAAACTGAAATGAAAGGATGCTGATTAGTAACATGAAAAAATATGAAAATTTACAACACACTGGTAAAGGTAAGCATAGAGTCAGATTCAGAATAGTCTAACACTTGTAATATGGTAGTGTATTAATCACTTAAATCTACTCTATGGGTTATAGGACAAAGGTATTAAAATAGCTATAGCTACAATAATTTGTTTGTGAATAAAAAATAGAAAGATATAAATTGTGATATCAAAAATATAAAAGGAGGGAGTAAAAGGATAGAGTTTTTGTGTGCAACTGAAGTTAAATTGTTAGTGTAAACTAAACTCTTCTAAGCTGTGTTATGTAAGACTATGGTAACCACAAAGCAAAAACATACAGTATTTTTACAAAAGATTAAAAGAGGGAATCAAAGTATACCACTATGGAAATACATAAATTCACAAAGGAATTCCCCAGAGGAAGAAAGTAACAAGGGAACTAACTACAAAACAGCCAGAAAACAATTTAAAAGATTGTTTAAGTTCCTACCTATCAATAATTACTGAAAATGTAAATGGATTGAATTCTCCAATCAAAAGGCATAGTCGATGAAAGGATAAAAAAACAGCCCCCAACTATATGTAGCCTGCAAGAGACTAACTTCAGCTTTAAGGACTTAGTATGCTCAAAGTGAAGGGATGGACAAAGATATTCCATGCAAGTAGAAACCAAAAGAGGGCTGGGGTAGCTATACGTATATCAGACAAATAGACTTTAAGCCAAAAACAGAAACAAGAGACAAAGTCAATATATAATGATAAAGTGGTGAATTCATTAAACATATAATAATCAAAAATATATATGCACCCAACACTGGAGCACCTAAATATATTAAGCAAATACTAATAGCTCTGAGGGGGGAAAGAAACAATATAATATAACAGTAGAGGACTTCAATACTCCACTTGCATCAACAGATAGATTATCCAGTCAGAAAATCAACAAGAAAGCATTAGAACTGAACTATACTTTAGACGCAGTAAACCTAATAGACATATACATATTCTGTCCAAAAGCTGCACCTGCCCGTAATAAAGGCCATATAGGATAAACCCACAGCTAAAATCATATTCAGTGGTGAAAGGTTGAAAGCTTTTCCTCTAAGATAAGAAAGACAATAAGAGTACCCACTCTCACCTCTCCTATACAACATAGTTATGGCAGTCTAAGCCAAAGGAATCAGGCAAGAAAAAGAGATAAAAGGCATCCAAAGTGGAAAGAATTAAAATTGCCTTGGTTTGCAGATGATATGATCTTTTATCAAGAAAATCCTTAAAACTCCACTAAAAACTGTTAGAACCAATAAACACATTCATTGAAGTTGCAGGATACAAAATCAAAATACAGAAATCAGTTGTATTTATATAGGCTAACATGGAAACATCTGAAAAAGAAACAAAGAAAACAATTCCATTCACAGTTGCATCAAAAATAATTTAAAATACTTAGGAATAAATTTAATCAAGGAGATGAAAGATCTGCACACTGAAAATTATAAGACTTTGATGAAAGAAATTAAATAAGACACAAATAAATGGAAAGGTATTCCGTGCTCATGAACTGGAAGAACTAATGTTGTGAAAATGTCCATACTACCCAAAGCCATCTATAGATACAATGCAATATCTATCACAATTCTAATGGCATTTTTTCACAGAAAAATATATGCCATGTACCTTGATGAATAAAACAAAAATGATGCTTTCCATCAAGAAGCTTAGAGTGTAGACACTAAATAAGTAAACAGACAGGGTGAGTCTCATTATTTTAAGAACTACAAGGAAAGAACTATGAAAAAAAATAGGGGATATTTAGGTTGGTTAGTCAGAGAACATGTCTGAATCATGGAAGAAAAGAACTGAAAAATGAGAAAGAACCAACCTTAGCAAGAATACAAAATATGTGTGTTGGGCAGGGATCTGGAAACAGGACAGTCCATTCAAGAAAAAAAAGTGTGACTGCAGAACTATCAGGTTTTCTCATAACTGTAGAAAAAATATTCATTTCTGTCAAAAAATACTTTAAATGATGTGTCCTTTTCAGTGTATCATATCAAAGGTTTCATGATGTCTATATGTCTTATCACTAGTGATGTTTACCTTGATCACATCATTAAGTTGCGGTGTGCTGGATCACTTCAATGTACATGTATTACTTTCCCTATGTAGTTGATAGTTATCTTGATGGAGATACTTGGAGATGATACAAATCCCATTTCTCTTCAGCCTTTGCCCACTAATTTTAGCATCCATTGGTGGATCTTGTCTGCAATATTTATTATTGTGGTACTTGCCTAATGGTTATTTTCTATTTTTCTTTTCTTTCTACATTCATTAACTGAAATTCTACTGTGAGGAAATGCTCTTAACTCCCATTTACTTATTCATTTATATTAGTAAGGATTCATGGAAATTTATTTTATTTTATGGGTTAAAATTCAATACTGTCATCAGTTTTTGTTGCTCAAATTGTTCCATCTTTGGCCATTAGTTCCCTCAGTTTTGCCTCCTGTGTTGTTTTGACAAGACTCTATCTCTTTTGAGCACTTCTTTGTTATCTGGAACCACAAAGGGTTCCAGACTTATATTTTTCCTGTCCCAGCCCTGAAACCAACCACTTTGCCTAGAATCTCTGGTTCCTGTCATTGGATAAAAAAAGCAATTCTTAACTCAGAGTGTATATTAGATTCACCTGTGGGCTTTCGAAACTGAAGGTCTATTGAATCTGAATTTCTGAAGATGCAATCTAGATACCTGAATCTTTAAAAAGCTATACAGGTATGAATGTGCATTTTCCTGGATGAGATTCATGATCCTGAACAGCATGGGAAGTGTCTGCAATTTTTATAACAATAAAAATGAAGGTGAGGGCTTCCCTGGTGGCGCAGTGGTTGAGAGTCCGCCTGCCGATGCAGGGGACACGGGTTCGTGCCCCGGTCTGGGAGGATCCCACATGCCGCGGAGCGGCTGGGCTTGTGAGCCACAGCTGTTGAGCCTGCGCGTCCGGAGCCTGTGCTCCGCAATGGGGGAGGCCACAGCAGTGAGAGGCCCGTGTACCACAAAAAAAAAAAAAAAAAAAATGAAGGTGAAAATCTTCACAGACTTACCCATCTACTACTACTAGCCCACTGGTAGAGAATCCTCTAATGGAAAACCCAATGTATCTCCCTTCCCAGACTCTCCCAGCCTCTTATCCAGATCAGCTACTACTCTCCTCTGACCTAGAATTGAAGCCTGGGTAGAAAAGGCTAGTCACAGGGACAGAAGATACTAAGAACCTAGAATAGAAGAATGATTACTAAATTTAAAAAATAAAGAATTGAGAAAAGCATAGAAGATACAACTACACCTTATAAGAGGACAAGTTGTTTATTTGTGGGGAGAAAATAAAAGACCCCCACCTGAATACTGTGTACAAGAAAATTGTAAGCATCAAGGGAATCCATTAGTATTTCTGTGGGCCCTGAATTTGATCCTTTATGTTCTTCTATAGAAATGAGTAAATGATGGAGTTCATTTATAAATATTTAGGTTATTTAGCAATTTCTCAAACATAAAAAGGACTCAATGCATAGCAATTCTACTATAATTTTCTAGGATGTTATCACTCCCTAGAATGGCTATTTCACATCTTCTCCTCTTACCCCAAATATCCTACGTCCACGCATACCCATCTGATGCCTTCTCCTTATATTCCATTGAGAAAATAGAAGCAACCACCCCTAACTTGCAATCTACCCAAAGCTATATTCACACTTCTCATTTCCTCCTGTTACTATGAATAAAGTGTCTCTATTCCTATAAAAGGCTACCACTCATCCTCTTCCATCCCCCAACTACTGCAAATTCCCTAACTCTGAAATGATTAGGTCCCTGCCTTCAGACCCTTCACCTTCTTAATGCATTCAGCCAAATTAATCATCCAGTAAAGTAATTCACTCTCATTCTACAAATATTTCTTGGGGATTTATTGTATATTCGGCATCGAGAATTCATGGTCCAAAAAAAAAGATAAAAGCTACATTAAGCAGGTCAAGTCTAAATTTTGGAGACATACATGTTAAACAGATAACTAAAATACTGAGCTATAAATATGATAATAATGGCACATATCTAGTCAGAAGCAGCATTGAGGAAGGAGAACTTTGCCCTTCCGACCCTAATTCAAGTCATATCATTTTTTGGGACTAGAATGCAACAGTTTCACAATTGGTCTTTCCCTTACAGTCACCCCGACCCAACAGTTCTTTCTGTATGCAGTAGCCAGAGCAATTCCTCAATAATAAATGTAATCATGTAATTGCTGTCACGGCCCTTTGGTAGGATACAGGCAGAGCTCCTTCATGTGTCCACCAGCGTTCACGGTGGCTTGGCACTGGTCCATCTATTTAGCCTCCCACCATTCTTCCAGCATACATTCCCACAAAAATTGAGCCCTTTTAATTTCTCAGACACTTATTTTTCCTTGTACTGTAGGATCTTTGAACATAAAATAGTAGTCTCTTTGTCTCTGGATCTTTTTTGTCCAGCTAACTCCTAAAAAATATTTAGGTTACTTCAAGCAGTAAGGGTTCCTAAATTCCTCTGGTTATGCTACACTGGGAACCAGCACTAAGTGATCCTACTGCATCACATACTGATCGTAGCACATGTCACATTGTATTATGATTTTATATTCATTCTATTAAGAGCTGTCGTTTTTCACCAAATGAGGTTCTAAGAAACATCTTTCTCACCTTGTTGTCTTAGCATATATCCCAGTTTTTGGTACATGGTTGTTGCTTAGCAAATATTGTTAACTAAATGAATGATCAAGATTGTTCATTGCTTTTTGTTTTTTGAAAATTATATGCTTTTTATTTGATGATCAAGATTGTTTGATTTGATTGATCTTGATCAATGATCAAGATTGTTCATTGCTTGCTGGCTGCGAAAGGAAGGGTAAATATTTTCTAAGAATTTTGTAGAAAAGAGGAAGACTTTCATAGCAAAGGGGCTAGCAAGTGCAAAGCACCAAAGCCTGAAATAGCAGCATGTGTTACAGGAACTGAAAAGGACTCCCTGCTGCTGGAGCAGAGGGCGCTATAGGCCAGAGAAGTGGGGGTGTTTGCCTGGCAATAAGATAGACCAGAACAAATGATGATCTATTAAGCAATTTATACTTTAGAGTGTATCTTTAGGAAGTCATGAAGGGTTTAAACCCCTTTAATTTTGCTAATGGAGAAAAGATAGTGAAGAAGCTGGGGCTACAATCCCTTCCCCAAAATCCAACCTGGAAATGGACCAGAAAGATGAGAAGGACAATGGATCCTAGGGTGATACTTAGCATTTAACTATAATATTTAGAAACCCCTAGATCTTGGGGTGAGGGGTGATAAAAGATGTCTACTTCTGAGAGAAGGCCAGGAGACATGAGACTAGGATGATCGGCATGGGGGTGAATAGCCATAGGAAAAGCATTGTCTGTGTACAGTTGACCCCTGAACAACACAGGTTTGAACTGTGCAGGTCCACATATATGTGCATCTTTTTAAGTAGTAAATGCTACACTGCTTCATGAACCAAGGTGGGTTGAATCAACAGATGCGGAGGAACAGAGGATGTGGAAGAACTTCATGTATCCCGGATTTTCCACTGAGTGGAGGGTCAGTGCCCCTAACTTCCGCGTTGTTGAAGGGTCAACTGAACTTTTCTTCTCCCACGTTGCCGTGGACTGATTATTGACCAGGATTATTGGGCAGGAAATCAACATTCTAAGCACAGCACCTCCTAGAGGCAGCAGAACCATAGACATCTAACAGCATGAAGGAAGAAGCTAAAAGCACAAAGAAACAAGCATCTGAGTGTCCTGGATTCTGACTTCTTTACAAATCCATGGACAATTGCAACATGAGTGGTGGCCCATGGATAACAGCAAGGATTGGAGTAGAAGTCCTGGTAAGTTCCCTGGGAGGGAGAGGAGGTGAAGGATGGAGAGGAGAAGAGAAGGGATGGTTTGAACCTAGTTTCTAACTCTAGAAATGCTCATCCAATAGAAGGCCCTCATCACCAAACCCTGCAACTCTTCTAGAGGAGAAGCCAGGGCCCAGGATTTTACCTGCTCTTCCAAAGTTACTATTATTAGCAAGAAGTGGGTGATAAGTTGGCCAGTCACTACAAACGTCTGAAACAGGGGTAGCAGAACTACAGAACAGAGAAAAGTAAGAATATAAAACAACCATTTGCTTTCAGAGAGCTGGGGAAGATATGGGCAGGACAAAGAAGGAACATGAAGCAAGAAAACAACCAATTTGTGATAGCAGGCTTAGAAAATAAAGTCATTGAAGTAAGAAACTCATTGAATGTGTTTAAAAAAAGATTTAATAATTTAATAGACCTAAAAAGTGATTTCATAAGCTGGAAGATTAGGGCAAGGAGCTCTTGAAAAAGAAATGAGCAAAAGATAGAGGGAGGAAAAATGGAGATGAAATATGAGGATTAAGTTAAAATGTCAACATTAGGAATTCCAGAGTGAGAAGAATAAACAGAATTATTTGAAGATAATGAAAAATGTTCCCCAGAATTAGAGAAAAATAAAAGAGCTCAGATTGGAAATAATGCAATGTTATAAATATCCCCTAGAAAACAGAGCTTAAAGCAACACTCATAGACTGAAGATTTTTTGGAAACTGCAACTTGAGGGTGGCAAGAATGAGTGAAAAAGCGAAGTGAAGCAAGGAAAGAGGGAAAACAAATACAAGGTGGTGTGTTTCCAAGCTCACCACAGCTTCACAAAAATAAATCATAGCTTGGTGCTTGTGTATATACATTGTATTCCAGAGAAGCAAGTGTTTCAGGCAATAGGATTTATCTGCCAACTCCTCCCATTTTCTGTCCTTCATTGCCTCACAAGGCATAAACTTCCCTGAACTTCTGGTTTGTGTTACGTGCTCCTCCTACCCTCCAACCAGGCTGCCTCTAGGGCAGCTGGATGCCTCACCCTATACTTCTGCACTTCCTCTGAGACTGAAAGTAATGGGAAAACTCATAGCAGACCTGAATCCCATCAGGTCAACCCTGATCAAGAAAACCACATCAGTTGGCATAATCCAGGCAGTGCTGAAGCTCTGGCCTTAATTTGGGGAAGCTGAGACAGCTATCAGCCTTAGTGGAGTCCAGGATGTTCCTTAAGCAAGTAGCCAAAAACTGTGGACAGGAGGGGCCAAACAAATCTGCGAAGGTCCATAAACTGGATCCAATACAAATGCCAACTGGATAGAAGACATCCTCTCCACCACCCTAGCACCACCAAATAAAACAGTATAGTTATTTTTAAAACCGCCAGAGATGCATTCCTTGGTATTTACCCAAAGGGGCTGAAAACTTATGTCCGCACAAAAACCTGCACGTGGATGTATACAGCAGCTTTATCCATGATAACTGCCAAAACTTGTAAGCAACCAAGATGTTCTTCAGTAGGTGAATGAATAAGTAAACTGTGATACATCCAGACAATGGAAAATTATTCAATGACAAAAGGAAATGAGTTATCAGGCCATGAAAATAAATGGAGGATAGTTAAATGCATCTTACTAGCTGAAAGCCAATCTAAAATGGCTACATATTATATGATTCCAACTATATGACCTTCTGGAAAAGGCAAAACTATGGAGAGAGTAAAAAAGATAAGTGTTTCTCAAGTGGCTTGGGAAGGGAAAGGGATGAACAGGTAGAGCACAAAGGATTTTTAGGGCAGTGAAACTACTCTCCGTGATACTATATTGGTGAGTATATGTCATGGTACATTTACCCAGATCCATAGAATGTGCATCGCTGAGTGAACCCTAATGCAAACTATGGACTTTGGGTGATTGTGATATTATGATGTGTCAACGTACGTTCATCAGTTGTAACAAACATATCACTCTGGTGGAGGATGGTGACAAAGGGGGAGGCTATGCATGTGTGTGGGCAGAGGATATATGGGAACTTTCTGTACCTTCCGCTACATTTTGCTGTGAACCTAAAATTGCTCTAAACTATAAAATCTATTAACACACACACACAAAACAAAGACAAAATCTAAAAGCTTCCAGAGATAAAGATCACTTATAAAGGAAAGTGACACCAAATTTATCAATAACAAAACTGGATACAAGAAGCTAATGGGGGCGGGGCTTCCCTGGTGGCGCAGTGGTTGAGAATCCATCTGCCGATGCAGGGGACACGGGTTCGTGGCCCGGTCCGGGAAGATCCCACATGCCGCAGAGCGGCTGGGCCCGTGAGCCATGGCCGCTGAGCCTGCATGTCGGGTGCCTGTGCTCCGCAACGGGAGAGGCCACAACAGTGAGAGGCCCATGTACCACACAAAAAATAAATAAATAAAGAGGCTAATGAAACACTCTTTTCACAACTTGGGAGGAAGAGGACTTTGAATTTACATCTTTATTTAGAGTTAAAACTTCACTTAAAAGTAAAACAAAGATATTCTCTGGCATATAAGGTCTTTGGCAATTTACAAAGTAAACTCCTTTGTCTTTTTTTTTTCTCTCACATTTAGAGATTGCTCTCTAGTAAGAAGAAAGGATTGTCCAGGAGGAAGAAACAGATTTGGAAAGTACAGTAACTGAATTAATAGTGTTTTGTTTTCTAGATGAATGACAACCAGTGGGAAAATAAACACAACCAAAACTCAGGCACCAGACTGACCAAAGAACAATGCTGTTAATAAAAGGGTGAGAGGTAACATTGGGAGGTGATATATCTATGGCCTTGATGGTGAGGGTTTCACGAGTGTATACTTTTTCCCAAACTCATTGAGTTGTATACATTAAATATATACAGCTTTTTTTTTTGTGTGTGTGTGTGTGTGTGTGTGTGGTATGCGGGCCTCTCACTGTTGTGGCCTCTCCCGTTGTGGAACACAGGCTCCGGGCGTGCAGGCTCAGCGGCCATAGCTCACAGGCCCAGCCGCTCCGCGGCATGTGGGATCTTCCCGGACCAGGACACGAACTCGTGTCCCCTGCATCGGCAGGCGGACTCTCAACCACTGCGCCACCAGGGAAGCCCATATGTATGGCTTTTTACATGTCGGTTATACCTCAATAAAGTGTTTTTGTTTTTTGTTTTTTTTTTAAAAAAAGGGTAGAAATTTTCTGAGGGAAGTGAAAAGCTGCTCAGATTACTTTCTTATTCACTAGATATACGTATTGATAACCTTTAGAGATTAATAAGGAAAATAAGCAAAAGTTTTGGTCTAAGTAATTTTGACCAAAAAATTTAGGAAGAAGCACAGGAATTTGATTTGTTCAAGGGAGTGAGGAAGGCAAGAAAAAGAAATTATGGAAAATAAATTTCCCTGAGTAGAATGGCAAAATTATGTTCTAGGAGAGCAGCAATTTCAATAAATATAAATCTATAAAAGTAATTAAATAAGATTAGAAGCTCTCAAATTAGAAGGAGGAAAGGACCAGGAATACATTGTCTGTAGGAAACATAGTAAACTCAAAAGAAGACAGAGAGACTGAAAATAAAAAAGGGGGAATAGTATATTTGTTCAATTATTTATCTTTATCAGTATGGATTCAGTGGATATTTACTTTATCCTATGGGTTAAAATTCAATACTATGTCTGAGGCTCAGGCATCCAACAGATGCTCCACTTTTTTGGGATTTTTCTTGGAAGATTTTAGAACTTCTTAAAAAAAATTAACAAATAACATACGTTGAGAATTATTAATTAATATTACAGAAGCCTGATGCTACAGATGCCTAATATATATAATATGGAGACCAAATGTTTAAACAACATTGGAGTAAACTCAGCTGGGCAGAAAACTGTTTCACTTCTTTGCCAGGCATCTGTTTTTCTCTCCCCAGTGGCAAATTAAGAATGAATAATAATAAAACAATAGTAATCTTTTTGCTCCTCAAAGGCAAATTAAAAATGAGTAATCGTCATAATCAAGATGTTTGTTTATCAACTGCATACTCTTAACACAGGCCAGGTGTTATCCTAAGTCTTTTAATGTCTATTAACTCATTTGCTGTACACAGTAACCCTAGGAGACAGATACTGTTATTCTCCCAGTTTTATAGACAAAGAAGTCAAGGCACTAAGGCATGAATATCACACAGCTAATAAGCAAAGCAGCTGTGACTGGAATAAAAACAATTAGGCTCCAGAGCTCATGCTCTTAACCATCATTACATATCCCTGCTGTCAATGGATTCACAAAGGTTGCTTTTATTCTCATCTGGTGTAAAAAGTCTGTAGCCTTCTCAAGTGGCGGCTGTTTTTTCTTCCACAGGCTTCGTTCATTATGCCTGAAAGTGGCATAGGTGTTCTTCACGCCCCTCATTATTACTTCCAAACCACTGACCCCCCTTTTCCCCCCCAACCCAGTTTTAAGTTCAAAACGTATCAGTGTCTACCATAAGCTCCCTTGTTTTGCACAGTCAACTCAAGACTCGGTCCTCCTCCCTTCCTCAAACACTGAGAGCCTGATCAATGCAGTTCTCACCAATACTCCCCCAGCCATGGGTTTCAGTGGTCTCAGTGTCTGTATACATAACCCTTCCAACTCCCTGGCCTCTCAGTTCAGTTATCTCGACTCCTTTAATCACCCTATCCCCAACATATCTCAGCCCCTCTCACCCAAGGTCATGCAAGAGGTCATGCATAGATGAACCATAACTGCATCTCCCCCAGCATCTCATATCCAAGAAGTCTCCTCTCTGACCACAGCCTCTTATCTTTCCAGCAACACTAATTTTAGCACCCAGACTCCAGTTATTCTTCATCTTCATTGGAATCTGCTTTATTTTACTGACCACCTATTCCTGACCCCACCTCTCCTTCCGGTTTTAGCTTCTCTCTTACCAATATGAGATTAAATCGATCATCATTATAAACACCTTGTATTCACGCAGGAAACTCAGGCTCCTCCCTCATTTTGTAGTATGCGTTTGGCAAGACCCCAACCCTGGTAAAAATCAACTTACTTCATTTACAAATTTACTTACTTGATTTACTCTGTACCTGTACTAACATAGCTGACAGTGGCTAGTGAAAAATACACAACCATGCTAACCGGCATAAACTTAATTCATAACCACTAATCTCATGTGGTCCTGGTCCATTCGCATTCCCTTTCTCCTAGAATTATGTTATTCTCTTGCCTCAGACATCTAACACATTCCACTCTCTGGCTTTCTATTTCATTAAGACAAAGAAATAGTCTGAAGAGAAGTTCCACTGTCCCTTGCAACCCCTCTGAATCTGTACTCGTACACTCTGCCTATTACCTGTGGATGATCTACTTGGGCTCCCATCTACAGCCACTCCCTTTATTTTTGCACCAGATCCCAGCCCTTCTTCCACATGCAAGGACTTTCTCTTCAAAATTCATCCTTTGTTCTGTCTCATCAATTTCTTCCTTTCTACTGGATCATTCCCATGAGCATACAAACATACTTTAATATCTCCTATCAAAAGAGATAGATAGAAAGGAAGAAAGGGTGAGAGAGAGCTTTCATCCTTACCTCTCTGACGAGTCTGTGCCTCCAGCAGTGCCCTCCATGTTGCTAAATACCATGCAGCAGTCAATTCTCTGCTCTCAGCAGTATCTGGCTGTTTACCCTCTTTTTCTTGAAGCATTTTCTTCAGTTGAAACCTGTAATGCAGCTCTGTCATTTGCTTCGTCCTTTCCTTTGCTGATACCACACTATCTTCGTTTCTTTTGCTGATACACTCTGCTCCCTCCAGCTTCTAAACCAAGGCTTCTCAATTCCCGCTGCACATAAGAATCACCTGGTAAGTTTTTAAAATACATTGATGCCCAGGCCTCAACCAGACTAATTAAATCTCTAAGGGCGAGGTGACAGGCATAGACAATTTTGTTAAAGGTTTCCCAGGTGATTCTGATGTGCAGCCAGGCTGAGACCTACTGCTGTAAACTTTGGAGTTCCCCCAGGGCTCCATCTCAGACCTTGAGTATTTTCCATCTACACTTCCCTAGGTGATCTCATTCAACCTCCTGGCTACAAATACCATCAATACCTGGTGTCTTCTAAATTCCTATCTGCTGCCCAAACTTTTCTCCTGAACTATGGAATTCTATATATGACTCTCTGTCGTCATCTACATTTGAATGTATAATATTGTTCCCTAAGTTAACATGTCCTTTTGCATTCATCCCTGTCTAAGTAACTAGCAATTCCATCTTTCCAGCCACAGGGACCCACGCAGAGGTAAATGTTATCTTGGAGCCATCATTTATGCCTCTCTTACTCTTCTGTCTCATCTCCAAACTGTCAGCCAATTCTATTTCAAAATAAATTTAGAATATGATTACTTTTCTCACCACTTTCCATGTTAAACTCTGATTTTAGCCCTTATCTTCTTTTACTGCATTATAGCTATAGTTTATAGCTGGTCTTCTTGATCCTACCCTTGTACCAAAGACAGCAGTAAGAGTGATCCTTTTATATTATTTAGACCACGTCATGCCATCGCTTAGAAACATCTAATGGCATCAATCACCTAAACTCCTTTATGATATGAGCCCCTGTGACCACTCTGAACTCATCTCCTTACACTCTCTTTCTTTTTACACCTTCTACTCTAAGCACACTAAGTATGTGTACTATTCCTAAAGCATGACAGGCACACTCTTGCTTTTGTACTTGGTGGTCCACCTCCCTGGAAAGTCCTTCTCTCAGATATCTACCCTGACTCACTCAAATGCCATTTTATCACCAAGGTCTTCCCTGGCCACCCTAAATAAAATAGCACCTCCTCAACCTATACTCCCTATTATCCATCTTTGCTTTGTATGTGTGTTTGTTTTCAGTCTTTCCAAATAAAATACAAGCTCCTCAAGGGCAGGAGCGTCGAGGCTAAGCCTGAAATGGTTCTTGGCCTCTCCTAGACGTTCAGTAATCACTTTCTGAACAAATGAGTCCAGCTGGGAAGCTAAGGATTCTAGCCATAGCCTATGTGGTGCTATCGTAAGTCATGGAACACCAAAAGACCAGACATGGCTTCTGGAAACAATACACCTCAGAAACCTTTGCCCTTGCCCCTTTCATTAGGATTATCCCTTTGATTTGGGTGGGGAAATTGGGACAAGAATAAAAAAGATACTGCATTACTGTGGCTTAAAATAAATCATTGTGAGATTTGTATTCTCTGAGTCACGCTTGAGCTGGAACAATTTCTGCTTGCATTTAAATACTCTGTCTTTTTCTGAAATTCTTTAAGACCCTAAAGAACCATAGCTCCTGAAAGATAAGTGTTGGTACTAGTATCAAAACATTCATCAAATAAGTGAAATCAAATAACACAGTGCAGGGTAAAAATGAAATAAAAATATATTGGATAGTAAAAATAAGTCTCACTAAAAAACAAATTCAGTCCTGTATCTGCACTAAAAATTTTAAATTACAAGAACTCAAGCCCCTCCATCTCCTGCAATTAATGAAATGAAGTTGGACTTCTTCCTGAAAAACTTTATAATCCACTGAGCCAAAAAATAAAGACCTTTTGCCAGAGTCAGTTCTGAGAATCTCTTAGGGACCAAAGATTTGCATGGTATAACCCTGAGAGAGGAAGAAACTAGTTGTAATTAGTTGTAATCAGTGACTGTTAGAGTTAGCTACTCCCTTGGCTAAAGTAAGATCACACACACACACACACACACACACACACACACACACACACACACACAGTGTTGAATTCTGAAATTTGATACCTCCTATTTACATGGTAGCAGCTAAATGACCATCTACAATAATACTTTGTTTTTCTTTAATAGATCTTTATTGGAGTATAATTACTTCACAATACTGTGTTAGTTTCTGTTGCACATCTGACACTACAATAATACTTTTAACGAATTCTATCAACTCAATTTATTTGTAAAACTTCTTTAAATATTTTATCCAGGCTTTTTCTTTACTGCCTGTGTATTAAAATTTTCTAATTATTTATGACTAACAGTTTCAAGCTCTTATATTAGCAAAACTTATCACTACCTTTACTTTACAACTTGAGGGTAAAATCTTTAAAGGTTAAAAAATAAAAAGTTCTATCTTTCAGGTAGATATGTGAATCCAGCACACTGTCTCCTACACACACTAGGTGTCACTGTATGACCTGAAATATTGGCTGTAATTTGATCTATTTCTTTACTATCCTTATAGGCAAGATTAGCACATGGTACAAAATAATCTCAAGGTATATTTCCCAAAGAGCAGGCACTGTTGCTTGTATCTGGTCAATTGCATCCATAAAAATAAATTCTTTTCACCTTTCCCAGCAATTCTAGACATTAAACTACAAAACAACATTATAGTTTTTCTATTCATCATCAACTCCCTCCTTCTCAAATTCTAATATCAAATAGAAGTGTTTGCATTTGATGAGTAAATAATGGTCCCTGTTCTAAAAAATGCTGGGATTGGGAGAGACTTAAAGAAAGTAAAAATTAGCTAATTCAACATATAGTTATTGAGTGCCTTCTGTATGTCAAACATCATAGGCAGCAGGAGATCAAAACATGAAGGAGGTATAATCAAAACCTGTGGGAACATAGAGGAAGAGGCTCATAAGGGATTTAAACCATAGACATCAGGCCCCAAAGAAATATAGCTAGTCTTCATTTTAAAAAACTCATCTATGTTTGAGGTGGTTTATTACTTGTCCTTCCTTAGCTTACAGCAATATTTATCAATGATATTTAGTGCTCTGTGAGATGTTAATAGGTGTTCAGCAGAAAAGAATCACATTATCAAATAGTTTGAGAAATATTCATCTATTAAAAAGTTGGTTTTGTTGAAGCACATTTTTAGGAATTCTCAGTTTCTAATATTTAAATGTGGATTGTAAATTTCTAAAAGGGGAATGCAGTACCTATCATGTCTTATTTAACAAATGATACCATCTTAAGGAATACTGGTCTCTCACTGAACAGAGTTCTACTGAAAAGCAGTAGATGCTTGGAATGTGAAGGTTTAATATTTATGACTTTTAATATTTTATAGATTTGAGAAAAAACATGATCTTATTTTTACTTAATTATTGGGAATTAACAGATCTGAAAAGACTATATAAAAAAGCTAGGGTATTTTTTAGTTTGATATTTTTTTCCTTTTTGTAAGTAGCTTTGATATAAAAACAAATAAATGTTTTATGCAGTACAATTCAAAACTCACATCAATTATTTAACCGAAACAAACAAAAAGAAACATAAGAAATTTCACGTGCACCATAAACTTTAAGCTATGCTCCCAGATTTCCTGGGGGTAAATATTGATTCTCCTCTGCCATTAAGGATCCTTGAAAAGAAAAGATTCAAAAAGCATTGTCTTAGGAGAAACCATGGTTGATATGAATTTGTTGACCTAAAGAAAATGGGGCAGTGCTATGAAAAAATACATTGCAACAGAGTCTGTTACTGAGGCTTAGGGAGAGTCAAGTCCTAATATTTTGTCTGAACATTGGTAAACGATCAGTGCCAGATATCTTCCATTTGCCCCACTCATTTTTACTCCTCCCTTTGCCACCCTGCTTTCTGCTGCTGAAGACTGGTCTGTATGGACAACATCAACAGGGCTGCCATAATCTCTGGTTCCCTGTCACTTATTAGTCAATGCGAGCATTGTCTGGCAAGAGACGAAGGAAAGAAGAAGAGTGAGGTCAGGATATTTATTTTCCTGGCTCCTTCCCTGCAAGGTTACTTTAGGCTAATTTTTCCCTCAGTGGAAAGTCATTGCTCCTCTCAGGTCGGCCTTCAGTAAGTTTGGACACATGTATTATATATACACAGAAAACCACCATCACAAACAAGACCAAGACAAATATTTCCTGATGCCCCCTTTGCATTCCATCACTCCCTCCTGGCCTCAGGAAATCACTGTTCTGTTTTTTGGTTCTATGAATTAGTTTGTATTCTCTAGAATCTTAAACAAATAACACCAAATATTACGTACTCTTTTGTGTATGGGTTTTTTCACTTGGCATTGTGAGATTTGTCCAATTTGTTGTTTGCATCAATAGGTTTCTTTGTGCTTTTTGCTTTGTTTTTCTGAGATGTATTCTGTTGTATGCATAGAAAAGAATTATTTACCCATTTTATATCTTGACGGAAAGTAGGGTTGTTTCCAGGTTTGGGCTAACATGACATAAGCTACTATTAGTATTCTTGGATAAGTCTTTTTGTGGAGAAATATTTTATTTTCTTGGGTAAATTCCAAGGAGCAGAATGGATTAGTCCTATAGAAGGTGAATGTCTAACATTTTATAGATTTCTAAAGTAGCTGTAGCATTGTACAGTCCTACCAGTGGTGTATGGGAATTCTAGTTGTCCCTTTCCACATCTTCACCAGAACTTAGTATTTTCACCTTTTAAATTTCAACCATTACAATAAGGGAAGGAAAAAAAAGAACAAAGCCAAATAATCAAGAAAAAGAAGTAAAACTGTCTATTTTTTGACACGATTGATTAGGTTGTATGGTTACATCTCATTGTGGTTTTAATTTGCATTTTGCCAGCTGAGATGTTGAGAATCTTCTTCCATTGTACTTATTGGTCATTGATACAGTTTTGGGGGGAGATGTCTATTTAAATCTTCTGTCCATTTTTATTAGGTTTCCAGTCTCCTTATTGCTAATTTGTAAGAGTATTGTACATATTTTGGATATGCATATTTTCTCCCATTATTTTGCTTACCTCTGTTTTGCTGAAGTTATCTTGCAGAGAGCAAAAGTTTTAAATTTGGATAAAGTCCAATTTAACTTTTTTTTTCTTTTGTGGCTTAAGTATTTTGTGTCTTGTCAAAGAATTATTTGCCTACATCAAGTTCACAAAGATGTTTTCTTCTTGAAATATCATATTTCTTACATTTAGGTCAATAGTCCAGTTCTTGTTAGTTTTGTGTACAGTATAAAGTAAGGTTCAATATTCACTTTTTCTCATATATTTATCCAGTTGCCCAGCAACAATTTCTTTTTTTAATTTATTTTTTTATACAGCAGGTTCTTATTAGTCATCCATTTTATACACATCAATGTATACATGTCAATCCCAATCTCCCAATTAATCCCACCACCACAACCAGCCCCCCCAGCTTTCCCACCTTGGTGTACATACGTTTGTTCTCTATATCTGTGACTCTCTATTTCTGCCTTGCAAACCAGTTAATCTGTACCATTTCTCTCAATTCCACATACATGTGTTAATATATGATATTTGTTTTTCTCTTTCTGACTTACTTCACACTGTATGACAATCTCTAGGTTCATCCACATCTCTATAAATGACCCAATTTCATTTCTTTTTAAGGCTGAGTAATATTCCATTGTATATATGTACCACATCTTCTTTATCCATTCGCCTGTTGATGGGCATTCAGGTTGCTTTCATGACCTGGCTATTGTAAATACTGCTGCAACAAACACCGGGGTGCATGTGAATTTTTGAATTATGGTTTTCTCTGGGTATATGCGAAGGAGTGGGATTGCTGGGTCATATGGTAATTCTATATTTAGTTTTTTAAGGAACCTCCATACTGTTCTCCATAGTGGCTGTATCAATTTACATTCCCACCAACAATGCAAGAGGGTTCCCTTTTCTCCACACCCACTCCAGCATTTATTGTTTGTAGATTTTCTGATGATGCCCATTCTAACTGGTGTGAGGTGATACCTTATTGTAGTTTTGATTTGCATTTCTCTAATAATTAGTGATGTTGAGCAGCTTTTCATGTGTTTCTTGGCCATCTGTATGTCTTCTTTGGAGAAATGTCTATTTAGGTCTTCTGCCTACTTTTTGATTGGGTTGTTTGTTTTTTCAGTATTGAGCTGCATAAGCTGTTTATATTTTGGAGATTAATCCTTGTCCATTGATTCATTTGCAAATATTTTTTTCCCATTCTGAGGGTTGTCTTTTCATTTTGTTTATAGTTTCCTTTGTTGTGCAAAAGATTTTTATTAAATTTAATTAGGTCCCATTTGTCTATTTTTATTTCCATTACTCTAAGAGATGGGTCAAAAAAGACCTTGCTGTGGTTTATGTTAAAGAATGTTCTTCCTATGTTTTCCTCGAAGAGTTTTATAGTTCCCAGTCTTAAACTTAGGTCTTTAATCCATTTTGAGTTTATTTTTGTGGATGGTGTTAGGGACTGTTCTAATTTCATTCTTTTACATGTAGCCGTCCAGTTTTCCCAGCACCACTTATTTAAGATACTGTCTTTTCTCCACTGTATATCCTTGCCTCCTTTGTCATACATTAGTTGACCATAGGTGTGTGTGTTTATCTCTGGGCTTTCCCTCCTGTTCCATTGATCCATATTTCTGTTTTGGTGCCAGTACTATACTGTTTTGATTACTGGAGTTTTGTAGTATAGTCTGAAGTCAGGAAGTCTGATTCCTCCAGGTCCATTTTTTTCCCTCAAAATTGCTTGGGCTATTTGGGGTCTTTTGTGTCTCCATACAAATTTTAGGATTTTTTGTTCTACTTCTGTAAAAAATGCCATTGGTACTTTGATAGGGATTGCATTGAATATGTAGATTGCTTTGGGTAGAACACTCATTTTTACAATATTGATTCTTCCAATCCAAGAACATGGTATATCTCTCCATTTTTTGGTGTCACCTTTGATTGCTTTCATCAGTGTTTTATAGTTTTCTGAGTACAGGTCTTTTACCTCCTTAGGTAGGTTTATTCCTAGGTATTTTATTCTTTTTGTTGCAATGGTGAATGGGATTATTTCCTTAATTTCTCTTTCTGATCTTTCATTGTTAGTGTATAGGAATGCAAGAGATGTCTGTGCATTAATTTTGTATCCTACAACTTTACTAAATTCATTGATTAGCTCTAGTAGTTTTCTGGTGGCATCTTTAGGATTTTCTATTTACAGTATCATGTCATCAGCAAACTGTGACTGTTTTACTTCTTCTTTTCCAGTTTGTATTCCTTTTATTTTTTTATCTTCTCTAATTCTATTCCTAGGACTTCCAAAACTATGTTGAATAATAATGATGAGAGTGGACATCCTTGTCTTGTTCCTGATCTTAAAAGAAAGGCTTTCAGTTTTTCACCATTGAAAACGATGTTGACTGTAGGTTTGTCATATATGGCCTTTATTATGTTGAGGTAGGTTCCCTCTATAGCCACTTTCTGGAGAGTTTTGACCATAAATGGGTGTCGAATGTTGTCAAAAGCTTTTTCTGAGTCTACTGAGATGCTCATATGGTTTTTATTCTTCAGTTTGTTAATATGGTGTATCACATTAATTGATTCGCATATATTGAAGAATCCTTGGATCCCTGGGATACATCCCACTTGATCATGGTGTAGGATCCTTTTAGTGTGCTGTTGGATTATGTTTGCTAGTATTTTGTTGAGGATCTTTGCATCTATATTCATCAGTGATATTGGTCTGTGATTTTCTTTTCTTGTAGTATCTTCATCTGGTTTTGGTATCAGGGTGATGGTGGCCTTGTAGAATGAGTTTGGGAGTGTTCCTTCCTGTGAAATTTTTTGGAAGAGTTTGAGAAAGATGGGTGTTAGCTCTTCTCTAAATGTTTGATAGAATTCACCTGTGAAGCCATCTGGTCCTGGCCTTTTGTTTGTTGGAAGAATTTAATCACGATTTCAATTTCATTACTTGTGATTGGCCTTTTCATATTTTCTATTTCTTCCTGGTTCAGTCTTGGAAGGTTATACCTTTCTAAGAATTTGTCCATTTCTTCCAGGATGTCCATTTTATTGGCATAGAGTTGCTTGTAGTAGTCTCTTATGATGCTTTGTATTTCTGCAATGTCTGTTGTAACTTCTTTTTCAATTCTAATTTTATTGATTTGAGTCCTCTCCCTCTTTTTCTTGATGAGTCCGGCTAAAGGTTTATCAATTTTGTTTATCTTCTCAGAGAACCAGCTTTTAGTTTGATAGATCTTTGCTGTTGTTGTCTTTGTTTCTATTTCATTTCTTTCTGCTCTGATCTTCATGATTTCTTTCCTTCTACTAACTTTGGATTTTGTTTGTTCTTCTCTCTCTAGTTCATTTCTGTGTAAGTTTGAAATGTTTATTCGAGATTTTTCTTATTTCTTGAGGTACTATTGTATTGCTATAAACTTCCCTCTTAGAACTGCATTTGCTGCATCCCATAGGTTTTGGATCATCATGTTTTCATTGTCATTTGTCTCTAGGTATTTTAAAATTTTCTCTTTGATTTCCTCATTGATCACTTCTTTATTTAGTAACATATTGTTTAACCTCCATGTGTTTGTGTTTTTAATGAGTTTCCCCTGTAATTTATTTCTAATCTCATAGTGTTGTGGTCAGAAAAGATACTTGAAATGATTTCAATTTTCTTAAATTTACTAGGGCTTGATTTGTGACCCAAGATATGATCTACCCTGGAGAATGTTCTGTGTGCACTTGAGAAGAAAGTGTAATCTGCTGTTTTTGGATGGAATGTCCTATAAATATCAACTAAATCTATCTGGTCTGTTGTGTCAATTAAAGCTTGTTTCCTTATTAATTTTCTGTCTGGATCATCTGTCCATTGATGTAAGTTAGGTGTTAACGTCCCCCACTATGACTGTGTTACTGTCGATTTCCTCTTTTATAGCTGTTAGTATTTGCCTTATGTATTGAGGTGTTCCTATGATGGGTGCATATATATTTATATTTGTTACATATGATTCTTGGATTGATCCCTTGATCATTATGTAGTGTCCTTCTTTGTCTCTTGTAACATTCTTTATTTTAAAGTCTATTTTGCCTGATATGAGAATTACTACTCCAGATTTTTTTAAAATTTCCATTTGCATGGAATATATTTTTCCATGCCTTCACTTTCAGTCTGTTTGTGTCCCTGGGTCTGAAGTGGGTCTCTTGTAGACAGGATATATATGGGTCTTGTTTTTGTATCCATTCAGCGAGCCTGTGTCTTTTGGATGGAGTATTTAATCCATTCACATTTAAGATAATTATTGATATTATTACCTATTACCATTTTCTTCACTGTTTTGGTTTTTTTTTTTTTTTTTTTTTTTTTGTAGGTCCTTTTCTTCTCTTGTGTTTCCCACTTAGAGAAGTTCCTTTAACATTTGTTGTAGAGCTGGTTTGGTGGTGCTAAATTCTCTTACCTTTTGCTTGTCTGTAAAGCTTTTGATTTCTCCATCAAATCTGAATGAGATCCTCGCCAGGTAGAATAATCTTGTTTGTAGGTTCTTACCTTTCATCACTTTAAATATATCGTGCCACTCCCTTCTGGCTTGTAGAATTTCTGCTGAGAAATCAGCTGTTAACCTTATGGGAGTCCCCTTGTATGTTATTTGTCATTTTTCCCTTGTTGCTTTTAATAATTTTTCTTTGTCTTTAATTTTTTTCAATTTGATTACTATGTGTCTTGGCATGTTCCTCCTTGGGTTTATCCTGTCTGGGACTCTGTGCTTCCTGGACTTGGGTGGCTATTTCCTTTCCCATGTTAGGGAAGTTTTCAACTCTAATCTCTTTAAATATTTTCTTGGGTCCTTTCTCTCTCTTTCTCCTTCTGGGACCCCTATAATGCAAATGTTGTTACATTTAATGTTGTCCCAGTGGTCTCTTAGTCTATCTTCATTTCTTTTCATTCTTTTTTCTTTATTCTGTTCCACAGCAGTGAATTCCACCATTCTGTCTTCCAGGTCACTTATCTGTTCTTCTGCCTCTGTTATTGATTCCTTCTAGTGTATTTTTCATTTGTTATTGTATTGTTCATCTCTGTTTGTTTGTTCTTTAATTCTCCTAGGTCTTCATTAAACACTTCTTGCATTTTGTCCATCTTTGCCTCCATCCTTGTTCTGAGGTCCTGGATCATCTTTACTATCATTATTCTGAATTCTCTTTCTGGAAGGTTGCCTATTTCAACTTCATTTAGTTGTTTTTCTAGGGTTTTATCTTGTTCCTTCATCTGGTACATAGTCGTCTGCCTTTTCATTTTGTCTATCTTTCTGTGAATGTGGCATTTGTTCCACTAGCTGCAGGATTGTAGTTATTCTTGATTCTACTGTCTGCCCTCTGGTAGATGAGGTTATCTAAGAGGCTTGTGCAAGCTTCCTGATGGGAGGGACTGGTGGTAGGTAGAGCTGGGTGTTGCTCTGGTGGGCAGAACTCAGTAAAACTTTAATTTGCTTGTCTGCTGATGCGTGGGACTGAGTTCCTTCTCTGTTGGTTTTGGCCTGAAGCAACCCAGCACTGGTGCCTACAGGCCCTTTGGTGGGGCTAATAATGGACTCAGGGAGGGCTCACACCAAGGAATACTTCCCAGAACTTCTGCTGCCTGTGTCCTTGTCCCTGTGGTGAGCCACAGCTACCCCCTGACCTCTGCAGGAGGCCCTCCAACACTAGCAGGTAGGTCTGGTTCAGTCTCCTATGCGGGTCACTGCTCCTTCCCCCTGGGTCCTGATGCACACACTGCTTTGTATGTGTGCTCCATGAGTGGAGTCTCTGTTTCCCCCAGACCTGTCAAAGTCCTGCAATCAAATCCCACTAGCCTTCAAAGTCTGATTCTCTGGAATTCCTCCTCCAGTAGCCAGACCCCCAGGTTGGAAGCTTGACGTGGGGCTCAGAACCTTCACTCTGGTGGATGGACTTCTGTGGTATAATTGTTCTCCAGTTTGTGAGTCACCCACCCAATGATTATGGGATTTGATTTTATTGTGATTGTTTCCCTCCTACCATCTCATTGCAGCTTCTCCTTTGTCTTTGGATGTGGGGTATCTTTTTTGGTGAGCCCAAGTGTCTTCTTGTTGGTGATTTTTCAGCAGTTAGTTGTGATTCTGGTGCTCTCGCAAGAGGGAGTGAGTGCATGTACTTCTACTCCGCCATCTTGAGCCAATCTCCCCCAGCAACAATTTCTTGAAAATGTTTTTTTCCTCACTGAATTGCTCTGGATCATTGATAGAAAATCAGTTGGCTACATATGTATGGATTATTTCTAGACTGTATTCTGTTCTACAGAGCTTTATGTCCATCTTTTTTGCCAATACCACATATAAGGTGGTGTATTTTCACTAAATTTGCTCTCTTTTTAATTTCCTTGAGTATTTTAGGATGTTTTAATTTCTACATAACATTTAGAATCAATTGATCAATATAGATTTTTTTAATGTCTGTGGGAAATTTTAATTGGAATTGTGTTGAAATATATATATGTATATATATGTATATGTGTGTGTGTGTGTATATATATATATAAACTAAGGGAAATTACCATTTTAACAATACTGAGAATTCAAATGCATGAACATGTTATACATTTATTTACCTAGGCCTTTTAAATTTCTCTCAGTAACTTTCAGTCATTTTAAGTAAAGAGATCTTGTTCATCTTTTGTTAAAATTATCCCTAAGTATTGTTCAGAGGTAGTACACAAAAACTCAATTGTTTTTTGTATATTAACCCTCTATCCTCTGACCTTATAAAGTTCATTCATTTGTTCTAGTAGTTCTTTTTTAAATTCTTTAGTCCTATATAACTAAACAGTTCTGCAAATAGAAAGTTTTATTTTTTCTTTCTGAACTTTATAATTTTATTATTTTTCTTACTTGATTACAATAGCAAAATTGCCAATACATTACTGAATAGAAGTTATGAGAGCACATGCTTCTCTTGTTCCCAATCAAAGGGTAAATGTTCAAAAGGGTATTTGTAAGTTTTTTGTAAATATCTTGTATCAGATTGAGAAAGTACCCTCTTATTCCTAGTTACTGAAAGGTTTTTATTAGAAATTGGTAATTCAACACTTACTATATCAAATACTTTTTTTATGCATCTCTCAAAAAATATGTTGTTCTGTCTCATTCTATTATGGTGAATTATATTGATTGATATTTTTTAATATTAAAACCAAGCTTACATTCCTGTGGTAAACTCTACTTGACTCAATATATTTTCCTGTTCATATATTTTTAGCTTTGATTTACTAATATTTTATTAAGGATTTTTGCATCTATGTTCATAATGAATATTAGTCTGTACTGTAATGTTTTTATTTTTGTAATGTCTTGTCAGGTTTTGGTATTAAGGTTATGCTGGCCTTATAAAATGAGTTGGGAAATGTTCTCTTTACTTTTGTATTTTCTAAAAGATTTTGTTTAAGATTGGTTTTATTTCCTCTTTAAATTGTGACAGAATTCACCAGTGAAATCATCTGAAATAAGAAGGTTTTTTGATTTAAAAAATTCACTTTAATAGATATAGGCCTAGGATGATTTTCCATTTCATGTTATATAAGTTATATTTGTCAAGGAATTTGTCCATTTCATTTAAGTTGTAAAATTTTTGAAATAGAAGTTGTTGATAACATTTTATTATTTTCCTTTTAATATTTGTAGGATACTTCATTTCTAATATTGGTGATTTTATTTCTCTCTCACTAAAACAATGATCATTTTCTCTTGGGGTTTATCAATTTTATTTATATCTTCAAAGAACCAAGTTTCTGTGTTAATTTTTTCTATTGTTCACTTATTTTTCTATTTCACTGATTTCTTCTCTTAGCTTTCTTACTTTCTGCCTTCTACTCATTTGGGTATTACTTTGCTCTTATTTTTCTAATTTCTTCTGTTAGAACTTTAGGTCATTCATTTCGGGCCCTTCTGATCTAACAATATTTAAAGCTATGTGTCCCCTTAAATGCTGCTTTTGCTATGCCTCACATATTTTGATATATTGTTTTCTCATTATCATTCAGTTTGAAAATTTTATTTTCTTTGTGTTTTTTCTTTTACTGATGGATTATTTAAAAGTATGTTGCTAAATGTTCCAAATATTTGGGGTTTTCATAGATGTTTCATTATAACTGAATACCAGTTTAATTGTCTTACCATCAGAAAATGCGGTCTATAATATTTCAATACTTTTAAATTTAGTGAGACTAGTTTAAGGCCCAATAAATGGTCTATCTTGGTGAATGTATCACATACACTAAAAAAGTGTATTCTATAGTTATTAAGGTGGGTACAGGTATTCTATAAATACCACTTGAGTCAGAATGATTGCAGCTTATTTTCTGAGTTCTCCTAGCTCTACAACTATCTGCATTTTTACATGAACATTGTTTTTGTTTTTCTTTGTTGTTCCTGTTCGCTAAATTTGTTTTCTATTCCCTGTAGGGTGGTGCTTTGACATGGAAGGGAGATTTGGCTGATTCATCTGAGAGGTCATGATCTCAGGCTCTCCTGTCAGCTCCTTACATCTTTTCTGTGACCACTTGTACTCACCCACTATTGGATTTTGCAAACCAACCAACAAAGTATTACCCGATGTTCTCCAATTGCTTCACTGAGCTTTTGATGAGTACCTGTGAGTTGATTTGGTGTTCTCATGTCCTTCAGATACTCTGTTGCTTTGCTCTGTTTCTTCCTGCACAGATGCTAATAATACATCCATCTTATAGCTGTTGGTGGTTTGCCCTATATTTTAGGGTTTAATGGGGATATTTTGTCACCTCGTTTTATTGTGGATGCTGCCCTGGGGTTTGATTTTTATAAACTAAATTGTTCTGTGTCTTTTCATGGGGGGATTTGAGAAGATACATAAACTATTCCATCATCGGCATCATCCTCCCAGAATTCTCTGAACTCTGAATATTTTACTTATGTTTCCTCCTTTATGTGTAATTTACCATTTTATTCACTTTTTATAATTAATTTTTAAATTGAAACTGGAATTTTACTTTCCCCCAAACAACCAGTTTCCTTGGGCCAACATATTATAAAATTCATTTTTGATTTGAAATTCTTACTTAATATAAAAATAAACACGGTATGGTTTGGATCTGTTTCTGAGTTTCCTAATATGCTCTTTTGGCCTTTTTTTCATTAGTACTATACTGTTTCAGTTCTCACAGGGAAAGTCTATGCTCATTAGTAACGCTTTAGAATGATTTCAAATATTTTCATAAGTATTATGAAATTTATGTCAAAGACTGTTCTTCCTATGTTTTCCTCTAGGACTTTTATAGTATCCTGTCTTACATTTAGGTAATTAATCCATTTTGAGTTTATTTTAGAATATGCTGTTACAGCATGTTCTAATTTAGTTGTTTTACATGTAGCTGTCCAGTTTTCACAGCACCACTTGTTGAAGAGACTGTCTTTTCTCCACTATATAGTCTTGCTTCCTTTGTCATAGACTAATTGACCATGGGTGTGTGGATTTATTTCTACACTTTCTATACTGTTCCATAGATCTATTGTCTGTTTTTGTGTCAGTACCGTTCTGTTTGGGTGACTGTAGCTTTGTAGTATTGTCTGAAGTCAGGAAGCCTGATTCTTCTGGCTCCATACTTCTTGCTCAAGACTGCTTTAGCTATTTGGGGGTCTTTTGTGTTTCCATACAAATTAAAAATTTTTTGTCCTAGTTCTGTGAAAAATGCCATTGATAATTTGATAGGGATTGTACTGAATCCATAAATTGTATTGGGTAATATGGTCATTTTAACAATACTGATCTTCCAATCCAAGATCATGGCATTTCTTTCCATCTGTTTGTGTCATTTTCAATTTCTTTCATCAGTGTCTTATACTTTTCAGAGTACAGGTCTTTTGCCCCCTTAGGTAGGCTTATTCCTAAGGTATTTTATTCTTTTGATGTGATGGTAAATGTGATTTTTTTCCTTAATTTCTCTGTCTGATCTTTCATTGTTAGTGTATAAAAATGCAACAGATATCTTTCTTTAATGGAAAATTTTGATTACTTTTCAAATATAGTACCTCAGTTTTGACCTGCTAGGTTTTCTTATTCTTTGGCTAATTTTGATAATTTACATTTGTCTAATAAATCAAGAATGCTTTAAACTGTATTTGAATAGACCTGCTACAATATTCTAAGTCTGAAAACTACCTGTAGATCTTAGTTTTCTTTGACTGATGCAATAAATTACAACAAACTTAGTGGCTTAATACAATACAAATTTGTTATCTCATAGTCTTGGAGTCCAAAATGGGGTTCCCCGGGCTAAAATCAAGGTGTATACAGGCTTGTTTTACTTTCTAGAAGCTGCAGGGGAGAGTCCATTTCCTTGACTTTTTCAACTTCTAAAGACTGTCCACTTTCCTTGGCTCATGTCCCTCTTCCTCCATCTTCAAAGTCAGCAATAGTGATTAAAGTTCCTCTCATATCATATCACTCTGGCCTCTTCTGCCTCTCTCTTCCCCATTTAAGGACCCTTGTGATTACATTAATCCTACCCAGATAATTCAGGATAACCTCACTATTTTAAGGTCAACTGCTTAGGAACCTTACTTTCATCTGCAACTTTCCCCTTTGCCTTGTAAGGTAACATGTTCAAAGGTTCTGGGGATCAGGACACAGACATAATTTGCAGGGGCATTACAACTTCCACACTATGATTTTAAAATTATTCTTTTAAATAAACTTTTAGAGCATTTACATTGCACTATGGTCAAAAAAAATGTGCTGAGGGCTTGTTTGTTTGTAGTTTCAATATAGTCAAATGCTACATGTTCAGTTTCTGTTACTTTTATTATGAGAAATCCCTTTTATTTTAGTCTAGATATTATGACTTATTTATAGAATGGGTTTTATTTTGATATATGACATGGAATAGAAATCTAATTGGACTTAATTTCATCCAGACAAATTATAGCGCCATTTATTCTATAACTCATCCTTTCTCCTATTGATTTGTAAGAGTTCTATTTTCTCACTTAAATTCTTAAGTACACCAGAGGACATGTGGTCTATTCTGAATGAGAATGAGCTTACATCATACACAAAAATCAACTCAAAATGTATTAAAGACTTGAACAAAGAGCTGAAATTGTTAAAATCCTAGAAGAAAACATAGGCATTAAGCTCCTTGATATCTGTCTGTGTGATAATTTTTTTTTTTTTTTGTATTTGATACCAAAAGCAAAGGCAAAAAAAGGAAAAACAAGTGGGCCTACATCAAACTAAAAAGTTTCTGCACAATAAATGTCACAATCAACAAGATGACAAGGCAATTTATGGAATGGGAGAAAATATTGCAAACCATATATCTGATTAGGGTTTAATATTCAAAATATACAAGGACCTCATACAACTCAATAGCAAATAAATAAATAAATAATCTTTTAAAAAATGGGCAAAGGGGGACTTCCCTAGTGGCACAGTGGTTAAGAATCCACCTGCCATTGCAGGACACATAGGTTCGAGCCCTGGTCCGGGAAGATCCCACGTGCCATGGAGCAACTAAGCCCGTGCACCATAACTACTGAGCCTATGCTCTAGAGACCGCAAGCCACAACTACTGAGCCCACGTGCCACAACTACTGAAGCCTGCATGCCTAAAGCCCATGCTCTACAACAAGAGAAGCCACCACAAGGAGAAGCCCGCTTACCGCGACCAAGAGTAGCGCCCGCTCGCTGGAACTAGAGAAAGACCGTGTGCAGGAACGAAGATCCAATGCAGCCAAAAATAAATAAATTAATTAATTAGTTAAAAAAATAAAATAAAGCTATTAACCCTTTGTCACATATTAAAAAAAAAAAAAATGGGCAAAGGACCTGACTAGACACTTTCTAAAAAAAAAAAAAAGTACAAATGGATGACAGATATGTGAAAAGGTGCTCAATGTCACTATTCATCAAAGAAATGCGAATCAGAACCACAATGAGATATCATCTCACACCTATTATGACGGTTATTATCAAAAAAGTCAAAAGATAACAAGTATTGGCAAGGATGTAGAGAAAAGGGAACCCTTGTGCACTGTTAGTGGAAATCTAAGTTGGTTCAGCCATTATGGAAAACAGTATGGAAGTTCCTCAAAAAATGAAAAATAGAAGTACCATATTATTCAGAAATCCTACTTCTGGGTGTATATCCAAAGGAAATAAAATCACTATCTTGAAGAGATATTTACATTTCCATGTTCATAGCAGAATTAGTCACAGTTACCAAGATATGGAAACAACCTAAGTGCCCATCCATGGATGAATAGATAAATAATTTGTTAAATATACACAAATATATACATACATACACTGGCATATTATTCAGCCAAAGAAAAGAAGGAAATTTTGTCATTTGCAACAAAATGGATGACCCTGGAGGATGTTACGTTAAGAGAAATCAGCCAGACAGAGAAACACAAATACTGCATGATCTCACTTATATGTGCAAACTATAAGTCAAACTTACAGTGACACAGAGTAAAAGAGTGGTTACCAGGGGCTGGTGGGGTAAGGAAAATGGGGAAATATCCATCCAAAGGCACAAACTTTTAGTTATAAGGTTTATAAATTCTGGAGACCTAATGTACAGCATGGTGACTATAGTTAATAATAAAGTATTGAATACTTGATATTTACTAAGAGAGTAGATCTCAAGTATTCTCACCCCCCAGAAAAAGGTAATTATATGAGGAGATGGACATATTAATTAGCTTGATTGTGGTAATTATTACACAATGTATGCATATATCCAAACATCATGTTGGTTGTACACCTTAAACATATACCATTTTTATTTGTCATTTATACTTCAACAAAGCTGGGAAAAAATAAGTTTGGAGGTTAGTAATTCCACTTGTATGTAGTAATTACTATTGACAGTTTACCCTGCAACAATAAAATATAAGCTAGGATTAAGAAAAAGTAAATATACCCCACCAATTTTTCTCTAAATGTCTAAGTGCTATCCAAAAAATCCTTGGACAATAGGGGGCATGAAGAGATATTTAACATTTAAGGATTAACAATTTTAAAAGAGGGATGGGATGGGGCTCCATTATGTTTTTTCTTGGGATTCTCAATTGTCTAACTCTTCTAATATTGAAAATAGCTTTGGATGTATCACAGATGCATCATCCAGAATTTGGATGAGTTTCAACAATGCCACTACATGAGCTCCATAGAGACTAAATACAAAGCAGGCTCTCCAGCAATGGCTTTGCAAAATGCAGTCAGACCACTAGATGGATGCATGAACCACCAAAGACATCATTAGCTGAGCAGGACAAGGAACTGGTTGGTAACTGTCACAGTGAAAGTGGATCACACAGCAGACTGAAAAAAAATGATTTGGAAAGCGTCACAGAAGCTCCACTTGAAGCAGAGTATTAAAACTCTGGTTTGCTCAGAGACAAGTAGTGCCTAAAAGAACACCCTAGCAGGAAAGATTCAGAGTCACTGCTCACTGTGAGTGTATGTGACATGCTGAATGCAGACAAGCTGCAAGAAGAGGAGCAGTCATGACAGAGGAAGAACTGAAATTCACAGGGTGGAAAATGCCTTCTCTGGTCATTTTAGTCAGGTTCACTGTGGAGACAATGTCCTCTTTCACAAAAGTGTCCAGCACAAACATTCACAAAAGTGAATGTTTATCTTCTGGATGCTGTCTTCTGTGAATTACTAAATGAGTTCTAAAAAGGAAGAGACACCTCTGTCAATGTTCTACGAGACATCTTTGGTGTGATTTATTTAATATCACTGGACTGTATGCTCTCCATGGAGACTCATTTACCTTAATAATCCTTAGCATTGCCTTCAGAGATTCTTTCTAAAATGCAAATATGACTTTTTCTGTCTGTTGCTAAAAACCCTTCAGTGTACCCCCATGGCTTTCAGGTGGAAATCCAAATTCCATAAGATAACATAAAAGCCCTCCACGGTCTGGCCTCTCTGTACCCTTTAACCATTCTCCATCTTGCAGTGGTCAGTACTCCAGAAAAACAGAATTACTTGCAGATACAAAACAGTAAAATACATCTTCTCTCAAATGTTGGTGTATTCAGCATACTTCACCTGGCTAACCCCTCTTCTACTCATCCTTCAAGGCTCAGCTCACTACCACTTTCCCAATGCCCCAGTCTGGATTAGATGCTCTTCATATATCTCCCACAGAACCAAAGTCTACAATATTGGTCTCTCTGTTGGCCTGCCTTCCCAATTAGTGGAGGGCAGAGACTGCATCTCTTAGTTCTTCTCTTTGTCCTTTCAGGATGCTATAACAAAAATACCATAGACTGGGTGACTTAAACAGCAAACATGTATTTCTCATGATTCTGGAGGCTGGGAAGTCCAAGATCAAGTTGGTTGACAGGTTCAGTGTCTGACAATGGGCCTCTCCCTGGTTCAAAGATGGCTGTACTCTCCATATAACCTCACATGGTGGAAAGGGCAAGGGAGTCCTCTGGGGTCTTTTTTATAAGGGCACTAATCTCATTCATAAGGGTGGACCCCTCGTAACCTAGTCACCTCCCAAAGGCCCCATCTCCTAATACCATCATATGATGGTTTTCAACATATGGATTTCAACATATGAATTTTGGGGGGACACATTCAGTCCCTAGCAGTTATATAACCCTAAATAGTCTGATGAATGGATAAAGAAGATGTGGTGGAATATTACTCAGCCATGAAAAGAAAGAAAATTGAGTTGTTTGTAGTGAGGTGGATGGACATAGAGTCTGTCATACAGAGTGAAGTAAGTCAGCAAGAGAAAAACAAATACAGTATGCTAACACATATATATGGAATCTAAAAAAAAAAAGGTTATGAAGAACCTAGGGGCAGGACAGGAGTAAAGACGCAGACATAGAGAATGGACTTCAGGACACGGGGAGGGGGAAGGGTAAACTGGGACAAAGTGAGAGAGTGGCATGGACTTATATATACTACCAAATGTAAAATAGATAGCTAATGGGAAGCAGCCACATAGCACAGGGAGATCAGCTCAGTGCTTTGTGACCACCTAGAGGGGTGGGATAGGGAGGGTGGGAGGGAGATGCAAGAGAGAGGGGATATGGGGATATATGTATATGTATAGCTGATTCACTTTGTTATAAAGCAGAAACTAACACACCAGTGTAAAGCAATTATACTCCAATAAAGATGTTAAAAAAATAGTCCATAACTATTTCCCAAGTAAATACACTAATTACTTGTCATAAAAGTCTTGGGAGGGGAAAGAGAAATGGTTGACAGGTAAGGAAATTGAGCAGTGATATTGGTAAGTGATAGATATGAATACAGTAAATGTTGGACCACTGTTACCATTATTATCAGTGTTTGAATACAGAAACAACACCACTTGTTATTTGAAAATAAGTGACTTTCATTGTTTCCTTCCACTGTGTGCACAAATTTGCAGAAGACATAAATCCTTATAAGTTCAAATATATAAGTTTAAATTCAACATGCTATGGGAAAGATTTTGTTTTCATTCTTTACTTCTAGTCTGATTTCTCCTTCATATTTTTATACAGTCAAGGAAAACAGTGCACACTTGTCCTATGGAAATGAAAGATATAATCCTGCCTCAGATTAATTGAGCTGAAGCTTAGAAATTGGAGAAATTGTGTTTTTCATGCCTCTTTGCAGCCACCTGCTTCTCCCCATTTGCAGGCTGGTACAGGTCCTGTTTCTCTAATGGGAAGGGATGCACCAGTAGCACTAAAGGCTTTAAGCAGCTCAGTAGCTTTTTCACTTTAAAGTCTAAATCATGCAGACTTTAAAAAGTGGACAGAAAATCAGAATGAAAAAATTCCATGGAGACCAAAATTGTCTATGCTGCACATCTAAAATTAGGATACCTTAGGTCTACTATGTATCATTCTGAGAACTTCTCAGCATGTTCAGTGGTCAGGGTTTTTTAATCAAGCTTGGGGGTGAGTTAGTTACTGCATGCTTTTCTTGGCCCTTTATCTCAACAGCAGTAAAATGGTATTAACAGATGAGAACATTGTGGCTGCTACTGACCATATTACTTACTCCATGTGCCCGTGCACTGAAAGGACGCTCTGACTCAGAGGTCACCTGTGTAACACAAGGACAGTGTTCACTCTCCTTCCACAGAAAGAAGTTGACTGTCACCAGATGGCTTCAGGTCAGAGCTCCAGGGAGTGTATTTAAATACAAGAGAAAGGGAAAGACACTTGGTTTAACTGTTAGTTTCCTTCACTTGCTGGTTGTATTTCCTCCGAACAAAGTAGATGCAAAAATCAAAAGATAAATTAAGCAGATATAGTTTCTATACTTTAGAAGCTTAAAGTCTAAAATTTTCATTAAAAATGAGTTTTCATTAGCACAGGGAGATCAGCTCGATGCTTTGTGACAACCTAGAGGGGTGGGCTAGGGAGGGTGGGAGGGAGATGCAAGAGGGAGGAGATATGGGGATATATGTATATGTATGGCTGATTCACTTTGTTATAAAGCAGAAACTAACACACCATTGTAGAGCAATTATACTCCAATAAAGATATTTTTTAAAATGAATTTGCATATTTTCTATTATAAAGAAACCGATACCTGAAATCCCTTAAGTTCTAAACTTTAAAATTTTGTCAGTGTTATTATTTACCTATTATGGTCCCTTTAGGGTGGGAGCAAACTTATACCAAAATACCTCCCAGATAGATCATTATGTTAAAAATAAAGCAATGCAAATAAAAAATGTTTTTAAAATAAAAAGAATAATATATAAATAATAAATTCTGGATGAGGGTAAATTTTCTAAGCTTAGAAGCAATAAAAAAATCCCCCCTCCATCCATAACTTCCCAAATACATAGCACACACTAGCTTTGCTGATGGTAGCAATTCACCAGATAATTTTTCTGCATGGGGTCAGGGACCTATCACTGCAAAATGCTTCAGCTTGTTTTTCTTTCTTCAGTGAATTCTGGGAGACACTCTTCTTTCTATCTCTTAGACAACTAATTAATTCATTTTTAAAAAACAGGTTTATTGTGGTATAACTTATATACAAAGAACTGCATATATTTGATGCGTACAATTTGATGAGTTAGGACATATGCAAACACCCATACCACCATTGCTACAATTAGGTGACAGACATATCTAACACCTCTCAGAGTTCCCTTGTATCCCTTAGCTTTGTTTTGGGGGTTTTGTTTGTTTTGTGGTGACAGCACAACGTGAGTCTATGCTCTTAATGAATTGTGAAGTGCACATTACCATATTGCTGACTATAGACACCATGTTGTACAGTAGGTATCTAGAACTTACTCATTTGGCATAACTGAAACTTCCTACTCATTGAATAACTCCTCATTTTCCCAACCCCAGCGGCTGGCAACCACTATTGTTTTCTCTGCTTCTATGAGTTTTACTATTCTAGATACCCCATATAAATGGAATCATACAGTATTTGTCTTTCTGTGACTGGCTTATTTCATTTAGTTGAGGTGGGCTTTATGTATTACTAGGGTTGGCTAAACTTTGTACATCATAGGGATTCATTTTATTTCATTTTATTTTCATCTCTGTACTAAAGTTTTATGGCTGACCAAGAGAATGAGACCATAGATGTATTTGCCGGTGTGAATGGACCATCTGCCTACACCATCCACTGCTCACCATTCTTTTCCAAGATCAGCCAAACAATTTACAAGGTGGATGTGAAAGGTCTCCTAGGGTGGGTTATTTCTAAATGTCTTCTGGTAGATGACTGTGGATAATCCATATAATCTGAGATTTAGAATGGCTTTCCTGTACCTGGCACCTAGTAAGGAAGCAAACTCAAAATGCTGGTTATGAAGGGGAGCTGATGTTGGATATAAAATGTAGATATTGTGTTTTATTGGGAAACTATTTTTTATGATAGCAATGTTAGATTGTTCATAAGATGAAAAACCCATACATGAATTTGCAACATTTTCACATCTTAGTTTGATGCCTTGGCAGATATTATGGGAGCATTCTGCAAGATCATTAAAGCTGAGCCAGGTCAAAGTGTATGTCCCCAGTGAGCCACCTGCTAAAAGCAGCTGTGGTAGAGACTTGCCTGAACCTGTGTCCCCAGGATGGGTCTTATGTGAAAGAACTTTCTCTGATGTAATAAATATGTGCTTTCCCCTTAAAAAAAAAAAAAAAAAAAAAAAAAAAGCAATGAAAGAAATCACAGGTGAAAATGTTGAAGTATTTACATATGTAAGAAAATTCCATGTACCCAAAAAGGATATAGTCCAACTTAAAAGGCAATGAACTGGAAAAATATTTATAAATATGCCATACTTAAGGTTAGTATATTTGATAAAGACTTATTATAAATCAATAAATCAATATGAACAATAAAATGTCAAATAAGAAATAGACAAAGGACCTGAACCTGAAAATAAAGATTACCAAGTAGGACATACAGCTTTATAATACATATGTAGAAACATAGTTCACTACAGTTGATAATACACAACTCAAAAAGGTACCCTTTTTTTCCTCTATCAAGTATGCAATGATAATTTTAAAAATCATACTTGGTGTTCAAGAACAGCATTTCCGGGCTTCCCTGGTGGCGCAGTGGTTGAGAGTCCGCCTGCCGATGCAGGGGACACGGGTCTGTGCCCCGGTCCAGGAAGATCCCACATGCCGCGGAGCGGCTGGGCCCGTGGGTCATGGCCGCTGGGCCTGCGCGTCTGGAACCTGTGCTCCGCAACGGGAGAGGCCACAGCAGTGAGGGGCCCGCGTACCGCAAAAAAAAAAAAGAAAAAGAAAAGAAAAGCATTTCCTAACGATACTTGCTAAGAATTCAAATTTATGGGGCCCATTTCAGGCCCACCAAAGCAGAATCCCAGTGGATGGACCCAGAAATCAAGTTAGGGAAATTCTAATTCAATTGGGTTGCAGTAGGACCTGGGAATCAGTCAATTCCCAGCCCAATCTAGGTGAGCTTAAGATAGGGGAAATTTGAAAACACTGCTCTGAACAGTGGTTTTCAGCTATAGCTGGTCTATTGAATCACCTGGGAAATTTTAAGAAATACAGACACGGGTCCTACCCTCAGAAATTCTGATTTAATCCTTGTAGGTTTGATTTGGATAACAAAAATTTTTAAAGTACTTTAGATGTTTCTAAAAGTAGCTGAAGTTGAGAATACCTAGAAGGCGTGATAAAATGTATATTTGTATGCTTTTCAAATGAGAGTGAAGATTGGTAATACCGTTTTTACAAACGATTTGGCTGTGTGCTGTTTATTTTTTAAAAATATTTTCACCAAAAATTTCAATTGTGCAAATTTATCTTATCAATGTAATCTAAATATAGAAACATTAATGAGCAAGAACTTCTCTGTGTGTAATTGATTCAATAACAATATGTGAGAGGAACATAACTGCCCTGCTACAAAGTGATGGTTTATAAACAATGGTATGTCCCATAATGAAGTGCTATACACTCATTAAAAATGCACTTATAATAATTTTTTAATGCTATGGGAAAATATAGGGTTAAGGGGAAAAAGTAACATATAAATTGTATTTACTGCATAGTCAAGACTAAGTTAAAATAACAATAGCAAAAGACAGGAAGAAAATACTTTAAATTTCTAAGGGCTTTGAGCTATGGGGAGAAGAATCATGACTTCTGGGGGTTATTTTCTAACTTCGCTAAATTGCAGACATTTATATAGTATTTATGTTAGATATAATTAAAATATTTAGAATTTTTATTGTGTTATGCATAACATAAAATTTACCATTTTAACAATTTTCAAGTGTACAATTCAGTGCCATTAAGTACATTCACACTGTTGTGCAAGCATCACCATCATTTATCTACAGAACTTTTTCATCTTCCCCAACTGAAACTTTGTACATTTCAGTTAAACAATAACTCCCCATTACCTCCTCTCCCTAGCCTCTGTTAAACAGTATTCTACTTTCTGTCTCTATGAATTTGACTATCCTAATATAAATGGAATCATACAGTATTTGTCCTTTTGTGTCTGGCTTATTTCACTTAGCGCAATGCCTTCAAGATTTATCCATGTTACAGCATGTATCAGAACTGTATTGCTTTTTAAGGCTGCATAATAGTCCACTGTATGTATATACCACCATCTCATTTATCCTTTCATCCACTGATGGACATTTGAATTGTTTCCACCTTTTGGCTACTGTGAATAATGTTGCTATGAACGTTGGTGTACAAATACCTGTTCAAGCCCTTGCTTTCAATTTTGGGGGAAATATACCTAAAATCAAATGGCTGGATCATATGGAAATTCTATGTTTAATTTTTTGAGGAACCGCCATACTATTTTCCACAGAGGCTGTACCATTTCACATTCCCACCAGCAACTCACAAGGGTTTTAATTTCTCCACATCCTTGCAATTTTTTTCATAACAAGGTCAATCACTTCATATGGCAATATTTCTAAAATGTGTCACTCACTTTCCAGCCTTCTTAAAAAGAAAATATTGAACAAAATTCAGCCTTTTTTTAAAGAACTATACAATTGATGCCTTCTCGGGAGCTATTGCAATATATTTTTATTTGGTAACGATTTTATTTGATAACTATTTTATTTAATAACTATTCTCAGATATTTCCATAGATTAGGTCAATCCTTTCAACCTCCTGTGAAATATTATCCCCATTTCACAGATAAGTAAATGAGGTACAAAGAAGTAAAGGAACTTTTCCAAGATCACACAGCTAGTAAGTGAAGACAGCAAGATTCAAAGTCCATGTCTTTACACATTTTGCTAGACTCCTAACCATCTAAGAATGTCTGTCTCTATATTTAATGTCCCCAAACCAATACTGTACACTCTTGGAAAATTTGTGTATGTTGTTTAATGTTTTTCTTTCTGGTTGCTGCTGTTATTCCCTGTGGCTGTAAAAGCACCTACCTCTGGCTGTTTTCTCCTCTCCAACCCACATGTTGATACTGATGTCCTGTCATCAAGAAAAAGAGATAAAAGAGAGAGTTAAAACTGTGTGAGAAGTAACAATACATAGATTTGAGAGAATTTGAGGGATCAACCTCAGGAGAAAAATATACAAGCTTAGGTACTTGGCTTTCATGATATCTGTTTTGGTGGTTTGATGACCTATTTGGCTTATTTCTGGCTTTCTTCTTGTGTTCCAGGTGCTGAGTCTGCCTTTATGAATGAATATGAGTGCTTACTCTTACTTCTACTTACCTCTTGTAATATAGAGCAATTTATTTTTTAAAAAGCTTGCCTCAAAGTTATAAAGATCTTTTATATATCTGATATTCTTTTTAAAAATGTCTACTTAATATTTTCATGATATACACAGAGAGAGAATCATGGAAAAGACCTTTGATATTGAAAGTTTCTGGTCCTATAGCAAGACTATTCAAACTATAGCTCCAATGTCTACTGATCACAGATGTCCATCAATAACAGCCTGGAGTATCTTTATAGAATTTATTATGTCATAGATATATTTCCGGGCAAGAATAGACAAATGTTTCCTTCTTTGTGTAACATGTATATTGTGAAATGCTGAGTACTGTATTTACTTTTTTGAAATCAAACATTCTTTCCAATAAAGTAGGAGAGGTCACTAGTTAAAGAAATATACCAGTGAGTCATTGTATGTATCAAAATCCTTTTACTTGAAGTGAGTTATCAATACATTACCCCATTCCACATCACCATCTGTTTTTCTAGAAATTAAGTTTTTCTATATCAGCATTTCTTTTCCACATCTCTAAGATTTTTCTAGGAAATAGGTGAATAACTGGAGTAAAGCTGAGAGAAAAATTTTCCAAATACAAAAGAGAAAGATAAACAATTTCTGTAGAAAAGCTCTAGCCATCCGTACCCCCTTAAATCCAGTAAAAAGTGAGTGATAAATGTAAGTTTTGTACTACTAGGTTTATAGTTAATTTCCATCTAAATACTCCAAGCAATCTTATCCAACAAAATCAGGTTGGTGGGAGCAGAGGGGCGGTGGGGGGAGGGGAGTAAAGAAAACAAAAGAGAGATCTGAACTAGCTGATGGGAATAGCGCTATCTTACCCACAGCTTTGAGGCTGTTGGGAGTAAAGCTGAAACAAAATAGTGTTACATTATTTCTTTTAAGAACATACTCCTCAAATCTAGAGATTTAAAGATATAAAACCTCTACTGGACTCCAAAATTCGATCCTTTTAACAATGACTTCTGACTAAAACACTAGTACTGTTAATATCAATAAATATACTCAAATTCTGAAATGATTCAATTAATACTTTTAGGAACTTTTTGTAACCGGACCTTACAAATGTACTATAATTCTCTTTGTTTTTGTCACATAAAGATAGGGCTATTGTCTCTAATCATCTGTACCCAACTTCTACTAAACATACAATCCTATGCAAGTTAATATCCCTGGAAGTGGACCTCTATTCACCTTTTGTTTTTCTAAATTCCTACTACTTGCCTCTACCATTCATGGTAGTATTGCTTTATATTATCTTAAAATCTATAATTTTTTTCACATATGCATTATGTTTTACTGTTAAATATCACCCATATTAACTAAGAGAGTCTGTATAGTGAGATTTAATTTTTTTTTCCAATCAATAAATAATAAATTTGTCCAAAGAAGAAATTGTTGGGAGTGGAAGCATTCTTCAAGGCAATTATAACCATGGGAAACTAGAGCAATAAACCAGGTGAACTGAGGATGAGGCCCAGAAGCGTGGGTCTTCAGCTATTAAACAGAAAGGGTCTAAACTTATTGAGGCTGATATACAATCAACATCCAAAAGTTGAAAACTCTTCAGTAAAATACAGTTCACTGTTTTATTGTGGTCACGAAGTACTATGAAAACATTTAAAGAAACATGGAGTTTGAACATGGAGTAAATAATGTTTGGGGAGACAAAAATCAGAGGGTTTAACAAGAAAATATAATGGAATTGAGAATAGAGTTGAAAATGGCAAGACAGCTACTTTGTTTTAATAGAAATTTAGTAAATATATTCTATCAGAAATTTGGACTGGGCTTCAAGTTGCTGGTTTCCAGTTGTCACAGTTGAAAGAAAAAAGGAAGGAAGGGAGAGAGGAAGAAGAAGAGAGGGGGAAGAAAATTTAAAAAATAGAAAAGATTAAAAAAATAAAAACCTGAAGTATTTTTCTAGAGCTCAAGAAACAATCTGACAGGTTCGTAACATTTCACTGAAACCAGAAGCAGAATCATAATGGACTGAAGTCTCAATCAGGCCCCTACAACATATGTAGCTTTGTTTAAAATGACTAAGGTGAAATATATCAGCTTACGGAAAATGGGGAGGGCTTCCAGCAGTTGGCTAGTGTTTCTAGGTGATGGATGTTGATGAGCAATTCCCTTAAACAACTGATTTACTGCCAACAGAGAAAAACATTGGAAGCACATCCAAAAACTCATTTGCAATTGAGATTACAAGGGTAGCCATTCTGTCCACCTTCCCCTCACTCACCAGAGAGGTGACCCTGTTCCTGGCGACCACCTCCACACAAAGGCCACGGAAGAACCCCTCCTTCTCCTAACCCCCTTTCCTTTGCCTCAAAAGTCTCTATAAAGCCTGCCTTACTCTGTCTTCCAATCGCTTCCTCTCTCCCTCCTCTTCTTCCTTTCTTTCTCTCCTTCCTTCCCTCCCAGCTTTTCTTTCTTTCTTCCTAAAATCATTGCTTTTGTAAAAATACACCCCTACACCACTAGACATACGTCGCATGCAAGACAAAGTCAGGCACAGGCGGCGGGTCCATACATTCACCAGCACCATCTGGCACCAGCGATTCATCGCCACTTTCCACCTCCCGGAGGTGAGAGGGGCTGGAGGCAAAGGACACGCAGAGCTGGTGTGACCCAGTTCTTAGGAAACTTTCAGCTGGTCGCAACCCTTCCCCCACCCGAAACGCATCCGTCAAGCCCAGAAAAGTACAGTGACCTCTGCCTAGACTTTGGAGCTGGAGAAGAGGAGAAGCAAGAAAAGCAGGAAGAGGTTCGCCCCCTTTGCTTCCCACATCGCCCAACGGCGGCGGGCGCAGAGCTCCGGCACGGCCGGAAGGGGCCGCTGTTCGCTCAGAGCAGCCACCCTACAGCCGCCGTCCGCACCTCCCACGGCCCCGCTGGCCCAGCCCCGCCAAGTTCCAACAGCCCCCAGTCGACCAAGCGCCGGGAACGAGCGCCGCCCGGGCAGGAGCTGACGGCGCAGACCAGCCAGGCTGCGGCGCTCGTCGGAAAGGCTCCGGGGAAACTCCCAGGGCCCCCGGGACTTTGGAAAGGAGAGAGCGAGCTGTCCCCGCGCGCGCAAGTCTGCAAGTGAGCGCTCAGCTCACCTGTTTCTCCCGCGCCACCGCCTTCCCACCCCTCGGACCCGCGCCTCCCGGGGTGCCCGCCCGCTCCCGCGATGAATCCGACGCTGGGCAACCAGACCGATGTGGCCGGCCTGTTCCTAGCCAACAGCAGTGAGGCTCTGGAGCGCGCCGTGCGCTGCTGCACCCAGGCATCCGTGGTGACCGACGACGGCTTCGCGGAGGGCGGCCCGGACGAGCGTAGCCTGTATATCATGCGCGTGGTGCAGATCGCCGTCATGTGCGTGCTCTCGCTCACCGTGGTCTTCGGTATCTTCTTCCTTGGCTGCAACCTCCTCATCAAGTCCGAGGGCATGATCAACTTCCTAGTGAAGGACCGGAGACCGTCTAAAGAGGTGGAGGCGGTGGTCGTGGGGCCCTACTGACCGGCCCCCGGCCCCCGCGGCAGCAGCCCCACGCCTCCCCACTTCACCAGCCGGGCCGCGCCCCCTCACCATCCGAGACTGAGCGAAGCAAACCTGTCGGAGTCAATTATTTCTCTCGACTTCTGCCTTTCGGGATGAAGCGACCCGTTTCTCGCTGGCTCTCTGAAAGTCCCCAGCCCTGGCTATAGGAGAAGAAAGCCCAGACTCTGGACTCCAGTAGCAAGTGGCAAGAAGAAGGCGATTGGGGCGCAGAACTTTGGAAGCTGCCGCTGGCGCGGGATGCGGGGACACCGGCCGGGCCAAGGCCCCTTTCCACCCGCAGGTGGGCCAAGCTCTGGGGGCAGGTGGAGAGGGCGGGCAGGGAGAGACCAACGGCACCGCTTGCCTGGTGACCGGAAAAGTGACCCGCGTATACTCCACTTAACCGAACTAACGGGGACACACAAATCCGTGTCCGGCTTCGCGCCCGTTCCCTCCCGCTCCTCCCAGCCTTGGCAGGAGGGGCGATAAATACCTTTGATTGATTGTAACGTGCCGTTTTAAGGGATTTTGTGTTTGTTTGCTTGAATACAAATATTTGATAAGTCTTTTTCCGCCCTAGTGGCCTGTTTGCCTGCCTGGGGGTTAGAGTTTTGTGTTGGGAGAGGGGGTGGGGGGGGAGCCTGTGAATGGGGTGAGTTGTTTCTTTTCGTGCATTTCCAACTGGGTCTTTGGGGGGCGGGGGGGCGGCCCTCCAGCCGGCCCCGGGACAAAGGCTCGGAATAGAACTCCGAGCTCGTGACTGCACGGTTTACGCCACAAAAGTGCTCTTGACATTCGTGACACCGTTTTGACCCCCCCCCCCTTATTTAACATTTCCTTAATAAATGCAACATTTAAGTGTTTTGTTCCTGGCCTCCTGGTGGTCATTCTGCGCTCCCGGCAGACGGGAACTGGCGACGGTGAGGACTCGGGTTACAGGTTCGGGGTGGAATTCGCTTTGGAAAGCTGCGATTCAACTCGTGGATCCTACTCAGGGACGAGGGCGGGAGCGAGACAGAGAGGCCCAGGGACGAGTGAGACATGGCCAAGCCCCAGGCACAGGAGCCGTCCTGGAGGCAGCATCCTTTGTTTTCCTTTACAGTTAATATTTTATATTTCATTTAGGCTCAGCTCTCTGAGCCAGGCGAGACGACGGGAGGCCCCCGCGGGAAGATTATTACACTTCCGTGCAGGGCTCCGGTGGGAACACAGGGTTACACTAATGAAAGGAAGAGACGGCTTGTCCAGCCTTCAGGGAGAGCATCTTTCCCCCGACCAACGTCAGCAAGACGGCGTCAGGATGGGGATAAAAAAAAAAAAAAAAAAAAAAAAAAAAAAACAAGAAAAGTAGGTCCTAAAGTACATAGTGACGCTAATTCTCCCTGGGGTAAACCATTGTTACTAAAACAAGACATGCATTGTCTTTGCCATGTTACGTTTCTAGCTAAAGGGCGGTATTAAAAGAGGAACCCGGCCTGGGTTATTAGCCTCAGGCCGGGCAAAAAGGTTCAGAGGAGTTAGCCGAGGTCCTGAATATAGGAGGTATGTGTTAAAACTGGGAAACTGGGAAAGTTGGGCTGGGGGGGAGCTACAGATGGTCTTTGAGCTCAGAAATTGAAGGGAATCTGGAAAGAAGAGCCTGGAAAACTGTGAATGTGAAAATAACCCAAAGGATACATACAATAGCTTCAAGCTTAAACTTGACAAGAGGTTTTGAGCAGTTTATTTTTACACCTGGGGAAGGATCCTAAATATTTTCAAGAATATAAAGAATCCTCTACTATGCTATAGCAATTAAAGGCTTCACAATAGCAGGTATAAGATGGTCTAAAATTTTTTTAAAAGCAACGAAGTGTCCCATTTAATTGGGAAGAGGCACAGCTAGTATAAACAATGTCAGTGACGCAAGGGTTGGGATCGAAAGGTTTGAGTGTCCTTTGACATCCTGTCTGCTATAACGTGTCTGTTTCACTCCCGAAGTAAATCCTGTCAGGAATTATGACCTAGAATGGTTTTTTGACTGCTAATAGATATCAGGCTTGCAAAAGTAAGGATTTTGAGGTTTTGCCTATCGTTCCTGTATTTTCAGCAGGTAAGCATTTGCTTGTTTACTTCTGTCTGGGCAGGGGAGCAGGGTCAACATGTAGTCAACAGTGAGTCGTGGAAAGCAGTTTACTTTTTTAATGAGTAAGATAGGAAATGGAGACTTCTTATCTTGTAGACAGTTTCTGTGGCCTCCATATTTCAAGGAAAGAAACAAAGCAGAACAACCAGTTCACTCAAGGACAAACCAAACTTTTAAAATTAAACTCAGTTTTTTGTTTTTGTTTTAGTTTTTGTTTTTTGTGGCTGCAATGTCTTGCTGATGGTCTCTTCTTCCCACAGATTTATTAGCCCACAGTGCTGTAGTGGAAACTGATTTGGGATCAAAAACCAATCAGCTAGAGTGTGTGTGTAGGAATCTTACATTATGCTCTGCTGAGTACAAGGTACCTGCTTACAGTGAATGTCAGACACAGAAAGGTCTCAAACCTACAGGTCAATTTGTATTTGTTCTTATAGAACAGAGGTTTCTATTTAAAGCCAAATTCCTGAAAGTTGAGAGGGGCTTGCCCAAGGCCCCTACTACTCTTTCCTCTACTGATACGCTTTATCTCCACTATCACTACGATCACTCTCCATCCTTTTTCCTCTTAATACTTCTTCACACTGCTTTCCTCTTCCCTGCACCTCGAAAGCAAAATTTATAGTGTGTCCTTATCTCAACTATCCAGATTTATTCTCTTACCACCAGAAACTGTGATAGTCAGACAAATCATAACCTGCAAAATTTAGTCCTTAGATAGAAAAGACATGTGAACAGAGTTCTGTAATCCATGAACTATGCATTATAGGGAAATGCACATGATCTGAAAATATCATAGCCCTGGGGACCATTTCCTGCCAACTCTTCTTGACAGCCCTTAGATCCATTTGTTACTTAGACAGATGCCAAGTGGTTCTGGTTTTTATAGATGAGGCGATGTGTGCAAGAAGCTTTTTACATTCCCTATTCCCCAGTGGCCACACGGCAACCACTTTCTCAGGCCCTACACCACTCCCTGTCTCACTCTGCCTTTGACTGTCTTTTCTCCTGATCCTAACAAATGCATTAAATGAAACTTTTAAATCCTGCTGAGAGTTTATGGCACGTTGATCCTTTCCCGCAGATGTGCTACAAGGAAAGTAATTTTTAAAAGTCACTTTCTGGGTTTCATATAAGAAAACCATGTCAGCCTTAAGAGACTGGGAATTGAGAGGGATAGATGCAAACAGGCAGATTTTATCATCCCACACTTCAGTTCACCATGTGGTCAGTAATTAGTGCAAAGTCCTGAGAGCGAGAGCGAGAGCGAGAGCGAGAGCGAGAGCGAGAGCGAGAGCGAGAGCGAGAGCGAGAGCGAGAGCGAGAGAGAGAGAGAGAGAGAGAGAGAGAGAGAGAGAGGGAAATGGCTTCCTGTAAAAGCTTGCTGGATCTGGCATGTGGTCCATGGGGAGGCATCTGATACTTCCTGAAACCCTTCTGGAAATACAACAGAAACAGGGAGAGGTTTTTGTGAGACACAGCAAGTGGATTAGCAGGGTTGTAGCCCCTCTGAGGCTGGGCAGATAGCCACTGATGCCTCTGAGCCTAATTGGGTGGCCGCTACATGAGTAGCTTAGCCAATTGTTAATAAATGTTCTTTTTCTTAAGATTGTTGTTATGAATCTTCCCACTTTCTCTGAAAATGTATAAGGACCTGAGTGTTGAACACCTTCGAGTCTGCTTGAGGGAGTCTAAGCATAAAGGTCACACTACTGTATTAAGTCTAAGGCTCTCTGTGCCTGTTTTCTGATTTTCAAGCCACCCTGGCTTCTCATTGGATCCTGGGCCAGTCCGTTAGTGTGTCTTCTCACACTAATTCTGAGTGAGGGAGGAGAAAGCATACTGGCCTATGATGTAACGAAGTTTGGTTCTGGTCTCTAAGTAACTGAGTGGCATCAGCCCTAAAATGAGGAAGATAGATTCTATCTATAAAAGGATACTCCTATTCAGTGATTCTATTGAATTAATTTGTTTAATATTTCCTTGTCTCTTAAGATGTTTCTTAGCTCATTTCAATAGGTATCTTAGAATATGTTTTGGCATTCCAATCTTGGTCCTTCAGGTAGGAAACACCCTCCCGCTAAACTCAAGTGCTCCTCAACTCGGGATGTTATTTACAAAGCAAAATTTCAGACACCTAGCCAGGCCTAGGTAGACAGCAGTTTCTATGCTGACAGATCACACATCATCGAACCAGTGCCTTAAATAACCCAGATCTCTGTGTTGTCACTGCACGAAGCAATGAAAGGAAAGCCCAGTGAATCGGGGAGCACATAACCAACAAATGATTCCTCTAAGTCCATATACATTTAGACTAATACGCATTGTTGTCTGAAGGAACTTTTTGGGTGTTCGAAGATTAATTAACAGCCAATTTTTCTCCCTCAAAGCATTTTTTTTCCCTTTGAGCTTCTGCAAGAGCACACAACAGCTGTTTCACATGCAGTTTATAGCCTTCCTTAGCCCTGGCTTATTAGACTTGTCATTTTGGGGGTTGCAATGCCAAGAAAGGATTCCAGGGTTCAGTCTGTTCTGGAAGACTCAAATCTAGTTTGAAAGCCTGTTGAAGAAGTAAGTCTACAGCAATACCCCAATCAGGAATCAATACATCTTTTACCCACCTGACAAATTCCATTTAGATATGTGCACGATAGCTCAAATGGGATGTGTTTTAAAGTCTGCTCCGACAGTAGTAATAGTTACCTAATGTCTGAATTTAAAGGCTCAATGGTTAACTGCTTTCATAGCCAATATCACTCTGTCCTTCTTTCCAGATATTTTTGTATTGTTTTAAATGCTTAAAATGTTTAAAAGTCCAGTATTAATTTTATAGCATCAGCTTAGATTTAAAAATTCTTGCAAAGTATAGTTCAGGAGCAAATAAAGTATATAATAGTACCAGCAAGTCATGTAACATTTCTGGTGATCATAATAGAATAATATAAATTTATTACTTATATTTCAGAAATTCAGAATATATCAGAGGGGAGCTTTACAAGGACTATTATTGTAAGGATAACTAAATGCATTTAAAAATATTCCTCAGTAAGCTTGTAAACAGTGGCTTACTTCCAACTCAAATAACAGTCCATCCTAAATGAGAATAAACAAGTTATATTTTCACTTATTTGACTGTTTATATATACTTTGAAGGGATTATGGGTAAATAGTTTCCTAAATACATGTAAGCGCTCGGTTGCTGAATATTTCTGTGTGGGTAAATGCAGGCACAGAGTGATCAATATATAGAAGGTCAAATGATCTGTGATAATGTTGGAACCAAAGTCTGCCCTGCCCCCATTTTAAAAGTGATTTCTATTAGATAGTAATATATTTTGAACTTGTAATTCAAACAATTAGACAGTATTTGTCAAGCACCCATGTGTATGTGGTACAACTTATTACTAAAAAAAATGAGATGATTTCTATTCATTTGAGCCACGAAACACAGGCACACATAAACACACATAAGGGAAGGCATATGATCTACCCACAAAGTCAAATAATAAATAAACTATTTCTATTTACTATGTCTGGAAGTCACAGTGATATCAATATACATACGTAATTATGCTATAGCCCATGCACTGACATGGTTAATTACAGTGAGACAACGTTAGACAGTTTCTCTTATCAATTTTTTTTCGTATTTGCCTTCTATCCTCACCAATTCCTCTCTCATTATGTTCCTTCCCTGACTCACATCTAAAGATCTACCGTCCTGAAAGAGTCATTGATTTTTATCAGACCAAGACTCCTGATGTCTGATTGCTTTGGGAAAAGAATCCCTCTGGGATACAGAGTGTCTCTTTGGCTTTATTTATTTTCCTATAAATTGAGCGGGATCTTGTAGTTCATATTTTAAATAGTATTGATTGAGGCAGGCGCACATGCGTACACTCACACTCTGTGTTTCTCGTATTGTATACCGATGAAACACATCCATTTCGCTGCAGACTAAATGTAAGCATCACATATTCCCCAGTTCTTTGTTTTACACTATTTATTTGCTTACAATAAAACCATGCATAGAAAAAGTTGCAAGTAAATACTCCCAAAATGTTCAGTAAATAAGATTTATAGAAGATGCCCGGAGCCTTACATCTGTATCTTGAGATATATGTTTCAATCATCATCTAAGAATTGGAAAGAAAAAGAAGCTAAATCCCCTAGGAACAGAAAAGTCAAAGATAATATATTGTACAACCTTGAAAATCTTTAAAAGCTAAGCTAGGAGAAATGAGAGGGGACCCTAAATTTGAAGAAGATCGATGAAAACAAAAAGAACCTAGCAAGTTAAGTCTCAAAAAATTGACAGGCAGATTCTGAATTCTCAAAACAGTGACTAGAAACTTTTACATTTAGAGGACTTAATAAAAGGATGAAAGACTACTGAGCTCAGCAATGTGAGCTGAATGTGGAAGACTGCTAATTCCTTCTCCATTTCTCTCTTCTACTCTGCAAAGTCTTGGACTAATTGCAAGCATCCTGTTAGCCAGCTCAATTTTCTTATACCCGGAGGTCAAAGAGGCCTTGCCAGATCTTCTTATCTTTATCATCAATAAATATGTATTATTTAGTAACCATTATGGCATGACTCTGCACTGGGTACTAACTTAGATCTTGGAAGTTGAGTGCAAAATATCATGGAATTTAAAGGGGCCTTCTACGTTTCCATCCTATCTTCTGCTTGATTTGTGCCCATGTGTCCTTGGAGATCCAGCTGTATTAGCCATGCACACTTGTGACTTTTCCCCTCACACATGAAGTACCCTCCATTCTTCTCTATATTGTTTCAGGGGATCTGACCCGCTCAACTTAATTTGACTTTTCCGTGTCTTTAGGCAGCATACACAAGGCTCACTGTATATTATATACTGAAGCTCAAAATGAGCATGAAGGTGGAGGCTGGAAGAAAATGCTGCAAATGAATTTCTGGAGGCTACTTATATTTTTCTACAAATTCAGGTTGGGAAGGAGTGTTCTATTCACTGCCCCTACCAGGAATTTTCAATGAATGAATAATTAACAAAAGGATCAAGTGTGAAATTCCCTCCCCAACTTCATAGATGAACTTTCTAAGAAAATAATCTCTCCTTGTTTTAAGTAACATAAGTATCTTCTAAATTCGTGAAATGTTCAAGCGAGAATGGGCTGGATTAATTAAGATTCTTTGGGTCACAACCAACATAAACCCAATTCAAGATAATTTAAAACAACAACAACTGAATTTACTGACTTCTGTGACTCCCACGTCCAAGGATACAGGTGCTTCAGCTGTCTGAAAAGCTGATATATGATGTTACCAGATTCTTCCATTCTCTCCATATTTCAGTAAAGCTCTTTCCACATGGCAGGTAAAAGAAAAGAATAAGAGTGATTCCGATAGGCTCACACTCACATCTTACCATATATACCAGCTTAACAACCATAGCAGGAAGAAATTGTCTTTTCCTGGGCAAACTCTGGCCTGTTTGGGTCATGTATCCATCCCTGAACAAATCTCTGTGACTGAGGTAGGTGCCAGAAGAAGGGTGTGCTCAGCCAATACCACCCATGTGGTGAGAGTTTAGATCACTGTGTCTTTATAGTATATAATTTTAAGTCAATGATCTCAAGTTAAAACACATTCTAACAACTCTACATTTTTACTGCCCACCCTCTCCCCTTTAATGCTTTTGACATCATATTTCACATGTTTTTGTTTTCTGTATCCCTTAACTACTTATTGTGGATATAGATGATTCTACTACTTTTTACTTTTAACCTTCCAACTAGCTTTATAAGTGGTTGATCCAGTACCTTTACTACATATTTACCTTTAACAGTGAAATTTTCTTTTTATAATTTTCATATTTCTATTTGCGGCCTTTTCTTTTCCACTTAGAGAAATCCCTTTAACATTTCTTAGAAGGCTGGTTTAATGGTGCTGAACTCTTTTAGCTTTTGCTTGTCTTGTAAATCTCTTTATCTCTCCTTAAAATGTGAATGCTAACCTTGCCTGGTGGAGTATGCTTGGTTGTAGGTTTTTTCCTTTCATCACTTGGTATATGTCAAGCCACTCTCTTATGGACTGACTACAAAGTTTCTGCTTGAAAAGTCAGCTGATTGTAGTATGAGAGTACTCTTATAACTAAGTAGTTGCTTTTCTCTTGCTGCTTTTAAGATTCTGTCTTTAACTTTTGCCATTTTAATTGCAATTGTGTCTTGATGTGGATCTCTTTGGGTTTATCTTGTTTTGCACTTGCTGTGCTTCCTGGACCTAGATGTCTGTTTCCTTCCCCAGATTAGGAAAGTTTTCAGATATTATTTCTTCAAATAAGTTCTCTTCCCCTTTCTCTCTCTTCTCCTTCTGAGACCCCTATAATGTGAATGTTACTCTACTTGATGTTGTCCAGAGATTTCTCAAACTATCCTCATTAAAAAATCTTTTTCTGTTCATCTTGGGTGATTTCCACAACCCTGTCTTACAGTTCACTGATCTGTTTCTCTGTATTATCTAATCTACTATTGATTCCTTCTACTGTAGTTTTTATTTCAGTTATTGTATTCTTCAGCTCTATTTGATTCTTCTTTATATTTGCTAATTCTTTGTTAAAATTCTCCCTGTGTCCATCCATTCTTCTCCCAAGTTTGGTAAACATCTTTATTATCTTGAACTCTTTATCAAGTAGATTGCTTGCCTCCACTTCATTTTCTTTTTTTCTTAAGTTTTGTCTTGTTCCTTTGTTTGAAACATATTCCTGTGTCTCTTCATTTCTAAAAATCTCTGTGTTTATTTCTATGTATTTGGTAGGCTGGTTACATTTCCCAATCTTGCAGAAGTGGCATTATGTAGGAGATTTCCTATGGGGCCAAGTAGCATTCTCACCTCTAGGTGTGCCCCGTATGTGGGCTGCATGCTCCCTTCTTTTGTGGTGGGGCTGACTACTGTGGGTGTGGGGGCAGGTGGGACTGGCCCCTGGCCTGGTTGGCTACAAGGCCCTGCCTTGTGCAGTGGCTGTGGGCCCGCTCGTATATGGGCCCGACTCCCCATGTGGCTGGCTGTGCAGTCTGGCAACGTGCAGCTACCTTGGACCTGCTGCCACATGGAGCAGGATCCCTACACAGCTACTAGCTGCATAGCCTAGTGATGCACAGCTGCCGCAGACCCACTGATGGGCAGGGCAAGGCCCTGGAACTAATAGGCTAGAGGGAAGATTCCAAAATGGCACTTGCCAGCACCAGGGTCACTGCAGTAGAATTCCCAAAACTGTCTGCTGCTAGTGTCTCCATTCCCAGGGGGAGTCGAAGTTGCCTCTTGCCTCTCCAAGAGGCTCTCCAAGATCAGCAAATGGTTTTGACTCTGGCTCCTTTCAAACTACTACCTCTGTTCTGGGACTCAGAGCATGTGAGATTTTGTATGTGCCCTTTAAAAGTAGAGTCTCTGTTTCCTTTAACCCTCCAACTCTCCCCTGTGTAAGCCATGCTGGTTTTTAAAGCCAGATATTCTGGAGGCTCGTCTTCCCAGTGCAGGACCCCTGGGCTGGGAAGCCAAATGTAGGACTCAAATCCCTCTCTCCTTGGGGAGGACCTCTGTGGCTGTGATATTCCTCCTGTTTGTGGGTCACCGACTCTGGGAGGGTGGGTCCTAACTATACAGTGTCCCACCCCCCCGTATGTCTCTTTGCAGCTCCTTCCTTATCTCTTCAGTTATGCAAAATATTTTCTGCTCATCTCCAGGTTATTCTCATAGATAGTTTCTCTGTAAGTAGTTGGAATTACGGTGTGCCCGTAGGAGGAGGTGAGTTCAAAGTCTTCCTACTCTGCCATCTTGGCCACACCCCCAATAAATTTATTTTAATGTTTCTTTATTAAAATTCCCTACTATTTGGAATATTTATAAGTAAAAACTTTTATAGTTGGCAAAACAATTAACTCTGGTAAATATGAGATGTCTCATTTTAAAATGATAATATATAAAGAACCAAATTTGAAAATTTACAATTGAAATGTATTCTTCATTTTAAAGGAGATTTGTTAAAGGATTCCTTTAGCTTTTGGACAAACATCTATTTAAAAATTAAAGTAATCCATGTTTATCTTTTGGATGAGATTGTACACCTCAAATAGTATAATACAGAGATTAAATTTTATTGAATTCTTTGCAATTGTTAAATGTATTTTAATTTCCCAACATCATACTTCATTCTACAAAGCAAATAAAGGCTTCACTGACTATTAAGATAAATAAAAGCTACTCAAAGGATGAACATTTGCTATTGGTATTGCTTCATTTCATGCTTAAAGGGCTATGTAGTAAAAGAAAGGAAAAGTTAACAGTGTTCCATGATTCAGTGCTTTCTGAGATAAAAATATTTTCAATTTACAATTCTATGGATTCCTAAAGAGTGCTTTAGACCTTGAAGAGTGCTATGAGAAATGTTTTATGACCACCAAGGACACTGCCTTCTTAGAGTGTGGGTTACCTGGCATGAAGCAGTCACTTAAGAAAGGTTGAGTGAAGTTACAAAATTTTAGTATTCCCATGTTTTAATGAAATTACATGTCAGAATATTATACCATTCTATAAGCTCATCTGGCTTTCTTCTATCCTGTGTTTTCAATTAAGAAAAGTTATTATTTTAAGAGAATCTTACTTTCACACTGATTCCAAAGCACTTAAACACAATACAATATATTCCTATTTTTAATATTATCTTACTATTATATTCTATTGGATTATATTGTTGGCATGCATGGCTGATCTTCAAATTCTGCTCATGGAAACTGGGAGGGCATCACATAAATTCTAGTTGATTGTTGTCATCATCATCCGTATGAGTGATTGATAAAACTGCTAATATTAATCATAGTTGTTACTTTTTCATATGTTACTTCAAATTCCTTACAATTCTAGAAGTTACTTCTACCCTCTTCCCATAAATGAGGAAATGGAGGGACTGAGGGTTAGTAAATTTTCCAAGGTCACACAGTTAAAATGATCTTGTGCTACGATGTGAACCCAGATCTGAAAGCATTACAAGCCAAGAGCATTTTCAATATGTCATCCTGCTAATTCTTCTGGTAATGAATTGACAGTAAGGAAAATTTCAACTTTCTCACACACAGGGAGATTTGTCATTAATAACTCACCCCTATAGCTTTGAGTAATGATTTCACATAGAGGAAATGCAAAGCAATTTATCATTTTGGTAGATTTAGAGTTTGCCAGTAGCAGATGGCCCTAGGAGGTGGAAATGTAGATTTTAGGAGGCAATTCAAAATGAGCTTCAACTCATCCAGTTAGGTAGTCTTCTTACTTGGAAATGCATAGAGATTTAATTTTTTTTCTCTTCTAATTCTGTAATTGTAAAGGCCTCTAGAATTCACTTATTTCATGTTGCTCTAAATTTTTTTCATTCAAACTCTGCCTATAATATAGTTTTGACTAAAATATTTTATTCTAAAATGTTGGGGCTTATTTAGATGATGTCAACAATTATACTTTAAGGTTAAAAGACTTTTTTTTAGACTGGGCTTGCTTACAAAATGATGATAATAAGCTTTAATGAGCACTTACTATATATTTGTCCCCATGCTGATCACTCTCAATGTGTTGGATCACACAGTCTTCACAATCATCTTATGAGGTAGTTTGTATTTTCATTTATGAGGAAAATGAGGAGTAGAAGTAGAATATATTGACTGACTAAATCTGGGTACCAAAAGATTCTGAGAGATTTTAGTAATAGTCTGATTTTAGCAAGATAAAATTTAAACTGGAAAAACACAAGGTCGTGTACTTGGGTCTAAAACCACTGTGCAAGTATAGAATGGGGGAAAATGTGGCTTATCAACAGACCATAAATATAAGAGATGTAGAGTTTTGTTCAAGAAGAATCTCTGGCCAATGAAATATTGAGATTGCCAAAAAGAAAAAAAAATAGTGTGAACTTAGTCTGCATTAATGGAAACAAAAAATCTTATAAGGGAGAGCAAGAGGCCAACTCTCTTGTTTCTAGATTTTTCCAGTTTTAGAGTGGTTCTGGTCCTAATGCCTTATTTTTAAAAAGTTGTAAACAGAGTCAGTGTATTCAAAAGAGAACAACTATGCTGGTAAAGGTTCTAAAACCATGTTAGATGAAAAATGGTCAAAAGAGCTGGCAGTGTTTATCACTGAAGAAAAATAAATAAATAAAGCTTTGGGGATAACAAGACAGTTGTGCTTCAACATTTGAGCAACTGCCACAAACAAGAAGGCTTACTTTTGTTTAGTATGAATTCAAGTAGTAAAACTGGCAACAGTGAGGAGTAGAGGAAGCTACATGCAAAGAGAATTCAACTCTTAACAGACGAGATTTTTCTAACAGTTGGAGCTGTACAAATATGAAGTGAACCGCCTTTGGAAAGAATAAATTTCTTGTTTCTGGATGTCCATTCAGCAGGGATATTACAGGAGATTCAAGAATTAGACGGTTAGGCTAGATCTGTGAGGCACCTTCCAATCTTGTGCTTTCATTATTCTCGACTCTTTTTTGCGGGGGACAGGAAAGAATAGGCACCTAGCAGGTGGCTCTGCTGTCCGGCTCAAACAAGCAGCAGCCTGCTTAGGAACCTGGGAGAAAGCCTGCCTGAGTTACAGGATTTTGGCAGAAGTAACCAGACCTGAGGTACAAATAAGAAGGCTGAATCCTCCTTTCTCACTCACATGCCTGCATTTTCTCATAACTCTCTCATTGTACTGAAACCATCTTTCATTATATCTTGGCCATAAATATAAGTTTCTGACCTCAGTTCTAAATGGATCACTCCTAATTGGTTCGTCTAGAAGTTACACTCAAAATGACTTTGAGATTATTTTACTGAGGCAGGTGCAGACATAGCCTCTCAGCTTTCTTCAAGTTCAAAGGCTAATTCTTCCATTAAGCTCCCTGCCTCTAAAGAAAAACTAAGCTGGCTTGGGGGCACCTATTTATCCCAAACAAAAGGATCCTTGAGGTACAGACTCTCATAGATTTAGCAGGATTTTGTTTCCTTACTGTATGGGTGAAAGGTGTTAATGGATAAATCATTCTTTATAATACAGCACAAGATGTGGTCTCTGCCACACCAAATACTCAGATGTAAGAAAACTTTCATTGTTTCTAGAGAATAAAATTTAATACTTTTATGTCTCAAGCCTTGAGAACACACACAGAATCCAAGCCTGTAATTATAGCATTGTATTTCAGAATCTGCACAGCATTGCAAAGATACAGTCACTGCTCTGAAGAATAGATATGAGGTTTTTGCCAGTGTGCTGTCAAATTCCAAAATACCTTTCAACAATACTATAGTTTAGTTTGTCATGACTCCTACAATTTTTTTTTTTTTTTTAATATTTTTCCGGGCTTCCCTGGTGGCGCAGTGGTTGGGAGTCCGCCTGCCGATTCAGGGGACGCGGGTTCGTGCCCCGGTCCGGGAGGATCCCACATGCCGCGGAGCGGCTGGGCCCGTGAGCCGTGGCCACTGGGCCTGTGCTCCGCAACGGGAGAGGCCACAACAGTGAGAGGCCTGCGTACCACACACACACACACACACACACACACACACACACACTAATATATATATATATATATATATATATTTTTTTTTTTTTCCAACAAGAGTAATGTTTTAGGATAGATTTCTTTCCAGATGGCAGAGATGTTCTTAGTTGATAGAGACACAGTGGAGACATGAAGACTGCCTTTCTGAATACAGATTGATTCTGTTCATCTCACTGGAAAGAGAGGAGGTAATAAGTTTCACTGAGCAGGAGACTACTCATTCATCCTGAATTAAAATCAGTCCTGTTGGAATTGGGTCACTGTGCTGCTTGTCTGATCCCTGGCACAAAAGCCTTAGCTATGGGTTTTCTAGTACGTAAATATCTATTATAGTTTTGGGAAAGTTTATAATATTCTACACATATCATCTGCTTTTTATCATTTATTTCAATAAAGAAAATGTTATACACTTAACATTGGTTAAATGTCTTCTTAATGGCATATGTTTTACATTTTATGATAAAAGGAGAAAAATCATTTAATCCTAAAACCTGAGTTGCCTATGTTTCTAAGTGACACTGCTCTTAAACATACCTTATTATCAAAAATGACCTAATTTTACAGCCTCGTGTGCCCTCTCATTCCTGTATTCCAAAGTCCCTGTAATTGGCATTGCCATTTTATGATCTTGCTTAGATACTCCTTGCTACAATATAATATCATGCCCTGTCCTCGGAGTGGCCTTTATTTTGAAATTCTGCCAAGAACACCATCATTCTGAGTGCTAGAGTCTGATTAAACATAGCCTTAAAGAGTGTCTTTCAAAGGATATAACTCACCGAGTGTCCACTTATAAAACACAAAGTAGCATATGCTTTGAAATGACAATAAATCATCTTCAAACTTAGACATAAAAATAACAGATGATTTGGTGTTAAACTCTGATGGGGAGAGAAATGCTTCATAGAAGGAATCTTGTGGTTCATCCATGTCCTAGATCTCTTGGGCACCTGGAAGCACAATGGTTGGGTGGGAGAGGACTCTAAACATCTGGCTAATAGAAATAACTGTTGCTCTTTACTTTCTCAATTATGCTGAATCTTCAGCCCTGAGACCCTCCACCAAAGGCTCATTTCTTCCCAGTTTCTCAGACAATTAGAGAATATTATAGTAGCTCCCAGAGGACTAGCTGGTGGGATCTTACAATATCTGGTGTGTTCAAAGTGATGCCCAGACAATCCTGAGTCCAGAGAACCACAGCTTTTCCCCTGAAGTCCACTTGTTTGTCTAGTCTACATAGCTGGTTTCTGCCCAGTGTCCTGGTTTCTGCTGCAGAATTGCACTGATCCTGATACCCAGCCAAAATTTTTCTCTCAGGAAGCTGGAACTTTGTTTGGATATACTTCTAGCTGTTGCTGTGACAATCTAGTATTGTAATGCTCTTTACATAGAGCATAATGTTCCTTTGAAACTATTTCTATTATGTCTCAACAATTACAGCATGTGCTCTGGGTACTTATGATAGTCAGGATAAATTCAAGTTACCCATATTTCTATGTATACAGGGGTTTGGACAGCTGATGGCTCCTCTCATCTGGAGCCAAAATTACAGTTGAATTAGCTTCCCAACTTTGGTCACTTGTTCCCTATTTCTTTTCCATTCCCCTGATCTGTTATGAAGACCCCAGTGTGCTTTTCATCCTGGGGTCTATATGTATGCCATGCTGACTGATATGAATCAAAAGAAAAAGGACAAATGTAAGCCTGAGAGCTACATCTCCTCATGTCTACTATACATCTGTGCTGCTTTCTCTACGTGCATATTCAGTGAGATCCTAGGCAAATAACAAAATGTTCAGGGAGAGGCTACGTGTTCAGACACAGAGGCCAAGAAGATGATATAAGATGCTATTTTGGCCCTGAATTTGAAGAGCGTTGAATATGGCCGCTCCCTTAATACACACTTGAGTTTTGGGTGGGTCAACTAATAAAGCTCTTAAAAACATTACTAAGATAACATTACATTGTTCTTCACTACATCATGGTCCCACCACACTGCAGGGCAAGGTTAAATTACTTTTTAAATTATTTATCCTTCTGTACTCACTGGTTCACTCATGTTTTCCATTACCTGGGTTAAATCAAGAGTTGATTTTATGTGGAAGGAATTACTAGAAGTAAAGAGGGTGAGGCTATAAATTATATCTTTAGAGAAACTTCTTCCCTCAAGATATTTAAAAGTAAAAAAATAATCTGTGTAGAAGTATTCATTAACTCTTATGTGAGCGGAATGAATAAGATTTCTGCAAAATATTTCTAGCAGCCTATGAAAAGATACAGTCTACATGGTGGCGATTAAGAATTATGGATTCATGCAATAATATTCTGACTTAGCCTATTTATAAGCCAGGACCATAAGGGATGCTCCATCACTTTCATATTTATAGATAAATGTGTCAACCTCCATTTTTTCATTGCAAGACAAGTCTTCTGAACAGTGACAAATTTGAAATCCTTTGGGGAGTGGAGGCTCAGTAGTGTGGCTCAGTGAGTCTAATTTGGATTCCATTTCCTTTGATTCCAGAGAATGGGAAGGTGAGCGTAAAATGACTTTTGTTCCTGACACCAGTTGCATAGATTTATTTCAGTGATTGATTAAAAGATCACATGTTTTGCTAAGCACTGCAATGCTGCATCAGTCTTCAAGAGAGCTGAAACTGCCATTAATTCTGCCCTGCTGTCTTAGGGAGAAAATTCTGGAAGACTGCATCCAGTCATTAACAGGCATAAGCAGAGTTAAAAGTTACTTCAATTGCCATGAAAACTGAAGCTATGAAAAGAAGGTCCAACTAAAGCATTTCATAGTATTCTTTTTTTTTTTAAGGCTTCATCTATATTATTTGGTCAATTAACTTAAATTTAAATGAAGAAATACAGACAATTACTGCAGCTAATAATTAAAGAAATGCTTACCTTGGAAACATGTAACCTTCAGGTCATTTGAGATTTATTTTACCCTGCTGTTTTATGTGTATGGGGGTGGGAGAATGTCAATTATTATTTTCTTTATGGTTTTTAATTACAGAAGAAATGTGTACTGCTGAAAAAAGTTCAACACAACATAGACGTTTATAAGGAAAAGAGTGAAAATCTCCACCTGCTCCATAAAAACTCTTGGTGGGGGGAATGCTACTACAGTGAGAGTTTGGCATTTAAAGAAAGTGACAGAAGAAAGAGAATGATTCAGGTGATGACGGATACCAATTTAACTCTACAAACTCAAGTATATCAAAATGATAATTTTCTTTTCTTACAACCACTTAACTTAGAATAGGAGCTTCCCTACTACTGAATAACTTCTTCCCCTCAATCACACCCCCCTCTTTCCTCAGAGTTGGGCCCACAGCTGTGAGTTTACAAAATGCCAAGCTTTGGGAAGAGCAATGGTGGCATCTTGTTCTCATCCTAATTTATCTTTCCACTGTGGCTTCTATTGAGATGATTCTTGTCTAATACGGTACTGGGTGGTAGATTCATATAGGTCCCCCCCTGCAGAACCTCAGAAGGTCAGATGGTATGCACATTTAAAATCTTCCAACATTTTTACCAATTACTTATCTACCCAAAGAATGGGTATGCCCCACTGTCCACAACCTTTATAGCACTGAATATTATAATTTTTAAAATGTTAACAAATTTTTAGGTGAAGAATATTAGCTATTATTTTAATTTTTATTCTAGTATGACAGGGCTTGTGTTTTCTGGACACTTGTACACTTTTTCTCAAACGTATCACTTTATTTATTTATTTTTAAAATTCTATTTGACTTTCGTTATTGATTTATAGATGCTCTCTGTTAGTGATATAAGTTTCTTGGAATCTTATATATGTGGGAATATTTTCCCTGAGTCTATCAATTACTTACGTGTTTTGCCTCATATAAAACTTTTTTATTTCTGAAAGGTCATATCTATTTATTTATTTTTCTATTTAACTGTTGTATTTCCTGTGTTAGTTAAAAATCTTTCATTTAAAAATTATTTTATAATATTTGGTTCTTAAATTTAGATATTTAATTTTTACAGATCTTTTTGGACATGGTGTGAATTGAATGCTAACACGTTTTCCCCTGAGTTATCCCAATAGTTTTTCAAATCTTATACTATTTCCACAACTGATTTGAAATGATAATTAGCATATTCTTCCAAATGAAGATATTTGTCTATTTAAGAAAAATAACAAGCTGCTTAAATTACTGTAACTATTTCTTATACTCTGATATGGGTTAGAGCAAGTCAGAATTCATTACGTTTTCTAAATATGCTTAAAAATTTTGGAGTACAGTTGACCCTTGAATAACAAGGATTTGAACTTCACAGTTTCACTTATATGTGAGTTTTTTTCTTTTTTTAAAAAATAAATTTATATATTTTTGGCTGTGTTGGGTCTTTTTTCTTGTGCACGGGCTTTCTCTAGTTGCAGTGAGCCGGGGCTACTCCTCATTGCATTGCGCGGGCTTCTCATTGCGGTGGCTTCTCTTGTTGCAGAGCACGGGCTCTAGGCACGCAGGCTTCAGTAGTTGTGGCACGTGGGCTCAGTAGGTGTGGCGCATGGGCTTAGTTGCTCCGCAGCATGTGGGATCTTCCCGGACCAAGGATCGAACCCGCGTGTCCCCTGCATTGGCAGGCGTATTCTTAACCACTGTGCCACTAGGGACGTCTGTGATTTTTTTTAAATAAATACAGTACATGCATTTTTATTTTACAGATCTTTAAATTACTAAGTGTGGGGAAAAGTTTGTGTTTGATTATAGATCACAGCATGTAGAATCTAAAGAACTAGTGTTTGAATCCTGATTCTATCCAAACTGTTTCAGTTTCCTTCCCCTTAGGTTTTTTAATTCCTTTGTTTCTGAGGCAGAGATAGCAGTAGGTGGATCTTCGACTATGCAGGGGGTGGGTGTCCCTAATCCCCCATATTGTCCAAGGATCAACTGTATTTCCTCTTAGATTTGAACTTTAGAATTAATTTTTCAGGGTTAAAGTCATAGAATCAATTTTGAGAAGGTCTATATTTTTTCCAGTGATTGAGAGAAGCATAAATAACATAATTAACTGCTCCTTGAAGACTGGGATAAAACAGCATACAACCACTGGTGTCAGGTGCCTTTGGAGATGGAGGATATCTATGTTTTGTCTATTTTCTTCTGTGTCCTCTATGGTTATTGATCTATTTGAGTCTTCTCACTCTTTTGAGTCAAATTTATCCTTTATATTTTTGAAGAATTCTGTCCCTTTAGTTCATAGTTTTAAAAACATTAGTCAAAGATTACATATGCTTTTCTTTCATTATCTGTTAATTTTATTTCTATGATTATCTTATTTTTCTTTCTAATATCATTTGTATTTGCCCTCTTTATTACTCAGGCATGCAAGAAGTTTGTCAGTTTTACCGGTATCTTCAAAGAAGCAGTTCTTGTCCTCTGTATAAATTTTGTAGTTTCTGATTAATTCACTTCTGATTTTGTTTTCTTATGGTTTCCTTTTGGCTTAAAAAATAGTTTCTTGGGCTTCCCTGGTGGCGCAGTGGTTGAGAATCCGCCTGCCGATGCAGGAGACACGGGTTCGTGCCCTGGTCCGGGAAGATCCCACATGCCGCGGAGCAACTAAGCCCGTGAGCCGTGGCCGCTAGGCCTGCGTGTCCGGAGCCTGTGCTCCGCAACGGGAGAGGCCACAACAGTGAGAGGCCCGCATACCGCAAAAAAAAAAAAAAAAAAAAAAATAGTTTCTTTAATTGAACACTTAGTGGAGTGTTTTCAGACTTTTTCTTTCTGTAGTAAACATATTTACTAGACTAAAATGGAGATTTATATTTAATAACATATACAAGGTGAAAGAGAAACCACCATCTAGGAAAAGATGTTTTCAATCTGTACAACAAAAAATGAGAATCCATAGTAACTAACAATCTCATAAGAATAAGAAAAATAATATGATTTAAAATGATGAAAGTATATGAAGAGGAAACACAAAAAAACAATATGCACAAGAAAATCGGTTCAACATACAGTAAACAGGGAAAATGCAAATTAAGACAACAATGAGATAGTTGTGTACCTATAAAATTGGCAAAAATAAAAATGTGTTAAAAACATTGACTTAAGGATTTGAGGAAATGGGAACTCCACACTATAGTATAAATTGTTGCAACTATTTTGGAGAGCAATTTCACAATATCTAGCAAAGTGGAAGAACGTGTACTCCACCATCCTGTAATTACACTGTAATTCACTTTTTAAGTATACTATATATTTAAATAATGCCAATTCTTAAGTATAAATCCACTTCCAGGTATAGAGAAATTATTTCACAAGTAAGCAAAGGAATCAGTACAATGATCATTTTCTCCATGTTGTCTCTAATCAAAAACAATAAAAACTACCTATAAGACTAACAGTAGAAAAATGGATTAAATAAACTAAATGGGATATTGTAGAGCAGTTAAAATGAGTGAATGTGATCTCTATATGCATTTATCAGTTGGGTTGATCTAGAAAATATAATGTTAAGCATAAAAGCAAGTTGAATTTTGTTACCCACCATACATGTAATTAAAAGCAAAATTATACTATGGCTTCTTATGCTATAAATAACTATTATGAGTATAAAAATAAGTACTTTAAGCACATCAAATCTGTGATAGAGGGTGATGGACCTTGGAGGAAACTGGAGGGAAATTCAACCTTATCTGAAGTTGTTTATTTATCACAAAAATATCTATAGTAAATATCACAAAGTATCAACATTAGTCCAAATATCAGTATATTTTATCTTATATATTTAAATACATTTATTTTAATTTTAAAGTCCTCATGTGACACAATAAATTTTCTTCTAAATACCACCGTTTTGCATCCAGTATAATTTGCTTACATATTCCACACATTTGGTTTTGTGATTTCATCTTTAAGATTTAAGAAATTGTGCTTTTTCCAAGTGATTAGATAACTTTTCACTATACTATCTAGTTATTTTGCACTATCTCCATAGAGCATAGCTTTAATAGTATCTAGGTTTAGCAATTTATGGGAATTTAGTTTGACCCTAGCATGTGAAAAACTTCTATAAGTACCATGAAGGCATTAGCAAATGATGTAAGGTCCCTACTTATTGGGTTCAATGTTGTATGTGAGAATGTGTGTGTTCCTATGTGTCTGTGTGTGTGCATGACCATTTTTAGGATAGGTTAAAACTTCCTAGAATTATTGTTAGTTCAGTTTCTCATTGTATTTCTGTCAGTCTGTACCATATTTATGTTTATCTTATATTCAGTGCATATGAGGTTACATGCAAGAACTACTTAATGGATTGGCTCTTAATCAAAAAAACTATTCCTTTTGATTTAAAAATAAATTTTCCCTTAAGTTCCACTTTTTATAACTTTCATATTTCTATCCTTAATTTGTTTGTTGGCATTTGTCTAGTATGTAGTTTTACATTTTTCAATAAATCTTTGCATTTTGCCATATTATTTTTAAACTTCCAAAGTCGGGTACACACAAAATTCCAAAAAGAGAGTGATGTTAAATTGCCAAAGTTGTTTCCCTCATACTCCCTCCATCCATTTCCTAATGAGTTTCATGAAACCTCACATCAATTAGTATTTATTTAATACCAAATCTAAATTAGCAGTATTTGTGCAACAAGAAGTTGCATAATATGGAGAGAGGCAGTGGAGGGGGTGAATCAAAAAAAGTGTAAAATATGACCCTTGATTTTAAGGGGCATACCTCCTAGAGAAACAAAAACAAGTAAATGCCAATAGAAATTTAGAATATGTGTGACATTCAAAGAAGGAAGATAATGCTTACTGGAATAGTCAGAATGAACTACATGGACCTTTTTAGTTAATGAATGAAAGGAAGACCATTTTGGTTATTTTTATGGGGAATAACATAAATGAAAACATTCGTTCAACAATTCATTCAATTCAACAAACATTGACTGCGCGACTACTTTTTCCAAGAATTGAGATGTGCTGGAAATACAACAGTGTACAACAATGGCTCCATAAAATGAAGCTTAGAGTCCATCAGGAGATTATATCATCCACGCAGGTATAAAATTAAGTTTTGTTCCCCAAAAGTGAAGTGCTGGATCATCAGTAGGAGGCAAAATCTGGTTAGGCAGGCAGGAAAGGCTTTCCCAAAGTACAAATATTAAACTGAGGTCAAAATTAAGAGTGGTGGGAGAGTACTTATGAGGCAGAGGAACAGTGTGGGCTCAGGCTCCAAGGCAGGGGGCACCTGGCCTGTCCTACCTCTCTTTGAAGCTTGAATGAAAAGAGGAAGGGGTCACATGTAATGGGAAGCAGTAAGAGGTATACTAGAGCGAGATAAGATAGGCATTTTAGGTCATGTTAAAGATTTTGATCATTGCCTTTAAAAGGATAGGAAACACTACTGAAATATTTAAATAGAGTGAGGACTTGAGAGTAGAATGATGTTGATTGATTTGATCAATATTTGCATTTTAGGAGTATCCCTCTAGCTGGAGGGATCTCCCTGGCTCTCCCTCTATGGATAATGGATTCAAGGCATAGAGAGAAGCCATTGGGGAAGGGGCTGCAGCAGAAGTGCAACTGAGAGATCACAGTAGTTTTGTCTAGCATGGTAGCATTGAAATGGAAAGAACAATTTGTAGTGGAACAATATTTAAGAGGCAAAATCAATAGGGCTTTAAGATGGATTGGATATGGGATGAGAAAGAGATGGATGTGTCAAGGAAGTACTCCAGGGTTTCTGGCCTCTTCAACAGGATGGGGAGGGTATGGAGCAGAAGTCGATAATGAGTTTTGCTCATGACATAATTATAGTCATTGAGAATGGACTGTACATGCAGGTGATGACAATGATATCAAAGTGGCAGCAGCTGAAAATGCCTAATGGAGATTGGTGTGATAAAAATGAAAATTAAATGGGTTGGGAAGAGGCAGAAAAAAAAAGTGACTGTAATTCGGGCAGGGATATTTAGAATCATGCACAACCAGGCTGTGTATGACCACGTATTTGGTGATTTTTTAAAGATACACAACTACTTCTCAGAGTCTTGGTTTTCTCATATTAACAGTATAAAGTTCTATCCACTCATAGGATCCTTATGAGGGTTAAATGGGATAATATGGGTGAAGTGTCTAGTTCAATAGTGCTTAATAACCTTTTTTTTTTTTTTTTAAGAGTAAAGGGAGAGAGAAACAAGGTCCCATTTTCAATCTGAGCTGCAGCCTTATATATTGTTTATCACAGTCTCTATTTCAGATGTTTGGGAAAAGAAAGAAGGAGATTAGATGATTTGTCTCCAAAGACCTTTATTAGTTAAGTACGTTCTCTGAGTACTCGTCCAGCAGGCAAGCTGGCATTCTCCTAGCACATGCTGCAATAACATAAATTTTGAGACTGAGATTAAAAAATTATTGACCTGTTTTATGGAAGTTGTCCAAACCGTCTCCACACAAAACACAGCTGTCATTTTGACAATACATCCAAATATACAGCACTCAGGAGGAATGAAAGTTTTCAGGCTGTGGCAAATTGTTTTATGCCAAAGAAACAGCCAGTTGCCTGGCTATCCTGTGTCAAAATACCCAAGAAAGCAAGCACGAACCCAAAATAAGGCAATAAGGCCTGAACATACCAACTCTAAGGGGATCATTCTGGGTTCTGGCTTTTCATAGAAAATAGGAGATCTGACAACACCAGATCTGCTTTCAGCTCTCTAGTTCACATAAGTCCCACCAGTTCCTGCTTGATACCTTACACCTGGTCCTTTGTGTTCACTTGTACCACCTGCCTGGACCCTGCATTTTTCTAAGTGTGTCACCCAAACTTTTCTTTCACTAACACCTGGGTTCAAATCCTGACTCTGATGCTTCGTATCTGACCACATAGGCAAGTTATTTAACCTTTCTAAACTATATTTTTTTCATCTGTAACATAGGGACCCTAATTACTTAATTTAAAAGTTGTCATGTGGATTAAAAACATAATATATATATAAAACCCATAGAACAATATGTGACAACAGATTACTGCTCATGGCTGTGTAGTGAGGAAGTGAGTAATATTCTTCTTAGATGTTCTTCTGAGAGTACATACAAATGGATGTTTTCAGAGGTACAGCTATTCTCAGAAAGCCACTCCCAGTAAACACCACTCACTTTCTGGAGCTTCCCTTAACCACGGTTTATCAATACTCAGCTATACCTTAACAGCACATCTAGATTTTGGCACTTGCAACTCATGTTTTCTGTTTTTTCTTCCAGAGGATGACTCAAATCTGGGCTCTGTGAAAGCCTAGATAGAGCCCATTTTAGTGACTCTAGAAAAAGGGGCCAACACTTTGATGCAATTTCAGTATTTCTGAGAAGATATGGATGATTACCAGCTACCCTCCTATCTCATTCATCCCATGTAATGTGTTTTACTCCTATAGTTATGTTCCTTGAGATTAAACTTTGTTTCCTGTTTGTTAATCCTTACAAATTATCATCATATGAATAAGTCCACTGGAATTTTTAAAATTGTTTTTTAAGGAAGAACTGTATTAAGAAAAAAAATTCAAGCATCACCTAAAACAAAGAGAAGAAAAAGGAAAATCTTTCTTCCTCACCCAATCCTTCATTCTGCTCTCCAATATAACCACTTTGTCAGTTTTAGGTTATGTTCTTCCGCCCAAAAAATCAAGTTCACTCAACTATACACGTGTGTGCGTTTTTAATTACAAATGGAATTATACCACATATCTCTTTCTGTAAAATTTTACATGTAAATGTTATATACATATCAACATTTTAATGGCTGCACTGTATTCTATTGAATGAGATATGTGTATGTGATTTATGTAACAAACCCTCTATTATTGGACATTAAAATAATGTTACAGTGTGTGTATATATACATATATAAATATATATATAAATATATATAGATAGATAGATAGATAGGTAGGTAGATAGATAGATAGATATTCATGAATCTTGGTATATTTTTCATTCAAGACATGCAGGAGACCTGAACTAAGTTGTTGACAGTGGAGATGGCAAGACAGATGGAAATATACAAAGGGGCAACTTCCAGATTTCTTTCTTGGATAAATAATTATATGGGATGATACTCACTGAACTAAGGAATACCATCATAGAAATAGTTTTCACAGGGGAAAATAATGGCTTCAACTTTTTACAGGTTAAGTTTCAGTTAGTCTATGGAACATCCAAGTTGAGCTTTCCAGTAAGTAATTAGATATAATTGCCTGAAATTCAAGACATAGGTCTTGGCTGCCAAGTTTGTTCTGTAGCAGACTGTAAAAATGAACAGTGTCAGAAATTAGTAGCCTGGTCTAGGAATTACTTAAAGTAGGCTTCTAGATGAGTCAGAAAGGAAGAATGTGGTTCTACTATGGTTTGAATAATAATACCTAAAAGGAAATTACTTCCAACCTGAAAAGATTTACTGCTATATAGTAGTCATGTATTTCACTTATTAAGCCTAAATTCATATTTTTTGATACTTATATTCTTTTATGTTTAAATTATGTAAAGATTATACCCTAAATTCTTCAATTTGGTCACAAACCCACATGTTAATTTCAGGAAAATTAGCATACTCTTATGTCATATGTTTTGTTGTTTGGTCCACAGCACCAGTTGGAGGGAAACTTCTAAGCAGGCAAAAAAGAATCAAGTACTGAAACTGCAAACCCAAAGTTTTAAAATTCTCATAGAACCATGTCAGCCAGAGACGGAATCAGTATCTGCTATAGAATTTTATAAGTGATGCTAACTTTTTAAGAGGTTGTCACTTAGGTGCTTTCCAACTAACTCTAACTCTGATTCTGACTGCTAAGAAGGAGAATCCAAGTTTTTATTTAGTCAGGAAGCCAGGGCTTATTCCAAAACTGGCCCTGAAGGCAAAGGAATCCTCCACTTACTCCCAGGAATCCCCCAAACATCTGGCTTCAAGAGACTGTTAATCAAGAATGAGTCACCTGTGTCTGCACCTACCTAGTCACCTGGGGCCAGAATGCTCTAATTGCAGTGAGAAGGGAAACAGCAGTCATTCTGACACTGCCTGGGGACATTCCTTTCCATTTCTTGCATAGCAAATTTACAGTGTAGAAAGTAAAAATTTCTTCCAAGCTCAGTTTTAGCTCAAAATAAAAACATACAGTATACTTGAATTATTGTAAAATATTGGTTTTGGTGGAGCACATCAGAACACATGATCTGCAACTGATATTTAACTCTCACTTTATTTATACTGCATAACAGTTGGGCAAACTTCTCTTACTAAAAAAGGGACACAGGGGCTTCCCTGGTGGCACAGTGGTTGAGAGTCCGCCTGCCGATGCAGGGAACATGGGTTCGTGCCCTGGTCCTGGAAGATCACGCTAATAGAAAAAGCTTTAGAAGACTGACTGGATATGCATTCATCAGAATATAATAGAGATCTACAATCAAATTTCATCCAGAGAATTTTCTAGGTACATTTAAAGTGTGGACAAAAAATTTAAAATTTAAAACACCTATGGGAATCAGAACTCATCACCTAGTGCAACAGCTAAAGGACCAATGCTTAGAGAAGCAATCACAGTGACAAAATCAGTGTCTGAGTTCATGATTTTTCAGTCTCTCAGCAGTAAATTTTATCATGGATCATTTTGGTTCCATCATTTTTTAATTGAAACTGACATAGTTATAACAAAAAATAAGTGAGCAAGAAGGAGGAAGAACATGAAAGAAAATAAAAGTGAACTCCATAATTTATGCTGTTTTGCTCTTTTAACGCATATGAGTTATGAGAAAAAAAGAGACAGAGACTTTAGCAGAAAATGAGAAACATATTTCTCATTACCAACTAATCAAGTCCAAATGTATTGCAAGGACCTTCCAACAATTATTGCCTGAAAGATGTATTACCTAAAAGACTCATTCTAACCTCTGAAAGAATAAGCTTTGTTATTAAGTAAAAGGCCCTGGTATTAGGGTATTAGTCAAACCCTATCCAAGAAAGTGGAAGCCACTCTAGGTCTTTAATTCAGAAACATTTATATAGAAACTTGTTTCACAGATGATAGAGTTGTTGAGGAGCAAACAGAGGCAAGTAAGGCAATAGAAGGAAGCCATTACTACCTCAAGAGCAGGAGGAACCATGGCAGGTAGTGTTGTCCACCTGATGGGAACCAGAGTCACAGTGGAAATGTCTTGGTCAAAACTGTAACCTCAGAGTGAAGGGCTTCCTGGATGGAACTGGAGTTATGGAGAAGCAGTCACTGATAGACATACCACAGGAAGCAGAAGGAAAGGGGCAGAAACAGATAGACTTCTCTCCTCCTTCTGTCCTCTAATCTTTGGGCAGTACCTCCCTGTATAAGTCTGCTTGGGATACCTTAACAAAATACCATAGACTGGGTGGCTTAAAAAACAAATTTATTTTCTCACAGTTCTGAAGGCTAGAAGTACAAGGTCAAGGTTTTTGGTAAGATCGCTCTTCCTGGCTTGTTAGACCGCCTTCTTGCTGTATCCTCACAGGGCATGGACAGGGAGAGAGAAAGAGAACGAGCTCTCTGGTGCCTTCTGACTATATGGACACTAATTCTACCAGACCAGGGCCCCACCCTTGTGATCTCACTTAATCACAATTACTTCCTTAGACACCCCATCTCCAAATACAAATACAGCTGCATTAGGGGTTAGGGCTTCAAAATATGAATTTGGGGGGGACATTTAGCCCATAATACTGCCTCTGGCTGAATGTTCTGAGATGGCAGTGGGCAAGGGACCTTAGGAAATGTTCTGAGATACAGAAATAGGGGAGGGGCAGAATAGATCTGAGGGTGTTAACCCGTAAAATTGCATTCAGAATTATTTTAATCTGATTTTTAATGGAACGTGGAGAAAAACAAATAGTAGCATTGAGTGGACATAATATAATTTGGTGAAATATGTGTTCCTTAATTACTATAAATGGCAGACCAGTATATACTCATAAATTTGACAGTTGTGACCAAAATCTCGGCTACAGAAAGTGGCTAATTTATCACTAAAAATAACTCCCCCAAACCTGAAATTTTATGATTACTGAAGCATTATAGAAATTTTCTTTCTACACAACAAAGATTTTTCTGCCTGATGAAAAAGATAAACTATTATAGGAATAAAATAAAAATAGGATTCTATTCTAATAAGCTGGATAACACATAAAAATAGGTTGATTTCAAGATTTCCTTATGAATCCCCCCACCCCACCCACTCATATGGCTGCAGATGCTATTGACAAATATAGAAAAGCAATATTTCTCACTTAAATAGGATCAAAACACAAGAAAATCTGTTATAATTGTTTGTACAAGGGGTCTTTTATCCCAATCAGTACCCTAAATCTGGTAAGTCACACAAAATCCAAATACAAATGCACAAACCTAACTTCCAGTTATGCTGGCTTTGCAAACCCTTAGTAGGAGAAGCTACAGTTGCTCTGTAGATCAGTCAAGGCAGTTTTAGACTACACTCAGCAGATACTGTTTCAGGTAACAAAGGAGGCAATGCATATGGCTAATCAGAATCAACAACAATCAATCCATATGAAAAGTACAGTGGCCATTTAAGTGGCGTTTCCTAGAACATGGTGCCTTCTCATTTAACTTTGATCTCAATGAACGATCCAAGTTCATATATTTTGATGCATTGATTTCATTTCTGGGAATCTAAGGAAATAAAAAGTCTGAAAAATTTTACACATAAAAGTGCTCATTAAGTCATTATTCATAATATTACAAAATAGAAATAGTCTAACACTTTTGACAGTAAGAGAATGCTTAAAGAAGCCATGATACAGAGATACAAGAGATGGTTATATAATCAATAAAAACTGTAATTATAAAAAGAATTTATAACATGGTGCTGCACAAGTACTACCAGAGCAATGTGATATGAAAAAACAGGGTGCAATGCAGCAAGTGTTAATATTTAGGTTATAATGTTACAAATGTTAACAGTGGTTGTCTTTGAGTTTGGGGATTATGGATGTCTTTTTCCCCTTTCTCCCTTTGCCTGGGGTGAATATTTTTCACATTGACCGTCTAGTACTTCCAGGGGAAAAAAGGTTATAAAAAATTAATCATTGCTGGTACCCCACGCCATTCATCTTTTTTGGTATCTCTCCAGTCTCATCTCTCCTTGGCACAATAGTTTGGAATCCCAAAGCTATGAGACCTCAGCTACCCATTTGGCCATCTGCTCACTGCTTCTCAGTGCTATCCCAGCCTCTTCAATTAAATTCACAAATCTATTGAGAATCTGCCTATCTGCTGAGCATCATGTTAACGCAATAGGAAATCCAAAGAGTTATGCCATGTCTCTGATTTAAACTTACAATTTGACTGGGGACACAAGTCATATATTTGGAATAAAACTTAGGGAGTAAAACAGCATTTAATCAGACACTTTGGGCCATAGACTGGAGATACTATTGATAGCAGAAGTTATTTTATGAAAAACAAAGTTATAACTTTTTTCATTAATTCATAGGAATTTTTCAAATTGTTTTAAAAGCATAAATATCAAAATCTGATAAGGACATTATTTCTACTTCTTTCAAATGTATTTTTTGATTTAGCCATATTTAAAACTCTTCTCCCTGCAGAGCAAGAAGTTGTTAAAGTACACAGAATTTTTTAATTTAACCTTTTTAATTTAAAAAAGAAAAACCTTGTTTTACTAAACTCTGACTTACTTCTGAGGTATTGCTAACTTTTTTTTTGCAAATAATATGTTTCACTCTATATTAAGAAACAAATTTATTATTAAAATACGAAGATTTGCTTAGAAATTGTGTGGAGTAATTAATGTTTATTTCAAAAATAATTAAAAATATATACAGAAAGAGAAGAAAGGAAAGTGTATATTATTCTACAAGAAAAATTATACAACAATAGGAGTTGCCAAACCTAATTTGGTGTGGGAAATTAATTTTCAAAGGTATTGTATATAATTGTCTGCTAAATTATACTTGACATTAAATCAAGGGGAAACAGAAACACCTTAAATCATCCCATTGCCACTTCATGTAAACTATGGAAGAATATAGTAGATGAGAACCTTATAAGACCACAAATTAATATTTTTTAAAAGAAGGTAGCAAAGTTGAACTGTGTTTCAAATTCTCTTCTTAACTTAATGAGACTTCTTTCCGCGCGCGGGGGGGGGGCATTTCCTTTCCTCTTAGAATAAACAGTGAGTCTTTTCACTCACTCCTTAGACAAAATTTCTCTAATTATTTCAATATTCTCTTACAGTTAATAGCTGACCTGCCAGCTTACATTACTAGATAATATACAGAGGAGAGTCTCCAAATGCTTCTGTGTGTGAGTGTTATGTTTAGCCTTAAGGAAAAAAAATAAAAGATACTGCTGAAAAATAGGCAGACCATTAAATCAAGTGGGATTTTATGAAACTGTCTGATAAACACATTCTATTTGATGTCCATTTAATATTTTTCAGAAGGAAAAATGAATCTGAGTAAGACCATTCTCTGTCTTATTTTTAACTATTACCTGTTATGATTCATCCTTGGATAAAATGAAACATTAAAATGAAACACTGAACTGATTGCAATGCCTTTTTCACACACACTCCCCTCCCATAAAACAAAAGGGTGCTAAAACTTTCTGCGAGAAAATGTTGGTCCAGAGAAAAAAGTGACAGCAAGATCAGGTAGATGGCAAGCAGCATGGGGTGGGGGTGGAGGGCGGGGTAGTGGGGAGGTGAGGAGGGGTGAGGAGGGGTGAGGGGGTGGGAAGCTCTGCCAAGCAGTGGTTGAAACTGGAAACCCCCTGTGCATTAATCTAAGCTACCCATTAACTTGTAGGGTCATTGACCTTGAAGAAATGAATTTATTTCCTGGTCAAATACTTTCTGAATAGGTGCTCACAGTTTAATCAATTTTCCAGCGCTCACTCAGGTCCAGATTAATTCGTGTGGCTCAAAAGTTAATTAAACCACTTCCTCCAACAAAACAGATTCGTTCCAAACCATTTGATGCTAGCTTATGACCATTTCTCAAAAATGCTTCTGAAAGAAACACATCGATGGTAATAGAAACTGAGAATCCTGGGGACCCCTTGTGTTGTTGCTCACAGAGGCTTCAGAATGCTGTCCTGTGGCTTTTAGGTAGGGGTGCTAACAAATGTCAGTGACACGTAAGTGTACTATTGACCTCGGTCAGAATCTGCTCCAGCAGTCTCAAAAGCAAGGTTGTTGATTTTATGGAAATTGAAAAATCATAGATAAATTCCTCTTTGATTTTTCCTTTCATTTCCAGTTACCTTAATATTTCCCAAACCAGAAGACTAAAACAGAAACAAAAGAAATAATTAATTATTTAAAGATGTTATACAAGAAGAAAAAGTAGTTTGAAGCCTGAGTGTTCTGGAGGTTTAAAATGTTCTTGCATATTTTTAAAGCTTCCTACCAGCTATTCCAGCTGCAGTGCTTGAGGGGGAAATAAATGAAGTATGCAAATGCCATTCAATATAATGTGATTGTCTTCTGGCTGTATTTCCAACTGTCTTCAGCAATTGTTAAGAAAACAATAGTGAAAAAAAAAGAAAACAACAAAAAAGAAAACAATAGTGTTATGCATATAACTGGTTAGTTTTTCATAGCCATTGCATGTGGAATACACTAGATGTTTAAAATAAGTGGGTGGCCCCTTTAAAATATCTCCTTTAAGAAAGAACTGGAAAAGCAACTCTTCCCCATGACTTTGGCAGAAGCAGAAAACTGGAGAACAACCTACTCTCGTCCCATTGCTATTTGTCTAGTCAGCAGAGCTCTCACCTAAAGCAAAAACCAAGGGGCTAGAAGCCCCCAAGGGGGAAGGGTGGATGACTCGCACATACTGTGTCTTCTTTTTTGTTGTTGTTGTACGCAGGCTGTTACTGTACGCGGGCCTCTCACTGTTGTGGCCTCTCCCTTTGCGGAGCACAGGCTCCGGACGCGCAGGCTCAGCGGCCATGGCTCACGGGCCCAGCCGCTCCGCGGCCTGTGGGATCTTCCCAGACCGGGGCACGAACCCGTGTCCAGTGCATCGGCAGGCGGACTCTCAACCACTGCGCCACCAGGGAAGCCCTGTGTCTTCTTTAATGGGACAAAACATGGCCTCAACAACCAAGGGACAAAACAACTGCCACCTTCTTTACCTTTCTGTGCAATTGTAATTTGAATCAGTGCCGTTATCAGCACGGCCACCACTTACAGGCTCAGTTTGAGGACTGTCATTTACTAGTTGAAAGACTTTGACACACGACTCCCTCATGCTTAGATACTAACATGTTAAATCTCAAAGCCAAAATAACGGGGAGCTCAACAGAGAAAATCTGGAACAATGCCTGAGGCCTAAGAAAAGAAAGAGTAAAAGTAGGTTATTAACTTTAACTAGGCAATCCTAGGGTTGCCTAATTTGTTAATAACATCAATAAAAACTGTCCTAATAAAACAGAATGTTCCTAAATATATCAAGACTTTTAAATATTGCTCTTTATAAATGGTTTAACTTCTATATAAAAATATAAGAGTAATGGGTGAGAATTTGGATTAATATAAGTCTATTTCATTTATAAAATATTAAATGGTTGAGTAGGTCCATCAAGGGGTCTCATATCAAGATAATATAACTATCTTCAGGTGAGTTCTCTATACCCAGGGTCTAAGCAGTTTACTGACATATTCAAATACATGAAGCAAAGGTCATAGGAGGTCAATGGATACTTAAAGACTCAAGTGGTCTATGACTCCCTAGAAGTATAAACTAGATATAGTATCTATCTAGGTATCTAGGTATCTACCAACCAACCTACCGGTTTATCTTTCATCTATATTTTAGGGGAAAGAGGTTCCTAGTTTTCGTGAGAGTCTCAAGAGAATACAATTACCCCAACACTCCGTGAATCACATACATAAAGAGTCAATTATTAATGCTATTTATTTCAATGTCTAATCATGATGCTTACAATAGCAGACAGTATCATAACCACTATCACTAAGAGACTATTTCCTTAAAGTAATAACTATAATTTTTTAGCAAGCTTTCACTATAATATTTAAACATCATTTTCCACTACAGAAAAACTCAGACTGAAATTGGCTATTCATTTTGAAAATCATGGCTCCAGTTTTTTCTTAGAAGTCATGTGCTCTAGGATTTAAAGTATGTAAATTTGTTTCTCAAACCTCAATAATCCATACTGCTGTCTTTCTATAGAATTACACATTTAATGGTCCAATCCAAAACTTGTCACTCAACATTGAGGCAAATCTTCTCATACTGTGAAAACCTAATGATTCACACAATTCCAGTGATTGCAGTTCCCACTTGCAGTATAAATGCAAGCAAAAAAATTCCTATGAAATTCCTTGTAAACAGAACATATTCTTGTATCTATTAGTATTTCACTCTCTTTGTGAGGATACAATTTACATTTGTTGTGATGACTTTAAAAGTAGTAAGTGATTGTTACCATCTTTATATTTGAAATCTGGGTAAAACCTTTTGAAAAAATACATAATTGTGAGGGCAGAGTGAGGTAATACATGTCAAAGCATTTGGATGAGGAAGGCAAATGTGTTTTATGAATGCAAGATATATTAGCAATAATGCGGGGTAGAGAAATTTTAAACTTCAAAGTTTATTAAATATTTTATGATGTTAAAAGATAGCTGAGTTTCAAAAAGAAATAGGCAGTAAATGAAAATGAAGTCATTCCATGAAATAGAAGGCACAAAAAAAAATCTAGTTTTCTTTAGATAAGTACCTGAAGCAGGTAAATAAAACTAATATTTTTTTTCCGTTTTTGAAGTCTGAGATTAATTTTGCTCTGGGATTTTAACTAATGCTGCTGCCTCCACTTTTGTAAGGTAGTTGATATTGTAAAATCGTGTTGCCAAGATGATATAACTATCATCTACTAAATTAAGATAAAATTCACTGTTTTCTTTTAAAGTTACTTTTCTGATCACTTAACATATTTTATATAAAGAAATCATTTTTTGTCAAATTAACTCCAAACTTATACAAAATAAAAGTTCTGTAAATTAATTATATTTGTTTTTGTAGACAATACTCACATTAAAATCTCTCCAGGGGCTTCCGTGGTGGTGCAGTGGTTGAGAGTCCGCCTGCCGATGCTGGGGACACAGGTTCGTGCCCTGGTCCGGGAAGATCCCACATGCCACAGAGTGGCTACGCCTGTGAGCCGTGGCCACTGAGCCTGCGCGTCCGGAGCCTGTGCTCTGCAACGGGAGAGGCCACAACAGTGAAAGGCCCACATACCACAAACAAACAAACAAACAAAACAAAACAAATCTCTCCAGTTCACTAAGGGTCCACAGTAAGTCACAGGAGTTATGTTTGTTATGCCTGTATAATATACCAACAAATAAAGGAGAGGAATCAGGACATTCAAAAGAAATAGATGGGCTTCCCTGGTGGTGCAGTGGTTGAGAATCCGACTGCCGACGCAGGGGACACGGGTTCGTGCCCCGGTCCGGGAAGATCCCACATGCCGCAGAGCGGCTGAGCCCATGAGCCATGGCCGCTGAGCCCGTGCGTCCGGAGCCTGTGCTCCGCAACGGGAGAGGCCACAACAGTGAGAGGCCCGGATACCACACACACAAAAAAAGACATCTCTGACTTCCCAAAATGAACTTTAGGCCAACAAAGCTTTGCTTGCATATTTTTGAAGTTTTCACAAAAAAATATATAATAATGATTTAAACTCTTTTTCAGGCTAAAATCCTTGCATTATAAAAAGAAAAACAACTTTTCCATTTACTCTTTTTTTCTAAATTATTTATTTATTTTTGGCTGTGTTGGGTCTTTGTTGCTGCGTGCAGGCTTTCTCTAGTTGCAGCGAGAGGGGACTACTCTTCGTTGTAGTGTGCGGGCTTCTCATTGCCATGGCTTCTCTTGTTGAGGAGCACCGGCTCTAGGCACGTGGACTTCAGTAGTTGTGGCTCGTGGGCTTTAGAGCACAGGCTCAGTAGTTGTGATGCACTGGCTTAGTTGCTCTGTGGCATGTGGGATCTTCCCAGACCAGGTCTCGAACCTGTGACCCCTGCATTGGCAGGTGGATTCTTAACCACTGCGCCACCAGGGAAGTCCCTCCATTTACTCTTTTAATTGGTGATGAGCGGACTTCAGGGAGTATTTGATGACCATGGTGTTTTGTTTTGTTTTTTAAACATTATCCTATTGATCATATGAGATAATTTATGTGGGCAGTATGTACAACAGGGTAAGGATCACTAGAATCTAAAATAAAATGTACCTAAACCACAGTCGCTGTGCTCATCAGGAAGAAGAAAATGTTTGATGACTGGAAAAGAATACTGTTTACTTCCATGGAACTTAGCTTCTTACAATACAGGCAATGTTCTCTCACAGTAAAGGAGATGCACATTACCTTTCTTGTTTTAGAGTCAACTGACAAACTCCATTTTATCACCATCCATGCCTCATCAAACTTAGTTCTTCCCTTTTCTAAACATAGTGTTCTACTTCCCCAGACCCACTGAAGCTTCTTTTTTTCACTAGACTCAATTGTCAACTGATTACCCAGACTAGACTGGAAAACTATGCCTGTTCTTTGTCAGTTTCCTACACTACTCAATTCCTTTTCATACTAATCATCTCTAATTCAATTTTTCATTCAACATTGGAATTTTACAAAAGAGTACTCTAAAATCTTTATTGGATTATAATTTCTTTAAAATGTTGTGTCAGTTTCTGCTGTGCAACAAACTGAATCAGCTATATGTATACCTATATCGTCTCCCTCTTGAGCCTCCCTCCTCCCATCCCCATTCCCCCCTCTCTAGGTCATCACAGAGCACTGAGCTGATCTCCCTGTGCTATTCAGCTGCTTCCCACTAGCTGTTTTACATTTGGTAGTATATATATGTCAATGCTACTCTCTTAATTCGTCCCAACCTCACCTTCCCCCACTGTGTCCACGAGTCCATTCTTTACCTCTGCATCTCTATTCCTGCCCTGCCACTAGGTTTCTTAGTACCATTTTTCTCGATTCCATATATATGCATTAATATACAGTATTTGTTTTTCTCTTTCTGACTTATTTCACTCTGCATGACAGACTCTATGTCCATCCACATCACTACAAATGACTCAATTTTGTTCCTTTTTATGGCTGAGTAATATCACATTGTATATATGGGCCACACCTTCTTTATCTATTCATCTGTTGATGGACACTTAGGTTGCTTCCATGTCCTGGCTATTGTAAATAGTGATGCAATGAACACTGTGGTACATGACTCTTTTTGAATTATGGTTTTCTCAGAGTATACGCCCAGGAGTGGGATTGCTGGGTCATATGGTAGTTCTATTTTTAGTTTTTTAAGGAACCTCCATAGTGTTCTCCATAGTGTCTGTATCAATTTACATTGCCACCAACAGTGCAAGAAGGTTCCCTTTCCTCCACACCCTCTCCAGTATTTATTGTTTCTAGATTTGATAATGGCCATTCTGACCGGTGTGAGGTGATATCTCATTGTAGTTTTGATTTGCATTTCTCTAATGATTAATGATGTTGAGCATCCTTTCATGTGTTTCTTGGCAATCTCTATATCTGCTTTGGAGAAATGTCTATTTAGGTCTTCTGCCCATTTTTGGATTGGGTTGTTTGTTTTTTTGATATTGAGTTGCATGAGTTGCTTGTATATTTCGGAGAGTAATCTTTTGCCAGCTGCTTCATTTGCAAATACTTTCTCCCATTCTGAGGGTTATCTTTTCACCTTGTTTATGGTTTCCTTTGCTGTGCAAAAGATTTAAAGTTTCATTTCGTCCCATTTATTTATTTATTTTTATTTCTCTAGCAGGTGAGTCAAAATAGATCTTGCTGTGATTTATATCATAGTGTTCTGCCTATGTTTTCCTCTAAGAGTTTTATAGTATCTGACCTTACATGTAGTTCATTGATCCATTTTGAGTTTATTTTTGTGTATGGTATTAGGAAGTGTTCTAATTTCATTCTTTTTTTTTTTCTTTTTTTTTTTGTGGTTCGCGGGCCTCTCACTGTTGTGGCCTCTCCCGTTGCGGAGCACAGGCTCCGGACGCGCAGGCTCAGCAGCCATGGCTCACGGGCCCAGCCGCTCTGCGGCATGTGGGATCTTCCCGGACCAGGGCACGAACCCGTGTCCCCTGCATCAGCAGGCGGATTCTCAACCACTGTGCCATGAGGGAAGCCCTAATTTCATTCTTTTACATGTAGCTGTCCACTTTTCCCAGCACCACTTACTGAAGAAGCTGTCTTTCCTTCATTGTATATTCTTGCCTCCTTTATCAAAGATAAGGTGACCATATGTGGGTGGGTTTATCGCTGGGCTTTCTATCCTGTTCCATTGACCTATATTTCTGTTTTTGTGCCAGTACCATACTATCTTGATTACTGTAGCTTTGTAGTATAGTCTGAAATCAGGGAACCCTATTCCTCCAGCTCCGTTTTTCTTTCTCAAGATTGCCTTCGCTATCTGGGGTCTTTTGTGTTTCCATACAAATTGTGAAATTTTTTGTTCTGGTTCTGTGAAAATGCCATTGGTAGTTTGATAGGGATTGCATTGAATCTGTACATTGCTTTGTGTAGTAGAGTCATTTTCATATTGTTGATTCTTCCAATCCAAGAATATGGTGTAGCTCTCCATCTGTTTGTATCATCTTTAATTTCTTTCATCAGTGTCTTATAGTTTTCTGCATACAGGTCTTTTGTCTCTTTAGGTAGGTTTATTCCTAGGTATTTTATTCTTTTTGTTGCAATGGTAAGTGGGACTGTTTCCTTAATTTCTCTTCCAGATTTTTCATCAGTGGTGTATAGGAATGCAAGAGATTTATGTGCATTAACTTTGTATCCTGCTACATTACCAAATTCATTGATCAGCTCTAGTAGTTTTCTGGTAGCATCTTTAGGATTCTCTATGTAGAGTATCATGTCACCGGAAAACAGTGACAATTTTACTTCTTCTTTTCTGATTTGGATTCCTTTTATTTCTTTTTCTTCTCTGATTGCTGTGCTAAAACTTCCAAAACTATGTTGAATAATAGTGGTGAGAATGGGTAACCTTGCTGTGCTAAAACTTCCAAAACTATGTTGAATAATAGTGGTGAGAGTGGGTAACCTTGTCTTTTTCCTGATCTTAGAAGAAATGGTTTCAGTTTTTCACCATTGTGAATGATGTTGGCTGTGGGTTTGTCATATATGGCCTTTATTATGTTGAGGTAGGTTTCCTCTATGTCTACTTTCTAGAGAGTTTTTATCATAAATGGGTGTTGAATTTTGTGGAAAGGTTTTCTGCATCTATTGAGATTATCATATGGTTTCTATCCTTTGGTTTGTTAATATGGTGTATCACATTGATTGATATGTATATATTGATGAATCTTTGCATTCCTGGGATAAACTCCACTTGGTCATGGTGTATGATCCTTTTAATGTGCTGTTGGATTCTGTTTACTAGTATTTTGATGAGGATTTTTCATCTATGTTCATCAGTGATATTGGCCCGTAGTTTTCTTTTTTTTGTGACATCTTTATCTGGTTTTGGTATCAGGGTGATGGTGGCCTCATAGAATGAGTTTGGGAGTGTTCCTCCCTTGCTATATTTTGGAAGAATTTGAGAAGGATAGGTGTTAACTCTTCTCTAATTATTTGATAGAATTCCCCTGGGAAGCCATCTGGTTCTTGGGCTTTTGTTTGTTGGAAGATTTTTAATCACAGTTTCAATTTCAGTGCTTGTGATTGGTCTGTCTATATTTTTTATTTTTTCCTGGTTCAGTCTTGGAAGGTTATATTTTTCTAAGAATTTGTCCATTTCTTCCAGGTTGTCCATTTTATCGGCATATAGTTGCTTGTAGTAATTTCTCATGATCCTTTGTATTTCTGCAGTGTCAGAATGAAAAAGGAGAAGTAACAACTAATTCTGTTGATTTGAGTCTTCTCCCTTTTTTTCTTGATGAGTCTGGCTAGTTGTTTCTCAATTTTGTTTATCTTCCCAAAGAACCAGCTTTTAGTTTTATTGATCTTGGCTATTGTTTCCTTCATTTCTCTTTCATTTATTTCTGATCTGATCTTTATGATTTCTTTCCCTTTGCTAACTTTGGGTTTCCTTTGTTCTTCTTTTTCTAATTGCTTTAGGTGTAAGGTTAGGTTGTTTATTTGAGATTTTTCTTGTTTCTTGAGGTAGGATTGTATTGCTATAAACTTCCCTCTTAGAACTGTTTTGCTTCATCCCATAGGTTTTGGGTCATCGTGTTTTCACTGTCATTTGTTTCTAGGAATTTTTTAATTTCCTTTTTGATTTCTTCAGTGGTCTCTTGGTTATTTAGTAGTGTATTGTTTAGCCTCCATGTGTTTGTATTTTTCACAGTTTTTTTTCCTGTAGTTGATATATAGTCTCAGAGCATTGATGTTGGATAAGATACTTAATATGAATTCAGTTTTCTTAAATTTACCGAGGCTTGATTTGTAACCCAAGATATGGTCTATCCTGGAGAATGTTCCATGAGCCCTTGAGAAGAAAGTGTTTTCTGTTGGTTTTGGATGGAATCTCCTATAAATATCAATTAACTCCATGTTGTTTAATGCATTTAAAGCTTGTGTTTCCTTTTTTATTTTCATTTTGGATGATCTATCCATTGGTGCAAGTGGGGTGTTAAAGACCCCTACTATGATTGTGTTACTGTCGATTTCCCCTTTTATGGCTGTTAGCATTTGCCTTATGTATTGAGGTACTCCTATGTTGGGTGCAAAAATATTTACAATTGTTGTGTCTTCTTCTTGGATTGATACCTTGATCATAAAGTAGTTTCCTTCTTTGTCTTTTGTAATAGTCTTTATTTTAAAGTCTATTTTGTCTGATATGAGAATTGCTACTCTAGCTTTCTTCTGATTTCCATTTGCATGGAATATCTTTTTCCATCCCCTCACTTTCAGTCTGTATGTGTCCCTAGGTCTGAAGTGGGTCTCTTGTAGACACCATATATATGGATCTTGTTTTTGTACCATTCAGCCAGTCTATGTCTTTTGGTTGGAGCATTTAATTTTCATTTACGTTTAAGGTAATTATCGATATGTATGTTCCTATTACTGTTTTCTTAATTGTTTTTGGATTTGTTTTTTGTAGGCCTTTTCCTTCTCTTGTGTTTCCTGCCTAGAGAAGTTCCTTTAGCATTTGTTGTAAAGCTGGCTTAGTAGTGCTGAATTCTCTTACCTTTTGCTTGTCTGTAAAGGTTTTAATTTCTCCATCAAATCTGAATGAGATCCTTGCTGGGTAGAGTAATCTTGGTTGTAGGCTTTTCCCTTTCATCACTTTAAATATGTCCTGCCACTCCCTTCTGGCTTGCAGAGTTTCTGCCAAAAGTTCAGCTGTTAACCTTATGGGGGGGGGGGGAGATTCCCTTGTATGTTATTTGTTGCTTTTTCCTTGCTGCTTTTAATATTTTTTCTTTGTATTTAATTTTTGAGAGTTTGACTAATATGTGTCCTGGTGTGTTTCTCTGGATTTATCCTATGTCAGACTCTGCACTTCCTGGACTTGACTATTTCCTTTCCCATGCTAGGGAAGTTTTCAACTATAATCTCTTCAGATATTTTCTCAGACCCTTTCTTTTTGTCTTCTTCTTCTGGGACCCCCCTATAATTCAAATGTTGGTGTGTTTAATGTTGTAAACATTAAAACATCTCTGAGACTGTCCTCAGTTCTTTTCATTCTTTTTCCTTTATTCTGCTCTGCAGTAGTTATTTCCCCTATTTTATCTGCCAGGTCACTTATTCGTACTTCTACCTCAGTTATTCTGCTACTGTTTCCTCTAGAGAATTTTTAATTTCACTTATTGTGTTGTTCATCATTGTTTGTTTGCTCTTTAGTTCTTCTACATCCTTGTTAAGCATTTCTTGTATTTTCTCCATTCTATTTTCAAGATTTTGGATCACCTTTACTATCATTACTGTCAGTTCTTTTTCAGGTAGACTGCCTATTTCCTCTTCATTTATTTGGTCTTGTGGGTTTTTACCTTGCTCTTTCATCTGCTGCATATTTCTCTGTCTTCTCATTTTGTTTAACTTACTGTGTTTGGGGTCTCCTTTTCACAAGCTGCTGGTTTGTAGTTCCTGTTGTTTTTGGTGTCTGCCCCCAGTGGGTGAGTTTGGATCAGTGGCCTATGTATGCTTCCTGGTGGAAGAGACTGGTGCCTGTGTTTTGGTGGGTTCGGCTAGTTCTTGTCTTCCTGGTGGGCAGGGCCACATCCAGTGTTGTGTTTTGAGGTGTCTGTGAACTTATTATGATTTTAGGCAGCCTCTCTGCTAATGGGTGGGGTTGTGTTCCTGTCTTGCTAGTTGTTTGGCCTGGGGAGTCTAGCTCTGGAGTCTGCTGGCCGTTGAGTGGAGGTCGGTCTTAGCATTGAGATGGAGATCTCTGGGAGAGCTCTCAGCTATTGATATTATGTGGGGCTGGGAGGTCTCTGTTGATCCAATGTCCTGAACTCGGCTCTCCCACCTCAGAGGCTCAGGCGTGACACCAGGCCAGAGCACCAAGATCCTGTCAGCCACACGGTGGAAATATATTTGCTCTTGATTCTTGCATGTTCCTGGCCTGTAAACGTAAGAGACTTTTCTCCTGCAGCTGTTAAGACAAGTAGTTCCTGCACCTGCCCGCCAGAATCTTGAAAGTTTATATAGAGGCTTTAACTGTGTTTTAGTTGCATATTCAGTGCTGATGGTCTCAACACTGCCTTACTCTCTCAAAGGCTCAAGACCCTTCTTATAACCATAAATTCCATACAATTGTCAGACATCAAGAATACTTAATATCCACTGTTTACATTAACCTGTTGCAAATGTCATATTTCATGTATAGTTTGAATCATGATCTGGATAAGGACTATACATTGCAAATGGCTGACATATTTCTTAAGGCTTTTTCAATCTATAGACTACTCCCACTCTCTTTTTTCCCCTTATAAATAATTTGTCAAAGTAATGGAAATTTTTTCTCCTGAAAGTTATCTCCCACAACCTGAATTGTGCTGATTGCCTTTCCATGTGTGTTTTACATATTCTTCAGTCCCTTGTAGTGACCAAAGCATCTGATTCATGTTCAGATTGTGTGTGTTTGTGTATTTATTTTTAATATAGGTTTTCTTTCTTGCTTGAGAACACACATAATAGTGGTAGTGATAGCTTTGTTGTCTGTCTTTTTTGGTGATGTTACAGCCATTGATGATGAATTTCTAGATCCATAACATATTGCTAAATGGTGATACTTTAATTTTATCATTTCTTCTTCATTTATCAGCTGCAATACTTCTATTAAACTTCCTCTCATCTACCTTTAAATTATCCAGTGGTACTGTTCACATAGGAAAAACAGAATAAGTGACTAATTCTTTTATTTATTTACTCATTTCAAAATCATAATTTGGTTTACAGGTATGCTCCCATGGTGACCGGTTATTTGTATAATTATAAACTCTTATTTAAATTTTTTGAAGTGTGTTTGTTCATTAGCATTATTATCCTTATTGATGCTCAAATAAAAATATGTTTTGAATGTGACTTTTATTATCTTTTGATGTGTCAATCAGGTATTTGGCAGCAACAAGTATTAAACAACTGTTAAACAAGGATTGTGTACAACTTGTATATCTAAGATGAGAAAAGGTGCAACCTTCCTCCCCCCTCAAAATTCATGCTCTTTCTAGAACTTTGGAGAATGTTTTGCTTGTATCAAAGGACTGAAATTCCTAAGCAAGCACACACTCTCAATGAAGGAGTACCTATAACCTTTCCTGAATTATAAAGGCTGTAGGCAAAAAAAAGAAAACTCTTTATAATTACTTTTTAAAAACACTCCCATGTTCATTGCAGCATTATTTACCATAGCCAATTATGGAAACAGCTTAAGTGTCCATTGATGGATAAATGGATAAAGAAATTTTGATATATACTGGGGGTTCTCTGGTGGCCTAGTGGTTAGGATTCCAGACTTTCACTGCCATGGCCCAGGTTCAATCTCTGTTTGGGAAACTGAGATCCTGCAAGCTGCATGGTATGGCCAAAAAAAAAAGAAAGAAAAAAAGAAAAAAAAGAAAATTATATATATATACATACACAATGGAATATTATTCAGCCTTAAAAAAAGAATAAAATCTTCCCACTTGTGATAACATGGATGGACCTTCAGGACATTATGCTAAGTGAAACAAATCAGACAGAGAAAGACAAACACCATATGGTCTTTTTTATATGTAGAATCTAAAAAACAAACAAACCAAGCTCATAGATACAGAGAAGAGACTGGTGATTGCCAGAGGTGGAAGGTGTGAGGTGGGAGAAATGGGTGGAAGGAGTCAAAAAAGAAAAAGAATTTAAAAATTTCAATTCCTGTCCTCACTTATGTGAGTTAGCCTCAGTGATCCTTGGCTATTTATACAACTGGAAAAGAAACTGATAACTAACAGTGGGTTTGCAAAGCACAGACCGTCGGTGGAACTGTGACACTGGCTGGAATGGAGTAAGCCAGTCCTGATTGAGAAGTCAGCAGTGACAAAGCCAAACCAGGAGAGCGTAAAGCTCTGGGGGCTCTGTTAGAAAAGTGGGAGTATAGTACAGTGTGGTGATTATTCTTTAGAGCCTTAGGAAATGTACAGTCCCCAAAGAGATCATTTTGTTCCAGGTTTCTCTGATGAAAAGGCATAGGGAAAATAACAGTGCAGTTATGTAATTTTGTTAGAGAAAACACTTTCTCCCTGTAATGTGACAATACTTAAGGCTAGGTTAAGGAGAATGAATCCTTTTCTTGTCAAATTCTAGGTCATACCAAATTCTTTGCCATACTAGATTTTTGTGACTAAAGTTAATGCACTGTTTGACCATGACTAGGCTCTTGACAGTTGAAATGTAGATTTCTGGGAGGACCAGAAGAGATGGGGAAACCCCTAACATCTGGGCTGCTCAAAAACACCTCTCAGGGGTTCCCTGGTGGCGCCGTGGTTGAGAATCTGCCTGCCGATGCAGGGGACATGGGTTTGTGCCCCGGTCTGGGAAGATCCCACATGCCGCGGAGCGGCTGGGCCCGTGAACCATGGCTGCTGGGTCTGCGCATCCGGAGCCTGTGCTCCACAACGGGAGAGGCCACAACAGTAAGAGGCCCGCGTACCGCAAAACAAACAAACAAACAAAAAAAACACTTCTCAGTACAACACTTTTTCTCCACCAAAATAAAAAAACAAAAAAAAATTAAAAGTTGTATTTAGTACACATTTTAATGTATATATCAATGACTTTAATGATTGTACAGTTGTGTAATAAGCACACCAAAAACAAAATACAAAATATTGCCGTTGCTCCAATAAGTTTTTCCCTACTCATTTACAATCATTTACGATCAATCACTTGCCCACATTCCCAGTCTCTGGCAACCACTGATCTAATTTCTGTGCCTACAGTTTTGCCTTTTCCAAAAGGTCATATAAATAAAATACATAAATGGAAACATAGAATATTTTTGTTGCATTTTATGTCTGGATCCTTTTATCTAGCATAATACTTTTTAGATTCATCCAGGATGTTGCATGTATCAGTAGGCTGTTATTTTCACTGCTGAGTAAGCTTCCATTACACGGCTGCCGCGTACTTTCTTTATTCAACCGGTGAGCATTTTACCTGATTCCAGTTTTTGGCAATTATGAATAAAGCTGCTGTAAACATTTGAATGTGAGTCTTTATGTGAGAATTCATTTTCATTTCTCTTGAGTACATATCTAGAAGTGAGATTAGTGGGTTATATAAATGTATATTTAATTTTATAGGTAACTATCAAACTATTTTCCAAAGTGGTTGTACTATTTTGCATTTCCATCAGAAATATATGAGGGTTCTATGCTTTGCCTCCTCAGCAGCACTTGGTACAGTCTTTTCAATTTTTGTGATTTTATTAGGTTCGTAGTGGTATCTCTTTGATGTGTTGAGTTATAAGAGATTTTTTTCTATGTTTTTTTTCAGAAGTTTTATAGTTAAGGATTTTTGTGTCTATGTTCAGGAACACGGTCTGTAATTTTTTTGTGGTGAAGTCTTTGTCTAGTTTTGGTATCAGGATAATGCCGGCCTAAAAAAATGGGTTCAGAATGTAATAATTTTTCAAAGGCTATGTCTACACACAATTAAATAGAGTTTTGTAAGTTTAGTAGGCAACCTTATACCTATAGAGAACCAGACCATATCATATGACCAAAACAAAAACTGGGTCTTCTATTTCTACTATGATGATATTTAGTGATATTATATTATATAATATTTGAGAAAGCACTCATTCTGGCCCTTCATCCTTAGTAGATGCTTGATAAATCTTAGGTACTGATAATGATAATAATAAATAATTACAGTGAGCTAACTACCACATTTTGAACCTTAGGCTATGCATAAAATGGTTTTATATAGAACATCTCAGAGACCAGACACAACACATTTATACCCAGTTATGTGGCAATAATCATTTTGGCTTTAATGGAATTTCAAAGGTAAAAAATAACTTTAGTATAGCCCTTGGAATTCTAACATTAACAATTCTTTTTAAAACTTCCAAAATGCAACATTTTTCTCTATGGCCATCAGAGTGATAAGATAGCATAAAAGCCATAGTTTCCCCTCTCCCCCAACCTTAACATTAATCTTCATGAGGAGAAAAATGTAGAAGCTAAAAGCCTCAAGTCTGGTACATTTCCTACTCTGCATCCTTGATAACGTAGTGTGCCACGGTGGTGCTTGCAGAATCAGTAGCATCGGCATCACTTAGGAGCTGTTCTTGAAGCAAATCCATGTCCCCACCCTGCATAAATCAAGGGAGAGAGGAAGGAGTCTGTGTTTTAACAGACTCTCCAGGTGTTTCTGATGTTCTCTAGAGCTTAGGAGCACTGGCTGAGCAGACTGTTGGCAGGGTGTGAGGTGGCTGAAAACAGTAAGAGTTAAACATGGTACATTAAGAAGAGGGCTGGTTCCCCTCTATTGATTTGAAATACACTGTGTTGTCAGCTGCAGTCTGAACCATAGAAAAAGATATAGGTTACTTACAACAGGTAACACGCTCAGGAACATCTTCCCGCTTCTTCTTTCCCCACTTATGCCATCTGCAAAGTGACCCTGAGGAAAAAAACAGACTTTATGAAGAGAATAGAGAAATTTGCTCCAAAGCCAGGTATTCAGGAATCTGGGTGCTGTGCCTCTCCTGCAGTTTCCCGAACAGCCAGCATATTCAACTGTCAAATGCCGAAGAACATTCAAAAACTTGCATGTATTTAATAGGCCTATTCTTTTCTTTCTAGGTACACTTCCTTCTCCAATACTCTTCAAATTACTAGTCTAGTAGAATTTACAAACATGTTAATAGTTCAAAACCTAACCTAGTAAGGAAAACATGAACCATGAAAAAATCTTTTAATACCAGCTTCTTGATTTTATCTCCCCCCTGCTCAAACCACATCTTAATTTACCTTAACCTTTTCTAATTTTTTTATTACTCTGTATTGTCTTCTAAAGAACAGTGTGCTCATCTCATTGTGCACATTGCATCATTATGCTCATAAATTAAGTTAAGGGAGTTTAAAAATAAGAAGCCTCTAATTTAGGAAGATAATCTGAGAGCAAAAGAGAAAGAGGATGATTAATTCTTGCTGGTATTTGCAGTTTACATTTCCTAAAAACAATGTCAGGTAACTTGTGACTCAGCTGATATAAGAATCTTCACTAGGCAAAAAATACATTTGAAATGATGTTAGAAAAAACACTTTCTTTTCAGAGTGAAATATTATATACTGTCTTTTCATAAGGAAACAAAATAGAATCTGAAACTTAATCTCATTGGCTTTGGACAGTGGGAATCAAAGATTCTTTTTATTTATTATTATAATTATTAATCTGATAATATTAATTAGATTACACTGTAGTCTGGCTGCTTAGAATAGAAAATGGACTTACTTACTTACATGATTTATTTATTCTTACAGAATTACTGTTTAGTATTATAAAAGAGATAAGGCATTTGTGTGACTGCTCAGTTGGTTATATCAAGTTCTGTTACTGTGTATCAGAAAATAGATTACCTGTCTAAGCAAAATATTCTTTAGTGAAATATTACTCAGAGCAGAGTTTTTATACATCCATGATTCGCTAAATTGAAAAATATTTGAACACTGCCTCATGTACTTTAAAAATTCAGCAGGTATACATAGAGTACCTGCTATTGTCAAGAACTGTGAGGGGCTGTAATTCTGCGCTGCCTGCAAGCTCACAAGTTAGCCTGCCACGCCAGACCACTGGAATTTCATCATTCAGCACAGCAGGAAGCACGAGCTTCTATCATTGGTTTGTTTCCATAGGTTATATTTTCATTGGATCAGTTCTGCCCCACCTCACAAGTTCCATGTGAGTGTGGAAAGCAGCCCAAATGGATTAAGCACACTCAGTGGGTTTGTGTCATAGTTGAGGACACTGAGCTTTGAAACCCCACTCCTTTCATTCTTCTAAAGAGACTTGTTAGCAAAACCTGCCTTTGATACACAGGGACACATGATCTTTATTATCCTGGACAGGAAACAAATCTTCCTCTGCCTCAGAAGGAGACACTACCTGTATCTTCCAAGGTTGTTTGCTATACAAATGTCATTAGAAAGATAGTCCAAGGATGTGCAGAAATGCCATGAAGAATTGTCTCTCAACATTATGTACTTATTACACCAGTTGCTGTAAGGGTATAAGAGAAGGGAGAAGATACCAATTATGTGACTTGGTCTTGAGGGGAGAAAACATAATGTATTGGAAAGAGCTTATTGGGAGAATCACACAGATGGAGGTTCCAATCCAATTTCTGCTATTTACAGCTGTGTGATTTTGGTCAAATTTCTTTATTCTCTGAGCCTCAGTTCTCTCATCTGTAAAGTGGACACAATATTTGTTTTCTGGGATTTCTTTGAGGATGAAATGAAATAAATATACAGCGAACTGTGGAGCATTTATCAGCTGACAATGGAAGTATTGAGATGCTAATGAGAGCTAGTATCCATTAAAAAAGAGTAGTGCTTTCACATAAATAAAAACAGAGAAGAAGACAAGACCCTATGCTGGACATAACTCAGTTTATCTTTGAAGGAAGGAAATCTCAGAGTCATGATGCAGCAACACTGATGTCAGACAAGAATGAATCCATGTGTTCTTTTCTAGTGAGAAACGGTCTCTAGAATTGTGTGCACTAAAAATATTTGTTATTGGTTTAATTTTTTCTCTTTTGTCCACCAAGTTTTGAATGAATGAAGTGTTTTAAATGAGTCATTTGTCCTAAATAGTGGTTAGGAATCCTGTAAAATGTTGAACAGGGCCCTGGATAATGGGATGCCACACAGCATATCATATTCATGAATGGTAGACTCCTGGGCGACAGTAGACTCCAATGACGAATTCTATATTGACAAAAAGCTAAACCAGGGAAACATCTGCCTTTTAGGGAAGTTGACAGTAGCTGATGAATGACAGCATCCCATGCAGCCCTTCTGTATGGGAGCACATTTATGATGACTCAATGACAACTTGAAATGGAAAAAGGAACGTTTGCCAGGAGGTTATAAGAAAACAGATATTCAATCATTGTAATTCCTATTGCATAAATTTACCCACTTTTTGTGAAATCAATTGTTATGAAAAGCAGATTTCATACTGTTGACACATGGAAGCTTGTTGTCATGAGGAATTACAGCAGGTGACTTTAAACTGCCTTGTCCTGTGTTATATGACAGGCCACCATGCTGAAACGTTCTCTTTTAATAGCTGCTATATAAAGTCAGGTTTTTCCTTTTAAGTAAATGGGACTTCAAACATTTGCTCAAAATTTTAAATAGTAAGGCCAGTATGTTAATATTTAGAATAACATAGTTTGATCATTTAAGAATAAGACTTAGAAGTTGATTTGTGAAAAAGTTTTAATTAAGGTAGGTAATGTACCTGCTAGATTTGTAAAATGAGATATTAGAAAAATGAAAGTGTTTGATTAATAAGGATGTTTTATTAGGGAAGTCTTAATTTGTAAATATCCCTGAAAGTTACCTAAAGATATTCAGTCCCCAAATACCATCCACCAGTGAGATGATGCTTATCTCTTGTGAAAGTATTTACATGTTGGAACAAACATCATCCTCTCAAATCCTTTCTAAGCTAGTTTTATGACAGCAATGCCAGAAGCCACCACTGCTATTCTTGGAATATCTTATAAAGGCCTTCTGAGTGCCAAGTCCCTAGATGGGCTCTTTATATCTTGTCTATTTAATTTTTTAAATTTGTATTTTGTATAATGAATTCATTCACATGATTTATTACCAAAGTTTTCTGAAAAGTGTCCCTCTTGTTCTTTGCTCCTTTTCCCCAAATTCCCACAGAGGTAGTCACTGTAATTAGTTTCTTATTATCCATCAGAGATTTTTTAAAAATGCAATCAAATGTAGAAGGTGCATATTTCCACAGAGCCGCACCAAATACAGTGCCTTATTAAATGTAAAACAATTTACGCATTAGTGTTTTTATTGCCATTTTATGGATAAAACTGTCACTCCATAAAGTTTCACAACTTACTCAATATCATATAACATAAAATTGAAAGTGAGAGGGTTTGAAATGAGGCCTTTTTGTCTAAAAGAAAAATCCATGTCGTTCCCCTACAAAATACTAACATCTTACTTTACCATGGATGAAACTGAGAAGGTCGTGACCTTTCCCAGGACATACAGGAAGATGGCACAGGTTCAGTATTAAGACTGAATCGTCTAAAAAAAAAAAAAGACAATCTTCTGATGTTTTCTCTAATGTTATTTCTATTACATCATGCAATCTGTTTAGATATTTAATTTTCTGTTGGTATGTGTTAATTTCTGTATGTCCTGTTTTTCCATTAGATTGAAAATTCAAAATAAATCTTTTTAGCATTTTTTTCTACTCCATGGGGTTTTAAAAAGTGCTTTATCTAATTTTATTTCAACAGAGTTTAAAATTTTTTTTTAATTTACAAAACAGTAAAACTCACACTTTGTGATGTACCATTCCACAGATTTTGACAAATACTTTGAGTACTGTATTTACATCATGATCATTTCTTCAGGCTTCCCCCTTGAAGTAAGCACTTCCCTCTATCCCAACCCCTGGCAACTAGCAATATTTTCCATCCATTATGTTCTATCTTTTCCAGAGTGTCATATAAATGAGATATCACACTATGTATTTTGGTTGGGCTTCTTAGAATTAGCAAATACATTGAAATTCACCCATATTGTTTCATGTATCAATATTTCATTCCTTTTTAATTGGTGAGTAATATTCCATTGTATCACTGTTCTCCAGTTTGTTGATCCATTTACCAGTTGTATCAGTTTTTAGTGATTACGTATAAAGCTGCTATAAATATTTCTATATAGGTTTTTGTGAGAGCATCGTTTTTATTTCTCATGGGTAAATATCTAGGAGTGAGACTGCTGGGGCATAGAGTAGGTATTTGTCTTCCTTGGTAAGAAACTTCCAAACTGTTTGCCAAAGCAGCTGTACCATTTTATATTTCTATTAGCAGTATGTAAGACCTACAGTTGCTCTGTATCCTCACTGGTGTGTGGTATTGTAAGTCTTTTTTTAATTTAAAATTTTACCCATTCTAACAGGTGTGTAGTAGTATCTCATTGTGTTTTAAATTTACATGTCCCTAGTTACTAATGAAGTTGAACATTTTGTTCATGTGTTTATTTACCATCTGTATAACATCGTTTTTTTAACATCTTTATTGGACTATAATTGCTTTACAATGTATAATGTCTTCATTGAAATGTCCAAATTTTTTGACCATTTTTATTTTGGGTTGTTTTCTAATTGTTGTGCTTTAGAGTTCTTTATGTATTCTAGATACAAATCTCTAGTATCTAGTTTGTGATTTGTAAATATTTTTTACTAGTCTATGGCTTATTTTTAAAATTCTCTTAATAGTGTTTTTCACAGAGCAAAGTTTTGATTTTGGTAAAGTTCAATTTTTTTTCTTCTATGGGTAACACTGATGAAATATAATATCTAAGTAAATTTTGCCTGATCCACTGTCATAATAATTACTCTGGTATGTTTTCTTACAGACATCTTACAGTTTTAGGCTTTACATTTAGAGCTACAATTTGAGTTAATTTTTGTATATAGAGTGAGAAAAGGATCAAATTTTCTTTTCTTTCTTATTATTTTGCATACAAATATCCAACTGTTCAACACCATTTGTTGAAGAGACTATCTTTATCCACTCAATTGCCTTTTGTACTTTTGACCCAAATCCATATGCCCATGTATTCTGGAATCTGTTTTGTTTCATTGATCCATTTGTTTATCTTTCTTTCCAGATTCTAATTCAATAATTTTATTTTATTATTTTCTTCCCCAGGTTTATTGATGTATTATGGACATATAACATATGTAAGTTTAAGATATACAACGTGATGGTTAGATACATGTATATATTATTAAATGATTAACACAATAAGGATAGTTAACACCTCCATCCCCTCAAGTAATTATCTTTTTTGTGTGTGGTAGTATCATTTAAGACCCACTCTCTTAATAGCTTTTTCCTATTTTCTGAAAGGGTTTTCACCAGTATGCTAAGGGCAACCGTATTTGTCCTCCCTCCCACGCTTAGACTTTTGTTCCTTAGAGGTGATAAGGAAAATAAGGAAGAAGGATCTGAGTGAGGCTTCATTCTCTTCCCACAGTGGCTGATGTTCCCCTCTGCAGGACCTACACCACGAGGGATGCCCTCTTTGGAATCACCCAGTTTTTTTCTTCTTCTTTTGTTTCTCTTTTTTTATGAGGTCCATGGAGAAGAGCTTACAAGTAGTTGTGAAATTCTATATCTCCAGTCCCAAGAGAGTCCACACTTTCTCCAGCACACACTTGACCTCTACCAATTTGTTAACAATTCTGACTAAATTCTTCTAACTGTCCTCTGGTAAGAAAGTACACATATTCTGTATTTTATCTCCTTAGATTTTGGGCTAGTTGGTTGCCCTGTGGCTTCGACTCTCTGATAAGTTCAAAAAAGTTAAGAAAAGTGCAGCTTCTTTGGCTTTTGTCTTTCTTGCTGTTGTTGTAAGGGGAAGGGAGTGACACTGTTTATAGATCTCTACATTCCAAGAAGAAACTAGAAATATACCTTAATTTCAGTTTATGTGTACATACAACAGAATAGTTGCAGTTTCAATCAGATTTAATCTCAGAGTCTCTTTCTGGGATGGCCACCTAATAGGATAATTAATAAACTGTGTGTCCCAAAGCATCCAATCCAATAAAGAATTTATCCTTTACCCATTCAGTCATTATCTCTGAATTTTCTTCAAGAAACCAGCAGGAAGCTAGGGCTCTGAGATGATAGCAATTGTTATTACTACACACAAATGGAAACTTATAAGTTTTGAAGAAGATGTTTTTGGTAATCTCCCTGAGCATTGAATATGCTCTGGTTCATTGGCAGAAAATGGGAAACTTCCAATTGAAGTTCAGACCATTTTTCTCACTCACTTCATGGCAGATCTATAAGCCATTTCTATGTTGTATATAGGGTATTATGATCCTCAATACAGAGAAACCAACCGGTGATTTAATCCATTATTTCTCAGCAGAGCAGCTGTCTCAAGGATTTTAGAACTGCCTTTTCTGCACTGTAGGTGATTTAAGTGCTGAGCCTAGTAAGTACCAATTTTCCAATTTTATACCCACTTTAGACTGTTTTGGTATTTTGACTCCTGTGATATCAAGTTACCCATTCATTTTACAGTGTACAGTCTAGTCTCTACTTTAGGTATGATTCAGTTTGGGATTGGGAAAAATATACTAGAACAACTAGTTTGGGCAATATAATCATTTCTCAACTGAAACTTTTTAGCTGATGTAGAAAGCTCTAGATAACAAATCTGTTTCAAAATATATCATTGATATGGAAAAATTTCACCCTTTTCTGTTTGAAAGTGCTCTAAGCTAAGTAATAGCTGAACCTGAGAGAAAACAAATACAGAATGCCTCATTTCTTTTATATAGGAGTAAATGTATTTAGTCTGGTTTAATTGATAGGGGTTGCTCCAAAACTTATGTGCCCTGAATTATGGTTTGTCTTATAACACTAGCTTGCTGTGAAAACTTGGGGAAGTCACTTGTCCTCTTTGATCCCCAGGTTTTGAATGAAAACACTACTTGCTCTTTCTGCTTTTGAAGATGAAAAAATCAAGTTAGGACCTTGGTTGAGTATTAACAAAGCCTTAATCTGGTGCTAGCCAAGTAGCAGGTGCTAAATAAATATTGGTTGGCTAATTTATTAATAACTTTATTAGGAAATAGCATATAACATATCCCCAATATAACTTTTCTTGCAATTAGATGCAGCTAGTACATATTATAGCAATTATTGTAAAATATATTAATCATCTGTCTACAACTCTTTGTTTCCTTCTAGATAGTTAGCTCCTTGAGGGCAGTTTAATTATTCTTGTATTCCTCAAATATAATGTAGAACCTAGAGCTGTTTTTACTATAATAGTAAAATTGACCATTTATTGAGTATTATGTTTCAGCAATAAGCTCAGTGGTTTAGGTACATTATCTTATATAATGCTTTCAACCACTTTGGGAGACAGTTTAAACTCCTGGGGCACAAAGTTTTAGTGAGACCCCCAACACACACTTGTGGGTTCTACTGTCAGGAATTCATGGTGAAGATCTGAGAAATATCCCTTCATGGTTTTGACAAAGGGAGCTAATGAGTAGTTATGCTACACATCTAGAGCATTCTCCACAACAAAATCTGCTCTTTAAGTTTTATTCCACCTCAGGGAAGGGAGTTTTTTTCAATGCCAGGCCTTTCCAGCTTTCCTTTTTTAGTTAAGGGAAGAAAATGGTCAACATGGGTTAGGGCTGCAGGGAAATGGATTGTGAACACTGCTGCCAGGGAAGTGGGTAGGGGCTGGCATTGGAGAAACCCATGTGAAATTCACAGGCTAGAGATACAGGGCTGATTCAATACTGAGATTTAATCTGAAGATTATAGAATGCTCACTTCCCCCACACCTTACCATTATACCAAAAAGGCCCTAGCAAAGAAAGAGTGGATTACAGCTAGAAGAGCTGTACGATGCAGACTTCAGTGAGCTTGAAGATATGGCAGTAGAAATTTCCCAAACTTAAATGCTAAGAGAAAATAGAACAAAAACAAATAAAACAGAACATCTAAGAATTTAGGGACAGTATAAAAAGGTGTAATGTACGTGTACTTGGAAAACCAGAAATAGAAGAGAGAATGGAACAGAAGAAATATTTGAAGTAATAATAGTTGAGAGATTTCCAAAATTAATGACAGTCAACAAACCACAGATCCAAGAATCTCAGAGAACACCAAACAGGACAAATATCAAACTAAATCAAACATATGCAACTATCTCATATTCAAATGGCAGAAAACTAAAGACAAAAGAAAAATCTTGAAAGAAGGCAGAAGGGGAAATATATCTTATCTATAGAGGTATAAGGATAAGAATTAAAGCAGACCTCTAATCAGAAATCATGCCAGTAAGAAGACAGAGGAGTGAAATATTTTAAGTGTTGAAAGAGAAAGATCACCAACCTAGCATTCAACATTCAGTGAAATTATTCTTTAGAAGAAAACAAGAAATAAGGACTTTCTCAGACAAGCAGAAATGGAGGGAACTCATCACCAACAGACCTTTCCTGCAAGAAATGTTAAAAGTTCTTCAGGCATAAGGAAAATAATATGGGTCAGAAACATGAATAAGTCTGCATCAGAGAAGTAATGAGTGAAGGTTAAATAAAAAAATATATATTTTTTCATTCATAGAATAAAAGATAACTATTTAAAGCAATAATGATAATAGTGGATTGGTGATTATAGGATGTGGATAAGAGAAATCAATGTTAGCCATATGCTAAGAGATCAAAGGAAGGAATTGGGAATATCCTGTTATAAGGTACCTGAACTACATGTGAGGCAGTATAATGTTATTTGAAAATGAACCAGACTAGTTTAAATATATATTGTAAACTCTAGGGCAATGACTATAAAGTAATTTTGAAAAGAAGTATACTTGATAGACTAAGAAAAGAGATAAAATAAATTATATATACTATTTGATTTAAAACAGAGAAGGAAAAAATGAGGGGGAAAAGAAACAAATGACAAATAGAAAACAGTAACAACCATGATAGATATTAATACAACTGTATTAATAATCACTTTATAAGTGAATGGTCTAAATAAGCCAATAAAAAGACATTGTCAGTATAATTAAAAAACAAGATGCAACTCTATGTTGCCTACAAATAAACCACTATAAATATAAAGACTCAGATAGGTTAGAAGCATAGGAATGGATAAAAATATACCATGACAACACTAATCAAAAGAAAGTTGGAGTAGTTATATTAATTTTAGACAAAGCAGACTTCAGAACAGACTTCAAAGATAAAGACGGTCATGACATAATGATAAAGGGGTAAATTCTACAAGATAAAACAATCATGAATGTGTATGCTTCTAACGTAAGAATATCAAGATACAGGAGGCAAAAACTGATAAAACTGAAAGGAGAAACAGACAAATCAAGTGGTATAGCTGAAGACTTCAATAACTCTCTGTCAGTAATTGATAGACCAAGCAGAAAACAAATAAGCATATGGAGGACCTGAACTTCACTACTAATCAACTTGATTTAATAGACACTATAGAATATTCCACCTAACAGTAACAATACAAAATTTCCTCAGGCTCATATAGAACATTCACCAAGATACAACACAATCTGAACATAAAATACACCATTTACACCATAAAAATGTAGAAGAATAGAAATCATACAAAGATCTTAATAGAATTAAACTAGAAATCAATAATATTAAGAATGCTGGAAAATCCCCACATCTCTGGAAATCACACAAAACACTTTAAAGAACACATGGGTCAAAGAAGAAGTCTCAAGAAGAATTTAAAAATATTGTCAACTAAATTTAAGTGAATACGAAACTTATTAAAATTTGTGGCATAACATGAAAGCAGAGCTCAGAGTGAAATTTATAGTACTAAATAGATATGTTAGAAAAGAGACCTAAAATCCATAACCTAAATTTTCACCTTAGGGAAATAGAGAAAGACCCAGGTAGACAGCAAATCTAAGTCAGGAGTAGAAGTCGTAAGCAGGTAAAGTGCAGTAAGATCAAGAGAATAGAGAAGATGCCTTTGGAGATACAAAGTACAATGAGGAAATAAGTGGGGAGGTGACAGTCTCCTGGGGTGGAGCAACATATAAAGAAGGGACAGATTAAAAAGAGTCTATTATGAAGCCTAAGAGTAAATGGTCAGAGAGATTGAGGGAAAACAAGGAAGAGATGCAGGTTGTAGAAATCAAGAGAAGAGGGAATTTCAAGAACAAGGTGGTTGTCAATAATAGAAATTAAGGTTGTGGGGAAGCCTAGTAAGATTAGGATTGAAAAATGCCCATTGGATTTGGACATTATGACTTTGGTAATCTCAAAAAGGGCAGTTTCAAGTGAGGGTAATAAGGAAGTGATTTATGACCTTTGCCTTCAAGTACAGAGGGAGCAGAACCTGAGTCTAGTTAAGGAAATGGGTATAAGGAAATGAAGGAAATGAAGATAATAAGTGAAGACAATTTTAAGAAGTCTGTCCATTATAGGAAGAAGAGAAAAGAGAAGCTTCACAGAGTCAAAAGATGGCTTTGTTTTTAAAAAGTTCAAGAGAATATGGGCAGTTTTAGAAACTGAGGGAAAGGATCAGTTGACAGAGAGGGGCTGAAGATATAGAAAGGGAAGGGATAACTCATGTAGGAAGGTCTCAGAAGAGAAAGAGGAAGGGGGAGTAGTAAAGAATCTTGGGATCAGAGGTAGTTTCGAGCAGCAACATGGCTATTTTATCCACTGAAACTGGAGAATAATACAAGTACAAATAGAAGTCTGCTTTTTTTCTTAAGAAGGTGCATTTGGACAATTCAAACCTGATTACTCTGATTCATCTATGCTATCTTTGTGAAGTAGGAGATCATATCATTTGATGAGAAAGATACTTGAATAAACTGGTAAAGTTTTACAAAAGACATCAAGGAAAGGAGAATGAAATTTTCAAGATGGGGACAAAAGAGATTTGAATGGGCCACTAAAATTATAATTCTCAAATCTGTCATGGCATTGACTCAAGTGATTGTATGGTATTTGCTAAGACACCTAGGTAAATGAATATGAGCAGGCAAATTATAGGACTGACCTCTGGCTGGAAATTTTTAGGGCCAATGAAGTAGAGGAGAGAGGGAAAGGAAAGTGAAATTGCTTTTTAGAGAATTTTTTAGAGAATCAGCCATGGTATTTAGAGTGGAGATGAAGACCATTAGATTTGATAAGGTAAAGGAACAACAAGGGCTTGAATGAATAGACCACATGGTTGCTGTAATTGCTGAGAGTGATGTCAGGAGTTGGCAAAGAATTCTGTTAACGTGGGTGAGAACTAATATGGTTTAATTCCACTGCTAGTTTTAAAAATTTTGTTTAAATTTTCCCTAACCTCACTTAAATACAGTAACTAAATCTGCATTTAAAAGACTTCAACTTCTTCTTATACTTTAATATATGCTTGGCTGCATCTTTAGATGATGTACTCATATTCAAGTTTTCTAGGAATCCAATAGGATTCAAGGACTGTAATAAAAGACAGTCCTGACTTTATGGGGATTTTGCCTAAAACAAGATAATGAAAAATTGCTGGATGATCCATTTTCCTACATATTATGCTTTGACAGAATTATTAGTGAATCCTAGAGTAAATGGGCATATTTTTTTTGACTCATGTAGAATAAATTCAGAATCTGAGAAATTTAAAATTCATTACGTCTGTTTATAGCCTAAGCATAATTAAGGCCAGTTACAGGAATGACAAAAATTCCAACAAAGACTCAAGTTGCTATATTTCTTACAAATTGGACCTGGATGTGCATTGGTATAATGTCCAACAAAGCTCTCAGACAGTCAGTAATGTAACATAGAATAATGAGCTTTAAGATACAATACCTAGAGTTGCTGAAGGAAGCAAAGCAAAAAGAAAACACAAAAGAAATATAAGGAATCCAGATCAGACAAGAAGAAGTAAAACTGTCACTGTTTGCAGATGACATGATACTATACATAGAGAATCCTAAAGATGCTACCAGAAAACTACTAGAGCTAATCAATGAATACGGTAAAGTAGCAGGATACAAAATTAATGCACAGAAAACTCTTGCATTCCTATACACTAGTGATAAAAATTCTGAAAGAGAAATTAAGGAAATAGTCCCATTTACCAATGCAACAAAAAGAATAAAATACCTAGGAACAAACTTACCTAAGGAGACAAAAGACCTGTATGCAGAAAACTATAAAACACTGATGAAAGAAACTAAAGATGATACAAACAGACGGAGAGGTATACAATGTTCTTAGATGGAAGAATCAACATTGTGAAAATGACTATACTACCCAAAGCAATCTATAGATTCAATGCAATCCCTATCAAACTACCAATGGCATTTTTCACAGAACTAGAACAAAATATTTCACACTGTATATGGAAACACAAAATAGCCGAATAGCCAAAGCAATCTTGAGAACGAAAGATGGACCTGGAGGAATCAGGCTCCCTGACTTCAGATTATAGAACAAAGCTTCAGTAATCGAGCTGGTATGGTATTGGCACAAACTCAGAAATACACATCAATGGAACAGGACAGAAAGCCCAGAGATAAACCCACATACATATGGTCACCTTACCTTTGATAAAGGAGGCAAGAATATACAGTGAAGAAAAGACAGCCTCTTCAATAAGTGGTGCTGGGTAAACTGGACAGCTCCATGTAAAAGAATGAAATTAGAACACTCCCTAACACCATACACAAAAATAAACTCAAAATGGATTAAAGACCTAAATGTAAGGCCAGACACTATAAAACTCTTAGAGGAAAACAGGCAGAACACTCTATGACACAAATCACAGCAAGATCCTTTTTGACCCCCCTCCTAGAGAAATGGAAATAAAAACAAAAATAAACAAATGGGACCTAATGAAACTTAAAAGCTTTTGCACAGCAAAGGAAACCCTAAACAAGATGAAAAGACAACTCTCAGAATGGGAGAAAATATTTGCAAATGAAGCTGCTGACAAAGGATTAATTTCCAAAATATACAAGCAGCTCATGCAACTCAATATCATAAAAACAAACAACCCAATCCAAATATGGGCAGAAGACCTAAATAGACATTTCTCCAAAGAAGATATACAGATTGCCAACAAACACATGAAAGAATGCTCAACATCACTAATCATTAGAGAAATGCAAATCAAAACTACAGTGAGGTATCACCTCACACAGTTAGAATGGCCATCATCAAAAAATCTACAAACAGTAAATGCTGGAGAGGGTGTGGAGAAAAAGGTACCCTCTTGCACTGTTGGTGGGAATGTCAACTGATACAGCCACTATGGAGAACACTATGGAGGTTCCTTAGAAAACTAAAAATAGAAGTACCATATGACCCACCAATCCCACTACTGGGCATATACTCTGAGAAAACCACATTTCAAAAAGAGTCATGTACCACAATGTTCACTGCAGCACAATTTACAATAGCCAGGACATGGAAGCAACCTAAGTGTCCATCGACAGATAAATGGATAAAGAAGATGTGGCACATATATACAATGGAATATTACTCAGCCATAAAAAGAAACAAAATTGAGTTATTTGTAGTGAGGTGGATGGACCTAGAGTCTGTCATACAAAAGTGAAGTAAGTCAGAAAGAGAAAAACAAATACCATATGCTAACACATACATATGGAATCTTAAAAAAAAAGGTTCTGATGAAACTAGGGGCAGGATTTAAGATGCAGATGTAGAGAATGAACTTGAGGACACGGGGAGGGTGAAGGGTAAGGTGGGATGAAGTGAGAGAGTGGCATGGACATATATACACTACCAAATGTAAAATAGCTAGCTAGTGGGAAGCAGCTACGTAGCACAGGGAGATCAACTCGATGCTTTGTGATCACCTAGAGGGTGGGATAAGGAGGGTGGGAGGGAGATGAAAGATGGAGAGGATATATGTATATGTGTAGCAGATTCACTTTATTATACAGCAGAAACTAACATAACAATAAAAATAAAAAGAAGACACAAGTTAAGCACATGTGTTGTAGATGGATACCTAGGATAAGGGTTATAAATTCTGAATTCTGTGCTCTGGTTATTAAAATCCTGTCTGGTCCTCAGTAAGTGACACTGTAGGGGTGTAGTTATATGCTTCATAATATGAGAGGATCAAAAATATATCTTAGAAATGGAGGAGCTTCAAGATGGCAGAAGAGTAAGACCCGGAGATCACCTTCCTCTCCACAAATACATCAGAAATACATCTACATGTGGAACACCTCCTACAGAACACCTACTGAATGCTGGCAGAAGACCTCAGACATCCCAGAAGGCAAGAAACTCCCCATGGGCAAGAAAATTACCCTACCTGGGTAGGGTAAAAGAAAAAAGAAAAAACAGAGACAAAGAATAGGGACTGGACCAGCACCAGTGGGAGGGAGCTGTGAAGGAGGAAAGGTTTCCACACACTAGGAAGCCCCTTCGCGGGTGGAGACTGCGGGTGGCAGAGCAGGGAAGCTTCATAGCCATGGAGGAGAGCACAGCAACAGGGGTGCAGAGGGCAAAGCAGAGAGACTCCTGCACAGAGCATCGGTGCCGACCTGTACTCACCAGCCCAAGAGGCTAGTCTGCTCACCCGCCGGGACGGGCGGGGACTGGGAGCTGAGGCTCGGGCTTCGGTCGCATCAGATCACAGGGAGAGGACTGGGGTTGGCTGCGTGAACACAGCCTGAAGGGGTTAGTGTGCCACAGCTAGCCGGGAGGGAGTCCTGGAAAAAGTCTGGAGCTGCCGAAGAGGCAAGGGACATTTTCTTGCCTCTTTCTTTCCTGGTGCGCAAGGAGACGGGATTAAGAGTGCCTTTTTTTTTTCTTTTCCTTTTTTTTTTTTTTTGCAGTACACGGGCCTCTCACTGTTATGGCCTCTCCCGTTGTGGAGCACAGGCTCCGGATGCGCAGGCTCAGTGGCCATGGCTCACGGGCCCAGCCGCTCCACGGCATGTGGGATCTTCCTGGACTGGGGCACAAACCCGTGTCCCCTGCATCGGCATGTGGATTCTAAATCACTGTGCCACCAGGGAAGCCCAAGAGCGCCTCTTAAAGGAGCTCCACAGACGGGCATGAGCCGTGGCTATCAGCGTGGACCCCAGAGATGGTCATGAGACGCTAAGGCTGCTGCTGCAGCCACCAAGAAGCCTGTGTGCAAGCACAGGTCACTATCCACACCTCCGCTCCCCGGAGCCTGTGCAGCCCGCCACTGCCAGGGTCCCATGAGCCAGGGACAACTTCCCCGGGAGAACACATGGCGCGCTTCAGTCTGGTACAATGTCATGCCAGCCTCTGCTGCCGCAGGCTCGCCCCACATCCATACCCCTCCCTCCCCCTGGACTGAGTGAGCCAGAGCCCCAGAATCAGCTGCTCCTTTAACCCTATCCTGCCTGAGTGAAGAACAGACACCCTCAGGCAACATATATACAGATGTGGGGCCAAATCCAAAGCTGAACCCCAGGAACTGTGCAAAGAAGAGAAAGGGAAATTTCTCCCAGCAGCCTCAGGAGCAGTGGATTAAATCTCCACAATCAACCTGATGTACCCTGCATCTGTGGAATACCTGAATAGACAATGGATCATCCCAAATTGAGGAGGTGGACTTTGGGAGCAATGATATATATATATTTTTTTCCCTTTTTCTCTTTTATGAATGTGTATGTGTATGCTTCTGTGTGTAATTTTGTCTGTATAGCTTTGCTTTTACCATTTGTCCTAGGGTTCTGTCTGTTCACTTCTTTTTATTACTTAAAAAATATTTTGTTCTTAATAATTATTTTTATTTTAATAACTATTTCATCTGCTTGCTTGCTTGCTTGCTTTCCTACCCTTTATTCTGAGCCATGGGGAGAACAGGCTCCTGGTGCTCCAGCCAGTCATCAGGGCTGTGTCTCTGAGGTGGTAGAGACAAGTTCAGGACACTGGTCCACAAGAGACCTCCCAGCTCCACATAATATCAAACAGCGAAAATCTCCCAGAGATCTCCACCTCAATGCCAAGACCCAGCTCCACTCAATGACCAGCAAGCTACAGTGCAGGACAACCTATGCCAAACAACTAACAAGACAGGAACACAACCCCATCCATTGGAACAGAGGCTGCCTAAAATCATCATAAGGCCACAGACACCCCAAAACACACCACCAGATGTGGATGTGCTCACCAAAAGACAAGAACCAGCCTCATCCACCAGAACACAGGCACTAGTCCCCTCCACCAGGAAGCCTACACAACCCACTGAACCAACCTTAGCCACTGGGGACAGACAACAAAAACAACGGGAACTATGAACCTGCAGCCTGTGAAAAGGAGACCCCAAACACAGTAAGTTAAGCAAAATGAGAAGACAGAGAAACACACAGCAGATGAAGGAGCAAAGCAAAAACCCACCAGACCTAACAAATGAGGAGGAAATAGGCAGTCTACCTGAAAAATATTTCAGAATAATGATAGTAAAGATGATCCAAAATCTTGAAAATAGAATGGAGAAAATACAAGGAACATTTAACAAGGAGCTAGAAGAACTAAATAGCAAACAAACAGTGATGAACAACACAATAAATGAAATTTAAAATTCTCCAGAAGGGATCAATAGCAGAACTGAGGCAGAAGAACGGATAAGTGACCTGGAAGATAAAATCAGGGAGATAACTACTGCAGAGCAGAATAAAGAAAAAAGAATGAAAAGAATTGAGGACAGTCTCAGAGACCTCTGGGACAACTTTAAACACACCAACATTTGAATTATAAGGGTCCCAGAAGAAGAAGAGAAAAAGAACGAGACCTAGAAAATATTTGAAGAGATTATAGTTGAAAACTTCCCTAATATGGGAAACGAAATAGTTAATCAAGTCCAGGAAGCATATACAGTCCCATACAGGATAAATCCAAGGAGATACACACAAAGACACATATTAATCAAACTATCAAAAATTAGTACCAAGAACAAATATTAAAAGCAGCAAGGGAAAAACAACAAGTAACACATACGGGAATCTCCATAAGGTTATCAGCTGATCTTTCAGCAGAAACTCTGCAAGCCAGAAGGGAGTGGCAGGACATATTTAAACTGATGAAAGAGAAAAACCTACAACCAAGATTACTCTACCCAGTAAGGATCTCATTCAGATTTGTTGGAGAAATTAAAACCTTTACAGACAAGCAAAAGCTAAGAGAATTCCGCACCACCAAACCAGCTTTTCAATAAATGCTAAAGGAACTTCTCTAGGCAAGAAACACAAGAGAAGAAAAAGACGTACAAAAACAAACCCAAGACAATTAAGAAAATGGTAACAGGAACATACTATATCGATAATACCTTAAATGTAAATAGATTAAATGCTCCAACCAAAAGACACAGACTGGCTGCATGGATACAAAAACAAGACCCGCCTATATGCTGTCTACAAGAGACCCACTTCAGACCTAGGGACACATACAGACTGAAAGTGAGGGGATGGAAAAAGATATTCCATGCAAATGGAAATCAAAAGAAAGCTGGAGTAGCAATTCTCATATCAGACAAAATAGACTTTACAACAAAGACTATTTACAAGAGGCAAAGAGGACATGACATAATGATCAAGGGATCAATCCAAGAGGGAAACATAACAATTGCAAATATTTATGAACCCAACATAGGAGCACCTCAATACATAAGGCAAATACTAACAGCCATAAAAGGGGAAATCAACAGTAACACGATCATAGTAGGGGACTTTAACACCCCACTTTCACCAATGGACAGACCCTCCAAAATGAAAATAAATAAGGAAACACAAGCTTTAAATGATACATTAAACAATATGGAGTTAATTGATATTTATAGGACGTTCCATCCAAAAACAACAGAATACACATTCTTCTCAAGTGCTCATGGAACATTCTCCAGGATAGATCATATCTTGAGTAACAAATCGAGCCTTGGTAAATTTAAGAAAATTGAAATCGTATCAAGTATCTTTTGTGACCACAACGCTATGAGACTAGATATCAATTACAGGAAAATATCTGTAAGAAATACAAACACATGGAGGCCAAACAACACACTACTTAATAACCAAGAGATCACTGAATAAATCAAATAAGAAATCAAAAAATACCTAGAAACAAATGACAATGAAAACACAATGACCCAAAACCTATGGGATGTCGCAAAAGCATTTCTAAGAGGGAAGTTTATAACTATACAAGCCTACCTTAAGAAACAAGAAGCATCTCAAATAAACAAACTAACCTTACACCTAAAGCAATTAGAGAAAGAAGAACAAAAAAACCCCAACGCTAGCAGCAGGAAATAAATCATAATGATCAAATCAGAAATAAATGAAAAAGAAATGAAGGAAACGATAGCCAGGATCAATAAAACTAAAAGCTAGTTCTTTGAGAAGATAAACAAAATTGATAAAACATTAGCCAGAGTCATCAAGAAAATAAGGGAGAAGACTCAAATCAATAGAATTAGAAATGAAAAAGGAGAAGTAACAACTGACACTGCAGAAATACAAAAGATCATGAGAGATTACTGCAAGCAAATATATATCAATAAAATGGACAACCTGGAAGAAGTGGACAAATTCTTAGAAATGCACAACGTTCCGAGTCTGAACCTGGAAGAAATAGAAAATATGAACAGTCCAATCACAAGCACCGAAATTGAAACTGTGACTAAAAGTCGTCCAACAAATGAAAGCCCAGGACCAGATGGCTTCACAGGCGAATTCTATCAAACATTTAGAGAAGAGCTAACACCTATCCTTCTCAAACTCTTCCAAAATAGAGCAGAGGGAGGAACACTCCCAAACTCATTCTATGAGGCCACCATCACCCTGATACCAAAACCAGACAAAGACGTCACAAAGAAAGAAAACTACAGGCCAATTTAACTGATGAATATAGATGCAAAAATTCTCAACAAAATACTAGAAAACAGAATCCAACAGCACATTAAAAGGATCATACACTAGATCAAGTAGGGTTTATCTCAGGAATGCAAGGATTCTTCAATATACACAAATCAATCAATGTGATACACCATATTAACAAATTGGAGGAGAAAAACCATATGATCATCTCAATAGATGCAGAGAAAGCTTTTGACAAAATTCAACACCCAATGATGATAAAAACCCTCCAGAAAGTAGGCATAGAGGGGACTTTCCTCAACATAATAAAGGCCATGTATGACAAACCCAGAGCCAACATCATCCTCAATGGTGAAAAACTGAAACCATTTCCTCTACGATTAGGAAAAAGACAAGGTTGCCCACTCGCAACCACTATTATTCAACATACTTTTGGAGGTTTTAGCCACAGCAATCAGAGAAGAAAAAGAAATAAAAGGAATCTAAATCAGAAAAGAAGAAGTAAAACTGTCACTGTTCTCCGGTGACATGATACTCTACATAGAGAATCCTAAAGATGCCACCAGAAAAGTACTAGAGCTAATCAATGAATTTGGTAAAGTAGCAGGATACAAAATTAATGCACAGAAATCTCTTGCATTCCTATACACTAATGATGAAAAATTTCAAAGTGAAATTAAGAAAACACTACCATTTACCACTGCAACCAAAAGAATAAAATATCTAGGAATAAACCTACCTAAGGAGACAAAAGACCTGTATGCAGAAAATTATAAGACACTGATGAAGGAAATTAAAGATGATACAAATAGATGGAGAGATATACCATGTTCTTGGATTGGATGAATCAACATTGTGAAAATGACTCTACTACCCAAAGCAATCTACAGATTCAATGCAATCCCTATCAAACTACCACTGGCATTTTTCAGAGAAGTAGAACAAAAAATTTCACAATTTGTACGGAAACACAAAAGACCTCAAATAGCCAAAGCAATCTTGAGAAAGAAAAATGGAGCTGGAGGAATCAGGCTCCCTGACTTCAGACTATAGTACACACCTACAGTAATCAAGACAGTATGGTACTGGCACAAAAACAGAAATATAGATCAATGGAACAGGTTAGAAAGCCCAGAGATAAATTCACGCACCTATCATCACCTTATCTTTGATAAAGGAGTCAAGAATATACAGTGGAGAAAAGACAGCCTGTTCAATAAGTCGTGCTGGGAAAACTGGACAGCTAAATGTAAAAGGATGAAATTAGAACACTCCCTAACACCATACACAAAAATAAACTCAAAATGGATTAAAGACCTAAATGTAAGGCCAGACACCATCAAACTCTTAGAGGAAAACATTGGCAGAGCATTCTATGACATAAACCACAGCAAGATCCTTTTTGACCCCCCTCCTAGAGAAATGGAAATAAAAACAAAAATAAACAAATGGGACCTAATGAAACTTAAAAGCTTTTGCACAGCAAAGGATACCATAAACAAGATCAAAAGACAACCCTCAGAATGGGAGAAAATAGTTGCAAATGAAGCAACTGACAAAGGATTAATCTCCAAAACATACAGTAACTCATGCAGCTCAATATCAAAAAAACAAACAACCCAATCCAAAAATGGGCAGGAGACCTAAATTGACATTTCTCCAAATGAGATATACAGATTGCCAACAAACACATGAAAGAATGCTCAACATCATTAATCATTAGAGAAATGTAAATCAAAACTACAATGAGATATTATCTCACACCAGTCAGAATGTCCATCATCCAAAAATCTAAAAACAATAAATGCTGGAGAGGGTGTGTAGAAAAGGGAACCCTCTTGCACTGTTGGTGGGAATGTCAATTGATACAGCCACTATGGAGAACAGTATGGAGGTTCCTTGAAAAACTAAAAATAGAACTACCATATGAACCAGCAGTCCCACTACTGGGCATATACCCTGGGAAAACCATAATTCAAAGAGTCACGTACCAAAATATTCATTGCAGCTCTATTTACAATAGCCAGGACATGGAAGCAACCTAAGTGTCCATCAACAGATGAATGGATAAAGAAGATGTGGTACATATATACAATGGAATATTACTCAGCTATAAAAAGAAACAAAATTGAGTTACTTGTAGTGAGGTGGATGGACCTAGAGTCTGTCATACAGAGTGAAGTAAGCCAGAAAGACAAAAACAAATACTGTATGCTAACACACATATATGGACTCTAAACAAAAAGAAAAAGAAAAACACAAAAATGGTCAGAAGAACCTAGGGGCAAGATGAGAATAAAGATGCAGACCTAGTAGAGAATGGACTTGAGTATACGGGGAGGGGAAGGGTAAGCTGGGACAAAGTGAGACAGTGGCATGGACATATATACACTACCAAATGTAAAATAGATAGCTAGTGGGAAGCAGTCACATAGCACAGGGAGATCAGCTTGGTGTTTTGTGACCACCTAGAGGGGTGGGATAGAGAAGGTGGGAGGGAGAGAGATGCAAGAAGGAAGAGATATGGGGACATATGTATATGTATAACTAATTCACTTTGTTATAAAGCAGAAACTGACACACCATTGTAAAGCAATTATAGTCTAATAAAGATGTAAAAAATAAATATATATATATATCTTAGATCTCTTCTAACTTTGAAATTCTATTACTCTCCTATGTCAAGGGCATAGATTAGTTTTTTTTTTTTTTAATATTGAAAATGCCTGCATTTAATTATTTTGGGTACCTCCATGAATGGAGATAATACCAGGATATCAACAAAGCACAATTACACTAATCTTTATTAACTTTCAATTCCAACATATACTTCCACGTATTTTATTCCATCTCTAAATGTTCTCTTGTTTAGGTAGAAAAATTAAATTCTTTGACCAGTGCTAGGAATTTCTGAGTAAGAGATGGTTAAGGATGTAGAAATGACTTGTAATTAATTAACTTGTTTACAAATCCAGATATTTGAGGCAGAAAACTACTTTGACCAACTTTGTTTTCAGTAAAATACAGGGAACCAGGGTCCAAAGGCTCTGTAATATAGTTAAAGAGTGTGAACTGACATTTTGGTTTTTTTTTTTTTTTTTTTTTTCATTCTACCCACTGCTTTCTCTGAGTGAGTCCATTCTACAAGGTTATGGTTCTTTCTGTTCATGCTTTTTGTACCAGATCTAGTTTTCAGGTGTGAGTGGTGCATGCACTTTAAAACATAGCTTTCCTCCTTCTTCATCTTATTCTCCATGAAAGGGAACTTGAATTTGAGAGTTCTCCAGCTATATATCAGAAATGTCATCACTCTCACACCTTTCTTCTTCAAGACTTTAATCTTTCAAGTAAATAAGCAAACTTGTTCTAATATTGAAGCTTGTGACATTTGGCTGGTCACTCATCTCCAGGCTAAACTTCTTCCTTATCCTCTCTGTACCTTAGCCAGGCTGCCTCCTATCATGCCAAAGGATCTTTTTCTTGAGTTCATATTTATTAACCTTCTAGGTAAATTCTTTATGTGGTGTTTAATCAGCACTTTGTAAAGTGCAAGTAAATTGCTGACCACTTATCTGGAGCAATCATCTACCATTTTGGGAGCAAAACCAATTCTATTTTCTGAAAATGATCATTGGTTGAATGGGTCGGTACATGATACACTGAATTTTGTCACTCATTTTTAGTTGTTCCTTTTATTATAAGCATGCATAGTATTTCTAGACTGGTATATATATTTTTCTTTCTTCTGATGACATGATAGTAGTCTGAAAAGTATCCATTTAATAGTGTTCAGTCAGGCAATAGTACCTCCAAATTTCTATCTGCTCAGAAAGCACTTAAATTCCCTGAAAAGTCTTTTGATCTCTCCTCCATTTCACAAGTTGCTATGACATTTGACAGATGTCAAAACTATGGCAGTTTTATAGCATAGCAGAGGGAGAAGACAGTCTTAAATGGTAAGAGAGCAGAGAACACTTGCTAAACTCTTTTCTTAATGGAGTTTCATTGTTATATATTCATTCACTCAGCACTTTGGTACCGCGACACCCACTAAAGTATGTTCCAGCTGTCGGATGATATTAGAAAGCTTTGGACTCTCTATTCTAAGAAATTTGATAGAGGCATTAAATATTTGGTCAAATGAATTCATATGTGGTTCCTCTCCAGAAGCCTCTGAGTACATGCTGGGTGGTTATGAGGAAGTGGGTGTTGGGAGGGATTGACTTAAGCAATAAATTATCAGGCCTGCTAATTTATATCTATGTGCTGAAGATTAATGTAATTTTGGAATAGGGATGAATCAAGGTCTTTAGTGGAATTTGGGGAAGAGTTGCTCTTATTATTACTCTTTTAAAAATTTCCTTGTAAGTAGATAAAGAACCTTGGGTATGATTCTCTTTTTGGGTTAATCAATCTGACATACTCAGAAATATAGAAGCATTATGATTTAGAGAACAATTTTACCTTTCAGGCCAACAGTGGTGAATATTTTCCTGCACTCTACACCATTCTTAAGCAGCTCTTCTCATGACAAAGATGTATCTTGCTGCCTTAAATCAGCTTCTGCCTGATGCTGACTTAATAATGGCACAAAGCCACAATCTTATTAGCTGTGACACAGAGGAGCCCCAAATAATTCATGGTGATGTTATGACTAATTTCTTTTATGTTGCTCACAATGGCTGATAGAGGGCAGTCAGATACTCAGGACTGCAGTAAAGCAACCTTCTCCTAGGATGTTTACAACTCATGATTTAAATAGATACATATACGTCTAGGAATATTTTCAAAATTAAGAAACTATATCCATCTTCCCCCTAGCAAGTTGACAGGCCACTTTCACATCCTCTTTATTTTCCTCTTCAATTTTCCCTCTTGATTCTAGACTTAGAAAGGAAGAATACAGGCTTTCAGTCTTCAGGATTTGAATTTGGAGGGTTTTCCCATGTATACAGTACCATGAAATCTACAAGATAAGCTATAGACCTTATTAAATTATCTAAGGAAACCCCCAGCTTTTAAAATCTTCTTTCCTGATTTTCTTTAGGCTCATCCAAATTTCTTTTGGATCTGGTCATGGAATCTCATGATGCTTTTCTTGATTGTCCTAACCTGTGGCTGGAGGGAGAGATTGATTAATGTTCCTCCACTGCTTTGCATGTTAGGCATTTTCCTTCTTCTCAAATCTCTTTCTTTGGTTTAAACTGCACTTTAGCTTTTTCACCTCTAGCTAATGGAGATACTCCCAGGAATGTAGGCCAATGATACTGAGGTTGGAACAATGCCAGCAGACGCATTAGGTTTCTTCTCCCACACCAAACCAATTGTCTGAAGTTTTTAAATGAGAATTTTGAAATTTGAACTCAGTTTAAAAAAATAGAGGCAAATTAGCTCTAGGGCACAGAGAGTTCACAACTTCCTTGGTTTCTCACATCTCTCTTTTTCAGGGAAGAGTTTGCAGATGGCTAAGTGATGTGACAGTGCTGTTAGTATGGAATAGGGCTCTCATTTGGACATGATAAAGTCATGTTCTTTTAAGATTCTGCATTGCATTTGCATCTTATTCACGAGAGGAAAACAGAACAGCTTAATGGTTGAATTCATAGAAAGTTGTTTTTTTTTTTAAATAAACATCAGAGTAGACTCTTAATATTCTAGCCTAAACATATACACTAACAATAGGGTAGATACTTTTCAGTTGTGCAAATACGATTCCTTTAAGCTATCTGTGAAATAAATGACACAAACTCATCAATTATCAGCTATTACCTCCATTATTCTCCCTTTTCAGAATTTTTCTCTTGTTGAAGGAATCACAAAGAAGTAGTTCATAAGAAGGATTATTTAGAAATATAGACATAGCAAATTTTATTTCTGGCTATTATTGTCCTGAACTTCAAAACAACGCATACTTTTCCTAGATGAGAAAGAAAGGACAATTTACCTCTTCTTTATGCAGAGGTCCCACTAGCAAGGGAATATTTAATTTAGGGTTAAATTAGATTGGTTTCAGCAGCTGTACTTGTGATTCTTAAGGACCTGACTCTCAGAAAAGATCTCCTTCCCTAGTTGCATATGTCCTGTTATTTTCTATCGTGCTGAGTGGTGGTTTTCAACTGCTGCAAAAGGAAATGCCAAAACATGCACTGCCCCTTGTCAATACTCAGGAAGGATGTCAGAATAACATTAACCTTTAATTCCAACTTCAGCACCTGTTTTTTTTTTTTTTAAATCAATTTCAAAGCAACACAAACACATGCTTTGATATATTCAGGAATTAACAGATTGTAGTAAAATAATCTGTGGTAAAGACATAGAATGTGATACTTCATTCATAGCACAGAATGTGTGTTTCAAGGGCACAAACCTAAACCTTAAATTCAGAGCTAAACAAAGCAAGCTATTTTAAAACCACAGAATCTCTGTTTAAAAACATCAGAGACTGCCTAGAGAGTGTATAATTGTCATTGGTCACATGGTACCTCCTAGGTGAGAGTGTTTCATTTCTGTTACTTCCTGGGTAGAAACTCTAATAAAGTGAATTTGCTTGTTTTATATATAGAGCTCTTCTCTTAGGCCACATCCACCACAATGAAAGTCCCTATCATTTAAGGTTTCTTCATAATTCCAGAGAATCTTATTCTACTTGTCTTCTCATAAAAAAATTCATTCATCTCCACAGTGAGCTGTATATTGGAAAAATGGCAAAGCTCACAGCTTTCAGCTATCAATGGTAACTCATTCTGAGATGCTGGAGATAGTTCTGGGAGTAGCACATGAAAGGGTTCATTGTAAGACCCTCAATACTGGGACTGTGTTTCCCCCACCTAACCCTCTTATCTGCCTCTCCCAGAGCAGATCATCTTTCTTGGTGGTACTGGCAGCTACTCTGCCCAGGAGGCTCACTCTGAACCAATGGCTTCTAGAGACTCTTATTAACTCAGGTTCTTACCAGCTTAGTGCTATAGGTCACAGTAGTCTCTCCTAGTGACTAGCATTGGTTATGTCTCTCCAAAGTAGCTGCATCTAAAAACCTTTCCTTTATGACTCACATGGGGTCACCTTTATCCCTTGACCTGCAGAACAGTTCTGAATAGTGTCCAGTCAGCACTAATCAGAGATTAGAAACTATGGCTCTCAGGGCATATCTGGGTTACAAATATAAATTTGTTTGGCCCATAGAGGGCTTAACATTTTAAAATTACTTTACAAGATTTAGAGTTAGAAGGTTTCACATAAAAATCTTGATTTCCATTTCTCCTTTTTTTTAAAAAAAATTGAAATCCATGCAAAATTAAAAGATGGCATGGTTCTTACAGGGCCACCATATTCTGGTTGTGAGTGGCAATTTCTTCTTTAGGCAGGTCTTTGTGTCTCTAGTTTGTGAAAGATCACACACCCCTTAGGATTACTTCTGAGCTAATGCTACTTGTGTCAATATTTTTGATTCCTGTAAGTACTCAAATCTATGTAGGATTCTTACCAAAATTCTGTCTCTAAAGGGAAGTTCACAGGATCTCAAATGGGAGTCTGTGGACCCATTCAATGCCCTTGGACTTATTCTCAGTGGCATATTAATTTATGATGGGAACTGTTTTAGTCTGTTCAGGCTGTGTATATGGTATAACAGAATACTATAAACTGGGTGACTATAAAACAACAAAAATCTATTTCTCACAATCCTGGGGTCTGGGATGTCCAAGATCAAGGCACCAACAGATTCATTGTCTGGCCTGCTTCCTCACTGACAACGATGTCTCACTGTATCCTCACAAGAGGCAAAGGGGTCTTTCTTGGAAGCTTTTTATAAGGGCACTAAACCCATTCATGAGGCTTCTGCCCTCATTACCTAATCACCTCCCAAAGGTCCCACCTTCTAATATCATCACTTTGGGGGTTAGGTTTCAACATATGAATTTTGGAGGATACAAATATTCAACCTGTGGCAGGAGCTTAGTTTTTTTTTTTCTTTTAGTTCAATGATTATTTATCGATTGATCTATTGATCTATCTGTGAAATTACCTGGATGATGCCTTTAATACTTACCTACTATTCCAAAACTACTTTAAATTCTATGAGTTAACATAAAATATATGCAGACTCAGGGGTAAATGATATATTTGTATGAAATGAAGGCCAAATGTCATATGGTGCTCCATGCAAAAGGTTTTATAATAACTTAATCTGGAAGAGGGGATGATAGGATTGAATCATCACATGGCATTAGGACTGTGGAAGATCCCAAGAAAATCTGCCTTGAAGCAGTCAGTGTTATATTCATACCAAAAGCAAAACATTTATTTTCAGCCAAACAATATTAAGTCACATTATATTAATTTTGTTAATCTGAATTGTATTTGTTTTGTAGTTTCTACTTAATTTGGTTTTATAGATGTTTAGGAATAGTTACAAAAAGGTATAAAAGAAGCATATACCTAATTTCATATCTGTACTTTTAAAAAAATTTATTTATTTTATTTATTTATTTATTATTTTTGGCTGCATTGGGCCTTGGTTACTGCGCACGGGCTTTCTCTAGTTGTGGTAAGCAGGGGCTACTCTTTGTTGTGGTGCACGGGCTTCTCCTTGTGGTGGCTTCTCTTGTTGTGGAGCATGGCTCTAGGCCCACGGGCTTCAGTAGTTGCAACGCATGGGCTTAGTTGCTCCACGGCATGTGGGATCTTTCCAGACCAGGGCTCGAACCTGTGTCCCCTGCACTGGCAGGTGGATTCTTAACCACTGAGCCACAGGGAAACCCTCATGACTGTACTTTTTAAAGTCACATTCTATTTAAAAATACTTTAAGTTACAATTCAAGAAAATAAATATTTTCCTTTAATAGCATCCATTTAATGCTCAAATTTGAAAAATTCTTTGAAAATTTTTCTTCTTTTTATGTAGGATCAGGTTTTGGCTTGCTTGCCTTGAGAGGGGGTTTCATTCCATGGATTTGGGTCTCTACCTTGGAACACAGCCCAGGAGAAAGAGAGGGCTTAGCTGCAGAGTAAGCTCCAAGTGCATGAGGACAGTATTGATGAATGCCAAATTGAGGCGGAAGGAGCAGAAGTGATGATAAATCAGAGCTAAGTTCAGGATCTAGGTCAGATGAAAGTCAGTCAGTGAGGGCAGGGCTGCAGCATCCTGAGCAACTGTTTTGAATACTAGGTGGTATTTGAGGTTCCACTTTTATGACATAAGAAGAGTGCTATGTGGCTGGAGCAGTCTGGTTAAAAAATATCTGAGCGGGGTAAATAGCAACAATGGTGCTAACAGGTTCATTAGGAGTTAATTCTTCAAAGGGACTAATTTAAAGCTCCCGGAATTATATTAATAAGCATCCCAATGTATTACCTTAGTGTCATCTACACAAGGGATTTTTCATCTGTCCTTAACATGGGTCTACTTGAGCCTCATTTTCATAATGTGCTCTCATGCTTCCTAAGGAGGCCTACTGGGTTTTCAGAGAGCACAGCACACTGTCCTGAGGTTGGGCATTCCTCTTCACATCTAATTTTGAAAGGTCACTGGGATCCAGAATAATCCTATCTCATAGTTGCCCAATCAAGGCATATAAAGCTAAATTTCAATTATATGAAATAATGAAATCCGTGACTTTGATATTATTGTCTGATACCTATTTGAGAACGAATGATAGTGGTGCTTCAATGAAATGTGAGATTTTCAACTGGAATGTTGATTTGAGATATTTGACCAAGTTAGGAAAAGACACATCTCTACACCACTAACCAAGTTATTTCCCTTACTCAGTCTTACAGCCCCCAAATATAACTTTGAATCAGAGAGACAGGGATGTTTAGAAGGAAGCTTAAGCTAATTAAACTGGAGTATGAGTCTCCAGGGATGGAAAACCTTATTTATTCACATGATTGTTTCAAAAGACCCAGTTTTTGAGATCTAGAATTTGGTTTTGAAAGCTGATTTTCAACTCCTGATGCAAGTAATCTGCAGTCCATATGTAGTAATCTGCACACGTAGCAAACTGGGTTTCTACAGCAACATTCCAACATGTGATATACTTTCTGGGCACCTTCTCTGTGTCAGACATGTTACATACTGAAAAGATCATGCTGAGTAACACAGCACTTCTATTCCCATGGGCTAACAGTCTAATGCCAGGCATTTAACTGAGTTCTCCCCACTGGAATTAAGTGAGCCGGAATTAATCAGCTCACTTTATTCCAGCATCAACCCCATGTCCTAGATGGTAGTTAGAGTTTTAGTAACTTTTCTTAAGATTCTGAACTAGCAAGTGATAGAGCTGAGATCAAAACTAGGCAGTTTGACTTCAGTGCCTAAACTCTCACCTACTATATGTAGTGTCTACCTCTTAGCCAGTTTCCTTTGCTTTGGTTCCAAATGCAATTTAAATTACAGAGACACACAGTCATGATTGTTAAAAAGTGAACACGTGCAAAAAACAAAGAGAAAGAGATTAGATTATATGAGGTAAAAGTAACTGATTTAAATGGTACTAGGTAGAAATTTGGTAAGAAGCACTGCTTCTTTGTCCTTTGCATAGAGTCATCTTTATGGTTTTAATTAAATTGTCTCCAATATAATGCTTCTTACCCTATACTTCTTACTTACTGGAGTCCAAAGAATGGCCCACTATGATGGCTGGATTTGTCATCTGCTGATGTAATGCTATGAACTGAAGGTAATATTGATGATGGTCATAGTTATTATAATTAACTATGATAATTTAAAAGTGTCTGAAGAGTCATGGTTGGTGCAGAAATATTTATATATTGCTCATGATCAAATTTGGGAATTAAAATGGCCTTGCTCATGAAGATGTAACATGGAGGATTATATTAAGCTACTGCTGGTTTTCAAGGATGGTCACAGGAGGGTGAGTTTTTCATTCAGTTGTCTCAACTGGAGAACAAACAAACATCATGGCTGTTGGTCAAATATACTGTGTATGTGTGATTACATAAATTTTTCAGATTCTTAATTTTATATAATATTTGAAACTAAATTTCATCCTTTTTATATTTCTAATTAGTTCCTGAAATAAATGTCAGAAATAGCATGAAGATTAGACTGTTTTCCTTTTTAGCTCAGTTTATTATTTATTGTTTACCACAGCAAGTATCTAGGAGGACTCTTTGGGGATGTTCAGCAGGAGTAGCTCTGGTAATTCTCATAAATGTTGTTAAGATAATTTATATCTTTCAATCATGGCCTGCCTGCCATTATTTGAGACCTGGCTCACTGGGTCTTTCACTGTAAGAACACCACACTGTGGGTGGGGACTATGAGATTGAAGCAGTGTTCAGCTAGAAATGGGTACCACCTTTATTCTCTTCTTGCTGGTTTGTACCAGGACATTCTCTAGCCAACTCCATTTTGCTTCTAACAGGCAGAAGTGGGCAGAGTGAGTAACTGCAAAGGAGAAGGAGATGTTTACAGTGCCGGAGTTCTGTAGAGAACTGCTGAAGAGGAGATGCCAGGGGGAGATGTGGTGATAAAATAAATCTGGGACCTCAGTACCTGACGTCAGTTGTAACTGCTCCATATACTGGCTTCTCTATAGTTTGGGGCTGGGAATCCAATTTCCTGTATTTGGTAGACTCGGCATTTGGAACCTTTCCTCTTCCTGTCAAAACCTCCTGGTTTTCTAGGTATGGATGCATTCTCTTTGCTCTCACCTCCTTGGTCTTTCATTTCCTACCAGAGGTTTGGATAATATTAAAGACCTCATGTCCTCTACTTCCAGTTACTCTCAGCATCTTATCCACTTCCACCTCTTGTTGCCTTCAGGTCAATGGATTTTTAAGGTATACACTATGAAGACTGTCTCACAAATGTTGCCTACATTCCATCTTTCCAAAGACTGTAGGTGTTACCAACACTGTGGTCAACCAGATTTGGCATGTTAGCATTCTTTTCTTTCTATCATTAATCATTTGGTAAATTACAAATTTCTAACTGCAAGTATATTCTTTTTTTAAAATTATAAATGTAATACATGAAATACCTGGGGGGCTAGAGAAGATGGTGGAAGAGTAAGACGCGGAGATCACCTTCTTCCCCACAGATACATCAGAAATACATCTACACGTGGAACTGCTCCTATAGAACACCCACTGAACGCTGGCAGAAGACCTCAGATCTCCCAAAAGGCAAGAAACTCCCCACGTATCTGGGTAGGGAAAAAGAGAAATACCTGATAGAGATAAACAAGTCAAATAATAAGAAATTTAAAATCAAATTCTCTCTAACTTCTGATACTCCTCCTAGCCCAGTTCCTCAGAAGTAATTACTGGTAATAGTTTGGAGTGCATTTCTTCAGGCGTTTTTAATAGAGACACACACATTTAACTTAGGGAATTTTAAAATGTCATAAATGGCATCACAGTAAACTATTCCTTTACAACTTTCTCTTTGATTATAACAATATGTCTTGGAGATTACTTCACATCTCTCTCTCTCATGTCTCAACAGATATTGCTACATCCTTTTTTTTTCAAAATCGATACTTTTTTTTTTTTTTTTGCCGTACGCGGGCCTCTCACTGTTGTGGCCTCTCCCGTTGCGGAGCACAGGCTCCGGACGCGCAGGCTCAGCGGCCATAGCTCACGGGCCCAGCCGCTCCGCGGCACGTGGGATCTTCCCAGACTGGGGCACGAACCCGTGTCCCCTGCATCAGCAGGCAGACTCTCAACCACTGCGCCACTAGGGAAGCCCCAAAATCGAAACTTTTAACGAGTAAAAGTTTGATGGGAAACAGAATACATATAGTCTCAAAGTACCTCGCCGCAAGATATTTATTAATTGCAAAGGGAACAGTAATTACTTTAACAGTGGAGAAATCTGGCAGATAGTATCTTACCCAAAGTAAATAAAACAACAGGATATCCTTTTGTCTTCTGGCTACATCATTCTTTTTAATGGAGAGAACGTATTCCATGATGAGGCTATATCCTGATTTATTAATAAGTGTGTGTTTGTTCTAGTTTTGGGGCATTACAAATAGTATACTTTTATATACATGTGTCAGTGTTTCTGTAAGGTAGATTCCAGGAAGTGAAACTTGAGGCTAAAATACAGACAAAATTTTTTAATTGATCTTTCCCATTGAAATTGAAACACTGAAGTTGCCAAAGTGTCAATCATATTCCTACCAAGTGGCATGGACATATATACACTACCAAATGAAAAATAGATAGCTAGTGGGAAGCAGCCGCATAGCACAGGAAGATCAGCTCAGTGCTTTGTGACCACCTACAGCGATGGGATAGGGAGGATGGGAGGGAGACACAGAGGGAACAGATATAGGGACATATGTATATGTATAATTGATTCATTTTGTTATAAAGCAGAAACTAACACACCATTGTAAAGTAATTATACTCCAATAAAGATGTTTAAAAAATTAAAAAATAATTAAAAAAATAGAATTTAAGTTTCTTTATGATGTGAGGTAGTGATCTATATACATGTTTTCTAAATGGATAGCCAATTTTCCCCACACCATGTGCTGAATAGTCTCTCCTTTTCAAATTAATTTGAAATGTCACCTTTCATAAACGAAATGTCTACATATATATGAAATTTCTTATTCTGTTTCTTGTTTTGTTAACACAGTCTCAAATCTCTAGAAGACACAGTGCACATTTAATTTGTAGTTTCTGATGACCAGTTAAAGTTGAGCACATATTCTTATGTTTATTGGATATTTGAATATCCTCTCCTTTATCAGGTCTTTAGCTAATTTTTAGGTTGGGTTCTTTTGGCTTTTTATTTATATATTCTAAATTCAGATATTTTGTCATCTGTGTGTACTGAAATATATTCTCCCACTTTGTAGCTTGACTTCTAATGCACTTTTTAAAGTAAAAATTTCTTAATTTAATTTAATTCAAATTTTAAAATGATTATGCAATCCTTCACTAGATAGCTGACAAATCACTAAAACAGACCTGACTAGCTTCAAAGCAACACTGTTGTAATAAGTCAAACAGTAGAGAATGTACTTGTCTTTACACTATTAGTGGAATAAAATATAAATTCAAGTTGATAGTCATCCAAATTGTCAGTCATAACTTCTAAGTCAAAAATCAACACTTTAGAGCCTTTATCTTTTTATGTTTATTTAAAAATTAAAAAAAATTTGACCACATGATGGCCAGTTTTACTCGCTAAACTTATATCCCTGTCTTTAGAATATTCTCCACCTAAGTCACTCTATGCCTTTTAGCTGTTTAATTGTACAATGTTGGTCATCCCATTTATCTAGACCAATACTTGCAATAACTCCTCACTGATTAAAGATAAATACTTAGCATTCTCTCTCTCTTTCCTGACATTGAATACATTTTTTAAAAACTTTTTGATCTTCTTCACCATTTCCTCCACCCCCTAACCCCACCAATCTGCTCTTTGTATCTATGAGCTTTTTTTTTTTTTTTTTTGGTTTTTGCATAAAAGAAATATCATGGGGTATTTGTTTTTCTCAGTCAAACATTTCACTTAGCATAATGCCCTCAAAGTCCATCCAACTGTCTCAAATGGCAAGATTTCATTCTTTTTATAAATGAATAATATTCCACTGTGTGTGTGTGCCTGCACATGTGTGTGTATCACAATTTCTTTATCCATTCATCCATCAATGGATACTTAGCTAGTTTCCATGTCATACATTATGAATAGTTCTGCAGTGAACATGGTGGTGCATCCATTTTTTTTGAGTTAGTGTTTTCGTTTTATTTGAATAAATGCCTAGAAGTGGAATTGCTGAATCATATGGTAGTTCTATTTTTATTTTCTCAGGAAACTTTGTACTGTTTTCCATAGTGGCTACACGATTTATAGTCCCACTAACAGTGCACAAGTGTTCCCTTTTTTCACATCCTCACCAACACTTATCTCTTGTTGTTTTGATAATAGCCATCCTAACGGGTGTGAGGTGATATCTCACTGTAGTTTTGATGTGCGTTTCCCTGTTGATTAATGATTTTGAACATCTTTTCATGTACCTGTTGGCCATCTGTATGTCTTGTTTGGGAAACTGTCTATTCAAGTATTTTGCCCATTTTAAAATCAGATTGTATGTTTTTTTGCTATTGAATTGTATGTGTTCTTTGTGTATTTGGGGTATTAGCTCCTTACCAGATATATAATTTACAAATACTTTCTCCCATTCAGTAGGTTGCCTTTTTATTTTGTTGATGTTTTCCTTGCCTGTGCAGAAGCTTTAAGTTTTATGTAGCCCCACTTGCTTGTATTTTCTTTTGTTGCTTTGATTTTTGGAATCAAATGCAAAATATCATTGCCAATACCTATGTCAGAGAGCTTATTGCCTGGGTTTTCTTCAAGGAGTTTTATTTTTTCAGGTCTTACATTCAAGCCTTTAATACATTTTGAGATAAATTTTGTGCACAGTGTAAGACAGTAGTCTGGTTTCATTCTTTTGCATGAAGCTATCTTTCCCAACATCACTGATTGAAGAGACTGTCCTTTCTCCATTGTTTATTTTTGGCTACTTTGTCAAAAATTAATTGACCAAATATGCATGAATTTATTTCTGGCTCTCTGTTCTGTTCTATTGATTTATGTGTGCATTTTATGCCTATACCATACTGTTTTAAATACTATTGCTTTGTAATAGAATTTGAAATCAGGGAGCATGATGTTTCCAGCTTTGTACTTTCTCAGGATTACTTTGGTTACTAAGGGTCTTTTGAAGTTCCATACAAATTTTAGGATTGTTTGTTCTATTTCTGTGAAAAATGCCATTGGAATTTTGAGAGGGATTGAATTGAATTTGTAAATTGCTTTGGGTAGTATGGACATTTTAACAATATAAATTCTTCCAATCTACGAATATAGAATATTTTTCCATTGAGTTGTGTCTTTTAAATTTATTTTCTTAATGTCTTATAATTTTCAGTATACACATCTTCCACCTTGATGTTTGAATTTATTCCTGGGTATTTTATTCTTTTTTGATGCTATTGTAAATGAGATTGTTTTTGTAATTTCTCTTTCTGATAGTTTATTATCAGTGTATAGAAACACAACAGATTTTTGAACATCAGTTTTATATCCTGCCACATTAATTGATTTATTAGTTCTAGCAGTTTTGGGGTGATGTTTTAGGGATTTTCTATATACAATATCATGTCATCTGCAAACAGTGACAGTTTTATTTCTTCCTTTTCATTTTGGATTCATCTCATTTCTTTTTTGTTTGTTTGTTTGATTGTTGTGGCTAGGACTTCTAATATTATGTTGAGTAAAAGTAGTGAGATTGGGCATCTTTGTCTTGTTCCTGATCTTGAAGGAAATGTGTTCAACTTTTCATAGTTGAGTATGACGTTAGCTATGGGCTTATCATATGTGGCCTTTATTATGTTGAGGTATGTTACCTCTATACCCACTTTCTGGAGAGTTCTTATCAAAGTTCTCTTGAACTTTGTCAAAAGCTTTTTCTGCATCTGTTGAGATGATCATATGGTTTTTATTCTTCAATTTGTTAATGTGGTCACATTGATTTGCAGATGCTGAACCATCCTTGAACCCCTAGGATTAATTCCAATTGATCATGGTATATGATCCTTTTAATACACTGTTGGATTCAGTTTGCTAACATTTTGTTGATGACTTTAATCTGTGTTCATCAGTGATATTGGCCTGTAAGTTTCTTTTTTCATGATATCTTTGTCTGGTTTTTGTATCAGGGTGATGGTGGCCTCAGAGAATGCATTCAGAAGCATTCTTTCCTCTGCAATTTTTTAAAATAGTTTGAAAGAATAGATTTTAACTCTTCTCTAAATGTTTGGTAGAATTAACCTATGAAGCCATCTGGTCCTGGACTTTTGTTTGTTGAGAGTTTTTTGTTTTTTTTTAACTGATTCAATTTTATTGGTGGTAATTGGTCTGTTCATACTTTCTATTTCTTCCTGGTTCAGTATTGGGAGATTGTACATTTCTAAGAATCTGTCCATTTCTTCTAGGTTGTCCATTTTATTGGCATATAACTGTTCATAGTAATCTCTTATGATATTTTTATTTCTGTGGTGTCAGTTGTAACTTCCCCTTTTTCATTTCTGATTTTATTGATTTGAGCCCTCTTTCTTCTTGATGAGTCTGGCTAAAAGTTTATCAAGTTTGCTCCTTTTCAAAGAGCAAACTCTGAGTTTTATTGATCTTTTCTATTGTTTTTTTAGTCTTTTAAAAATTTATTTATTTATTGTTGGCTGCTTTGGTTCTTCGTTGCTGTGTGTGGTTTCTCTAGCTGCAGTGAGTGAGGGCTACTCTTCATTGTGGTGCACGGCCTTCTCATTGTGGTGGCTTCTCTTGTTGTGGAACACAGGTCCTAGGTGTATGGGCTTCAGTAGTTGTGGCATGCAGGGTCAGTAGTTGTGGCACACGAGCTTAGTTGCTCTGCAGCATGTGGTATCTTCCTGGACCAGGGCTCAAACCCGTGTCCTGTGCATTGGCAGGTGGATTCTTAACCACTGTACCACCAGGGAAGCCCTGTTTTGTTTAGTCTTGATTTTGTTTATTTTGGGTCTGATCTTCAAGATTTCTTTCCTTCTACTAACTTTGAGTTTTCTTTGGTCTTCTTTTTCTTGTCCTTTTAGTTGTAAAGTTAGGTTGTTTATTTGAGGTTTTTCTTGTTTCCTGAGGTAATTTTGTATTGCTATAAACTTCCCTCTTAGAATTGTTCTTGCTGTTCCCATACATTTTAGATCATTGTGATTTCATTTTCTTTTGTTTACTGGTATTTTTTAATTTCTTCTTTGATCTCTTCAGTGATCCATTGGTTGTTTAGTAGTATATTGTTTAGCCTCCACCTATTTGTGTGGTTTTTTGCAGGTTTTTTCTCATAATTGATTTCTAGTGTCAAACATTGTAGTCACAATATATGCTTGATATGATTTCAATTTTCTTAAACTTACTGAGCTTGTCTTGTGGTCCGTCTAGCACGTGATCTATGCTGGAGAATGTTCCATGAGAACTTGAAAAGAGTGTATTCTGCTGCTTTTGGATGGAATGTTCTCTATATATCTATTCAGTTCATCTGATCTAATGTGTTATTTAAGGCCAGTGTTTCTTTATTGATTCTCCAACTGAATGATCTGCCCATTGATGTAAGTAGGATGTTAAAGTCCCCTACTACTATTGTGTTACTGTCAGTTTCTCCCTATATGTCTGTTAATATTTGCTTTCTGTATTTAGGTGGTTCTATGATGGTTGAATATATATTTACAATTATTATTACTTCTTCTAGGCTTGATCCCTTGATCATTATGTAATGTTCTTCCTTGTCTCTTGGAACAGTCTTTGCTTGAAAGTCTATTTTTTTTCGTATAAGTATTGCTATACTGCCTTTCTCTTGATTTCTGCTTGCATGTTTGTGCATGAATACCTTTTTCCATCCTCACTTTCAGTCTTTGTGTGTCTTTATATCTGATGTGAGTCTCTCATAGGCAGCATATATATAGGCTTTGTTTTTTTTTTTTTTTTTTTTTTTTGCGGTACGCGGGCCTCTCCTGTTGCGGAGCACAGGCTCCGGATGCACAGGCTCAGCGGCCATAGCTCACGGGCCCAGCCGCTCCGCGGCACGTGGGATCTTCCCAGACCGGGACACGAACCCGTGTCCCCTGCATCGGCAGGCGGACTCTCAACCACTGCGCCACCAGGGAAGCCCATAGGCTTTGTTTTTTGTATCCATTCATCCACTCTAAGTCTTTTGATTGGAGCATTTAGTCCATTTACATTTAAATTAATTATTGATAAGTATATACTTATTGCCATTTTGTTAATTTGGGGAGGTTGTTTTTGTTATTCTTTTTTGTTTCGTTCTTCTTTTGTTCTTTTCCCTCTTGATTTGATGAATACCTTTAGTGTTATGTTTGGAATCCTTTTCCTTTTTTGCATGTGCATCTATTATAGATTTTTGCTTTGTGGTTACCATTAAATTTATATATAGCAATCTATATATATTCTTGATTATTTTAAGTTGCTGATCTCTTAATTTCAAAGACATTTTAACAACCCTGTGTTTGTACTTTCCTCCCTCATGATTACTATTTTCGACATCATATTATACATTGAAGTGTTTTGTGTATCCCTTAACTGCTTGTTGTGTATATACATGATTTTACTACTTTTGTCTTTTAACCTTCCTACTAGCTTTGTATGTGGAAGATTTACTACCTTTACTGTATATTTTCCTTTATTGATGAACTTTTTCCTTTTGCAATCTTCATGTTTCTAGTTGTGTCCTTTTATTTTTTGCTTGGAGAAGTCTCTTTAACATTGCTGGTAAAGCTGGTTTGGTGGTGCTGAACTCTTTTAGCTTTTACTTATCTGTAAAACTTGAGCTCTCCATAAAATGTGAATGAGAGCTTTGCCCAATAGGGTACTTGTTGCAGGTTTTTCTCTTTCTTCACTTTAAATATATCATACCACTCCATTCTGGCCTGCAGAGTTTCTGATGAAAAGTCAGCTTATAGCCTTATGGGAGTTCCCTTGCATGTAACTTGTTGCTTTGCCCTTGCTGCTTTTAATATTCTCTCTTTATCTTCAATTTTTCCTATTTTAATTACAGTATGTCTTGATGCATTCTTCTTTGGGTTTACCTTGTTTGAGACTCTCTGTGCTTCCTGGACTTGGATGTTTGCTTTATTTTTCCCAGGTTAGGGAAGTTTTCAGTTATTATGTCTTCAAATACGTTCTCAGGCTCGCTCTCTCTCTCTTCTCCTTTGGATCTATTTGCATTATAGCTTAATGTTGTCATAGTAGTCTCTTAAATTGTCCTTATTTCTTTTAATTCTTTTTTCTTTTTGTTATTCACCTTCAGTGATTTCCACTACTCTGTCTTCCAGCTCAATGATCCATTCCTCTTTATCATTTAGTCCACTGTTGATTCCTTCCAATGTGTTTTTTTCATTTTAGTTATTGTATTCTTCATCTCTGTTTGGTTGTTCATTACATTTTCTAACTCTTTATTAAAAACTTCTAACTTCTTGCTCTTCTTCTCCTAAGTTCTTTGATCACCTTTACAATCATTACCTTGAAATCCTTCTTGGGTAGATTGCCTGTCTCCATTTCTCTTAGTTCTTCTTCCAGGTTTTTATCTTGTTCTCTCATTTGGAACATCTTCTTCTGTTGCCTAATTTTGTCTAACTTTTTGTTTTTATTTCTATGTAGCTGGTACATCACTTATGTTTCCCAACTTTTTTTTTTTTTTTTTTTTTTTTGCGGTATGCGGGCCTCTCACTGTTGTGGCCTCTCCCGTTGCGGGGCACAGGCTCCGGACGCACAGGCCTAGCGGCCATGGCTTACGGGCTTAGTTGCTCCGCGGCATGTGGGATCTTCCCGGACCAGGGCACGAACCCGTGTCTCCTGCATCGGCAGGCGGATTCTCAACCACTGCACCACCAGGGAAGCCCTGTTTCCCAACTTTGAATGAGTGGCTTTTTGTAGGAGATGTACCATGCATCCTAGCAGTACACTCCCCTCTCATCACCAATACTATGTTTTCTATGGGTGCCCTCTATGTGGGCTGCATGTGTTCTTTTGTTGTGGTGGGATGACTACTGTATGCTGTCTGGGATTCTTGGCTGGTCCCGTCTGGTTGGTTGCCAGGCCTTGCCTTGTGCAGAGGCTCTGGCCACTGGTTTGAGGGGCCAGGTTACAAGGTGGCTGACTGCAGAGCCCTGGCAGGCCCTGGGTTTAGTGCTGGATCTGGTGGGTGGAGTAGGGGTCCAGAAAATCCCAGGTCTGGCTCCTGCCCATCTGATACAGTCTGCTTTCAAATTACTACTTCTGCCCTGGGTCTCAGAGCTTGTGAGATTATGTGTGTACCCTTTAAGAAATGAGTCACTATTTCTGACAGACCACAGGGTCTCCTGAAAGTAAGCCCTGCTGGCCTTTAAAGCCAAATGTTTTATGGTTTTGTTTTTCTAGCACAGGACCCCCATGCTGGGGACCCAGCTGTGGAGCTCAGACCCCTCACTCACTGGGGAGAACCTTTGCAATTATAATTATTTCCCCATTTGTGGATCACCCCCATGGGGGACTGGGACTTGAATATACTGCAACTCTGCCCCTCCTATCTTGCTGAGGTTCCTTCTTTATATCTTTAGTTGCAGAAATCTTTTCTGTTATATTCCAGTCACTTTCACTGAGAGTTGTTCTGTAAATTGTTGTAATATTTTACCTTTGTCTAATTTTAAATAAAAAATTCTTAGTGAGAAATATGTTGAGATTTAATACTTTGTTGAATACCTATACCATAACTATTAGTAAATAAATGTTAAATTATGATGAGCATTCATAGTATAGTATATTTTGGAGTCATCAGAGAGAAATATATTTTTTTAAATCCCAATTTAATTGCATTACCATGCTGCTCAGATTAGTGACTAATATATTTAACAGAATGAGACTCATGTATAAAATATATCCTCCTCCTTATCATACTCTTTCTCTCTCTCCCTCTCATTTTCATTTTCCTTCTTATTTTCTCTCACTAAAGAAAGTAGAATTATGTAGAATGGAATTATAAATATTTAATATTTAAAAATCTATTATACAGATCTGACAGATCCAAAGAAAAATATTAATATTTACACATTATGCAAGATATATTTAATACATTTTGGAATTTATTTGTAAGAGAAAACTCATGTTAGTATGTCATGGATATATACTTAATATTATAAAATACATATTGCAAATTAAAAATTCCTATTGTGTTTAATGGTGAAACATTGGAAGCAATATCATTAAATTAGACACTATAGAAGGATGTCAGTTATCATACTTGCAATATAAAAGTTATGAAAGTATAAAAGTTATGAAATTATAAGTTATTCATACTTTTCTAAAAGTACTAGTGAATGTAATTAGACAAGTAATTAAGTATTATGAAAATAAGTATGAATACTAGAAAAGATAAGGTTAGATTATCCTTAGTGTTAAATGACATGTTTAATTTTAAGGCAAGGTAATTAGAAGAGATATATAAATTTAAAAACTGAAAAAAGAGGTTGGGATGAGGAAAAAACACTAAAAAATATTATTTTATCAATAATTTATCATTATTTTAAATGATATGATTATATCTAGAAGACACAAGAGAATAAACCCAGGAATCATTGTAAACTGTAGGATAATTTGAATGTCAACTAATAAAATTAATGTATGAGAAAATATAATGACTAATAGCAGAGGGAGATGCCTTCAAAATGAGCTGAACAAAACCATTCAGCTTCTATATACATGAAAATTTAAAGCCCTGGAAAATGATGTAAAAGGAACCTTCCTTTGAACTAATGGAAAGATATAACCCATTCAATTGTAGAAAGTGTGATATTGTAGATATGCCAATTTTCTCTAAATTATTCTATAAATTATAAATAATGATAGAATCACTAAAATTTATAATGTTGACCACATTCCAGGCATAACGCTAAGTATTTTACTTGCTTTTGTTTCTCCATAATCGTCAAAATATTATGAAAAAATACAAGCACTATGGTCATTGTATATATGAGAAAACAGAGGCACAGGGCATTTAAATAACTTTCTCATGTTCATACAGCTAATAATAACCCAGGGACCCTAAATGTGTCATATTGTCTCTCAAAATTATCAATCAGACTTTATTTGTATTCAACAAAATTCATTTAGAATATGCGATTAGCCAAGAAAATTTCATGAAAGAAAAGTAATGTGAACAATTAAATATGTTTGATACATTTAAAGCTAACGTGTAATATAGGTCTAAAAGTACAAAGGCAAATTAATGAAACAAAATAAAGAGTTCAAAAACATACACCAATGCATATGAGACTTTAGAATATGAACAATTTCAAATCAATGGGAAAAGCTTCAATAATTTTTTGTGAGGACTGTGTATCAAGTGGGAAAAAATTAAACTGCATTTCTATATCATTAGATACATCAAAATGGAATCACAGGTGGAGTTCATATGTATATGTAAACACGGAAACAAAGGCATGAAAATAAATTTTTATGTGAATTTATAATCTTGAGTGACAAAAGCCTTTATACAAATGAAGCAGAGTCCAAAATTCATTAATTAAATGACATAAAATTTGTTTAAAAATATTTTTAAATTGTCAAGAAAAAAAATCCCTTATAAACATAATCAAAAGATGAGGAACAATATAAGAAAATATTGCAATGCTTTAAAAGGTTAATTTTAATTTATTAGCAATGTTAAAAAGATTATTTTCTTTGTATACAAGATCTCTCACAAATTAAAAAAAAATATGAAAATGAGCTAATGGTGGTTCACAGAAAAAGATTTACAAAGGCAAAAAAAATATTTTCAACCTTTACAAATAATTAAGGTAATGCCGTGAGATTACATTTTTCTCCTGGTGGCGCAGTGATTGAGAATCTGCCTGCTAATGCAGGGGACACGGGTTCGAGCCCTGGTCTGGGAGGATCCCACATGCCATGGAGCAACTAGGCCCGTGAGTCACAACTACTGAGCCTGCGCGTCTGGAGTCTGTGCTCCACAACAGGAGAGGCCGCGATAGTGAGAGGCCCGCACACCGCGATGAAGAGTGGCCCCAGCTTGCCACAACTAGACAAAGCCCTCTCACAGAAACAAAGACCCAACACAGCAAAAATAAATAAATTAATAAACTCCCCAACATCTTCTTTAAAAAAAAAACTGTCAAATATTAAACAGTAATGGAGAGACTGTGAGTGAATAGCCACTCACACACTGTTGGAGGGATAAACAACTTTTTGGAGTACAGTTGGTAAAACTTATCACAATTAAGAATGACTTGTCTAAAATCTATTTCTAGGATGTATTCTAGAGATAGAGCTTCAAACGTGCAAAGATTTATGTTTGTTGAAGTATTGTTATAATAGCTCAAATGGTTTAAAGATGGCAGAAAAATTCTGAATTATGGAGTAGTTCAAAGGTGTTATAAAGAATGTGCTATATTTAATATAAATATATGCATATAGGTGCATGTCTCTCTATATGTGGGTGTATTCACATAAATATGTATTTATAATCTGTTTTATGTAGATAGCTACACATAAATACTAATATCCATATGATTATTTGTTATAAAAATGCTTAGAAAAAATATAGAAAGTATAAGGGTATAGATGTAACCAGCAGTAATTATTTCTGGAGTGTTGTTGTACCTTTGAGTCAGATGACTTTTAATTTTATTCCTATTAATCTTTGGATTTCATTTTGCCATAAGCATATATTCATTTTTATAATTAAAAATCTAGTTAGACATTGATTCTCTTTTCATTTAGCCCAAGAATATATTGATCTTACTCTTCAATTTTAATTAAGCTTCTAATCTGTATTCACAATGGTGAGTAGGATCATACCCTGGAGACAGAGCAGAAGGGATCGTTATTATTTTATCTACTGACCTCATTTCTTCATACATTTTAACTTAGTCCTCAGTCATTACCAACAGAAAATAAAATTTATTGACACTCTGTTAGATGATAGTCCGTTGGAGGGTTTATGTGTATATTCTAATTTAAGCCTCACCACACCCCCTGGGAAAGGTAATACAAACTCCATTTTACAGATGATGAAACTGAGACTCAGACTATTTTGGAAACTTGCCCAAAGTAGTCAGATGAGGATCTATGTCAGAGCTGGTGCTCTTTCCACTGTTTTACATGTGTTCCTTGATGAGTTATTTAAATTTTCTGTGTATAGGAATAGTACTGCATCTCCTGTTAACCTTTCAGTTTATTCTGAGTAGCAAGGGCAATTAGGAGAAAATATATTGAATATAATTTGAAATACAGACTATGCTATCTTAGAGGTTGTAACTCAAATGCATTCAGTCCAAGGGAAGAATGAGGTGGGAAAGAAGTGAACTGTCAACCAGAGTATACTTTGGGCACAACTTGACACAATGAGCTGCCATGTGGGACCTCTTCAGTAAACAAATGCAATGAAATGTTGTGGAAGAGTATTATTTTAACATGTTTTCTTATATTCAAAGGCTGTACAGCAAGGTAGTTAGGAGCATGGAAATGGAGTCAAGATGGACATGGATCAAAATCCTGGCAGCATCATTTTCTAACAGCGTGATTAAAGGCAGTTTGCTTACTTCTGTGAAGCTCAGTTTTCACAGCTGAACAATTGCAAGAAATAGATTTATTTTTAAATAAACGTCTGTTTTTGTATTTTTATTATGCCCTTCTTCAAATCATCTTGTTATTATCTATTAAAAATCCAGATAGGATAATTATTAAATAAATAAATGCAATCAGACATAAACAGAGACCTTGTCTCTTAAATTTTTGCTTGTTTTGCCCCAAAATTCTTAGCTATATTTTTTTAATACTGTGATTATTGTTTTTAGCTAAGAATTTTAGCACAAGGTAGGCTAGCCTTGAACTTAATCTAAGCAGGAATGTTTGAAGTGTCAAAGGGATCTGATAACATGGCTACTTCACACAGAGAACATTATTTAAAATTAAAGTTTGAAAACCATTCCCTATATGTTTCTTCATGGCCATTACAATTCTATAAAAGTGCTTTATTCTCTAAAAATTTATTAAACAATTTTGGTGGCACTGGTTACAAAAATGCTGTCACTGTTAAAGAAGTTACCTCTGAGTGAGATTAACTTTATTATACGTCATTACCAAACTGTTATTATTATTTATTTATTTATTTTTGGCTGCATTGGGTCTTCATTGATGTGCGCAGGCTTTCTCTCTAGTTGTGTGAGTGGGGGTTGCACTTTGTTGCGGTGCATGGGCTTCTCACTGTGGTGGCTTCTCTTTGTTGTGGAGCATGGGATCTAGGTGCACAGGCTCAGAAGTTGTGGTTCGTGGACTCTAGAGTGCAGGCTCAGTAGTGTGGCGCACGGGTTTAGTTGCTCTGCGCCATGTGGAATCTTCCCAGACCAGGGCTCGAACCTGTGTCCCCTGCATTGTCAGGCAGATTCTTAACCACTGCGCCATGAAGGAAGTCCCCCAAACTGTTATTATTAAGCACCTCCTGTGTTAAAGGGCCCAGTGCACCATACTCATCTCCTCATTTTGTTTCTATTGCACTTCTGTAACTTTGTGTGGTGGAACTTTTTTTCATGTTCAGTACTCTTTGTAGAATAACTGAGGGCAAGACCAAGGCATGATTTTTTAAAATTCCTACATATTATGATCCTCTATCTTTTAAAAGTCTTATCTTGCACCTTGCATGGAGAAGTTTCTTGACAGTTTCTTTAGAAAAACTGAAGATATACTTTAGTGCTGCAACTTTATGTATAAGGAAAATAGAGCATTAGATGTATTTAGTATTATCCATTTGTGAAAATATAACCTGATACTGCAATTATCATATAGTTATTAACATGACAGAATAAATAGCATTTTCTAAATTGTGATCTACGAAATTTAAAAGATCTAAATCTAGACATTGTTTAAAATTTTCCTTGCCTTTTCCCCCTTGTTTATTAGAGATTATTTAAATGTCTTGGCCAAAAAACCATTCTATATTCTTAGAAAATAAACAAAATTGATCTCTAGGGATTGATTTGACAGAGGTTCAAGGATCCGTTAATGTTGACTGTGGCCACCAGTCTTAGTCATGACTGTTAATTAGGCAGTATTGATAGAAATATCAAGATTAAGATAGATGATTCACCAGATGGGTTGTAATTACAGAATGATATAGTGTCTGAAGCATTTCAGAAAACAGCCCTGTTGCTACTTTTTTATCATTGCAATACTTATGTAATATGCTACAACTTGAGTTTTAGACTGAAAAAGATATCAACATCTGTACTGTGAAGAGAGAGAGTGCTGAAAATAGCATCTGTCTTCCTCACCAACTCACTAAAGTCAGGGGTTGTGATTTATCTGTTTTACTCATAACCTAGGATCACATAGTGGCACAAAAAAAATAGGAAAATTTTCTAAAGATTTCATATGTGAACATTTCCCCTTAGTGTTACTCTGGTCACTGCCTGAGCTCTGTGTCCCTAAACCACAATCCCCACCACTATGCTGGCTTGGGAGTTACACAAAACTGTAAGGGTAACTTTTGTTTCTTGAGCTGAATCACGAGGCATTACCCCTCCTCTTGCTCTAGAGTTTCTGACAGATGGTCTAGTTCATAGAATAAAAAACATGTCCATGTCATAGTTAATGGATTTATTGGATATTTGCTGTAGGATGCTTATCTTCAAAAGGAAATAATCCATTTTTTGGACTACCAAATCTGTCAAATGTGTATAAAATAACTAATAGTCTGGAGACATGTAAGAAGAACCCCTACTATTTGACTGACTTGAACTGTGTGTGGGTATGTCTTCATGTGTGTGTGTGTGTGTGTGTGTGTGTGTGTGTGTGTGTGTGGTGTGTGTGTGTGAGTGATGCTATGTCTGGTTAGTTCTCTGTAAATAATAGCAAGCACTTTCTCTGAGAGGAGATGAATGAACCAAATTAAAAATCATTTTAAAAATAGAAAGCTCACTACACATAATGCCACTACAGTAACAAAACTATCTTAGATTTGCTATAGATGCTGTAGATTTTCTGGTGCTTGCTTATACCTATATTTCCTATCACTGTGACCAGAGTTCATATATAATTAGTCATTTCTTTGATGTCTTAATGATTAGCTTTCTGAAGTGTATCACTTTCGGCCAAAGGATGTAGACCAATGATTATTGGGCTCTCATGCGTAAAGTTCTCTCTTAGAAAGAGTAGTTGGCAAGACGTTGGCAACAGCACACTCTGTGTTCTTCTCTGAGAAGAGAGGAAGGAGTACCTTATCTGTATTTTTATTTTAAAAGTGGTGCATTAATTATTTATTAAGCACATTTGCTAAGAATTATTATATGCTGGGCATCATGTCAAATCCTGGGTATAACAATCCCTGCTTTTAAGGAGATAGAGTTTAGTGAAAAATCAGGACAGCGTGAAATAGTAGGGGAAGTATTCAGGGTTCTCCGGGAGAACACAGCAGGTGGTCTGATTTCAAGGACCATCAGGAAGTTCAGTATGGCTGAAGCAGAGAGTGTGAGAAAAGCCAGCCAAAAGCTGAGGGTAGAGAAGCAGCAGGGACTAAGGTGGCAGATATGCAGTTTAGAATTCTATTTTTGGATGATGCTTGGAGAAGAGATTAAAGGAGCAAACATAAAAATAAAGAGACAATTTTAGACGCTACTGTAGTAACCCCAGGGAGAAGAGATATAACCTGGACTAGGGCAGTTCACAGCAGGAGCAGAGAATATTAGAAGGTAGATTCAAGAGAAATTACAGAAAAATGGAAGAAAAAATTACCCATATAACACCATGAAAAAACAACCAGTATAATTCCCATCAAATGTTTATATATGTATATACATTTTTATGTATATACTTATATGTATATATATAGTCATAAGCATATTTGTGCTTACCACCTAAATACTTTTTATTTTGTAGCAGAGACAAAGCAAAACTATGAAGTAGGTGAAATTTTCCTTCATCGTTTTTCATCTTTTTTTTTTGTTAGGGCTTTTCTCCCTAATTTGAGCTTCTCTTTCCCAGGTGCTCAATATTTTTACTTTGGTGTTGACCCATTCTTACCCAGGTCCTGCCTCCTAAATCCTTTGCTACCTGTGTTCTATTATCAAAGTCAACCTCTTTCTAGAGTAATTTTCTAGATATAGTGGTAGGCAGAATAATGGACTCCCAAAGATATTCACATCCAGATCCCTGAAACTTGCAAATATGTTACTTTCTATGGCAAAATAGATTTTGCAGATGTGACTAAGGACCTTGAGATGAGATTATCCTGGGTTATGTGGATTGGCTCAATGTAATCACAGGGGTCCTTAAAAGATGGAAGAGGGAGACAGAAGAGTCAGAGAAGGAGATATGAAGGTGAAAACAGAGGTCAGAGAAAGAAAGAGATGTTTGAAGATATACTATCGGCTAGGAAGATGTAGGAAGGGGCCATGAGCCAAGACATGTGGGTGACCTCTATATGCTGGACAAGGCAAGGGAATGAATTTTCCCCTAGAGCTTCCAGGAGAAATGCAGCTCTGCTAAAACCTTGATTTTAGACCAGTGAAACCCAGTTTGATCTTCTGTCTTCCAGAACTGTAAGTAGTTTGTGTTGTTTTAAGCTGCTAAATTTGTGGAAATTTGTTACAGTAACAACAGGAAACAAATACAGAATCTATCTGAAAGAAGGAGATTTACTCACATGGAGTTCTATTCAAATGACAAAGTTTAACATATGGTCTTTTCTTTTTTAGCTCCAAAGAAAGTCCAAAGACTGTCTAATGTTAAAATTTCAGAAATCAGTTTTTCTAGGGAAGATACGTGGGGTTGGGTGCAGGCAGATGAGTGGTGAGCATTTACAATGGGAAGAACTTTCCTGGAGACCTTCACAGTACTCAGGTTCCCAGGAATCACCTTTCTTTCTGCAAGTCTCACAGAGACTCACCACCTCAACTGTGCCAGTGCAAGTTTTTTTTTTCTTCAGTTTTATCAACATATAATTAACATACAGCACTGTATAAGTTTAAGGTGTACAGCATAATGACTTGACTTACATACCTCATGAAATGATTATCACACTAAGTCTAGTGAATATCCATCATCTCAGGTAGATACAAAATTAAAGAAATAGAAGAAAAAAATATTTTTCTTTGTGATGAGAACTCTTAGGAACTCTTACTCTCTTAAAAACTTTCATCTATAACATACAGTATTAATTATATTAATTATATTTATCATGTTGTACATTATATCCCTAATACTTTTTCTTTAAGTTTTGATTTTCTATTGGAGGAGAGTTGATTAACAATGTCATGATAGTTTCAGGTGTACAGCAAAGTGATTCAGTTATACATATACATATATCTATTTTTTTTCAAATTCTTTTCCCATTTAGGTTGTTGCACAATATTAAGCAGAGTTCCCTATGCTATATAGTAGGTCCTTGTTGGTTCAATGCAGGTTTTGCATATGAAATTCTTTTGAGTTATAAAGGGTTAAAATGTGTTTGTGCATATATGTGTCTATATGTGTTTATCCATCTTTTGGCATGAATGTGGATTCAGATACTTTTTAGAGCATTTTTACATATTCAGTTTCACTTAATTTTATTTTTAAAGTCAATACTTTGAATTTTGTATTGGCTCAGATACTTATTTCCAAGGGATTGTACATTCATGTGTCTTTGAATTATGATCTATCTCAAAAGGGAATTTCCTGCATCTTGTATAAACAACAGATGTCGAATGTGAGGGAGCTGGGAGTGGAAGGGGATGCACTCGGAAAGATAAGAGGATATTTCTGCTGGCTGATGGGACTATGAGATTGAATAGATGTTCAGTGAAATGGAAGAAATAGAAGAGCTAGAGTATCACTTGACACTTGCATTGTTTTCAGTTTATCAAAAACACCGTCATCACTTTAGCCTCAGAGACGTGTCTGATGCAGACACCAAAGGTCACTTATCCTCTTTGTTACTCATCAGGGAGAAAAAAAGAAATTGTCACTGCATCATACAGGTCTCTAAACCAAAGGCTTAGGCTCCAAGGATAAAAGAATATAAAGGTATTATTGAAGTGTGAAGAGAAAAGTGATCTCTTAGGAGATTGGGGCTTTATAGATTCAAATTTGCCTCTACAATTATTCCTGACCTGAACGATAGCCAACTCTAACAGATGCAGGTGGAGCTGTCTCTCTGGCTGACTCTCCTAAGTAACTGCTCTGTTGCGTTTCTCAGCATCTAAGGCTTACTGGTGAGGTTTCAGGATTCCCTCAGAGCATTCTACTGTGATCCTCTCTGAATATTTCAAAGTATGGAAAGGTGGGACTGGCACCACATCAGGGAGAAGGTGGTGACATCTCGGTATCAAATCACTCTGAAAATGATTACAGAGGGTGAGGGTGGTCAGACAACTTACATTCGTACAGCTCATAAACATATATGATCCCACTGGAACTTCACAGCACTGCAAGGATGCCAATGGAGCAGATGATACAAAACCCACTTTAAAGCCTTGGGAACTATGCCTAAAAGATGTTACTTATCTCAGATCACAGACTTAGTAAGTCATAAAGCCAAGAATGGCACCTTGGCCTGATGCCTTGCCCAAAGTTGAATCCCACTCATCCTGAACTTGTCCTACTTAACAAGTGGTCTGCTGATGCCCTGAAGCCTAAACATCAGGAGTGCTTTTCAAAAACTTGATGCCTGCGCTCCACCTGAGATCCTCCGGGCATGGAGTTTGGGACTCTGCATTTTAAATGAGTTTGCCAGGAAGTTCTCTGGCACACCAAAATCTGAGAACTTCTAAGTTTCTGGAGTCTCTTAATTCTCAGAGTGTGGTCTGTGGACCAGCATCAGCATCATCTGGGAGGTTGTTAGAAATACAGAACCCCATGACAATTCCAGACCTACTGGATCAGAATCTGCATCATAAGATTTTCAGAGTCTCAGACACACTGAAGTCTGAGAAGCACTGATAAAACTTGGTGTTAAAGGCCAATGTCTTGGCAAATTGAGGAAAACACAGTTGAGATTTAATACATTTTACTTTTGGTTTTCCATGAATGAAGCCCAAGTTAGCTGGTCCTCATTTCTGTGTCTGACATAGGAAGGGTAAAAACCTGCATTAGAACACTTATGCAGTATTTGACCCTACGTATCAGACAAGCTTATGGAAAATGTTGCTCCACTATCCGGACTGCTGAAACAGTAAGGCCCATCAGATATGAAAACTCTAGCTATCTTGTTATCTCTGCATACAGTCTGTTACACAAAACTGAACCCTAAGATAATCCTGATCAGCATTAACAACTGAAACTTGAGGAAGGAGAATTTGAGCAAGTGGAAAATTCTGGAAAGGGGACTCCAGATCGGAATTTAAGTTAGCACCAATACAAGTACCGGTACCTCCTATCCCTGGAGAACTTCTGTTTTCAAAACTACCATAGTGGATAGAAGGCTATCCACTGAAGTTAAAATCCCTGAGGAAAGACTTCTGATAACTGTCACCCACCTGGCAAAATTGACAACTTCTTATCCCTTTGGGAAATTTAATATTTGTTCTAGAAAATCCAAGTGTTTTCCATCTCAGAAAATCCCAGGTTTTAATATCATTTTGGTAATTAGGGTTCATGTTGGAGAGAGAAACACAGCAGATTTCCTGAACTGTACATGATTCATATGATAGGTCATCTGTGAAGAGTTATATAAAATCACCATCAGACTAATATGGCAGGATGTATTCTCTGCTGATGCGGAGTGAAAGGGTATGATTTAAAGGCCCAAAGAAACAAATTGTGTTTCTAGTAGTTCCTAGCAGAGTCTGGGTAGTTTTGACTCTAGCCTGAAATATTCTAATAGAAGAGAGAAATAAATGTACAAAGAAAGAAACTGGTAAAAATACATAGCAGAAAGGGATTCTGAAAAAAAGTTTTATTAAGGACAAATATTGATTTAAATACCTGTGTTAAGTTTTCAATTTAAAAAAATTTACCTTGACTACTGAGCTCCCTAAATCCCAAGACGACCAAGTGAACATATTTCCCAAAAGATTACATGATTTATGTTTAATTTCAAAGAATTTGGTGATTTGAGGTTGCTTTAAATTTAAAGGACAAATATAAAAAATGGAATGGAAGCAGATGTGTTAAATCTATTCTGAGGAAAAAGAATTCCTAACAAAGCAACCAGACTCCAGGACAGCATTGGCACTCCCTTGAAAAGTGAAAGCAGACAGTATTAAACTTTTAAAAGCTTACTTTGAAAGAATGTGGAATTGTTTAATATCATTTTAGTGTGGAGGAAAGGAAGATACTATGTTACATTATTTATCCCAGGATCTTTGAAGGCAGCTTTTTTTTCTCAGCTGGCTCATTTTAGTGTTAATGAGAATTAAGCTCATATATCAGAGAGAGAATAATAAACCTTTAAATGTCAACCCAAAGGAGGTCTTTATTTTTCTACTTACAACTGTGAAGCAGGGAAGATAATTGAAGATATGAAAGCCAGAAAAATTACATGAAAATGTATTAATGGGAAACTGGAAGAGGCATGAAATTGCAGAATATTTGAACAAGAAAGGATTTTACCAGGACATTCAGCCCACAATAGTGAGGGAAATGAATACTCCTTTCAGGAATTGACAACATGGAATTAGAAACTTGCAGTAAAAATATGGAAATGTAGCCCCTTATATTTGCCTTTGTAATGGCAACTGGGAACATTTACACACTAACTTTATTATTATCTGTAATGTTGAGCTGATTGATGGTTTAGAAAGCAAGATTTCTGTCTTCTACATGACACTAAATTAGAAAAAATAATAAGCAAATAATGAAGAGCCATTTAGGGTGCTGCTAAAGGACTTAAATCTTTGCAGCACAATTGTTGAGCCAGCAATAATAAATATGCTTAGAGTTTAGGGTAGAGTAAAATGTTCCTTTTGAAGACAGCAAGAGTAGGTCTCTCAGAGAGTGTCACCAGGTGCCAACCAAAAAGATATTTGAGTTAGAAAAATCGTTCAAACTGAGTGATTCAACAAATTCAACAGAGAAAGAAAAAATTATGATTCAAGAATAGAACACACATTTGGGCATAAAGGAATTCTCTGAGAGGCCTGTGTGCAGCTAAACCAGACTTGCTCTGAGCATATAATTTAGGAGAAATTTGGAACACATTCAAATAAATGAGCAGTTTATCTCAGAGAATTAAAGGATGTGCCTTCTTTCTCCTCAGCACCAAGGTTTTGTTACAGCTGCTTCTGTTGTTGTTATTGTGGTTATTCTTAGCATATATCTACTATGTTTCCTAAATCTGATTACTTTTTTACTTTCTTAATACTTAGGTGGTCTATGACTTTAAGTCATGGAAGGTAGAAAAGTTGAAAGTGTACAACTAGGGTGGAACTTTGCAGAGGAGCCACTCACATAATCAGTGATACCCAGATTAAGGCTGATTTACATATTTGCAGGCTTTCTGATCACCTCTGTGATGGGACTGAGGACCACGTGAGGCTTCCTGAAGCTCAAGCCATCTGTCATTGGGACCGATATTCCACTATTAAAGATTCAGTCCTTGAAGAATTTTGGGGGTTTTGCAGTTACCCGCAGGTAAAAGCTTGTGAGAATGGTGTTTTATGTCATTGTGAGCTCAGTCTTTAGCAAGAGGTTAAAGAACAATTTGTTATATCACAAGTAGGGAATAGGGGCAGTCAGAAAATATTTCATAATTTAGTTTACGGCAATTAACTCATGGGTTACTACGTGGATTTAATGGAAAGTTTCCAAAGTGCTACCTCTTTTTCTTTTCTTTTTCCTCTTTACTCGTCCTTCTCTGTCTCTTTTTAAGGGCTTTACTGAGAAACTTGTGCTGCCCACCTACAGAAGTGTGCATTGTAAATTACATCACTTATGAAGCACATAAAGCATCTCTATGCTTCACTTTCCTTCTCTGTTTGCTAGTCCCCCCTCTCATGTTTACAAAAGCCCTGTTCTCTTAGGCAGCTTGCAGGCCTTACTCTTGCTAACGAGAAGATCTGATAGAAAATTCGCTTTAAGCTATTAATGATTTATTATGTGGCTCCTGCCATATAGATAAATGTTTCTGCAAAGAAGAGGATAGAGAGAAGATGGAAAGAAAAGGGCAATGGTTAACGAATTGCTTAACCAAACCCAAAGAATCACTAATAGAAACCTTTCAAACATTATGACACTTGTAGGAGGGAGATACTTTTGGGGTTATTGGAGGCTCCCCTAACATTCTTCAAATCATTCTGTTTCTGTGTGAGGCTAACATGGCTTGCATTTAGGAGGAAGTTAACGTGTATGTTACAGGGAGGTCAAGTCAATACTTTATTAAAATTACAGTCATATTTTTCATCTCAGGATAGATTTTTTCTATAAATCAGCAGTCTTCTCACTCTCAACCCTCAAAAGCAAACTGATTTGGGGGCACAAACACAAGAAATCTCTGAAGAGAAATGTATTCCCCATCTCACACCACAAATTATAATGAAATACAAAGACAAATAATATAATTTTTAATAAAACTTTTTTGTATTTTATGTGATAGAATATTTTCCTTTAGCTTGGATATATGAGGATATATCACACTATAAAGAATATTGATGGGAGAAGACTGTGGGAAGTTGATGTAGGATAAGAACAAAAAATAATTTTGTTCGGAAATTATTCACAATGTTGTTTCAGAGCATGGCAATCTTTTTTTTTTTTTTTCCTTTTAAGAATTCTGAATTAGGGTGCTGTCAGGAAACAGCACACTTGAACTCAACAATTGAGAGGAATTTGATAAAGGAACCATTTGTAAAAGAGTTGGTGGGGTTTACAAGGGATACTGCAGTACCAAAGGGCAAGCAAGGCGGAAACAAGAACTAGAAACTGCCTGGGAAGATTGGGGGGAGGGACAGATTGGGAGCTTGGGATTGACGTGTACACACTGCGATATTTAAAATAGATAACCAACAAGGACCTACTGTATAGCACAGGGAACTCTGCCCAATACTCTGTAACAACCTAAATGGGAAAAGAATTTGAAAAAGAATAGATGCATGTATATGTATAACTGAATCACTTTGCTGTACACCTGAAACTGACAGAACATTGTTAATCAACTCTACTCCAATATAAAATAAAGATTTAAAAAATAAATAAAAAATATAAAGTATATGTAATACTACCAAAAACAGAGAAAAAAAAGATGGGAAGGGCTATCTGATAGGCCTATGGGCTTCTGTAATGGAAGCAGCCATATGATGGTGACCTAGTAGGAGAGATCAGGAAAAATAAAAACCTTAGCCAGCCTCCCTCTCTTCCCATCAAACTAGTTCCTGTCCCTACTTCTCAGCAAAACCAAAGGGAAGCCTAATTTTTATCCAATTTAATTTAACACTTTTCAATTTTTATACCTGGGTTGTTCATTTTCCTATCTTCAAGATCAGCCTCATTGAAGCATTTCAGTTTGGTGCTCTCTCTGTTTTCAGACTATTTCTTCTACTCTCATTTTGTTCTTAATAATTTCAGAAGACTTTTATTACCCACTAACATCATACCATGATGCTAAGTACAGTCATGGTTTATACTGGTAGGTCTCAAATTGGAGCAATATTCTGACAGCTATTCTTGGATTCCACAACTGTTCTAGAAACTGGGAAGGCTATATTCCATGAAACATGTAATGCTTTCTCAAATTACTATTATTGAGACTTTACACTAAGAAGAGAAAATTGGTTGGAGTCCAAGGAACAGGTAAGTAGAAGAAACATTAATTCAAACTGTAATGTAGTTTGGCCTCCCCTAGTGATACAACAAGAATTGACATTGGAATGTTCACAGCTTTCTTTTCTCCAGAATCCTAGGACAGTCATGTTTTGCTTCCTCTCTCTCCTTCTGTAGAGAGAGTGTTCTTAATTGATAAGATAGATATTAGATCCCGTAACATCATACAGTGATAGAGTTGCAGGAGAGAAGAAAGGAAGAGAATACTTGTATGGGAGATGGGTATGAAGGGAAAGCTGGGGTTAATATAATGAGATTGTTTAAAATACCTGGAGTATAAAGAAAGCAGGTAAAGGGGATTCCTAAGGACTATGCATTTAGAGCCTTATCATAATTTTTCATGCAAGCAAATATTTTTTAGTGTTTGTTAAACTCCTTTTAGTTCCCAATCATGCTTCCTCAAACTATGTCACTACTTTGAATCAGGACTATGTAGGTACCAAATTTATAAAAATTATTCTCGGGCTTCCCTTGTGGTGCAGTGGGAATCCGCCTGCCGATGCAGGGGACACTGGTTCGTGCCCCGGTCCGGGAAGATCCCACGTGCCGCAGAGTTGTTGGGCCCATGAGCCATGGCCACTGAGCCTCTGCATCCGGAGCCTGTGCTCCGCAACAGGAGAGGCCACAACAGTGAGAGGCCCGCGTACCACTAAAAAAAAAAAAAAAAAAAAAAAAAAAATTCTTTTGGAGACTGTCAGTCAGTATTCTAGACCTTATATAGGCACATGACCATACTATACTAGAGCTGAGAGATTATGTATCATAATCACCAAATTGTTGGAACAGTTGTGGAAAGATGAGGGGAGGGTATTGGCAGAAAGTGGTATCATACCTGAATTGATGGTTATTGGAATAACTAAAGAAAACCATAAAGACCACACTGATATGACTGAAACAATCAAATGAGAATTCACTAAATTAAGAAAGACATGGTTCAGGAATTGGCCATTTTGGAGTCAGAGAATGGCCATTACTCTTAGAAGAGAATGCCAGGTCTAGCACTAAAATATCGTATGAACTCAAAGTTACAAAGAATGAGGTTTCTGGGGAGACTGACTCACTACCTGGAATGAATGTAAGGTAGGCTGGACCATTACCCATAATCAGATGCTACAACTCTTAGTAAATATTTGTGAACAAGGGAATATTTTTCTTTGTGTCCATACTAGAAGAATTACTATGCCATCTGCTAAGAAACAGTATGAAAAGTTTATACATTCTGAGTTTATACTCAGAAGTACCTAAGTCAACTTCATATGAAAGCAATTTTCAGAAATTAGTAAGCATTAGACTGCTGCTCTGCTGAGCTTGCCTATCTCATCTACAGGTGAACTCAACTGAGCTAAGGTGAAAAGGCATCAAATCTATTGACCACCAAGGAACAGGATGAAATTCAATCCTGAAGTGCTAGGGCAAATGTGAGAAGCCAGAAGTCACCCAAGTATTCCCCTATTCCTTGAAAGTTGACACTTGAACCGAAATCCAACTGGGTGAGTTTAAGAAGGTCCACTAGTCTTAATTAAAGGATGGCCCAGAGCCAGGCTCATGGGAAACAGACCCACCAAATGCTACCAGTGAGTCATAAGCAGCATTGCTGTGATTTGTGACACAAGTGGGATATCTAGTAGCTAAATATTCCCATGCAATCTTTCCTCTTTTTAATGAAGGCAAAGCGTTGGAGATGGAGGTGTTAAATGCTAGAGTCTCATGTTTGTTTCCTGGGAAATTACCCATTTCCCAGTTGAGCAAAAGTGTGGCTGAACATAAATTATTAAAACGGGCATGGTCACAAATTTTACCTTTGCTCCATCCCACCAATAGTAATGCTATGATTTCCAAATAAATTTCCCTCCATCCTTTCTTCTCCTAAAAAGGAAATATTCTTTCTCATTGCAGCTGGTGACAAGAGGATTTTCAGGAAGAAATGTGGAGGTAAAAAGCACATTGGGAGAACTGTGGAGAAAGTTGGAAGTAGAGTAGCTGAAAGGTGAGAGACATGGGTAGGCCAGAAACAAAAGATTTTCAATTAGTATTTCTGAGAATTATGTAATCTCATATACAGTTTTGGAAAAATGCAATTTAATATTTTTAGGTAATTTAACATTTTACTTTGATTTAGTCGTTCAAAAATAAGTTGTTAGGAATTAACTAAGGACAGTAGGAAAACAAAAGGCTAATCAAGTGCTGGTTCTCATGGAATTCACCTTGCAGGTGTTTTGTGTATTGTGGTCTCTTGCAGTTTGCTGAATATCCATCCTCATCAGTATTCAGTGATGGACCCTACACGTTCTGGGTTTATAACATTTATAGTAGGAAAAAAAATACAGGCAATATTTGCCTTTGATGGTCTCAGTCTCATTTTCTACATGTTCCTCCTAGGTTCTGGAGTTTTTGCATTAAACCCCCTCCAATTTCTACACCTTGTATCTGCTCCTTTTTTCTGATCTTAAAATCTGCATGTTGTACTTTTGGGGGGGAAGTTTCTTAATTTCTTAGAACTTCAAATTTTTTGATTTGTAAAGTAAGGATTACTAGTCTCTGAACTCTAATTCATTGTGTTGCTAATGAAGATCAAACAAGATAATGAAAGAGAAAGTGATTTGGAAACTGTAAACTGCTGTAAAACTATGAGTAATTAGGAGCAGAATTATTTACAGCCTGTCTGAACCTTATTTAAAGTATGGAGAAATTTCGAAAGTGACATTTACCAGGCCCCTCCCCTAGAGATTTTGATCCAGCTGATTTGGGGTCTTGGCTTCAGAATATTTTAGAAGGTTCCCAGTGATTCTATTATTAGGCAGCTAGTGTTGACCATTGGCTGAGAGAGTTCATTATTTTCCCATGACAGGTTTTCTTTTTAAAAAAATTTTAGTTCTCACCATGAATTGTGAAACTAGGGACTTTTTCTTCTTTTCAAGGATTTTCAGCTTCCAGGAAGATATTAGCAAATATCTATGAAGATACTCCTGCTAGAGAACATTTGCTACTCTCTCATTTCATTCCAACTTACCTTTCTCCCTCCCCGTGTCCTCAAGTCCATTCTCTACGTCTGCATCTTTATTCCTATCCAGACCCTACGGTATTTGTTTTTCTCTTTCTGACGTACCTTACTCTGTATGAGACTCTAGGTCCATTCACCTCACTCCAAATAACACAATTTCATTATTTTATGGCTAAGTAATATTCCACTGTATATATGTGCCACATCTTCTTTATCTGTTCATCTGTCTATGGACACCTAGGTTGCTTCCATGTCCTTGCTATTATAAATAGTGCAGCAATGAACATTGTGGTACGTGACTCTTTTTGATTTATGGTTTCCTCAGGGCAAATGGCCAGTGGTGGGATTGCTGGGTCATATGGTAGTGCTATTTTTAGTTTTTTAAGGAACCTCCATACTGTCCTCCATAGTGGCTGTATCAATTGACATTCCCACCAACAGTGCAAGAAGGTACCCTTTTCTCCACACCCTCTCCAGCATTTACTCTTTGTAGATATTTTGATGATGGCCATTCTAACTGGTGTGAGGTGATACCTCATTGTAGCTTTGATTTGCATTTCTCTAGGGATTAGTGATGTTGAGCACCCTTTCATGTGTTTGTTGGCAATCTGTATATCTTCTTTGGAGAAATGTCTGTTTAGGTCTTCTGCCCATTTTTGGATTGGGTTGTTTTTTGGTTATTGAGCTGCATGGCCTTCTTGTATATTTTGGAGATTAATCCTTTGTCAGTTGCTTCGTTTGCAAATATTTTCTCCCATTTTGAGGGTTGTCTTTTCATCTTGTTTATAGTTTCTTTTGCTGTGCAAAAGCTTTTAAGTTTCATTAGCTCCCATTTGTCTATTTTTCTTTTTATTTCCATTTCTCTAGGAGGTGGGTCAAAAAGGATCTTGCTGTGATTCATAACATAGTGTTCTGCCTATGTTTTCCTCTAAGAGTGTTTTCCTTTTACAGTGTCTGGCCTTACATGTAGGTCTTTAATCCATTTTGAGTTTATTTTTGTGTATGGTGTTAGGGAGTGTTCTAATTTCATTCTTTTACATGGAGCTGTCCAGTTTTCCAAGCACCACATATTGAAGAGGCTGTCATTTCTCCGTTGTATACTCTTGACTCCTTTATGAAAGATAAGGTGACCATATGTGCATGGGTTTATCTCTGGGCTTTCTATCTTGTTCCATTGATCTATGTTTCTGTTTGTGCCAGTACCATACTGTCTTGATTACAGTAGCTTTGTAGTATAGTGTGAAGTCAGGGAGCCTGATTCCTCTAGCTCTGTTTTTCTTTCTGAAGACTGCTTTGGCTATTCAGGGTCTTTTGAGTTTCCATACAAATTGTGAATTTTTTTTCTTCTAGTTCTGTTAAAAAATGCCATTGGTAGTTTGATAGGGATTGCATTGAATCTGTAGATTGCTTTGGGTAGTATAGTCATTTTCACAATGTTGATTCTTCCAATCCAAGAACATGGTATATCTCTCCATCTGTTTGTATCATCTTTAATTTCTTTCATCAGAGCCTTATAGTTTTCTGCATACAGGTCTTTTGTCTTCTTAGGTAGGTTTGTTCCTAGATATTTTATTCTTTTTGTTGCACTGGTAAATGGGAGTGTTTCCTTAATTTCTCTTTCAGATTTTTCATCATTAGTGTATAGGAACGCAAGAGATTTCTGCATTAATTTTATATCGTACTACTTTACCAAATTCATTGATTAGCTCTAGTAGTTTTCTGGTAGCATCTTTAGGATTTTCTATGCATAGTATCATGTCATCTGCAAACAGTGACAGCTTTACTTCTTTTCTGATTTGGATTCCTTTTATTTCTTTTTCTTCTATGACTGCTGTGGCTCAAAGTTCCAAAACTATGTTGAATAATAGTGCTGAGACTGGGCCCCCTTGTCTTGTTCCTGATCATAGAGGAAAAGCTTTCAGTTTTTCACCATTGAGAATGATGTTTGATGTGAGTTTGCCATATATGGCTTTTATTATGTTGAGGTTGGTTCCCTCTATGCCCACTGTCTGGAGAGTTTTGATCATAAATGGGTGTTGAATTTTGTCAAAAGCTTTTTCTGCATCTATTGAGATGATCATATAGTTTTTATTCTTCAATTTGTTAATATGGTGTATCACATTGATTGATTTGCATATATTGAAGAATCCTTGCATTCCTGAGATAAACCCCACTTGATCTAGTGTATGATCCTTTTAATGTGCTGTTGGATTCTGTTTTCTAGTATTTTGTTGAGAATTTGTGCATCTATGTTCAACAGTGATATTGGCCTATAGTTTCTTTCTTTGTGACATCTTTGTCTGGTTTTGGTATCAGGGTGATGGTGGCCTCATAGAATGAGTTTGGGAGTGTTCCTCCCTCTGCTATATTTTGAAGGAGTTTGAGAAGGATATGTGTTAGTTCTTCTCTAAATGTTTGATACAATTTAGCCTGTGAAGCCACCTGGTCCTGGGCTTTTGTTTGTTGGAAGATTTTTAATCAGTTTCAATTTCAGTGCTTGTGATTAGTCTGTTTATATTTTCTATTTCTTTCTGGTTCCGTCTCCTGCTTTTCTAACAATTTGTCCGTATCTTCCAGGTTTTCCATTTTATTGGCATATAGCTGCTTGTAGTAATTTCTCATGATTCTTTGTATTTCTGCAGTGTCAGTTGTTACTTCTTCTCATTCCTAATTCTATTGATTTGAGTCTTCTCCCTTTTTTTCTTGATGACTCTGGCTAGTAGTTTATCAATTTTGTTTATCTTCTCAAAGGAGCACCTTTTAGTTTTACTGATCTTTGCTATTGCTTCCTCTATTTCTTTTTCATTTATTTCTGATCTGATCTTTACGATTTCTTTCCTTCTGCTAACTTTGGGGGTTTTTTGTTCTTATTTCTCTAAGTGCTTTAGGTGTAAGGTTAGCTTGTTTATGTGAGGTTTTTCTTTTTCCTTGAGGTAGGATTGTATTGCTTTAAACTTCATTCTTAGAACTGCTTTTGTGCTTCTCATAGGTTTTGGGTCATCATGGTTTCACTGTCATTCACTTCTAGCTCTTTTTTGATTTCCCCTTTGATTTCTTCAGTGATCTCTTGGTTATTCAGATGTGTATTATTTAGCCTCCATGTGATTTTATTTTTTTACAGAATATTTTTCCCTGTAATTGATATCTAGTCTCATAGCGTTGTTGTAAGAAAAGATATTTGATACGATTTCAATTTTCGTAAATTTATAAAGGCTTGATTTGTGACCCAAGATATGATCTATCCTGGAGAATGTTCCATGAGCACTTGAGAAGAAAGTGTATTCTGTTGTTTTTGGATAGAATGTCCTATAAATATCAATTAAGTCCATCTTGTTTAACGTATCATTTAAAGCTTGTGTTTCCTTATTTATTTTCATTTTGGAGGGTCTGTCCATTGGTGAAAGTGGGGTGATAAAGTCCCCTACTATGATTGTGTTACTGTCAATTTCCCCTTTTATAACCGTTAGCATTTGCCTTATATATTGAGGTGCTCCTATATTGAGTGCATAAATATTTACAATTGTTATATTGTCTTCTTGGATTGATCCCTTGATCATTATGTAGGGTCCTTCCTTGTCTCTTGTAATAGCCCTTATTTTAAAGTCTATTTTATCTGATATGAGAATTGCTACTCCAGCTTTCTTTTGATTTCCATTTGCACGGAATATCTTTTTCCATCCCCTCACTTTCAGTCTGTATGTGTCCCTAGGTCTGAAGTGGGTCTCTTGTAGACAGTATATATATGGGTCTTGTTTTTGTATCCATTCAGCCAGTCTATGTCTTTTGGTTGGAGCATTTAATCTATTTACATTTAAGGTAATTATCGATATATATGTTCCCATTACCATTTTTTAAATTGTTTTGGGTTTGTTATTGTAGGTCTTTTCCTTCTCTTGTGTTTCCTGCCTAGAGAAGTTCCTTTAGCATTTGTTGTAAAGCTGGTTTGGTGGTGTGAATTCTCTTAACTTTTGCTTGTCTGTAAAGCTTTTTTCTGTCAAATGTGAATGAGATCCTTTCTGGGTAGAGTAATCTTGGTTGTAGGTTTTTCCCTTTCATCACTTTAAATATGTCCTGCCACTCTCTTCTGGCTTGCACAGTTTCTGCTGAAAGATCAGCTGTTAACCTTATGGGGATTCCCTTGTATGTTATTTGTTGCCTTTCCCTTGCTACTTTTAATATTTTTTCTTTGTACTTAATTTTTGATAGTTTGATTAATATGTGTCTTGGCGTGTTTCTCCTTGGATTTATCCTGTATGGGACTCTCTATGCTTCCTGGACTTGATTGACTATTTCCTTTCCCATATTAGGGAAGTTTTCAACTATAATCTCTTCAAATATTTTCTCAGACCCTTTCTTTTTCTTTTCTCTTTCTGGGATCCCTATTATTCGAATGTTGGTGCATTTAATGTTGTTCCAGAGGTCTCTTAGACTGTCCTCAATTCTTCTCATTCTTTTTTCTTTATTCTGCTCTGCAGTAGTTATTTCCCCTATTTTATCTTCCAGGTCACTTATCCGTTTTTCTGCCTCAGTTATTCTGCTAATGATTCCTTCTAGAGAATTTTTAATTTCATTTATTGTATTGTTCATAATTGTGTGTTTGCTCTTTTGTTTTTCTATGTCCTTATTAAATGTTTCTTGTATTTTCTCCATTCTATTTCCAAGATATGATCATCTCTACTTTCATTATTCTGAATTCTTTTTCAGGTAGACTGCCTATTTCCTCTTAATTTGTTTGTTGTGGTGCGTTTTTATCTTGCTCCTTCATCGGTTGCATATTTTTCTGCCCTCCCATTTTGCTTAACTTACTGTGTTTATGGTCTCCTTTTCACAGGCTGCCGGTTTGTAGTTACCATTTTTTTTAGGTGTCTGTCCCCAGTGGGTACGTTTGGTTCAGTGGCTTGTGTAAGGTTCCTGGTGAAGGGGACTGGTACCTGTGTTCTGGTGTGTGGGGCTGGATCTTGTCTTTCTGATGGCTGGGCCACATCCAGTGGTGTTTTTTGCATTGTCTGTGTACTTAGTATGATTTTAGGCAGCCTCTCTGCTAATGGGTGTGGTCGTGTTCCTGTCTTGCTAATTGTTTGACATATGGTGTCCAACATTGGAGCTTGCTGGCCATTGGGTGGAGCTGGGTCTTCACAATGACATGGACATCTCTGGGAGAGCTCTCGCTGATTGATATTATGTGGAGCCGGGAAGTCTCTGGTAGTCCAGTGTACTGAACTTGTTCTCCCACCTCAGAGGCTCAGGCCTGACACCAGGCCAGAGCACCAAGACCCTGTCAGCCACATGGCTCAGAATAAAAGGGAGAAAAAAGGAAAGGAAAAAAATTCCAAAATTATAATTTTAAAAAATCATGAATATAAATTTTTAAATTATTAAAATTAAAAAATTAATTAGTAATTTTTAAAAAGAAGAGCAAAAAAACCAATAAATAAATCCACCAGTGTTATCAAGCACTAAATACTATACTAAGATAAACATAAAAATCAGAAACAAGTCAGTCGCAGACAGCAAACCTCAAGTCTACAGTTGCTCCCATAGTCCACCATCTCTATTTTGGGTTGATTCGTTGTCTATTCAGGTATTCCACAGATGCAGGGTACATCAAGTTGATTGTGGAGATTTAATCCGCTGCTCCTGAGGCTGCCGGGAGAGATTTCCCTTTCTCTTCTTTGTTTGCACAGTTCCCGGGGTTCAGCTTTGGTTTTGGCCCCACCTCTGCATGTAGGTTGTCCTCAGGCTTCTGTTCCTTTTGGGAGGTCTGAGGTCTTCTGCCAGCATTGAGTAGGTGTTCTGTAGTAGTTGTCCCACATGTAGATGTATTTTTGATGTATTTGTGGGGAGGAAGGTGATGTCCATGTCTTACTCCCCTGCCGTCTTGAAGGTCCCACCTCCCATTAGATATTTTTAAACATTCTTTTATAAGAAAACAAGCATTAACACTCTGAAAATATAACAAAATAGACTGAATTTGTATACGAGAGATCAGGGACCCATTTCCAATTATTATTCATCATTAGTTCTATCATCTAATCAGATGTGTAAATGAACTCAATAATTTACTTTTATTTTTGTACTTCATGTTTCATGCAAAATATTACTGAAAATAAACAGATTTTCAAATACAAACAAGAATTTGTGTGGGTGAGAGACAGAGATAGTTATTCAATGTCTCTTTCAAAAGACAAACAAAAATAATCAGAAAAAGATGCTGCTGATGAAAATATAGGGGTTATTTTTATTTTCTGTTACAGGAATGCCTCATCATTCTAACACTGCTGAGTACTGAGGGTTCTTATTAAAACTGTCTTTTAAGCCCTAAAACTAAAGAACAAATAAACATGAACAAATATTTTGATGGGAATCTTTCTGGAATGTATTACACACTTCCCTGCCTTCCTAAATGGTATCCACTGAATGTAATCTGGCCTTTTTTGGTTTGACTTACATTAATGGCTCTACACTGCTGAGCTTGTACAATTCTTGTTTTGTAGTTGCTCTATCTCTTCCCTTGCTATCAAATGTTACTTCTTTAACAAATAACATGAAGATGCCTCAATAGAACCACCTAATACTTCCATTTGAATTTCCTGTGTCCAATTTTCTCTAATTAGGTCAACTGTGTAATAAGCTTTTTTGAGCTTCACATGTTATGTGGTTAATAGTGTAAATCATTTGACATTCTGAGGAATAAAGGTCTGAGTTTTTGCCAAGTTCTCTTGACAGGCCATAGGCTGTGCTCTTAATACTGAATGTATAACTATATCCTGGAATGGTCAGGCTTCCAGGAATCTGGCCCCCACATTAAGTGTAGAGTCACAGAACTACTGTAATGCAGAATCAGTAGAAAATAGGAAAAAATTATTTATCACTATAGGGATTGATAAGAATGTGAAAAAATTGGCATTGGCCCAGGATTTTGACTTTCTATGGACCAGTCCTAATGGAGTTATCCTGGTAGAGGGTAAGTGATAATCTAGATAATAATGAAGATTGAGCTACAAGGTTAGCTCTCTGGAGTTGAATAAAAACTTCCGTGTCACGGGGATGCAGCCATTAGGTAAAAATGCTTGCCAAAACTTTAACCTGGTGAGGGAGGCCTTTTTGAACATAGGTAATTGTGATAAGAGTAAATAATTTGGGAGTGTCTTGGTTGAAAGTGAAAGGAAATCCAAATCAAGTTGGTTTTTAAAAAAGGTAATATGTTGCCTCAAATAAGTGAAAAATTCAGAGGCTGAGCTTGTTCCAGGAGTTGTTTGTCAATCATAGAAGGAAATCTGAATAATTCACAAATATGTAGAGAATAAACAACACACCCCTAACTGAAAGAAGAAACAAAGAAGAAACCACAGATAAATAGATAATACATTGAGATAAACAAAAACACAGTGTACCAAAAATTATGGGATGGAACAAAAGCAGGGCTCTAAAGGAAGTTTATATTTGTAAGTACCTATATTAAAATAAGACAAAGAATCTGAAATCAATAACCTACTATTCTACCTTAAGAAATTAGAAAAAGAGAGCAAACTACATCCAAAGCAAGTAACAGGGAACAAATAATGAAGATTAAACTGGAAATATATGAAGTAGAGAGTAGAAAAATATAAGAGAAAATTGACAAAATCAAAATTGGTTATTTAAAAGACCAACAAAATTGACAAACCTAAGCAGACTGACCACAAAAAAAAAAGAGGACTCATCTTACTAGAATCAGAAATGAAAGTGCAAACATTACTAGCAGCCTTAGAGAAATAGAAAAGATTATAATAGAATAGCATGAACAATTATATGCCAACAAATTTAGATTACCTAAATGAGATGGACAAATACCTAGAAACTCAAAAACTACCAAAACTTATTAAGAAATAGGATATGTGAAAACACCTATAGAAAGTAAAGAGAAACATTCAGTCAAAAAAAAAAAACTAAAATATCTAACACAGATCTCAATCTCTTCCAAAATTCTATGATCCCACCATTATCCAGATACCAAAGCTAGGCAGTAATATCACAAGAAAAGAACACTGCAGACTTATATCCCTTATGAATACAGATGCAAAAATTATAAACAAGATACTAGCATTTTGACTCTAGCAGCATCTTAAAAAGATAATATATCATGACCAAGTAGAACTTATTGAAGAATACAAGGTGGATCAACATAGAAAAATCAATCAGTGCAATGTGTCTTGTATTAAACATTGCACTGGAAGACCTAGACTGGGAAATTAGACAGGAAAAAGAAATGAAAGACATTTAGATTGGAAAGTAAGAAGTAAATCTATCTCTGTTCTCAGATAGCATGATCATATATATGGAAAACCCTAAAGAACTCACAAAAAAATGTGCTAATAAGTTCTGCAAAGTTTCAGGGTAAAGATCAATATGCCGAAAAAATCAGTTCTCTTTCTACACACTGGCAATTAACAATCTGAAAATGACGTTAAGAAAACGGTTTCATTTACAATAGCATAAAAAAGAATATAGTTTAAAAATGTACCAAAATGTGCAAGACATATACAATGGAGACCCTAAAATACTGTTGAAAGAAATTAAAGAAAATCCAAATCAGTGGAAAAACATTTTGTATTCATGGATTGGAAATCTTTGCAGTTCAGAGAAGAGGAGGGAGACAGTGGCGTGTTAGAAATATTTGAAGAAATGGTGTCCAAATAGTTTGAAAATTTAGTAAAAAATATAAGTCCACATGTCCTTGAAACTTAAAGAATCTCAAGTGGAATAAATACAACTGCATCTAAGCATATCATAGTTCAACTGCCGAAAACCAAAGCTTAAAAAAAGCCTTAAAAGCAACTAGAATATTGTCAAAAGCTTTTTCTGCAACTATTGAGATGATCATATGGTTTTTCTCTTTCAATTTGTTAATATGGTTTATCACATTGATTTGCATATATTGAAGAATCCTGGCATTCCTGGGATAAACCCCACTTGATCATGGTGTATGATCCTTTTAATGTGCTGTTGGATTCTGTTTGCTGGTATTTTGTTGAGGATTTTTGCATCTATGTTCATCAGTGATAATGGCCTGTAGTTTTCTTTCTTTGTGACATCTTTGTCTGGTTTTGGTATCAGGGTGACGGTGGTCTCGTAGAATGAGTTTGGGAGTGTTACTCCCTCTGCTATATTTTGGAAGAGTTTGAGAAGGATAGAACACTCTATGACATAAATCACAGCAAGATCCTTTTTGACCCACCTCCTAGAGAAATGGAAATAAAAACAAAAACAAACAAATGGGACCTAATGAAACTTAAAAGCTTTTGCAATTCAAAAGAAAATATAAACAAGACGAAAAGACAACCCTCAGAATGGGAGAAAATATTTACAAATGAACTGACAAAGAATTAACCTCCAAAATTTACAAGCAGCTCATGAGCTCAATATCTAAACAACAAACAACCCAATCCAAAAATGGGCAGAAGACCTAAATAGACATTTCTCCAAAGAAGATATACAGATTGCCAACAAACATATGAAAAACTGCTCAGCATCACTAATCATTAGAGAAATGTATATCAAAAGTACAATGTGGTATCACCTCACACCAGTCAGAATGGCCATAATCAAAAAATCTACAAACAAATGCTGAAGAGGGTATGGGGAAAAGGGAACCCTCTTGCAGTATTGGTGGGAATGTAAATTGATACAGCCACTATGGAGAGCAGTATGGAAGTTCCTTAAAAAACTAAAAATAGAACTAACACATGACCCAGCAATCCGACTCCTGGGCCTATACCCTGAGAAAACCATAATTCAAAAAGAGTCATGTACCACAATGTTCATTGTAGCTCTATTTAGCCAGGACATGGAAGCAACCTAAGTGTCCATTGACAGATGATTGGATAAAGAAGATGTGGCACATATATACAATGGAATGTTACTCAGCCATAAAATGAAATTGAGTTATTTGTAGTGAGGTGGATGGACCTAGAGTCATACAAAGTGAAGTAAGACAGAAAGAGAAAAAGAAATACAGTATGCTAACACACATATATGGAATCTAAAAAAAAAAAAAAAGTTCTGAAGAACCTAGGGGCAGGACAGAAATAAAGATGCAGACATAGAGAATGGACTACTTAAGGACACAGGGAGGGGGAAGAGTAAGCTGGGATGAAGTGAGAGAGTGGCATGGACCTATATATACTACCAAATGTAAAATAGATATCTAGTGAGAAGCAGCCACATAGCACAGGGAGATCAGCGGGGTGCTTTCTGACCACTTAGAGGGGTGGGATAGGGCAGGTGGGAGGGAGATGCAAGAGGGAAGAGATATGGGGATATATGCATATGTATAGCTGATTCACTTTGTCATAAACCAGAAACTAATACACCATTGTAAAGCAATTATACTCCAATAAAGATGTTAAAAAATAAAGCAACTAGAATAATGAAAAGAATTTCTACTGACTTCTTATCAGAAACTATAAGCCGAAAGACAATGGAATGGCATCTTTAAAATGATGTAAGGAAAAAAACTGCTGTTAGTATATAAGTATATATTGCTGTATATAAGTCTATATACAGTGGAAATATCCTTCAAAAATGTAGGCAAAATTTTCAGGTTGACAAAGGTGAGAATGTGTTTTCAGCAGACCTACACTATAAGAAATATTTTAAAAAGTTCTTTAGTCTAAATAAAAATGATACCAGATAGAAAGATGAAGAAATAAAAAAAGAGAAATGGTAAATATGTGAGTGAAAATAAAATTTTTTTCTTATTTAAAAATTTTTTATAAAGACAGTGGACTGTTCAAACAAAAATAATGACAAAATGTTATCCTGGTGCATTTATAAAGTGTGTAGAAGTAAAATTCATGGCAACAATAGTACAAAGAAAGGAAATAGTATAAATGCAGATATAGTAATAAGAGGTTCTTATGTCACATGGAAATTAAGTGATATTAATTCAAAAATTAGGGATGTGTATTTTAACCCTGATAAAATTACTACAATGTAAAATTAAACAATAGAGGATATACAATGGAATAGTTAGAAATACTCAATCCATATGAAGGCAGTAATGGAAGATAAAAAGGAAAAAAAGCCAATGGGACATATAGAAAACAAGTAGTAATACAGCAGAACTATACATTAACATATAAATAATTACATTAAAATGGATTAAACACTTTAATGAAAATAAAGAGATCAGATGAGAAATTAAAAGAACAACAGGAGACGGCTTAAAGATGGCGGAAGTGTAAGACATGGAGATCACCTTCCTCCTCACAGAGACATCAGAAATACATCTACACGTGGAACTGCTCCTATAGAACACCCACCGAATGCTGGCAGAAGACCTCAGACCTCCCAAAAGGCAAGAAACTCCCCCACGTACCTGGGTAGGGCAAAAGAAAAAAGAATAAACAGAGACAAAGACTAGGGACGGGACCCGCACCAGTGGGAGGGAGCCGTGAAGGAGGAAAGGTTCCCACACATTAGGAGCCCCTTCGCGGGCGGAGACTGCGGGTGGCGGAGGGGGAAGCTCCGGAGCCGTGGAGGACAGACAGCTCGGCCACAGGGTGCGGAGGGCAAAGCGGAGAGATTCCCGCAGAGGATCGGTGCGGATCAGCACTCACCAGCCCGAAAGGCTTGTCTGCTCACCCGCTGCGGTGGGCGGGGCTGGGAACTGAGCCTCGGTCGGATCCCAAGGAAAGGTCTGGAGTTGGCAGAGTGAAAACAGCCTGAAGGTGTTAGTGCGCCACGGCTGGCCGGGAGGGAGTTCAGGAGAAGTCTGAAGCTGCCAAAGAGGCAAGTGACCTTTTCTTCCCTCTTTGATTCCTGGGCACGAGGAGAGGGGATTAAGCGCGCTGCTTAAAGGAGCCCCAGAAACGGGCGCGGAGCTGCCGAAGAGATAAGAGACTTTTTCTTGCCTCTTTGCTTCCTGGGGCGCGAGGAGAGGGAATTAAGGGCACCGTGTAAAGGAGCTCCAGAAACAGGCACGAGCCGCGGCTGTCGGCACAGACAGTAGAGACGGGTGTGGGACGCTAAGGTTGCTGCTGCCGCCACCAAGAGGCCTGTGTGTGAGCACAGGTCACTCTCCACACCAGCCCTCCCGGGAGCCCATGCAGCCCGCCACTGCCGGGGTCCCAGGATCCAGGGACAGCTTCCCCGGGAGAACGCGCGGTGCACCTCGCGCCTCGGGCCGGTGCAGCGTCACGCCGGCCTCTGCCGCCGTGGACTCGCCCCGCCCCCGTGCCACTCCCTACCCTCCGCCTGAGTGAGCCAGAGCCCCCCAATCAGCTGCTCCCTTAACCCCGTCCTGTCTGAGCAAAGGGCAGAGGCCCTCAGACGACCTACACGCAGAGACGGGACCAAGTCCAAAGCTGAATCCCAGGAGCTGTGCGAACAGAGAGGAGAGGGGGAGGTCTCTCCCAGCAGCCTCAGAAGCGGTGGATTAAAGGTCCACAATCAACTTGAAGTGCCCTGCATCTGTGGAAAACCTGAATAGACAACGAATCATCCCAAATTGAGGAGGTGGACTTTGGGAGCAAGATATACTATTATTTTCCCCTTTTTTTCTTTTTGTGAGTGTGTATGTGTGTGCTGCTGTGTGAGATTTTGTCTGTATAGCTTTGCTTTCACCATTTGTCCTAGGGTTAGACCGAACCGTTTTTCTGTTTTTTTTTTAATATAAATTTTTCTTCTTAATAATTATTTTTTATTTTAATAACTATACTTTATTCTACTTTGTCTTCTCCCTTTCTTTCTTCCTTTCTTCCTTCCTTTCTTCCCTCCTTCCCTCCCTTCTTCCTTCTTTCCCCCCTTCTTTCCTCCCTTCCTTCCTCCCTTCCTCTCTTCCTTCCTCCCTTTCCTAATCTCCACCTTCCTTCCTTCGTTTCTTGCTTTAGTCCTTCCTTCATTTCTTCCTTCCTTTCTTCCTTCCTTCCCTCCCTCCCTCCTTCCTTCCTTCCTCCCTTTTCTTTCCTTTTTATTTTTTCTCCCTTTTATTTTGAGCCGTGTGGATTAAAGGCTCTTGGCGCCCCACCCAGGCACCAGGCCTGTGTCTCTGAGGTGGGAGAACCAACCTCAAGACACTCCACAAGAGACCTCCCAGCTCCACGTAATATCGGACGGCAAAAATCTCCCAGAGATCTCTATCTCAACACCAAGACCCAGCTTCACTCAAGGACCAGCAACGAACAGTGCTGGACACCCTATTCCCAACAAAGAGCAAGACAGGTCTACAGCCCCATCCATTAGCAGAGAGGCTGCCTAAAATCATAATAAGGCTACCGACATCCCAAAACACACCACCAGACATGGACCGGCCCACCAGAAAGACAAGATCCAGCTTCATCCACCAGAACAGAGGCACTAGTCCCCCCAACCAGGGAACCTACTCAACCCACTGAACCAACCTTAGCCACTGGGGACAGCCACCAAAAACAGAGGGAACGACGAACCTGCAGCCTGCAAAAAGGAGACTCCAAACACAGTTAGATAAGCGAAATGTGAAGACAGAAAAACACACAACAGATGAAGGAGCAAGATAAAAACACACGAGACCTAACAAATGAAGAGGAAATTGGCAGTCAACCTGAAAAAGAATTCAGAATAATGATAGTAAAGATGATTCAAAATCTTGGAAATAGAATAGACAAATTGCAAGAAACAGTTAACAAGGACCTAGAAGAAATAAAGAGGAAGCAAGCAATGATGAGCAACACAATAAATGAAATGAAAAATACTCTAGATGGGATCAATAGCAGAATAACTGAGGCAGAAGGATGGATAAGTGACCTGGAAGATAAAATAGTGGAAAGAACTACTGCAGAGCAAAATAAAGAAAAAAGAATGAAAAGAACTGAGGACAGTCTCAGAGACCTCTGGCACAACATTAAACGCATCAACATTCGAATCATAGGGGTCCCAGAAGAAGAAGAGAAAAAGAAAGGGACTGAGAAAATATTTGAAGAGATTATAGTTGAAAACTTCCCTAATATAGGAAAGGAAATAGTCAATCAAGTCCAGAAAGCACAGAGAGTCCCATACAGGATAAACCCAAAGAGAAACACGCCAAGACACATAATAATCAAACTGTCAAAAATTAAATACAAAGAAAACATATTAAAAGCAGCAAGGGAGAAACAACAAATAACACACAAGGGAATCCCCATAAGGTTAACATCTGATCTTTCAGCAGAAACTCTACAAGCCAGAAGGGAGTGGCAGGACATATTTAAAGTGATGAAGGAAAAACACCTACAACCAAGATTACTCTACCCAGCAAGGATCTCATTCAGATTTGATGGAGAAATTAAAACCTTTACAGACAAGCAAAAGCTGAGAGAGTTCAGCACCACCAAACCAGCTCTACAACAAATCCTAAAGGAACTTCTCTAGGCAAGAAACACAAGAGAAGGAAAAGACCTACAAGAACACCCCGAAACAATTAAGTAAATGGTAATAGGAACATACATATCGATAATTACCTTAAATGTAAATGGATTAAATGCTCCCACCAAAAGACACAGACTGGCTGAATGGATACAAAAACAAGACCCATATATATGCTGTCTACAAGAGACCCACTTCAAACCTAGGGACACATACAGACTGAAAGTAAGGGGATGGAAAAAGATATTCCATGCAAATGGAAATCAGAAAAAAGCTGGAGTAGCAATTCTCATATCAGACAAAATAGACTTTAAAATAAAGTCTATTACAAGAGACAAAGAAGGACACTACATAATGATCAAGGGATCGATCCATGAAGAAAATATAACAATTGTAAATATTTATGCACCCAACATAGGAGCACCTCAATACATAAGGCAAATACTAACAGCCTTAAAAGGGGAAATCAACAGTAACACAATTATAGTAGGGGACTTTAACACCCCACTTTCACCAATGGACAGACCCTCCAAAATGAAAATAAATAAGGAAACACAAGCTTTAAATGATACATTAAACAATATGGAGTTAATTGATATTTATAGGACGTTCCATCCAAAAACAACAGAATACACATTCTTCTCAAGTGCTCATGGAACATTCTCCAGGATAGATCATATCTTGAGTAACAAATCGAGCCTTGGTAAATTTAAGAAAATTGAAATCGTATCAAGTATCTTTTGCGACCACAATGCTATGAGACTAGATATCAATTACAGGAAAATATCTGTAAGAAATACAAACACATGGAGGCCAAACAACACACTACTTAATAACCAAGAGATCACTGAATAAATCAAATAAGAAATCAAAAAATACCTAGAAAAAAATGACAATGAAAACACAATGACCCAAAACCTATGGGATGTCGCAAAAGCATTTCTAAGAGGGAAGTTTATAACTATACAAGCCTACCTTAAGAAACAAGAAACATCTCAAATAAACAACCTAACCTTACACCTAAAGCAATTAGAGAAAGAAGAACAAAAAGACCCCAATACTAGCAGAAGGAAAGAAATCATAATGATCAAATCAGAAATAAATGAAAAAGAAATGAAGGAAACGATAGCCAGGATCAATAAAACTAAAAGCTAGTTCTTTGAGAAGATAAACAAAATTGATAAAACATTAGCCAGAGTCATCAAGAAAATAAGGGAGCAGACTGAAATCAATAGAATTAGAAACGAAAAAGGAGAAGTAACAACTGACCCTGCAGAAATACAAAAGATCATGAGAGATTACTACAAGCAAATATATGTCAATAAAATGGACAACCTGGAAGAAGTGGACAAATTCTTAGAAATGCACAACGTTCCGAGTCTGAACCTGGAAGAAATAGAAAATATGAACAGTCCAATCACAAGCACCGAAATTGAAACTGTGACTAAAAATCGTCCAACAAATGAAAGCCCAGGACCAGATGGCTTCACAGGCGAATTCTATCAAACATTTAGAGAAGAGCTAACACCTATCCTTCTCAAACTCTTCCAAAAGACAGCAGAGGGAGGAACACTCCCAAACTCATTCTATGAGGCCACCATCACCCTGATACCAAAACCAGACAAAGATGACACAAAGAAAGAAAACTACAGGCCAATATCACTGATGAACATAGATGCAAAAATCCTCAACAAAGTATTAGCAAACAGAATCCAACAGCACATTAAAAGGATCATACACCATGATCAAGTGGGGTTTATTCCAGGAATGCAAGGATTCTTCAATATACGCAAATCAATCAACGTGATACACCATATCAACAAACTGAAGGAGAAAAAACGTATGATCATCTCAATAGATGCAGAGAAAGCTTTTGACAAAATTCAACACTCATTTATGATAAAAACCCTGCAGAAAGTAGGCATACAGGGAACTTTCCTCAACATAATAAAGGCCATATATGACAAACCCACAGTTAGCATCATTCTCAATGGTGAAAAACTGAAACCATTTCCACTATGATCAGGAACAAGACAAGGTTGCCCACTCTCACCACTCTTATTCAACATAGTTTTGGAAGTTCTAGCCACAGCAATCAGAGAAGAAAAAGAAATCGAAATAGGAAAAGAAGAAGTAAAGCTGTCACTGTTTGCAGATGACATGATACTATACATAGAGAATCCTAAGGATGCTACCAGAAAACTACTAGAGCTAATCAATGAATTTGGTAAAGTTGCAGGATACAAAATTAATGCACAGAAATCTCTGGCATTCTTATACACTAATGATGAAAAATCTGAGAGTGAAATTAAGAAAACACTCCATTTACCATTGCAACAAAAAGAATAAAATATCTAGGAATAAACCTACCTAAGGAGACAAAAGACTTGTATGCAGAAAACTATAAGACACTGATGAAAGAAATTAAAGATGATACAAATAGGTGGAGAAATATACCATGTTCTTGGATTGGAAGAATCAACATTGTGAAAATGACTATACTACCCAAAGCAATCTACAGATTCAATGCTATCCCTATCAAATTACCACTGGCATTTTTTACAGAACTAGAACAAAACATTTCACAATTTGTATGGAAACACAAAAGACCCCGAATAGCCAAAGCAATCTTGAGAACGAAAAATGCAGCTGGAGGAATTAGGCTCCCTGACTTCAGATTCTACTACAAGGCTACAGTAATCAAGACAGTATGGTACTGGCACAAAAACAGAAATATAGATCAATGGAACAGGATAGAAAGCCCAGAGATAAACTCACACACATATGGTCACCTTATCTTTGATAAAGGAAGGAAGGATATACAGTGGAGAAAAGACAGCCTCTTCAATAAGTGGTGCTGGGAAAACTGGACAGCTACATGTAAAAGTATGAAATTAGAACAATCCCTAACACCACACACAAAAATAAACTCAAAATGGGTTAAAGACCTAAATGTAAGGCCAGACACTATCAAACTCTTAGAGGAAAACATAGGCAGAACACTCTACGACATAAATCACAGCAAGATCCTTTTTGACCCATCTCCTAGAGAAATGGAAATCAAAACAAAAATAAACAAATGGGACCTAATAAAACTTAAAAGCTTTTGCACAGCAAACGATACTATAAACAAGACCAAAAGACAACCCTCAGAATGGGAAAAAATATTTGCAAATGAAGCAACTGACAAAGGATTAATTTCCAAAATTTATAAGCAACTCAGGCAGCTCAATAACAATAAAACAAACAACCCAATCCAAAAATGGGCAGAAGAACTAAATAGACATTTCTCCAAAGAAGATATACAGATTGCTAACAAACACATGAAAGAATGCTCAACATCATTAATCATTAGAGAAATGCAAATCAAAACTACAATGAGATATCATCTCATACCGGTCAGATTGGCCATCATCAAAAACTCTAGAAACAATAAATGCTGGCGAGGGTGTGGAGAAAAGGGAACCCTCTTGCACTGCTGGTGGGAATATAAGTTGATACAGCCACTATGGAGAACAGTATGGAGGTTCCTTAAAAAACTACAAATAGAACTACCATACGACCCAGCAATCCCACTACTGGGCATATACCCTGAGAAAACCATAATTCAAAAAGAGTCATGTACCAAAATGTTCATTGCAGCTCTATTTACAATAGCCAAGACATGGAAGCAACCTAAGTGTCCATCAACAGATGAATGGATAAAGAAGATGTGGCACATATATACAATGGAATATTACTCAGCCATAAAAAGAAATGAAACTGAGTTATTTATAATGAGGTGGATGGACCTGGAGTGTGTCATACAGAGTGAAGTAAGTCAGAAGGAGAAAAACAAATACCGTATGCTAACACATATATATGGACTCTAAGGGAAAAAATGTCATGAAGAGATTAGCGGTAGGACAGCAATAAAACACAGACTTACTAGAGCATGGACTTGAGGATATGGGGAGGGGGAAGGGTGGGCTGTGATGAAGTGGGAGAGTGGCAGGGACATATATACACTACCAAATGTAAATTAGATAGCTAGTGCGAAGCTGCCACATAGCACAGGGAGATCACCTCTGTGCTTTGTGACCACCTATAGGGGTGGGATAGGGAGGGTGGGAGAGAGGGTGATGCAAGAGGGAAGAGATATGGGAACATATGTATATGTATAGCTGATTCACTTTGTTGTAAAGGAAAAACTAACACACTATTGTAAAACAGTTATACTCCAATAAAGATGTTTAAAAAAAATAAATAAATAAAATAAATAAATTAACTCCTAAAAAAAAAAAAAAAGAACAACAACTAGATGGTCTTTACAGGGCATACAATTTAAATGTAAATATGCAGGTTAGTTAGAAGTAAAATGTTGTGGAAATACTAATTATAAGCAAGCTGAGCAAATGTATTAATTTCAGACAAATAGATTTCAAGAGAAGAATTATGTGAGAAAAGAGACATTTTATAATAATAATAAATGGTCAATTTATTAGGAAGATATGACAAGCTTAAGTGAGTATGAACCAAATAAGTATTTAAAATATATTAATCAACAACTTCCAGAACTAAAGAGAGAAATAGACAAGTCTATAAATAGATTTTAAAAGACTTCTTTCAGTTATTGATAGAATCAGTAAACAAACAAAAAAGAACACTAAACCGAAACATAGCTAAATACACATCCTTTGCAAGTGAACATTAAACATTCACTATGATTGGCCATAAATTAAGTCTAAATAAATTCAAAGGATTAAAAATTTGATTTTATAAAAATTTAAAACTTATCAGAAAATGAATAGGCAAGCTGCATACTAGGAGGAAATACTTGCATAATTTATATCTAAGAACCTGTATCTAGATGATATAAAATATTCCTAAATTCAGTAATAAGAAGAAAACCTCTGAAATGGAAAAAAAAAACCTGAATAGACACTTATAAAGAATGATATACATATGGCCAATAGCACATGAAAACATGCTCACCATCATTAATTATCAGGGGTATATGAATGAGATAGCACATAGAGTGGTATACAATTTAAAAGATTGACAATACCAAGTATTGATGAGCATATGGAGCAACTGGAACTCTCATGCATGCCAGTGGGAATGTAAAATGGTAGAACCACTTTGGAAAACTGTTGGAAATGTCTTCCAGAGTTAAATGTCTACCCTAACTCTAACCCAGCACTCCTACTCTTATCATTTATTCAATAGAAATAAAAATATATGTCCACAAAAGCACTTGTACAAGAATGTTTACAGAATTTTTATTCATAAATCCCCAAACTGGAAATAGTCCAAATATCTACCAGCAGGAGAATGAAGAAACATGAGATATTATTCAGCAACCAAAAGAAACAAACAAGATTCTAACAGTACTGCATAGGTAGGGGTGAGGCGTGGCATGGTAGGGACTGACTCATTAGTTTTCCAGAGTAAAAATTCTGGAGTGACATATTCATTATCTTGATAGGTATGTGAGTTCCACAGGTATATGAATTTCTCAAAATTAATTAAACTGCTCTCTGAAAATCTGTACATATCTTTATGAACAATAAAAAGAGAAATGCTTCTAGGGACAAGATATTTACAAATAAATGCAAACTTCTATTTTTTCTCCCTAAGTATAGTTTTTTCCTCTCTCTTACTTTTAGGGTTACAACAGAGACAAAATGAAAAATTCAAAACTCTTGGCTAAGAAAATTTAGCAAGTCAGAGAACACCTTAGAAATTCAACATTAGTGTTGTGCTCCTTTTGAGTTCCTGTAGTTTTATGCTGCCGAGATGGAGGTTAGGGCTCATTCAATATACGCTATGCTCCAAAAATGCCTAGTTATTGAAGAGATGCTTATCTTCATTCCCCCAACACCTACAGAGGCTTATAAACCACTCTATTTGTATCTTTAAATTTCCTGGTGTGTAGGCAGAAATGAGAAATATTTAAAAGCTCTATGACTTCTCACCTGCTGATTTTGAGAGTAAGGACAATCATTATTAATCAAACAAACTGCAATTC